>NC_079171.1:68702915-69362915 GCF_947568905.1 Ostrea edulis
TCTTACTACAAACTTCCACCACAATTCGTTTGATCACAAACCAAATTATTCCAGTTAGGCATTGTGAGATAGTGATTTCTTAGGACGTGTATACTGTGTGACGTCACTGTAGAATGACGAAAGACATAAAGGCAAAGGTAAATAGTTCAAAACAAGAACGTAAACAAGTCAATTGATTTACATTCTCCAACAACGCCATATTCACGATTCCCCCGCGTCCAAGATGTCTACATGTCGTTACTATTCTGGAGAACAAGGTAATTTATCTCGGAATTGTAGATATGTTATCAAAGTAGAATGTTGATAATGTGGGGTACCTGATCACAAGGACAAGTTTTATCCATATTAAAATGTTGAGATGGAAAGATATGCCAAACATACCAAAAGCATCTCCCTTAGTATGCAAAACAATATTTATCTCCAAGAGATGTGTACATAATTTAATGTGATCATTGTGTACGAAAGGTGAAAATAACGAACATCGATCAATATCATAACTTCTACAAGCAATGCGAAATAGATAGTTGGGCAAACGCGGACCCCTGGCCACATCAGATCGACAAAATGTCAAATGAAACATTAACAAACATTGTGCATGTTCTAAATAGCAACACATATATTTAGTTCTTAAAATTAAGATCGACAAATGTCCCACTTGCGAAGCGTTCAACATAGGATATGCAAAATAAACAAAAACACTGACACAACAGTTGGATGCTTACCATTGTACTATGGATTTGGGGTATCAAAAGAGCTTGTATACCGAACATTTTAATTTAAGTCATGAAAGGTAAAGATAACGAACAGTGATCAGTCTCATAACTCCTAACAGTAATAGAAGAAAAATTTGAGCCGAGAACCCTGGATTTATCATATATAGGATGACATGCCTAGGAGTAAGCATCCCCTGTCCATCCTTCACACCCGTCATGAGCTCTATATGTTTGTCAACTAAGCAGAGTTAAACGTAGTGAAAATCAGTGTTCAAAGAACATCAAAATGATTGGTATGAAACGCGCCAGGCAGCATTTGACTCATTGCTAGGTTGTACTGGCAAATTAGATGGTTATGACGACCATAGAATTAGCGAAATACTAACTTTAAATTAGATTGTTGAGACCACTGCGCCATTAATTTGTTTTCCAGTAGTGTGTCTGGATCTTTTAAAACTGGTCATACGCAGAACAATGAATCCGTCTCATGTCACAAATTACCGATTGACAGGGTATACTTACTCCTCCTACAAACTTGGCGTCTTATATATCATGGGGTCCGTGTTTGATCAATTCTCTATTTTCTATTGCTTATAGGAGTTATGGGATTGATCACAGTTCATAATATTAACCTTCCGTTGGCTTTAATTCTCATTGGTTAGACCAATTAAGCAAGCCTAATTTAGGTGAGGAAAAAAGTGTTAGAATATGTGCTATTTGCCAAAACGAAGACTCAACAATAGTGTGCGCACTTGACATGCATAAATAAACTGATGTATATGATATTATATCATGACTATTATATTCTAGTGCGAAATTTTTTTCTAAACCCTTAACCTATTTTAGTAATGCTAACATCACTAATGGCATTTTCCTTCATATCTGATACAAGCTGAAGTCATCCCTATACACAGATAGAAAGATAAAATGACCGAAGTAACTACGACTAGTATCAATTTTATTAAGGTAATCAAGCAATTGAATTAATTGGTGCGTTTGGTTTATTACAAGCTCAGAATCTGGGTTTAGAGAATTCCACTCTTGTCAAACATGATTAACCAAAGTTACTGGCAGCAGGTTACATGTATATAACCAATGAGGTATCATTGCCATAATGTTCTGGGTTCAGTATTATACTTGATTTACTCATAATATCCTACTAAGAAGAATACTAGGGTTTTGATTCACACAGAATACAGTTGTTTCAGTCGTATCTAAATGACAGATCCCGAAGTGTTAAGCTTCCACGTGTTCTTCTAACGCCACACCAATCACAACAAAGATACCACAAAGACCTATTTTTAGGTCGCTCTTAACCTGTATACACCCCTTTTATGTGTTAATTGTTCTAATATCGATATGTCTACAAACGAAGAAAACTCTGCACTTATCTTACATTAATGTACGTAACATCGAAATAACTTTGAATTCCGACATTATCTACAGAAGAAAACGATTCTGAGCACCGACAAATCAAACTATACAACCATTAATACAGAACAAAAGAAGCCTACGTTAGACAAACCAATATTTAACACATATTCCTTTGGCGAAAAAAATACAATATGTTTTAGTTGAAAATAAAAATAATTGTTAGGTGTTTGTATTGATGAATTCTTTCAGCATGATTGACATATGGATTACGTTTGTAAATTCATCGAGACCACACTTGACCTACTTGAAAATCAAGTGGAAGTACAATGAAGCGAATTTTGTGTTCGGCGGTGCTGATTATTGCAGTGAAGTTAAAATAAATCACAGCACACTGTTAAAAAATGAACTGCAGAACGTGTGTTCCTCAGCTAAACGCGTGACTCGTCAATGAAATAGCATTAATGAAAGCAACACAAAGACATATCTCTTTAGATTTCCTTTCTCGTTAAAGCAGAATTACATTAAGTAACTTACTGATAACCCATAACATTATGCCAGAAACTAACTAAACTTCAAATCTAAGCTTAATTTAAAGATTTGGAAAGTCAAACAATAATCATAATTTTGCAAATTTCTAAATACTATTCAAACATTCCTAGAATAATTATTAGTACGGTTAACTGAACTCTTACTCTTTAATGTTTTGATATCAATGTTCCGAGTCTATTTTGTTTTACCTTGAAAAGGAAAATAAAGAAAATGATGTACTAACCACGAAAACTCGTGTATCATATATTTTTTACACAGGCAAATGTGCCTCACGTGAATTTCACGTGAAATGCTGTTCACGTGAAATTCACATGAACCTTTCACGTGAAATTCACGTAAATTTCATGTGAATTTCACGTGAAAAGTGATTCACGTGAAATTCACGTTAATATGTCCACATGAATTTCATGTGAATCGCTTTTCACGTGAAATTCACGTTAAACTATTCACATGAATTTCACGTGAACAGCAATTCACATGAAATTCACGTTAAATTTTTCACATGAATTTCACGTGAAAAGCATTATATCACTTTTCACATTAGTTCCTTGCGAAAATTTTAATGTGATTTGATTTTCGCAAGGAAATAGTGTGAACGTTGATTCACGTGAATTTCACGTGAAAAGATTCACACGAATTTCACGTGAAATTTCTTCATGTGAAATTCACACGAACAATTTCACACGATTTTCACGTGAAAAGCTATTCACGTTACACATTTCACAAGAAAAGCGATTAAAGTGAAATATTCACACTTCGTAATATATTCAAGCGAAAAAATAAATACAATTAAGGTAAAATATAAAACGATATGGAGATTAGGCAATTCAAAAGTTAGAGTACATTTATAAAATGTAGGCAAACGACCAATAAAGTAGATCCTGCTCACGCCTCCCTCTCCTCGTTTATTTGCGAAATTATTAACTTGCATTGTAGTTCTGTACGCAGTATGATTACATGTACTTTCCACACCTGATTTCTGTCATTTCCCATTATTTTTTCTCTTAAGAATTAAAATATAAATTAAATCTCCCTTCATCATAGATATTAATGAAAGCATATTTTCCAACTACTTGAAGAATCACTATATTGATAGAGTTAGCATATGCAACTTCAAAACCACGAAATTTTCTAAACATGGAAAATTACTATTTTACAGTAAAATCAGAAAGAACTATGAATTAAAACTAACAAAACCATTTGAAATTTCCATTTGTGAGAGTAGTACGTTTTAAATAGCTAAGAATATTTGCCCATCCTTTAGAAATTGAAACTGGTGAATACTCAAAACAATGCATTCCAAAAGATTGTTGTTTTTGTCAGTTTTGTAAAACTACTGAAGATGAGTTAATTTTTTTATCTCGCTGCTTTATGATGTTAGTAACAGGCTACTTGTCGGGGTGCACTTGGGCTGTTTACATACATGTGATTTGAGGGTAGTATTGTGCAGGTGGGAAAAAATGCCATGATATTGTTTTCCGCTGTCGGTAGTTTGGCATCAATTTTAATTACCCCCCCCCCTCCTTATTAGATACATCGAGAATAATTACCGGTGTGATACCTTGGAAGCTGGTGTATGCATAAAGTTAGACCTACTGGAAATTGCTGATACACGCATGTAGAAATGAAACATTTTCTATCAGCCGTATTCACTATCCCGAATTTGTAGATCGTCAATCAAAAGGAAAACACAGATTTCTAGCACTCGGAAGAAAGCGAATAACATAAACAATCCTTAACACTACTGTCCATGTATATTTAGATAACTTTTAAAAAATATCTATAAAGCTTTACACTGTAACAGTCAGATTCCGGTAATAGTTACAAGACTGTGACGTCACACTCGAGTAAGCCGTCTGACGCGTCTGACGTATGCAAGACAGCGAATGTGAAAGTACATAGAAACTCTACAGGTAAGATGAGATTGAGCATTGTAATTTATAAATGTTCAGTGTAAATTCAAGCCATTAGGCTTATTACATGTATGTGATCTAAAGTTCCTAATGCAACCGCTTATTTCAGACTGATGAGAATTACTTTAGACGGGGTACGTCAACGAATAGGCACGACAGCGAAAATACGGAAGTCACTTCGGGGACGTGTCGCAGAATCGCATAACTCTACACGGTTTGTTAATCTTTCCTTATTCATCAGAGAACATGGTAATCGTAATTCAGAACATATTTTTTTATAATTTAATCGATTTAGATATTGATTAGGGGTGCTAAGTAACGTTCTATATTACCTTCATAGAGGCATCATCGAAATCAGGCACGTTGAAAGGGGGGGGGGGGTGATGTGTAACAATGTTCATCGATTGTTATATATATCGTAATGCCAATTAAATGTATATTGGTTGCTCCCCCATTTAACTATAGTTTTAAATGAGAAGAATGTAAGCTTGAAAGCTCTATCAATATCAATCGTTTCATTTTGAGCAATGCATTTATATAGATTTAATCTAGATAATGAGGAATGCAAAATCATTTTCAAATCGCCTCTGGGTTAGAACATGACAATTTGAAAACATATTCCATGACTTCCTTCTGTATCTTATATAATAATTATATTATATTATGTATGATGATATATAAAAGGTTATGTTTCTTTCAAACACAAATTATTGATAATTTTGCAACTTTTTCTTCTTCGTTTCTGCTACATCTACATGCAATTACATTCATAGTACAGTATGTGTACATAAGGCTTAATATGACTCCTTTTGTATATTGAACAGTCCTTCTAATACATAAATATTTCTTTTTCAGAGATTAAAAGAAAGAAAAAAAGACAATGAAGACAACCATGTAAAAACAAATTCAATCAGTTAAATTATCAGCAGATTGAAAGCAGATTTGTACTCCTTTTTGTGTTCATCTGAACCCGAGATTCAGATTATCAAAATATCCATGTATGATTTAACGTTATAAAGTTTATGTGAAATTCACGTGAATTTTATGTGAAATTCATGTTAAAGATTTCACGTGAAATTCACGTGAATTTTATGTGAATTTCACGTGAAATTCATGTGAATTTCACGTGATTTTTTTTCGTGTGAATTCACATTTGATGCTCTTTTAACGTGAATTTCACGTAGAAATTTTCACGTGAAATTCATGTGAATTTCACGTGAAATTCACGTGAGGCACATTTGCCTGTGTATACTTTTAATTTGATTTAAATCATAATTGAAATAGCTATAAGTGTGGATTCATGTAGCTCCCTGTTTTCATAGCTTAGTCTTACAATTAGGCTTTAATTATTTTTTCTTCGAAATGGAAAAAAAAAAATAGAAAAAATGTTTTGACCTTGAAAACTAGTACAACTTTCTATTATTTTCACATATTAATATTGTGGTAGGTGATTTTAGTGACATATTAATTTGTTTGTTAATTGGTTGCATTTATCTTGTAGTTAAATCTTGCTCTTACTGTAACATCACTATTAATTGTAGCTGTCGGCATTGATCATCATTTCCATTCCACAATGGTACGAATTATCAAATAACTCTTTTGTACCGCAATTATTTCGAATTAATATACCCGCATCATTTTTCTTTCACATTCACATTTTCTTGTAATGATATTCCTAATTTTGCCAACTTTCTATAATTACGGAGGACCATATCTGTCCTTATCCTGTCCCTTTGATGGGACGAACTAGAACTAATCATTGCTATCTAATTTCAAAATCAATTTAAAAACTCATCTGAATTAAACATTAATAGTTTGCTTTCCGATGCTATAATGACATTGAGAATTGTATGTGATAAGAAGACAAGACGGAAGAAGAATAGCGACACATTAGTTTTTGTTCACTATAGCTGCTGTATTTGCCATTCAAAGTGATATTTTTTTTTCTGAGGTTTTAATTTACCATCGTTTTGACATTCTACACGATGTTAATGATACAATTATTAGTGTTTTATGGCACTGTGATTGCTGTGACGTCAGACAGAGCATGTGATGTATGTAGCTGTACAGGTACCGTGGTATTCTGCTCTGGGAGGGGATTAAAAGACATTCCGACGGACATCCCAAAGAATACAACAGTGCTGTAAGTACCTTTATTCTGCATACATAATGAGCAACACTCTTGTAATGGATTATACATCGATGTCACTACTCCATGCAGTTTTCAAACGCCATCAAAACACGGGTGGATATTATGCTGTTGTCCACACACACATCATCACCAGCATATGGTGTTTATATATCTCAACTGATTCGATATGCAAGAGTTTGTTCTGCGTGTAGTCAGTTTTTAAATCGAGGTAAGCTACTGACAAACACGTTAATGATACAGGGGTTTCAACAGTCTCGATTGAAGTCAGCATTTCACAAATTATATGGTCGTTATGACGATCTAGCTCGTCAATACAACCTATCATTGGGTCAAATGCTGTCTGACGTGTTTCATACCGATTGTTAAGCCGTTCTTGGCACACTGATTTTGACTGCGGATTGCTCCGTTTATCTGAACAGGATATAGTGTTCACGGCGGGTGTGACCGGTCAACAGGGAATGCTTACCACCCTCCCCACAGGCACCTGATTCATTCTCTGGTTTGTCCAGGGGTCCGTGTTTGCCGAACTATCTATTTTGTATTGTGTATATGAGTTATGAAATTGATCACTGTTCTTTATCTTCACCTTGCATCCAAACGGGTCAGGGAACGCTCTACGGGATACGTTGTGATTTAATAGATTGGTTATAATTAAGTGGAAAGTTGTTATTGACCTTGACAATCGAAAATCGTAAGGACTATTCAAAATTCAACCTCCTTCTCTTCCATAACCGGAAACACTGCAAACGAATTTTCTTGCATAACCAATACACTATGATTTAGGACATGACTAGCCGTGCAAATACAGCCAAGAAGATTCAGAATAAGACAAACTTGTATCAAACAATTAATTACACTGTTTTAAATTCCGTTGGCATACTTGTTTACATTGAACACATGCTGAATTGTGAAAGTCGTACGTATTCACTTTGCGCAGAATCTGAGCGTGCGGAATTTACAACGGGTGATATTTTGATAAATCATGTAGCATTGGTTACTGATCGTATTTAATATTAAAGTTAAATACTATTCTGAAGATGAAAAAAAAAAATGTCAAAGACTTTTTGGGGTCAGAAACTCTTCTTTTTCAAATAAAAACGTCTTTCGGCGTACTGTTTTTAGCACTTTTTTATGGAGACCAGTAACATTAATTCGTCCCCTTGAAATAGATATCTCAAATAGGCAAACGGGCTACTTCCTTGTCAAAATTAGTATGTAAAAACGGTTAAACAATTTGTATGGAACACATCAGGCAGCATTCTACCCAAAGTATGTTCCTCAGTGTTAAAATATATAAAATCTGAAAACAAAATACAATATCAATGTTAACGTTCACAAAAGAAACGTGTAAATTAGTTCAACATGAATATACGTGGAATGAAAGATTCAAGTAATTTGTATAATCCCAGAAGCTAGTGATGTATCAATCACAAACTGACTATTTTATTTCTCTGTATGTTATCCTATCATTATACATTTCAGATCCCGCGATATATGTAACAGTTGTCTCAACAACTTAACGTTCATGTTATTGACTTGTAGGAATTTAAAATAAAGACATTCTTACAGGGTTTGACATTTACTCTTTCAGTACTAAACCAATCGAATTAAACTATGTTTACTAGACCTGACCTTACATTCACTAACCCTGAAAAACTATCAAAAAACATATTGACAAACTTTACGTTTGAACTAAAACGTATTTCATCATAGACAAAGTCTCATAATTGATGTTTTAATTTCAAAACATGATTTTTTCGGAATCTTTAGATTATACCCGACACGGACAATCTCCAGTCCATTAAGAATACGACGACCTCGACCATTTCATTTCTTTCTATTTCATCAATTTGTTTTGTTTCTTCCATACGTTTTCTTCTCTTATCTTGGGACATATTTCTATGCGGACACAAATCCGTATTTAAATAGAAAAAAAAAAACAGCTGTAAGACGTAGTTTCTAAATTTCATCAAACTCTCTTGTAATAAATAGAAATAAACCGTGTTCAATTAAAATGAGTTCAAATTTACCTCTCATATATCTAAACCAGACAAAAGTTTACACACTTTTTGACATTAATTAACAACGAGTATATGTCGTAAACATCACTTCCGACTGCGACTTATTGATTACATCTAAGAATACATACTGTGTCATCACGCGTTTTACATCTGTTCGCAAATACCTTCCACTTATTCTCTGGTTAAGAATAAAATACACACTGAAACAATCTGAATTTGAATTCATTTATTTTTAAACACGGCCAGTCAGATTAGTACGCAGCTCAGTAAAGGCTATTCGAGAAAAACCACAGTGCTGTTATAAATGTACCTCTGTGCACTTCGCACCATATGACGTCACAATGTAAAAGTACGTCACAGCGTATTTTTTCTGATAGCTGTATCGCGGGGAAAGTGTCATAATATTTTGTCGTTATTTACTATTGTTATCAAGTGATAAGCTGTATATGTGAAAACATTTCTTGTCAAATGATTATATGTATTATTCCTTTATGATATAAAATCATTTTCCACTTTTAATATATAGTATGCACGAAGGTGATATTCATATTATATTGTGACCTTGAAATCGCCCCCAATCTGAATGACTGATGTGTTTAAAATGTCCCTCATGTACATAAATAATATCACACTGATTTTGACTACAGCTGATGTCATGTATATGATCAAGATATAGGGCTCACGGTGAGGGTGACCGGTTGGCAGGGAATGCTTACTCCTCGTAGGCATCTGGTCTCCTATAACGAATAAGTGATATATCCCATACCCCCTTAAGCAATACAAAATGGAGAGTTCGGCATACACGGGACCCTGGGTATACCAGAGATGAGATCTGGTGTGTAGGAGGAGTAATGATCCCCTATCTATGTAAATATATAAACAATAAAATAGTGTGACATCCTATTTTGACTTTGCAATAAAGATAAAAACCTTGAGCAATGAAGATAGGAAAATTAATATTAGATATAAGTTACCTATATTTCTATCAGTTTTTTAACTTTTCTTTTCATCGCACAAACCTCTAATCGAAATGAACGCATTTTGCGCATATTTTGACTTACGGGGATTTGGTGGCGCATAAACCAAATATACACCATAATTATATAACATCCTTATACATTAATAACATCCCTCGTCATCGGAATTCCCAGCATTGTATTTCAACAGAGTTTGATATTTCCCTGCATTTCCAAATATATTCCCGTTATTGTACTCAGACATTTTAATTACAAACCAACTTTATGAAGTCTAGATATAGACATATATATACATAAACAACCTAAATACTTTTATATTCGTGTTCTTTAAACTATAGGGCTTGTCATAACTGGTGATGTTGATATTATTTCGAATAAAGACCTAAAATCACGTACTATGATAGCCCATCAATTAAGAAAACATCGTTCTTTCAACTGGAAAATAATTGCATGCATATTATGAATTCGGTTAAACATTATGCTCAGGCTATGGGTTAACTATGAAAGGGAAGAACTTTCATCGAAATGAAATAGGTTGATAAAACATATCAAAGGAATATCTAAATAAGATTTTAGACGAAAGGAATCAAAAGTTGTTGCCATCTATTCGTCTGTGTTTACTAAATTAGAAGTGAAAAAAATCATATAGATTAAATGAGAAAAATGTTTTAGTTCCAGCTAAAAAAATGTTGATAGGGCTCTTTATTACAACTGAAATTTAAACTAACTTGCCATTGATTTCACATCTGATAATCCTATTTACACCCCTTACCTTTCAAAAGACGAGTTTCTAAAACCATGATTCGATTTTAAATGTATTTCATAAGCAAGAGAATGCGACGAATTGAAACAACACAGGTATCGTACCTATGCTTTGCTCGCAAACTTCACAAACCCTTACAAAAGTACCTTGCTGGATCCAGTGTATGTTTTATCCAACACCTATCTTTGCTCCTCACGAAACTATTAGGAGCTGTGATAGAATAAGTTGAATCCTGTTGTGCTACAACATACAACAGAAAAATATGAAATCAACTGTGAATCCTAAAATATTGTGAATAACCTTTAGAAAATTGGAATTCAAAAAATAATTTCTAGTCAACAACATCAAAGCTAATGACTTTTCAAGGCCTCGGCCACACTTAATGAGTATACTTGTCTATCATCAGGAACAGTTGCTTCTTCAACAAAAATAGTTAAATGAATTGTATGCATTAAGTGATCAGTCATTCAAAAATAACTTTGTACAACACCCCTTTGATTGTACGCACGCGTACTCTGATGTTGACATGAAAAAGAAGCTGCAATCCCTCATTGACAATATGTTCGTAGTATTTGATAATATGGTCTTTCAACATTCTCTTGTATTTCCCACGGTGTAACATGTGATCTTTTATTAGGTTGGTATTCTGAAGAGAAACATTCAATTGATTAATTCGTACATTGAAAATATATGTTATCGTGGTCGTACTATTTACATTTAAGAGAAGCTGTCAGTAATCATTGAGAATTTTCTTAAAAAGGTGTAAAGTGTAAAAATCACAAATCTGAATGAAACTCTCACACTTTTGTGTATGGTGATAATCAATGTTAAAAAAGTGAAAATTACAGGAACCATGCATCGTGATACCATGGCAACGGACCGCACTCACAGTTAAATCATGAGATGTTGAATTTTTAATCTTTTCACAAATATTTCTAATAAAGCACTTTCCCAGCAATGTACAGTGAATGGAAATTTAAGAAAGCACTTGGATTATTGTACTTGTCATTTAAAAATGTGTATTTTCTTGCTTATTCTTAAAAATAAGTCATAAATTATGGTAAAAAAGAGCATTTATGACTTTTTTCAGACACTATTTTCTATGCAACGCAGCAGGGTTGACATTAATTCTACATGCCGTTTTTAAGACATTTATTTATACTACCAATATAGTAAATAAACACAGTTAACAAATTTACCCTTTTTTGTAAAAAAACCTCAAAACTCTACACTAGGGCCTACTATTTTACACAATTATTACTCCCCTTGGTGTTAACTCTAGAATTAAAGGAAGACATGGATGAATATCACTTTGCAGACAACATAACAAATTCTGGATGGCCAGTAAGGAACTCATTTAACAGGAAACTTGAACGGTGGTGTAGAGATTAGCCTATTTTTCTGTAAATTAAATTTGATATGTTAGTTAATGGTGAAGTTAGAATTCATTTAATCATTCCAAATTCATACAAACTGTCCCAATGACAGATAGATCTAGTAAATTATTAGTAAACACTAGTAAATAAGATTCCAAGTATGTCTATTGTAGAACACTTGTTTCTCTTTTTAAAAAAATCAAAGAATATCTAAATCATTTTCTACACTAAATCAGTATCAATACTGACGTCACACATTCACCTCATATTGCGTCATACTCAACATGCATTGTGATGCACTTTTTGTGTATTCAAGGTATTTCAATCTCACTGAGATAATTCATCTTCTATCAAATGGTCAATGTAATTTCTATTATAATGCAATTCATATTTCAAAATATTGTACACGTAACGATATGGATTATTGTTCTGATGAGAAGGGGAAGGGGGGTATTTTGTTGGTAGATCCTCTAACAAATATCCCATTCCTATATCATTACGCTATGGGTATTGCACACACGTTTTCCAACTACAAATTATGTAATTCATGTATTTTATATCGCATCAATATTTTAAATGTAATAAAACAAAACACTTCATAGATATTTCGATATAGAAATACTTGAGGCCTACTTATTCCAACATCTTACATGTATGCAAGATGAAGATAACAAACAGTGATCAATCCCATAACTCCTACAAGCAATACGGAATAGATAGTTGGGCAAACACGGACCCCTGGACACACCAGATGTGGGATCAGGGGCCTAGGAGGAGTAAGCATCCCCTGTTGACCGGTCACACCCGTCGTGAGCCCCATATCCTGATCAGGTAAACGGATTTATCCGCAGTCAAAATCAATGTGCCAAGAACGGCTTAACAATCGGTATGAAACACGTCAGACAGCATTTGACCCAATGCGATGTTGTATTGACGAACTAGATCGTTATAACGACCATAGAATTTGCGAAATGCTGACTTCAATCGAGACTGTTAAAATCCCTGTACCATTAACTTGTTTGTCAGTAGCTTACCTCGATTTAAAAACTGACTATACTCAGAACAAGCTCTTGCATATCGAATCAGTTGAGATATATAAACATCATATGCAGGTGATAATGGAATATTGCTACATAAATATGGGAAGTTGACGATGGAGAAGCTGATATCATCCTGTTTGTCATACAGTTGAGTTGTTAGTTTGCCGTTAATGTCTACTATCAATAAATATCTAAGTATGAAGCAGAAATGGACGACTCTGTGGTGTCCTTTATGTTGAGCTCACAAGGATATATCAAATTGACATATGAATGAATGCTTTCATTGTTAATAGACAAAACGTCATCGATATATCTAAAAGTCCAATTTAATGTCACAGCGAGAGATTTTTTCTTCTCATGTAGAAGTTTTTGAATAAATTCTGCTTCATATGAATATAAAAGCAGGTCAGCTAACAAAGGAGCACAATTGTATCAAAAAATCAATTTCTCTATTTTCAGTGAGTAATCAATGTCTCTTAAAACCAGGCTCGTAGAACCAGGATAGCGGTGGGGAGGGGGAGGTGTCCTATTTTTGATATGTTATTTTTTTTTTACTTACCCCCCCTTCCCTAGATTTTGCATTCAAAGTTAGGGAATGATAACACTATTTAGGTTTCAATTCTTATAGCCATGCATTTGGGGTGGGTGTTTTTTTAATATTTTTTTTTTATTTTGATTGCTTGTCAAGAATTATTCGAAATTCCTCTGGGTTTTTTTAATTTATTTTAATCCCGAACATCCCCTTCATCAGCTGCCCCCCCCCCCCCCCCCCTGTAAAATTATAGGCCAAATATGTGTCAGAAAGTCTCAAATTTAGACCAATGACTGTAAATGTCATAAATTCTATAAATATGTTACCCAGACCTAATCTAACACGTGGTTTTGAATCACGTGCGTGTACATATAGGGATATTCATCTTTACGTATGGCACTAGGCCTACGTGTCGTCAAATCTTTGTGACGTTATTTCTTTGTTCTCTTGAATATGCCATAAGGACCTTTTGTCATGGGCGCAATCATATATAAACTATAGAATATATAAACCACAGCAATATCTGATTTTAAAAAAAAACTACACAGGTTCGTTAGTAGATAAAGATATATAAAAGTTTAATTTAAATCCAAATGCAGTTTAGGTCAACTGATTAAATATGAAGGTCATTAGTTAATGTATGTGACCTTGATATTGTAGGACAATGTCATTTACAAGGTTCAATAGAATTTAGCATGTCATTAGAACGTAATTGATGCACCCAAAAGGCAAATGTTCTTCACCTAAATTAGATCATTAGCCTAGTAATTAGATAGATTTTCGAAAATGTAGCTGAACATGAAAAAAATTGGTGTTTTGGTAAGGTCAGTAAAAAAGAAAAAGAAAAGTTGTTTAACTGTTTTTATTTTTTTTGAATAAAAATTTAACATTTGTTATTTCTTTCTATATGAAAAACCTTTCATGATTGTGTTGCGTTTCTGAAAAAAGTTAGCTCAATAATTCATTATTTTATTGAATTTTTGACTGTATACAATGCAAGGTATGTTGGTTGCCATGAAGCCATTTTTAGCTGAGATATTTAAATTTCTTGTTCAACAAAATTTTATATAAGCCTTTTTCATTTACCTTAAACTAAAAAAAAAATATGCATCTTATATTCTTAATTGTATTTGTTTTGGACTTTAAAGAGGTATATTTCACTGTTTTTTCAACGACTTTGTCCTTGTTACCATGGTAACAACAACGTGATCAATAAGTCTGTGTTATTGAGTTTAAGTGACTCACACATGTGTTTTGAATGATTTTATCAATAACGCTGCATAAAATTGTAGAATTTTTCAATATTTTTTTTTTGCACTTTCCAAAAAATTCTCCATGATTACTGACAGCTTCTCTTAAATATGTCAACGGCGTTTTATCTATAAAAAAAATAGTTATTTTCATTTATATTCCGATTCCAAAAATTCCAATGACCTCCACTATTGGGTCACTGTTAAATAGTTGTTCGGTGTATCATTAGTCTTTTTAAATTTTATTTAATATAATATCAACAAATATATTAATCATTCATCAACACTATTCCTTTACATCAACAACATTCTAAATATCCAAATATATATAATACATTAATTAATTTGCAATGCAATATATAATACAATTTTATCCTAAAGGAGGAAATATATTTTTACATCAATTATATTTTAATTATGAATGTGTTTCAAAGGATATGCAATACAGTTTACAATAGTTAGATTGAATTGTCAAGTCATGTAAAGCTATTGTTTATCACATGAAAGGCTACCTTCGTTTACCTGTGAGGCACACTACCATATACATCAAGAGTCATATTGTCTCCAGGCAAACACATTGTGAAGGAGCCGTCTCCCTCCAAACCGGGCCTCTCATATACAAACTTTCTTAAATATATCTTCACTACATATATTTGAATACGATTGTTCTACAATATATCGATATGTATTTAAAGCCCGTTTCACATAGATATATTAATTTTCACTGTTACAAGAGATTTCAGTTAGTCTACAATTCATTTTATATTGATACATCTTCAGTAAAATGAAAAACAAAATCTTAAGAGCTTCTGATAGAGTTGTTTCATTGTAAAAGCCTATGACGATATGTGTCCAAGATATGTCAATATCTAATACATTGTTAGTCCTTTTCCATATTCTTTTAGACGTTCTGCCGGCATATGTAAGGTGTTTTATGTTTTTGATTTCACCAGTTTTCACAATATTTTTGTATATTTGGATTCCATTTGCTAACATTCAAATTATTAATCAAAAGTTTATGTAACAATTGATAGTTAAACTCTGATAGTTGTTTATGTGAATTGTTTCGACTTTTAATAGATAAATTGTCTTCCATAAATATTTTGGAATGTCAAACCTCCCCGTCCAAATGTTTCTGTGATTGGCTTAAAAAATTTGTTATCAACTAATATGCTATATTAGAAAGATGATTTAATATTCAATATATTAACAACGTTATCTCCTTTAAATAATACATGCATGTAAGGTGAACATAACGAACAGTGATCAATCTTATAACTCCTATAAGCAATAAAAATAGATAGTTAGTAAACACGAACCCCTGGACACACCAGGGGTGGGATAAGGTGAGTAGGAAGAGTAAGCATCCCCTGTCGACCGGTTGTCTTAATGTTGATATAGGAAGTCTTTCTTTGCAGTAAGATAGACCGTTATAACGGTTGAACATTGTTTTCAAATTATAGTATTCACAGATAATATTATTTCTATGAGAGTTTAAATCTTGAAAATATTTTAAATCGCTAAATACACCATTATTATCATATAAGTCTTTGGTGTATAGAACTCCTGACTTAATCAGAATGGGAAACTAAATTGGGTGATATTTTTTTGGAACTAAAATCAGTTATTTTTCAAAATTGGTAAAGATAAGGAATCGTATGAAGTAGTCATAGAGTTATCTTTAGTCATTGTGGTTTTGTTAGGAACGCAAATTACTTCTTTATAGAACAATGTCAGAACCGTGATGTCTTTATATTCTTGTACAGTTCTTAAGTTTGTTTTAATCAGCTATCGCAGCGATATATTTTCTTTTTGAAAAAAGCCGCCACGATGGCCGAGAGGTTAGATCGTTAGTCTTTCATGCGGAAGGGCGGGGTTCGAATCCCCGCCGCGACAGACATACGTCGTTAAAACAAGTAGTGACAGTTCCATCGCCAAACGCTCGCCATCAGATGTGAATGTCATGGGTTCTCGGAGATGACCTTAAACACGGATGACCCATGCCAAAGTAGGTGTGGCACGCTAAAGAACCTCCACTACTCAATGGCCATAAGCGCCGAGCATAGGCCTAAATTTGAAGTCCTTCACCGGTCTTGGTGACGTCTCCATATGAGTGTAAAATTCTCGAGTGAGAAGTTAGGCAAGAAAAAAATCAATCAATCTTTTTGAAAAATATGTTCAAGAAATGCTAAGAGACTGGATTTAGTACTTAGCAGACGTGCAATCCAAGACGCTTTTAATGAGAAAAACTTGGATTCAACATCAATGATATTGATTCCACCTTTCAATTTCTTTCCAATAAGTAGATTTCTTTATATTCTTTCCCCAGTATTACATAGAACATTAAATATCTTACTGTTCAGTTCCTTAAATATTTCATCAGGCGGATTAAAAATTATCGATACATTGTATTGTAATTTAGAAGTATTGAGATTATTGATTATGTCTTGTTTGCCAAACAATTGTTAAATTTCGTTTTCCCCAGTTATAGAATATTCTAATAATTTGATTAATTGTTCCTAGCCCATTGTTTTGGACACACTCTTTTGTTATGTCCTATAAATATACCAAGTGTTTTAACTAGATTGTTTGTTTTAATTATATTTTCAATCTGTTCACACGTGTTTCATATGCAATATACATTGTGCTTTCTTTAGATTAAGCTTTGGACCTGCGAATCAAGATAATTGTTTTACTCTGTTAATTACTTCGTTTACTGTGTGCACATCCCTTACGGGGCTTGTGGAATCATCTGTATGTTGTATATTTTTTATCTTTTTGTTAATTCCAATTTCAAAACCATGAATTATGTCAGAATATCTTATTCTTGTAGCTAACATCTCTGTTATGATGATGAACAGTGATGCTGATATCGGACATCATTGACAAATACCTCTAGGCATTTTACAAGTTTTAGATATGTAACCGTCATTTTTTACTCGAAATAAAGGTTTATCGTATAAGGTTGTAATCAAGTTGATAAAACATGTTCCAAAACTTAAAGCTTCTAAAGTTTCAATCATAAAACTCTATTCTACGGTATTAAAGGCCTTTCGAAATCTAAAAATAATAAATTGTCATTTTCGTTATGAACTTTACGGTAGTCAAAATATCTTGAATTAGTCGAACATTATTCCCTAGACATCTGCCTTTACTATATGCTGATTGGTCTATATCTATAAGTTTTGATATGACTGCTTGTAAACGTTTAACCAAAACAAATGCACGAATTTTATAATCGCAATTTGTTAGACTAGTTGGTCTATAATATCTAACGTTTGACTTTTCACCCTTTTTTATAGATAAGACTTATTATTGACAGCCTCTGCGATTTTCGGAACTCTTTACTTTCAGAAGATTTTATCAAAGAATTGGAGAAATAATGGTTTATATCATTCCAGAAAGTATTGTAAAATTCAACTGGTATAGCATCTGTAGCTGGAGATGAATTGTTTTTCATATTTTTAATTCTGTGTCCACATTCGGATGAAAATGGGAGACTATCGCATATATTTGTTTCCACGTCTTTTAGTTTGTTTTTAATATTTGTTTCTGCAATTAAATTCTTGATTTCCTCTACGTTTCGCTTTTCTGAAGAATGCAGGTTTTTATTAAAATCGCCAGGGGATCCTTACTCCTCCTAGACACCTGCTCCCACCCTTGGTGTGCCCAGGGGTCCGTAATTGCCCAACTATCTACTTTGTATTGCTTATAGGAGTTATGAGATTGATCACTGTTCGTTATGATCGCCTTTCATAGCTGACCCAATATTTGGTAATTGGTATACGGTGTGTTATTACCCTCTACATTTTCCCCCCAATTACATTATTGTTTTAATGCTTTTATTCAAGATTTAAAATAAGATTAACATTTTTCCATACTTTACCCAGTTAGCCTTCAATTTTATGTAGACTTCTTTTGATTTATAATCAGTTTTAATCAAGGAAGGACACTGAAAATAACCTCTGATGTCAGTGATATCAACATTTTCGTTTAAAGTCAGCATTTGACAAATTGTATGGTCGTTTCAACGATCCGATTTGCCACACAAACATGCCATTAGGTCAAATGTTGTCAAACGTGTCTGATGCATAAAGTGGGATTTTATAACAAGGATAAAGCATGAAGGAACATGTTCACATGAATGGAGGGAGACTGTTATACTACATATGCATATTCATAAATGTTGATGACTAAATTTCTTACATGAATCCACATCAATCTCCAATCTATAGAATCTCTGACAAATTATTTAAAAAAGGAAGGGGTTTCTATTGAATAATAACTGAAAGGTCATTAGATGTTCACTATCAGCTGACTGACGTATAACAGACAAGTTAGTGACAAACTAAAGCGTTATTGAATAACTGTAAAGTGACTTAATCTGAAACATGGTAACTGGAAGTTGAGTGAATATAATTAAAATTAGCTTATTGATTACTGAAAGCTGACTTAAAACTTAATCAAGTGTGAGTAAAAGATACCCTAAATGTGGACGATTAGTCGGTAAATGATGACGGAATGAAAAGCTCGGAGATTTGTTTACTGTAACCAATGGAAATACTTACGGGGGACAACTCTTTCAAGCTTCAAATTGGGGTACCCAAAGGGGATTTAAAAATACAAATCTGAGATTTAAATGCTTATATATTTTTTTGGAAAAAATTCCTCCTGATACTGTCACCAATGTAAATATCTAAGGTTTGTTTTTCATTACCAAGTTTATAGTAAAGAATAGTATTATCAAAAAATAAAATGAAATAACAATAATAAATGAAATGTACATATTTTATTTAAATGCAAAAATGAAGAATAAGAGTAAAAATACACATGTTTATAACTATACATAGATAAATGAATATATATTGAACGTGAATAAATAAGTGCTAAATAAAAAATACACAGAAAGTCAATGAAATACACAAGCATATTCTTAATTAGTATATCTATTAAATATAATCACTGCATATCACAGCACACAATACAAAATTAGAATTATATAAAAAGGTAAATCATGTTTCGCTTTTTTTAAACTAAAGCCACTTGTATATGCATACTTATATTTATTGTTTGTTTGCTTCGTTTTTGTTGTTGGTTTTTTGGTTGTTGTTGTTTTTTTTTTTGGAGACAGTATTATTCTATATATCTTATGGTCACTTTCCTTGATTTGATTGTTGATTTATTTTGTACGTATTTCATTGCATATATAATATACAATTATACAATAGGTTTGAGTAATATCTCTGATGACTTATGGGGTTCTGATTTTCCTTCTACGAGCTTTTTGTGATATGTCTTGTACTAACCCACCCCCCCCCCCTAAATTTTGAATTATGATGTGATTAACGCGAGACATATCATCGTACATTTAAAACTGCTCGGTGGATAGAACACTACAAGGATTGTAACCTAATTGTATTTTTTTTAATATTTAGAATAAATATATCATTTTTTAAAGTCCAGTGGGGGTGGGGGTGGTGGTAAGGATAGCTTGTCGGAGTTGTCTAAAAATCTTGAAAAGCAGAAATAAATAAATAAACAGTAATAAAAAACCATCAAGTTATTTTCGCAAAACTTTCAAAATCCTACATTTTTCAGTCCTTCGGACGAGACTGCAAAAACCAAGGCCCCGTGTCACCGCAGGTGTGGCACGATAAAGATCCCTCCCTGCTCTAAGACCATAAGCGCCGAACATAGGCCTACATTTTGCAGCCCTTCACCGGCAATGGTGACATTTTTTGCCTAGGCTTCGATTTCCGTTTTTAAAATTGGGGAGGCGGGAGGTCGTTCATCCATCATTAATATATTGAGTCAATATTCATAATTTCAATCTTACATTCTTCAGTTGTCAGTTGAGGGGGTTGGGAATTCATAATTTGTTTTTGCTTTCCGTTATTTCTGTACGTTTAAAGTTACCGGTAGTTATTTTCAAATGCAAAATTAGTTATATAGGTAAATTACCACCCTCCACTTTTTTTTAAAATAAAAGTAATGCATAGTAAGAATGTACGCTTGAACTGATGGATTAAAACCATGTCGTGATTATGGAAAGCTAACCCCAACCTAACACACCCATCCACATATTAAGCTATATATCAAGAATCACTGAACTAATTTCTATAAAAGTTAGCACAAATCATCATTGATGAAGGGCATTCATGTTGACCCATGGGGTAGGGTGGGACCACAATAAGAAATCAAAATTTTATATGGGAATATACAGGAATTCTTCTCTAGAGTAGCAGGGCCACATTAAATCATATCCCAATGCAAATTTGCACACGTTATGTGGATTAGATTTTTATGGCCCCGCGAATATAGTCAGATAATATTGTTTTGTCCTGTCTACAGGTACGTATGTCTGAAACTTTAACCGTAATTGCTCATAACTGTTGAATGGTGAGTGATAGAGCTGTCATATTTCATATCCATATTCTTTAAAACCCGATCGATTGATTGATTGTAGATTGTTTAACAGCTCTCTCAAGAATATTTCACTCATATGGAGACGTCACCACGGCCGGTAAAATTCAGGCCGATGCTCGGCGCTTATGGCCATTGAACAGGGTTGAATCTTTATCGTGCCACACCTGCTGTGACACGGGACTTCGGTTTTTGCAGTCTCATCCGAAGGACCGCCCCATTTAGTCGCCTTTTAAGACAAGCAAGGGAGTACTGAAGACCTATTCTAACCCGGATCGTGCCAATACTTTATTTTGGTGTCAAAGCTTAAGCCTTTTGATCTTCACCTTGAATAATTAAGGGGTTTAACCTACTTTTAAGAAAACTTAACCTATCCTACCTCATGAACTATATAAGATAGTGCTTTCACAATATGCATATACATTACCTATGGTAGAGACTTAAATTTTATGCACGATGTTTGACCTTGGAGTTTGACCCAAATTTCAAAACTCCAATCTTACTCAATTGTAGCTTTTAGGGCTCTTATACATTCCTTTTGACATTTTTTTGTTCGGTTTCAAAGTTTCTAAATCGTTGACCTTAACCTTGGATTTTGAACTACTTTTAAGAAAACCTAACCTATCAAATACCGCCTGTACTTTCATGATACAGTACGCTTATATAAATTATTTATGGTAAAACCGTTTATTTATTACTATGTTGTTTGACCTCTGTATGTTTGTTTGGCGTCCCTTTGGGAATTTTTCACTCATTGAGATGTCACAAGCTGTAGGTTTGGACCTATGCGTTATCAGCGCTCAGAGCCGACGCAATGAGGGTTCTTTAATGTGCCAACGCCTGCCACGACACAGGACCTCTGTTTTTAATTAATATGCACTGTTTAGTTATACAATACTTAACAAATGATGTCTACAATGTGCGAAATAAACTCATGACCGAATTGTAAACAATTTGTTTACGCTCTGTTTTCTATAAAATATTTTACATAAATTAGTAAAACCTTAGCGTAACGCACTGTAACGTGAACATAGTGCCATTTAATTACGAATATCTGCATATAATATATTCATTCTAAAAGTATGGAAGTTTCAATCAATACTAGGTTGTTAAACAATTAATAGTGCATGTAATATTTATAAATTTTTATTGAAATATAGATACATTGGTCATTGATTTGAAACACATATTTTGTAGAAAAGTGGTTACAAACAACTTCACAACCATGATATTTTGCAATATATCTTTAGTCACAACATGCGGCCTGTTAACCCCAAAATGCGATTTTCTTAATTTACATTCGATATGCTCCAAAATGATACATGGTGCAAATGGTAAATATCTTATATAAAATTTGACTTGTGGATGCTACCAGTAAGGACAATTGGCTAACTAAACACGGTTGAAGGTCTGTAGTTTCAAAACAAAACAACAACATAAACACAAAGAAGGTTCTTAATTGCATATTCTCGTGTGACGGTATAGCCTTAGAAATTTCGGTGCCGAAGGGCAAAAGTGTTGCAGATCGTTATTACCGAGATGTTATACTAAAAAACCTCAAAAAATAGTCCTTATTCAAATGATCCATGTTTGCATAACTCTATATTTTGCATTGCTTATGGAAGTCATGATATTGATCACTGGTCATCAATACTCCCTTGGATATCGTAAGAGGCGATTTCATTGGACGATCCTTCGGACGAGACAGCAAAAATGGAGGCCCCGTGTCATAGCAGGTGTGAAACGATAAATACCCCCTGCTCAAAGACAGTAAGCTCCGAGCATAGGCCTAAATTTTTACAGCCCTCCACGGACAATGGTCACTTATCCATATGAGTGAAATATTCCCGAACGGGACGTTAAGCAATATACAAATCAATCAATCAATCACCCCTCCTTCTAAGAAACACTTGCATACATAGTTGTATGCTTGTTAATAGCATATCTCAATGGAATATTTACCCTAACGGCCTAATCATATTGTGTAAATATTGCAGTGAGAATGTTCAGCTAGTAGCGTGATGCGTGAATCTGTGTAGGATGGTTGAGATGTAAAGCAATAAAATGTACCTTTTCTATGAAAGATTAATTGAAATATACAGTTTCACCAAAACAAATTTTAAGCAAAAAGGGTCAAATACTTCTTGTCTGCGCGGGATAACGCTTTTTCCTCCAATACTTTGATCACCAGTCTGGACGCAGGTTCATCTTTGCTCTGTTTTAGGATGGTATCTTCATCTACCATTTTGCCATGTGTACGTATGCCAATACTAAGTAGATTTAGTGAATTGATGATCTATGATTCTGCCGTCGTATCGTTTAAAGTTACCATGGTTGGCATTTGAGGAGAAACGTGGAATATCATTAAATTCAATGACATCTCTCACTAGCAATGTTGATGTTCAAATAACTAGTATAAGTTATACCTTCCCCAGCAACATCCAAATAAATGCATGCTTACACTAATCCAAGCAAGCTATTTGCACTCCAACAAGTTGTTGCATACACATGATTGGTTTTATTACCCTAAAGGCCTATGCATATTAAGAAATATTTCATGGTCAAAATATAAAACAAAATCACTGTAGAGTATACGATTTATTGCCATTAGATACTTGAATGATACCAAAGAATCGTAATCCTTTCACCAATATTTGAAAGCAAATTTAGAAATTGGTAGTTTAAAATATTACTGCATGTTTTCATTAATGCCAATTTTGTTTTGTTTACATTTTCCCTACAATGTCATTATAACTCTGTACATTGTGAATTAAAGTTTGTTGTGACATGAAGCAGTGCGAAATACCATATGTCACACGGTACTGCAATATTGTCTTTTGTGGGATCTTTGTTTCATTGATACCTGTCCTGACATCGCGCGTTATCTTCAATACCAATACGGTGTTATGTTGTGATGATAGTGTTATTTTTTCTTTCATGCTAGATATACGCTGTTTTATTGAGCAAAGTTTGAATCACAAACTTCTTGAATAAGGCATTGCATTTCTTCGGTGTAGTCTGAAGCGTCGGTAAACTATATATTGTTGTGGTCCAATAAAATGATTTTAATCAATACAGAACAAAGCTTATGATACATAGTAGCATTGATCTGCAAAAAAGCTATAAACGAGGATGTAGTTGATAACGTGAACCTTCCAATATACACATATGCAGTAGTTTTCATCATATCACTAGCAGTGGTTGATCATTGGTTAAAACGTTCGCTTACTACACCAAAATATTTTGAGCTCAAGACCTATGAATCACCCACCATTAACAAGTGACAGTCATGTATTTTAGTAACTTGTCTTAAAACAGATATCCGATGTTACAGTGGGTTCTGGCACGCTAAATAATCACCAATGAGATGGTTATGAGCGTTAAACGTTAAAATCAATATATGACGAAACGAAACATGCATTCTTAAATATGCATAATGCAAAATATTACCGTGCCATTCAACGAAAAAAAAATAGTGCTTGAAGTGCAAAAAAAAAATGCATAAAAAGCACATGTCTTGCTATGAACTATGGGATTGATCAATCATTTTTAGCCTCACCTGATCATGACACAGGTGAAGTTCTATGTTTCACTACTAAGAATTCATGAAGAGCGAACGATGAACGAAATGTGAAGAAAAACAATTGAATTACCTATTTTATATAACATACTGATTGGAGTTATGAGATTGATCGGTGTTCGTTATTTCACCTTTCATTCTGTCATGGTGTACAGTTAATTTCAAAGGTCACTATTACATGGAAGACGACATAAGGCTGCTATATTTAACTCCTCGACTTAAAATCTGATGCCACCATTGATAGATACGTAGAGGTATCATGAAAGTAGAAATAAATCCGGAAATCAGGTTCACTACATGCAGTGGTAATTCTTGACTATAATCAATAACATTGTTAAGTTCTTATATATACCAACGTTGTTTAGAAAACATTTTTGGAAGTTGCAATTAACTATATTCATTGAATACATATTACGTATGGTGAAAAGTGAAGATAACGAACAGTGATCAATCGCATAACTCCTCCAAGCAAAACAAAAAATAGATAGTTGAGCAAACACGGACCCCTGGACACACAAGAGGTGACATCAGGTGCCTAGGAGGAGTGAACATCCCCTGTCGACCGGTCACATCCGCTGTGAGCCCTAAATCCTGTTCAGGTAAACGGAATTATCCGCAGTCAAATCCAATGTGCAAGAACGGCTTAACATTAATGAAACACGTCAGACAGCATTTGGCCCAATGCGAGGTTGTATTGACGAACTAAATCGTTATAACGACCATATAATTTTCGAAATGCCGACTTCAATCGATAATGATGGAACCCCAGAACCATCAACATGTTCGTCAATAGCTTACCTCGATTTAAAAACTGACTATACCCAGAACAAGCTCTTGCATATCGAATCAGTTGAGATATATAAACACCATATGCAGGTGAGGATGGAATATTGCTACATAAATATGGGAGGTTGACGATGGGGAAGCTGAACTCATCCCGTTTGTCATATATTTGAATTGTCATTTTGCCGTTAATGTCTATAATTAAGGGGGAAAGTCGTTATTGACCTTAACAATCGAGAGTAGTGAGGACTATTCAACATTCACCTCCTTCTGTTTCATAACCGGAAACACTTCAAACGAATTTTCTTGCATAACCGATACAGTATGATTTAGGACATGAGTAGCCGTGCAAATACAGCCACGAATATTCATAATAAGACAAACTTGTATCAAACAATTAATTATACTGTCTAAAGAATAACTTATTTCCACAATATATTTTTATTCCGTTGTCATACTTGTATACACTGCACACATGTTGAATTGTGATTGTCTTAAATATTCACTTTGTGCAGAATCTAAGCATGCGAAATTTACAACGGATGGTATTTTGATAAATCATGTAGCATTGTTTACTGATCGTATTTAAAATTCCAGTTAAATACTTTTCTGAACATGAAAAAAAAAGTCAAATAATCAAATTTGGGGTCAGAAACGTTTCTTTTTCAAATAAAAACGTCTTTCGGCGTACTGTTTTTAGCACTTTTTTATGGGGACCGGCAACATTAATTCGTTCACTCGAAATGTATATATCAAATAGGCAAACGGGCTAATTCCTTGTCAAAATTAGTATGTAAAGAACGGTTAAACAATTTGTATGCAACACATCAGACAGCATTCTACCCAAAGTCGCTACCTCAGTGTTAAAATATATAAAATCTGAAAGCAAAATACAATATTAATGTTCACGTTCACAAAAGAAACGTGTAGATTAGTTCAGCATGAATATACGCGAAATGAAAGGTTCAAGTAACTTGTATAATCCTAGAAGCTAGTGATGTACCAATCACAAACTGACTATTTTATTTCTCTGTGTGTTATCCTATCGTTATACATTTCAGATCCCGCGATATATGTAACAGTTGTCTCAACAACTTAACGTTCATGTTATTGAATTGTAGGAATTTAAAATAAAGACATTCTTACAGGGTTTGACATTTACTCTTTGAGCACCAAACCAATCGAATTAAACTATTTTTACTAGACCTGACCTTACATTCACTAACCCTGACAAACTATCAAAAAATATATTGACAAACTTTACGTTTGAACTAAAACGTATTTCATCATAGACATAGTCCCATAATTGATGTTTTCATTTCAAAACATGCTATTTTTCGGAATCTCTAGATTATACCCGACTCGGACAATATTCAGTCCATTAAGAATACGATGAGCCCGACCATTTAATTTCTTTCTATTTCATCAATCTGTTTTGTTTCTTCCATACGTGTTCTTTTCTTCTCTTGGGACATCTTTCTCTGCGGACAAAAATCCATATTTAAATAGGAAAAAAAACCAGCTATCAGACGTAATTTATTAATTTCATCAAATTCCCTTGCATTAAATAGAAATAAACTGTGTTGAATTAAAGTGAGTTCAATTTTACCTTCCATATATCTAAACCAGACAAAAGTTTACACCCTTTTTGACATTAATTAACAACGAGTATTTGTCGTAAACATCACTTCCGACTGCGACTTGTTGATTATAACTAAGAATACATACTGTGCCATCACGCATTTTACATCTGTTCACAGATACCTTCCACTTATTCTCTTGTTAAGAACAAAATACCCAGTGAAACAATATGAATTTGAATTCATTTTTTTAACACGGCAGCTCAGTTAAGGCTATCCGTAAAATCACAGTGCTGTTATAAATGTACCTCTGTGGACTTCGCACCATATGACGTCACATAGCTGATAGCTGTTCGCAATGAAAGTGTCATAATATTTTGTCGTTATTTACTACTTTTATCAAGTGATAAGCTGTGTACGTGAAAACATTTCTTGTCGAATGATTATATATATTATTCCTTTATGATATAAAATCATTCTTCATTTTTAATATATAGTATGCACGAAGGTGATATTCATATTGTATTGTGACCTTGAAATCGTCCCCAATCTGAATGACTTATGTGATTAAAAGAATTCCCTCATGTACATAAATAATTTCATACTACATGTTCTTCGCACACTGATTTTGACTACAGCTGATTTTCTTGATATGATCAAGATATAGGGATCACGGTCAGTGTGACCGGTTGACAGGGAATGCTTACTCCTCGTAGGCACCTTGTCTCCTATAACGAACAAGTGATATATCCCATATCCCCTGTAAGCAATACAAAATAGAGAGTTCGGCATACACGGAACCCTGGGTGTACAAGAGGTGAGATGAGGTGTGTAGGAAGAGTAAGGATCCCCTATCTATGTAAATACATAAATAATAAAATAGTGTGGTATCCTATTTTGACTCTGCAATGAAGATAGAAACCTTGAGCAATGAAGATAGGAACATTAATATTCGATATAAGTTACCTATATGTCTATCAGTTCTTTAACTTTTCTTTTCATCGCACAAATCTCTAATCGAAATGAACGCATTTTGCGCATATTTTGACTTACGGGGATTTGGAGGCACATAAACCAAATAAACACCATACTTATATAACATCCTTATACATCAACAACATCCCTCGCCATCGAAATTTCCAGTATTGTATTTCAGCAGAGTTTGATATTTCCCTGCATTTCCAAATATATTCCCGTTATTGTATCCAGGCATTTTAATTACAAACCAACTTTATGGAGTCTAGATATAGACCTATATATACATAGACCACCTACATACTTTTATATTCGTATTCTTTAAACTATAGGGCTTGTCATAACTGGTGATGCCGATATTATTTCGAATAAAGACCTAAAACCACGTACTATGATAGACCATCAATTAAAAAAACATCGTTCTTTCAAGTGGAAAATAATTGCATGCATATTATGAATTCGGTTAAACATTATGCGCAGGCTATGGGTTAAATATGAACGGGAAGAATTTTCCTCGAAATGAAATAGGTTCATCAAACGTATCAAGGTATATCTAAATAATATTTTAGACGAAGTGATTCAAGGTTGTTGTCATCTATTCGTCTGTGTTTACTAAATTAGAAGTGATAAAAATCATATAGATTAAATGAGAAAAATGTTTTAGTCCCCGCTAAAAAAAAATGTTGATAGGGCTCTTTATTACAACTGAAATTTAAACTAACTTGCCATTGATTTCACATCTGATAATCCTATTTACACCCCTCACCCTTTCAAAAGACGAGTTTCTTAAAACCATGATTCGGTTTTAAATATATTTCATAACCAAGAGAATGCGACGAATTCAAACAATATATGTATCGTACCTATGCTATGCTCGCAAACTTCACAACCCCTTACAAAAGTACCTTGCTGGATCCAGTGCATGTTTTATCCAACCCCTATTTTTGCTCCTCACGAAACTATTAGAAGCTGTAATAGAATAAGTTGAATCCTGGTGCACTACAACATACAACATAATTAGATTAGATCAACTGTGGATCTTAAAATATTGTGAATAACTTTTAGAAAATTGGAATTCAAAAAATAATTTCTAGTCAACAACATCAAAGCTAATGACTTTTCAAGGTATCGGCCACACTTAATGAGTATATTTGTCTACCATCATGAACAGTCGCTTCTTCAACAAAAATAGTTAAATGAAATGTATGCATTAAGTGATCAGTCATTCAAAAATAACTTTGTACAACACCCCTTTCATTGTACGAACGCGTATTCTGATGTTGACATGAAAAAGAAGCTGAGTCCTTCATTGATAATGTGTTCATAGTATTTGGTAATCAGGTCTTTCAACATTCTCTTGTATTTCCCACGGTGTGAAATGTGATCCTTTATTACATTGGTATTCTGAAGAGGAAAAATATTCAATTAATTAACTCGTACATTGAAAACATATGTTATTGTGGTCGTGCTATTGACATTTAAATATGTCGACGGCGTTTTATTTATAAAAAAGAAATAGTTATTTTCATTTATATTCCGATTCTATAAATTTCAATGAACTCCACTACTATGTCTTTTATTTAATGCAATATGAACAAATATGTTAGTCATCCATCAACACCATTTCTTTACAGCAACGACATTCTTAATATTCAAATATAACTTATACATTGATGAATTTGTAATGCTATACATAATACAATTGTATGCTAACGGGGGAACATCTTTTTATATCAATTGTATTTTAAATGTAGATGCATTTCAAAGGGTATACAGTAAAGCTTACAATAGTGAGATTGAATTGTCAAGTCATGCAAAGATATTGTTTACCACATGAAAGGCTACCTTCGTTTACCTGTAAGGCACACTACCACATACATCAAGAGTCATATTGTCTCCAGGCAAAGACATTGTGAAGGAGCCGTCTCCCTTCAAACCGGGTATCTCATATACACACTTTCTTAAATATATTTTCAATACAACTATATATTTTGTATTGTTTGTAGGAGTTATGAGATTGATCACTGTTCGTTATTTTCACCTTGCATATATCTGAATACGATTGTTCTACAATACATCGATATGTATTTAAAGCCTGTTTCACTTAGATATATTAGTTTCCACAGTTACAAGAGATTTCAGTTAGTCTACAATTCATTTTATATTTATAAATCTTCAGTGCAATGAAAGAAATAAAAATATTAAGAGCCTCTGATAGAGTTGTTTCATTACGAAAGCCTATGACGATATGTGCCCAAGACATATCAGCATTTAATACATTGTTAATCCTTTTCCATATTCTTTTAGACGTCCTGCCGGCATATACACGGTGTTTTATGTTTTCAATTTCACCAGTTTTCATATTTTTGTACATTTGGATTCCATTTCCTAACATTCAAATTATTATCCAAAAGGTTATGTAACAATTGATAGTTAAACTCTGATATTTGCTTATCTGAAATGTTTTCTACTTTTAAAATATGAATTGTCTTCATAAATATTTTGCAATGTCAAACCTTCCAGTCCAAATGTTTCTGTGATTGGATTACTAAATTTGTTATCAACTAATATGTTATATAAGAAATATGATTTAATATTCAATATATCAACAACGTCATCTCCTTTAAATAATACATACATGTAAGGTGAACATAACGAACCGTGGTCACTCACATTCCTATAAGCAATAAAAATAGATAGTTAGGCAACACACCAGAGGTGGGATCAGGTGCCTAGGAGGAGTGAGCATCCCCTGTCGACCGGTTGTCTTTAATATTAATATAGGAAGTTTTTTTTGCAGTCAAATATACCGGTAGAGTGGTTGAACATTGTTTTTAAATTACAGATTTCACAGATAATATTGTTTCTATGAGAGTTTAAATCTTGAAAATATTTAAATCACTAAATACACCATTAATATCATATAAGTCTTTGATGTATAGAACTCCTAACTTGACCCGATTGGGAAAATAAATTGGATGATTTTTGAATTGAAATAGATTATTCTTCCAAATTGGTAAAGATAAGGATTCGTAAGAAGGTGTCATAAAGATATCGTTAATCATTGTGGTTTTGTTAAGAGCGCAAATTACTTCTTTATAGACAAATGTCAGAAATGTAATGCCTTTATATTCTTGTATATTTCTTCAGTTTCTTTTAATCAGATATCGCAGCGATATATTTTCTTTTTGAAAAAAAAAAGCCGCCGCGATGGCCGGGAGTTTAGAGCGTTCGTCCAGCATGCGGAAGGGCGGGGTTCGAAACCCCGCCGCGACAAACATAAGTCGTTAAAACAAGTAGTGACAGTTCGATCGCAAACGCTCGGCATCAGGTGTGTATGTCACGGGTTCTTGGAGATAACCTTAAAAATGGATGACCCATCTCACAGTAAGTGTGGCAGGCTAAAGAACCTTTAGTACGCAATGGCCGTAAGTGCCAAGCAGAAACCTACATTTTAGACCTTCACCTGTCTTGGTGACGTCTCCATATGAGTGTAAAAGAAACAATCAATCAATATTTTTGAAAAATATGTTCGAGAAATGTTAAGAAACTGGATTTAGTATTTAGCAGACGTGCAATCCAAGACGCTTTTAATGAGAAAAACTTGGATTCAACATCAATGGTATTGATTCCACCTTTCAATTCCTTTCCAATAAGTGGATTTCTTTTGATTATTTCCCCAGTATTACATAGAAAATCAAATAGCTTACTGACCAGTTCCTTAAATATTTCATCAGACGGATTCAAAATTATCGATGCATTGTATTGCAATTTAGAAGTAATGAGATTATTGATTATATCTTGTTTGCCAAAAAAATGTTAAATTTCGTTTTCCTCAGTTATGGAGTATTCTGATAATTTTATTAATTGTTGCTATCCGATTTTTTGGGCCACGCTATTTTGTTATGTCCTATAAATATACCAAGTGTTTTAAATGGATTGTTTGTTTTAGTTACATTTTCAATATGTTCACATGTGTTTCATATGCAATATATATTCTGATTTGTGGTTTGATCTGTATGTTGTATAATTTTTATATCTTTGTTAATTCGAATTTTAAAACCATGTATTATGTCAGAAGATCTAATTCGTGTAGCTAACATCGCTGTTGTGATGATGGACAGTGATGCTGATATTGAACATCATTGACGAATACCTCTAGTCATTTTACAAGTTTTAGATATGTAACCGTTATTTTTAACTCGAAATAAAAGTTTATCGTAGAAGGTTGTAATACAGTTAATAAAAAATGTTCGAAAATTTAAAGCTTTTAAAGTTTCAATCATAAAACTCAATTCCACGGTATCGAAGGCTTTTCGAAATCTAAAAATAATAAAATATCATCTTCGTTATGAACTTTACAGTAGTCAAAACATCTTGAATTAGTCAAACATTATTCACTATATATATGCCTTTAATATATGCTGATTGATCTATATTTATAAGTTTTGATATGACTGTTTGTAAACGTTTAACCGAAAGAAATCCAGAAATTTTGTAATCACAATTTGTTAGACTAATTGGTCTATAATTTCTAACACTTGACTTTTCAGCTTATTTTTATAAATAAGACGTATTATTGACAGCCTCTGCAATTTGGGAACTCTTTACTTTCAGAAATTGTTATCAAAGATCTGAAGAAATGATGCTTTATATCATTCCAGAACATTTTGTAAAATTCAACTGGTATAGCATCTGTACCTGAAGATTTATTGTGTTTTCATATTTTTAATTCCGTCTTTGTATTCGGATAATAATGGGAGACTATCACATATATTTTTTCTTTTCACATCGTTTAGTTTATCTTCAATATTTGTTTCTGCGAAGTAATTCTAGATTTCATCTACGCTTCACTTTTCCGAACAATACAGGTATTCATTAAAATCGACAGGGGATGCTTACTCCTCCTAGACTCCCCATCTCATCCTTGGTGTATCCAGGGGTCCATGCTTGTCCAACTAAATAATTTGTATTGCTTATAGGAGTTATGAGATTGATCACTGTTCGTTATGATCGCCTTTCATAGCTGACCCAAGATTTCGTAATTGGTATACGGTGTGTTATTACCCTCTTCATTTTTTTTTTCAGTTACATTATTGTTTTGATGCTTTTATTCAAGATTTAAAATAAGATGGATATTTTCTATACTTTATCCAGTTATTCTTTTATTTTATGTAGGCTCCCTTTGATTTATAATCAGTTTTTATCAAGGAAAGACCCTGAAAATAACGTCATATGTCAGTGATTCCAACAGTTTCGTTTAAAGTCAGCATTTCACAAATTGTATGGCTGTTTCAACGATCAAATTTGTCACACAAACATGTTACTAGGTCAAATGTTGTCAAAACATGTTCGATGCAATGAGTAGACTTTTAAAACAAGGATAAAGTATAAAGAAACATGTTCACCAAAGTGGAGGAAGACTGCCATGCTACATATGAATATTCATAAATCAAACATATACGTTGATGACTAAATATCTTAAATGAATCCACATCAATCTCTAATCTACTATATGCAAGGTGAAGATAACGAACAGTGATCAATCTCATAACTCCTACAAGCAATACAAAATAGATAGTTGGGCAAACACGGACCCCTGGACACACCAGAGGCGGGTTCAGGTGCTTGGGAGGAGTAAGCATCCCCTGTTGACCGGTCACACCCGCCGTGAGCCCCATATAACAGAAAAGTTAGTGACACACTAAAACATTATTGGATAACTGTAAAGTCACTTAATCTGAATACATGGTAGATGGAAGTTGAGTTAATAATGATTAAAATTAGCTTATTGATTAATAAAAGCTGACTTAAAACTGAACGAAGTGTGAGTAAAAGATACACTAAATGTTAACGATTGATCGGTAAATGATGACTGAATGAAAAGTTGAAAGTGGATGAATGATCACTGAAGACGGACTGAATGTTCAAATCATTCAGTTAAATGAAGGGCCACTTGAATGTATCAGAAAAATATCTGATAATAATTTTATCAGGACAATTTGCGTATCAATTCACAAAAAAATGGGTTGACTGAGGAGTGGCATTTGTCTTCTTAAAGATATGTTCGTTGAGTAACTCCAACATCACTTTACTATTAGCTTCAGCGTGTTTGTGTTTAGTATTTACCATTTTTTTTTAACGACTGATTGCAAGTAGGCAGGGTATTGACAAATATGTTGGTGTTAAAGGGGTTTTAAAAGTGTCGCTTCAAGTTATCCTATCGCAAATTCTACGGTCGTATGGCCAAGTCGTCAATTTCTTGACAGATGGAGCATGCATATCTCGTGTATAACAAACTGATATAAATTAAATGTCATTCACTTAATAGATAAATGAACCGAGAGTTGGATTTAGGGTTGTCGTATGATAAATATAAATATGATATCATGCTATTGTCTTTTCACGGAATTCAGTTTATAATGCTGAAATAATACCAGATTATTTAATATTTAATTTGAAATATAAATCAGATGTTACTCACTGTGTAGAATCAATCAAGCTCACGTTCTGTGTGTATTTTTCTGATGATTTCTACATTTTAGTCAACATTTCTCAAAAGTCAAGAAAATAATTGAAAGTAATGGCAGATGTACGATTCATGATATTATCAAAGCTGCTGACATATTGCTGTTTATTTTGAAGTCTACTTTGATCTATATCAGATGGATACAGCATATATTGGCAGATTATCAAAAAAGGGTACGAGTACAAACCGCTAAGCAATTGCTCAAAATAGTTTCCAAATTCAATCAAAGAAAATTTGCAAACATTGTTACTGGTGACGAAACATGGATTCACTATTTCGAACCAGTAAGGAAAATTGGTTAACTAAACACGGTAGAAGGCATATACTTAAAAAAGCAGACACAACGAAGGTTCTTTATTGCATATTCTCGTGTGACGGTATATCCTTGGAAATTCCGGTGCCGAAAAGTGTTACAGATCGGTATTACCGATGTTATATTAAAATGCGCAAGAAACATTCATTATTCAAATGATCCATGTTTGCCGAATTATGTATTTTGCATTGCTTATGGAGTCATGATATTGATCACTGGTCATCAATACCTCCTTGGTTGTCGTAAGAGGCGACTGTATTGGACGGTCCCTCGGATGAGACCGCAGAACCTGAGGATATGTGCCACAGCAGGTGTGCCAGGATAGATATTCCCCTGCTCAAAGGTAGTAAGCGCCAGGCATAGGCCTAAATTTTGCAGCCCTTCACGGGCAATGATGACTTATGCATATGAGTAAAATATTCCCGAGCCGGATGTTAAACAATATACAAATCAATCAATTAATCACCTCTCATCCTAAGAAATACTTTGATACATAACTGTATGCTTGTAAATAGCATACATTGTATGTCTATGGGATATTTACTGTAACGGCCTAATCATATTGTGTAAGCATTGTAGTAGGAATGTACAACTAGTAGCGTGATGCGTGGATCTTTGTAGGATGGCTGTGATGTAAAGCGATAAAACGGAGTGTGTTTTCTGTGAAGGATTAATTGAAATCTACAGTTTCACCACATAAAAACCCGAACAAAAATGTTCAAACACCTTGTCTGCGCGGGATAAGGCTTTCTCCTCCGTTACTTTGATCACCAGTCTGGACGCCGGATAATATATGCTCTGTTTAGTATGGTATCTTCATTTACCATTCTGCCAAATTTGTAACTATGTTAAGAGTCCCCGAACTTAGTAGATTTAGTAAATTGATAATCTATGATTCTGTCATCGTATAGTTTAAAGTCACCATGGTTGGTATTTAAGGAGAAACGTCGAATATTATCAAAGTAAATGGCATTTTTCACTCACAATGTTGATGTTAAAAGAATTAGTATAATTCATACCTTCCCCAGCAATATCCACATAGATGCATGTTTACACTAATCCCAGCAAGCTAGTTGCACTCCAACAAGTTGTTGTACATACGTTATTAGTTTTATTACGCTAAAGGTCTATATACATTAAGAACTATTTCATGGTTATAATATAAGACAAAAATCACTGTAGCGTATATTTTATTGTCATTGGGTACTTGTATGATACCAAAGAAGTATAATCCTTTCACCAACATTTGGAAGCGAATATAGAAATTGGCAGTTTAAAATATCACTGCATGTTTTCATTAATGCCAATTTTGTTATGTTTACATTTCCCCTGCAATGTCATTATAACTCTGTACATTGTGATTTAAAGTTGGTTGTGACGTGAAGCAGTGCGAAATACACTAAGATACACAGTACTCCAATATTGTCTCTCTCGGGATCTTTGTTTTATTGATACCGGTCTTGACCTCGCGCGTTATATACAATACCAACACGGTGTTCTGTTGTGATGATATTGTTGTTGTTTCTTTTACTCTAAATATACGCTGTTTTATTGAGCACTGTTTGAACCACAAACTTCTTGAACAAGAAATCGTATTTCTTCGGTTTGGTCTGCAGCTTGCGTAAACGATATATTGTTGTGGTCCAATAAAATAAGTTTAATCATGACATAATATCATCGATCTGCATAAAAACCTACATATGAGGATGTAGTTGTAAATGTGAACCTTCCAATAGCAAGTCTGCAGTGACAGTGGTAGGTCATTAGTTAAAACGTCTGCTTGGGAAACCAAAGTATGTTGAGCTCAAGATCGATGAATCAACCACCTTTAACAAGTGAGATTCATGTATTTTAGTAACTTGTCTTAAAAAAGATCTTCGCTGTTGCGGTGGGTTTTGGCACGCTAAATGATCGCCAATGAGAGGGTTATAAACGTTAAATGTTAACATAAATATATGACGAAAAGAAATATGCATTCTTAAATATACATAATGGAAAATATTACCGTGTCATTCAGCGAACAAATAGAAATAGTGCTTGAAGTGCAAAAAATAAAAAAAACATAAAAAGAACATGTCCTGATAGGACCTATGGGATTGATAAAGTAATTGCTAGTTAAAGAGGTCACCTTTACGATGAGTATTTACACTGCATATAGTGAAGCATATATACAATTTGTAACGTGCAGAGGTCACCCAGCCAAGTGCTGATCTCGCTCGCTGTTACTTTACTCGCGTGATCAAGAGAGATACTCTACAACATCGTTAGAAAATATAGCTCATTAGCGAGGCAGTATACGTTCCATCTTATAGTGTTTGCTACACACGCCCTTGCTCGGGAAGCTTTGCCTCGATGCTTAGAATGAGTCCTTTTTGGGTTGTTGACACCTGCTTAGTGACGATATATACTGTCCCCGACGATAACAGTCGTCGTTCCCGGACGAAGCCACGTCCGTATCGAGATATTCGAAGATACGCTAACTGACGAAGGCCTCCTAACAAAGACCAGCCTCGCTATACTGTCACCAATTTGACATAAATTGGCAACCTCTGTCTCCTTCTCACCCTCTGTTGCTTGTAACTGCGCTATAGCTATGTTTCGTCCCTACGTGACACTATCTTTATCCATGATATTGACCTTGAGTTCACAAATAAAGGATTTTAGCTCCATGTGGCTAGTTAGCTCTTCTGTCAGAAGAGCCTCTATTTTCAAATATTTTTGTATCGTATTCTCCAGCTCCCTCTACGACTGGACATCCCTATTTTGCAGATGAGACGTGTTTCATACCTAGGCCGTTCTTGGCACACTGATTTTGACTATGAATAACTCCGTTTATCTGATCAGGATACAGGGCTCACGTCGGATGTGACCAGTCGACAGGGGATGCTTACTCATCCTAGGCACATGATACAACCTCTAGTGTGTCCAGGGGTCCATGTTTGCCCAACTCTCTCTTTTGTATTGTCTATAGGAGTTATGATATTGATCACTGTTCGTTATCTTCACCTTTCAGTCTGCATCATTATCTGTATTTCCTGCATAACATTCATCTATGCCATTATCTGTTGTTGAATTATTTTTATTCATTTCATGGCGTCTTGACTCTCCTGTTTCTGTTATAAGCTGACCGATAATTCCATGTCCAGATACATTAACCTGTGTTCATATTTCATTTTGCATGTACTCCCTTTGAAGTGGATATGTTTGATTTCCAATTACATTCCCTTCAGAGTTGTGAGGTTCCTCGGTGGTTTGGGATGTGAATGTATATTTCTCAAATGCATTACTATCTCGTGTTTTTTTTTTATTTAGAGATACAATTTATCATTTATATATCAGGGAAATAAGGTTTTGGTCACCCTGGTTCTACCTTGAAATATATTTCATTCACCGATAAAAAGGAAAACAAAAACATTCTTTGTTGGTTTTTTTTGTTTTGTTTCCACAAGTATCTAACGTTCCAAATAAAATTCAAGAAATAAAGTCCAAAATACGAAATCCACTGTATTTAATGTAACTTATAACAATGTTGTGGTAAAAGGCTGAAAATTAAGAAAAACAATCATAGGAATTTTGACCAAGAATCTGAATAAACATTGTCATGTACACAGTTCAGTCACATACGTAATACTGATACAAATACTGTATACGTATAAAACACTCATAAAAACTCAAAATACAAAAACATAGTCCAATATTCATAAGAGAATCACTTTTATCGAAGTTACCACGTTAGCAAAATATTTGCAAACAATGAGCATGAAATTACCAGGCGAACTAAATTTCAGAATATTCTACCAATCTCAGTTTACCACTACACAATATATGCATTCACCTGATGCTTATAAACATTCATAAGAGAATAAATTCAATGAAAAAATATACAAACAGAGTAAAAACTCACACTGTAGTAGGCCAAAGTCGACGTGAAAATGTTTGCAGAAGTTGTATCGTTCAGGCGGAAGTAGTAAACAAACCTTTTTAAACGTTTGTCAATTCGACCCATAACTTATTCGTACAATAAACACTACACTCCCCGCCTGAATTGTAAATAAGTAGAATTCACAAGTAAATAAATTACAAAAAGGATCAAACAAAGTGTCAATTCAACCAACAGATACAATCTGTGTAGCAAACGATTAAAGGAATTGTCAATACATAGAAACAAGAGGTACAATCTGTGTTACTGGTCTAATGTACACAGATGTCTTTCCATCTTTCACAGTCTTAACTTGAACCTTACGAACGCGATTGTCCTCACTTGGATATGTTTTCATCACGATTGACATAGGCCATTGATTCCTAGCACAGTTTGAATCGTTCAAAAGAACTATGTCACCTTCACTAACGGTGGGTTCATCAGATTTCCACTTTCGACGTGGTTGAAGATTGTGCAAATATTCGCATTTCCAGCGAGACCAGAAAACATTGGCCAAACCCTGTACGCGCTTCCATTCACTCTTCAGAATGTCCTTTGAACTGAATGACCCAATAGTATCTCCAATATCATATTTATGAGATTTCTGTGTGAGTAATAATGATGGTGATAGTATGGTGGGGTTATCCGGATCAGATGCAACTGAAGTTAGAGGTCGGGCATTAACAATGGCTGATACTTCAGCCATAATAGTGTTCAATATATCATGAGTTAAATTATGCTGGTTAAATAGCATTGAGTTAAGAATCCTCTTCACCACCCCGATCAAGCGTTCCCATGCTCCGCCATAATGTGCAGAATGTGGTGGGTTGAATATCCACTTAGCATGAGATGATAATAGAAATATCCGAACAGAGTCATCCTCAACATTTACACGGTCAGTTGCTAGATCATATAAGGCCCCGATGAAATTGGTGCCTCTGTCAGACCGAAAAATCTTTACTGCACCACGCACAGCAATAAAACGTCGTAGCGCGTTAATAAACGCAGCTGAACTCATAGAGTCGACTAGCTCAATATGTATAGCTTTGGTCACCAAACATGTGAATACAACTCCCCAACGTTTAGAATTTGCACTGCCCCCGCGAGTCTTTCTTGTCACTACATGGTAAGGCCCAAATACATCTACCCCAACATTCGGAAATGGCGGTCCTGGTTCTAAGCGATCTGCCGGCAAGTCAGCCATCTTTTGTGATGCAAGGCGTCCCCTCATTTTGCGACAAGGTACACAAGCTGATATCACGGATGATACCAATCGCTTACATCGAGTTATCCACAGGCCAGCGGAACGAATGGCACCTTCGGTAAAGAGTCTGCCTTGATGTAATAGCTCAGCTAGATGATTCCGACCAGGGAGAAGTATCGGATGCTTTGACTCAAACGACAGGAGTGATTTCCCTAGACGTCCACCAACCCTGATGAATCCATCGTTGTCCAAATATGGATCCAAAGATGATATTTGACTTGTTTTTGCAACGGCCTTGCCAGCGTGGAGGCAACTGGTTTCTTCTGGGAATACTTCCCTCTGAAATTCTTTGAGCACATGATCATGTGCCTCACGGCGGATATCTACGAGACACAGAGTCTCACATGGATGTAGATTTCTATGACTTCGACGGTTTCTCCATAGACGCACAAAAAGCTTCAATCGAGCTATCGCATTCACAACAGATTTCCAACGTGAAAAACGTTTGAATCGGGATGTACCGAGTCCATGAATTGGCACAACACTTGTCATCAGACTAGTTCGAATTTCCTTGTCGGAATCTGGATCCAGCAAATCAAAGGAAACTGGTTCCTTGTCAGTTTCAACAGATGGTGATGGCCCCCTTAACCACGCGCTATCCTACATCTCATGAGCATCGATTGATCGTGTACCATCGTCCGCAGGATTCTTGTTTGTGGGTATGAACCTCCATTGGTGTGGAGACGTAGCTGAATGAATTCTAGCGACACGATTTGCAATGTAGGTATGAAAACAACGTGATATATTGAATATGTACCCAAGCACAATTTTGCTGTCTGTATGAAAACGGAAGTCTTGCAGAGATATATTTAAGTGCTCAGAGATTGTTTCAGCAATTTGAACTGCAAGAACCGAAGAACAAAGTTCAAGCCGTGGAACGGTATGTCCTTTTAAAGGCGCAACCTTTGCCTTTCCAAGGATTAACCCCATATGTGTTGGGTCTGTAAGATCACTAAGATAGGCAACAGCGGCTATTACCTTCTCGGAGGCATTGCAGTAAATATAAACTTCTTTCCAACTGCAACCAGAATATGACACAGGTAAGTATGGTCGATGAATTCGCACATCATAAAGATCGAGCAATGAACTTCTCCAACGATTCCACTCTGAAAATAACTCTTCCGGAAGTGGTTCATCCCAGTCAACAGTTCCATGAATCAAGTCTCTGAGGAGGAGTTTCCCTTTGATCACAACGGGAGCCATGAAGCCTAACGGATCATAATTACTATTCATTGTAGACGAAACACCCCTTCTTGTAAATGGCTGTTTGTCATGGGAAGAACGAAACAAGAATGAATATGTACCTAGATCCCATTTCACACCCAAACTCGCCTGAACTGGAAGAGAATCCTTCCGCAAGTCAAGGTCCTTAATGTCTTTAACAAGATCATCATTGGGAAACGCAGCCATGACCTCATGGTCGTTAGACGCAATTTTGTGCAAGCGAATATTACCTCCTTGCAGTAGAGCTGTCTGTGCATCCTTGACAAGAGTAATAGCACTACTGGGTGTGGGAAGCGATGCAAGTCCGTCATCCATGTAAAAATCTTTGTCGATGTACTCAACTACTTTCGGATCCGCGCCTTGAATGCAAAGTCGTAAGCCATAAGTGGCAACGGCAGGCGAAGGCCGGTTCCCGAACACATGTACACACATTCGAAATTGTACCAGTGGCTTGTTCAAATCACAGTCCTCGTGCCACAGAAAACGAAGAAAATTTCGATGTTTCGGCTCAACACGGAAACAAAAGAACTTTTGCTGGATGTCTGCGAGTATGGCTACGGGTTCTCTTCTGAATCGCATCAAGACCCCAAGTAGACTGTTAACCAGATCCGGTCCAGTCAATAGAACGTCATTTAACGAAAGGCCATTAAATTTAGCTGAGAAGTCAAATACCACGCGTGCCTGACCTGGCTTCTGGGGATGGTAAACCGCAAAGATCGGCAGAAACCAACATTCTTCCTCTGGTTGTAACGGAGGAGCCCTCTCTGCATGACCGTTCTTGAGTATCTTTTGCATGAACTCTATGAAGTGAGAGGCCTTGACAGAATCATTCAGCAGACTCATTTGCAAACTTCTGGCTCGTTTGAATGTCATTGAATAGTTGTTGTCAAGCCTAGGCCGATCAGGTCGAAACGGTAGAGGTGATGTCCAGAATCCCTCTTCATCCCTATGGAATCCTGCTCCAACTATGTCTAGAAAGTGTCGATCCTCAACAGACATGCCTACCTTCTCATCAAGAGGCGTTTTCAGGAAAACCAGATCATCATACAAACGGAGAACACTCTGACAAGGTTCCATACAAGTAGGACGTCCGTTCGGCAATGTTTGTGTCTTCAATACGTTGATGAAAGGTGGGATATGGTAACTCCCAAGACAGGTTTCTCCCACTATGGTCCAGCCTAGAGGCAGTATCTGAGCAAATGGTTCAACGTCAGACCCAGTACGTTGTTCAAGCACGTGGTGTGCTTTCAAAAGGTCTCTTCCAATTAACAAGGAGATGTTGGCCTTAGAATCTAATGGTGGTATGAATACTTCAATGTCAGAAAGATGTGAGTATGCTCGTGCAATCTCTGATATCGGGATATCACTTCTGTTCTCAGGTATGAATTCACACTCGGTTACCATTGGGAGATCAAGGCTGACTTATCTATCCAATGATTCGACGACTAGTTCAGATACACGTCTTCCCCAAGTATTAACTTTGCCTGTGCATGTAGACAAAATGTATGGAGACTGAGTACTGCCAACATCGAGCTTATCAAAGAGACATGGGGTACCTAAAGTGCTTGTACTCTGGTTGTCAATAACAACATAAGTCTTAAATGCACGTTCTCTGTGATCTTTAGGGTAGATCCACGCTAACTGTATCTTGGCACATGATTTGGCAGAGAATCCTTCGCCACAGACTGTGGTGCACGCTGTCACAACTTCATCAGCCAACGCTTTAGGTTGAATCTCCCCACTATGCGAAATTGGTAAGTTACTACTGTAAGTAAACCTTTTGTCATCCTCTCGGTCCTAATGAAGAGATGTAGGATGTTCACGCTGACAAACACTACAGGTAACCTTCTTTGAACATTTTCGAAAGTCATGCCTTTGAATTTTACAGCACTTCAAGCATACTGTCTTTGATCGTAAGAATTGTCGGCGTTTTTCAATAGTCATAGAGCGAAAAGCATGGCACTGATTGAGAGTGTGGTTCGAGCTCTCATGATAAGGACAAGACACTAGCTTAGTATGCGATTCAGTCTCCTTAGCATCCCTATCAAGTGAAGTCTTTTTAGTCGCTATTTGTTGCACAGTTTGTGTCTTGGGTTTCGACTGCTGACCATTAGATTGGTGTGATTCGTACATAAAGGATGGATTGTTCTTAATCCTTGCCATCTCCTTCACAAACTGCAAGAATTCCCTAAATGGAGGAAATACAGCATGGTGAGTAGTCTGGTATTTTGCAGCCCTGCTTGTCCATTTCTCTTGTAGTGATGGCGGCAGTTTACAAACAATGGGCTTGATCCCTGACGAAGAGTCATAATATGCGAACTGATTGGCATCAATTGGGTCATCTTTTAAAGATGCTACTTCCGACAGTAGATCTGCCAACTCGTAAAGTCTCTTGGGATCCTTGACAGTTATCTTTGGAAAGTCACCGATACGCAATTTTAACGCTGATTCTAACATTGCTGGTGTTCCATAACACTCGTCAAGTTTCTCCCAAATCAGACTAAGCGCTCGGCTTGGATTGTGAGGATTTACATTACGTATACGAAGAGCAGAAACCTTGGACTTGCTCCCAAGATACCGAATCATGAGGTCAACTTGATCAGTTTCATCCACATCCATATCTCTCATAGATCTCAAAAAGTTAAATTTCCAAACTTGGTAGGATTCAGCAGTATCATCAAATTCCCATTTACGCTTTGATAGCAACTCTTTCTTTAACATGAAGGTAACAAAATCATTGGAGTGATTAGTCGAAGCATGGTGCTGTGAATTATTCAAATTCGTAGAGTCCAGTTGATGAGGAGGTTCAAAATATGTTGTATTTTGTTGCGGGCAAGTGTGAAATGTTATGGCTTCCGGTCTAAGTGTCGAGCCAAAGTTGTCTATTGTGCTTCTGATTCCATTGATACGCCTCTGTTCATCCAAATGACTTTGGGCTAGCTCGGATTTCACAATATTGCCATCTAAGGCATCTGCTGCAGCGTCAGCCATGGCAGCCTCCTTTTGAAGAGAGACACGACGAAGCTCAGTCTCGATATCCAAGGCTTTCTTTTTAAACGAAGCTTCTTCATCCAGAAAATCCATGGCAGCCCTCGCAGCCTCTGCTTTAGCTCGTTTATCCTCTGCACTAACTGACGAACGGTTCGAACGAGATGAGCGATTCGATGGGCTTGAATTAACACTACTGCGAGTATGTAGCGAGCCGACTTCTAGTCTAGCTTTAGCATGCTCCAGTCGAACCATAGTTCTTTCCACTTGAATACTTTTAAGTGTTTGATCATCCTGAACCCTCTTGTACAGCTCCAAACTTTCCTTCGTGTATCACTCATAGAAATAGTTAAGATAATGATCTATGAGGTCAAAACACTTTCGCGACTCGGCTTTCAGTCCAATTTCTGTGATGTACGGATCATCACTTTCACTGTAGTTAATGAATGAAGTCACAATTTTCCACTGATCCTTGATCTGTTGATCAATTTGACTCACACGTGACTGGAACTCCTCATACTTCTTTGCTGTTAATATTCTGACACGTTTACTGTGTGCATCTTCTGAAGATTCCAACTGACGTAAGGCATCAGCTGTAAGACGTTGTATGTTATCTGAGATTGGATCCGAGATTGAATCCATTTTGTCTGATTGGCTAATTTAAGTCCTTTTACTGTGCTAGTATAGTCGTGGACGTCACATCCAATTAACCAAGAAATAAAGCCCAAAATACGAAATCCACTGTATTTAATGTAACTTTATAACAATGTTGTGGTAAAAGGCTGAACATTAAGAAAAACAATCATAAGAATTTTGACCAAGAATCTGAATAAACATTGTCATGTACACAGTTCAGTCACATACGTAATACTGATACAAATACTGTATACGTATAAAACACTCATAAAAACTCAAAATACAAAAACATAGTCCAATATTCATAAGAGAATCACTTTTATCGAAGTTACCACGTTAGCAAAATATTTGCAAACAATGAGCATGAAATTACCAGGCGAACTAAATTTCAGAATATTCTACCAATCTCAGTTTACCACTACACAATATATGCATTCACCTGATGCTTATAAACATTCATAAGAGAATAAATTCAATGAAAAAATATACAAACAGAGTAAAAACTCACACTGTAGTAGGCCAAAGTCGACGTGAAAATGTTTGCAGAAGTTGAACCGTTCAGGCGGAAGTAGTAAACAAACCTTTTTAAACGTTTGTCAATTCGACCCATAACTTATTCGTACAATAAACACCACATTAACCGTGACTTCTGAAATCTGCACGAACCTCTTATTCTTACAACTGGACAACTTAACAACTAATTACTTACTAGTAACTCTGAACACTAACTCAAACTGCGAACGACATTCTGTATTTATACATAACAGATGTTTTCCAAGACCGGGGTGTAAATAACTAAATAACTAGGTCACCATTACAATGGATATTTACATGTTTTCAGAGCAACAAATATACCAGAAAGTATATGAATAAAACAAGAAAAAGACAGAAACATTCGTTATTTTACAAGATGTGCCACATGCTCACGATAATCACGGTAATTTTAATCATGAACAACATCTCGGGATGGAGATATCCATGACATCGTCCGAATTCCTGTAGTTTTGAGGGAATGTTATAAGTGGTGTGTAAAGATTCCCCGATGCATGTCAAGTATAAAAGATGAGACAAACATTTGATAATAATAAATTGACAATATTATGAAACGTAGTAAATAATAATGATGGTGTAGGAATCTGTAAGGAGACAACCTGTACAAAACACAACAATCAACCCAATCCGCTTTTTGTCTATACATAAATAGACGTTATATAAATATTTATAACAAATATATAATAAACAAAATCAATCCTCGTGTAAAGTAAACAAAATCAATATCAATGTGTAGTAAACATAATCAATTCTAATAGATTGTAAACAAAATTAATCCTAGTGTAAAATAAACAAAATGTATTCTAGTGTATAGTACAGAATCAATCCCAGTTTAAAGTAAATAAAATCAATCCTACTGTATATTAAACACAATCAATCTTAGTGTGTAGTAAACATAATGGAATCCATTATATTGTAAACAAAATCAATCCTATTGTATTCTTAAAAAAATCAATCTTAGGGTGTAGTAAACATAATCGAATTCATTATATTGTAAACAAAATCAATCATAGCGTTAAGTAAATAAAATCAAACTTTATTGTACAGGAAACAAAATTAATCATATTGCATACTAAAGAAATGCGTCTGTACAAATTGTATAGCAAACAAACAATAGTGCATATTAAACGAAATCAAACCTAATGCATGCCATACTAAATTAATATGTATGTACGGTAAACAAAATCAACCCCATTGTGTAATAACGAAAAAGAATACCATAGTGTTGCAAACATAATTAACTCTAGTGTATAGTAAACAAAATAAATCCTAATGTATCGTTAAAAAATCGACACTGGTATGTAACAGATTGAAAGATAGTGTGTTGATAACGATATGAATATTGCTGGTCATTTTGAATGCAACTTACCAATGTTAACGGAGTTAATGTTAAATTATGTTGAAGAACATTACCAGTTATAAATAAAATACAACATTTAGTGTGGCTATTGTCTTTATTGAAATGGACATTACGTTCGAAGTTGATTTTATACCTGCCAGGCGTTTAATGGGAGATGACGTCCTTCAATTTCATTCCCAAAATGCAATACGGCATTTTTCGGATATACATCTACCACAATTTGATTTTGTCGAAAGTGTTCAAACATTTAGGACATTTAAAGCAACTATCACTTATCATAGTTTATGCTAAGGTGAGTAGTGGAAATTACTGTATTCAATGTATTGTGTTTGCTTATAATATCACAATAATAGTCGTAAAAATTACAATATATTTATTTTTATTTTAATTCAGGTTGTTGAAACTTCGGTATACTGTTATTAACATCAATTGATTGGCCAGTAACATCTCTAACAATTGAGATGTTAATCTGCCGATAACATCTTTATACAATTAGATACACAGACATGAAGCAGATAAAGAGACTAAGTGATATCAACTATGATATATCGACTCCGAATATGGATGAAAAAAGAAATTGTTGATAGATAATCTGTCGTTGATATATCTACTGTTGAGTTAAAGGCCACATCAGGTTTTGTTGTCATCACCTTGCCACATTTCATTAAACTACAATCACAGTAGTGTTATGTGTAAACAGAAACAACTATTCTATCCAACTTTGGCAGCTGCATCAAATCATATTCAGCAAATAACTTATCTGATTATCGTATTAAGCATGTCTTAATACATACATAAGGGTGTATGATGCGTTCTGTTGTTTTCGTGTTTTTTGTACGGAATTTTAATATTGAGATCATATTTTTTCTCATTCTGACAAGGGTTCGTCTTCGATGCAAGGTGAAAATAACGATCAGTGATCAATCTCATAACTCCTATAAGCAATACAAAATAGATAGTTGGGCAAACACGGACCCCTGGACACACCAGAATATTATCCTAGATATTATCGATTAATAATATATCCAACAAATGATTAAGCATTCATTGTAGTAACAAAACAATTAAAGTGACACAACCAGTTGTGTTACTTGGGTTAACAGTACAATATATCGGTACATTTTAAAAGTAACGTGATCAAATATTAAAACATGGCAGATTATATAGCTATTTTAGCTAATTATCAAATAATCATACATGTAAGGCCACACAATTGAGACTCCTGGATAACGGTAATGCCTACTATGATACATTAACTCTGATGAAGACACATAAACGCCGTCTTAAAGTTATGTTCGAAAGAATTTAGACTCTCAATTGGCTTTCGACAAGCTGGTATATAAAGCACAGTTAGCAACTTTCAATGTTGTAAGATAGGGGATTGAACACGTTTGTTTTATGAATACGCAATTCGCATCAAAATGTTAAATATAAAATGTTGCTGACCATATACACATAAGAGTCTCCCAAAAAGAAACCGTATCCCACTGTTCTGATTTCATACATTTTTCCAAGTCAATAAAAACAATGGTTCAAAATATATCCAACATTTTCAGTAAGTTAACAATGACACATAAACGCCGTCTTTACGTTATATTCGAAAGACCTTGAACTCTCAAATGTTATACCACAAGCTGGTGAATGAAATATAGTTACCAACTTTCAGCATCGTAAGATTTGGGGTCGAAAACGATTTCTATGAGTACGTCATTGGCATGAAAATAATGCAGGATATGGCATTGTAAAAATAAAATGTATCTCTCCATAATGCAGGTAAAAGTCTTCTCAATAAAAACTGTGACCCACATTTGTGATTTCTTATATCTTTTGCAAGTCGATAAAAATATTGATTCAAAATATATCCACGATTTTTACAAAGTATTACATCCATGGCTTCATTATCTTTTATAATGATAGAGGATGGAATGGACTTGAAGTTTCATTTCATATACTTTAGCTCAGGTGGGTGTAGATTGTTGTAAATAAATTGGCGTTCTTTGAAAATATACAGTATCTATGTATCGATTCAATCAAACACCTTACATCTCTGAAGGTAAAAGCCTAAAAGTACAAATGCATAATGAAATATCACAAAAATGAAGGAAGTCAATATCAAAATATCCATTCACGTCAAAATAGTTTCCAAAATGTTTCAAGCATTGAGTTCCTGACATGCGAAATCATTTCATTATTGATCAATCACAATTCACACGAAAGATAAGCAGTTTGATAGTGGACAACATTAACAATTTTTTACAACCTGTCATTGGGGTAAATGTTGTCTGGTGCGTTGAAACGAACTGTTGGGCACTTCTCTGCACGCTTATTTTCTTGTCGGATCAACCCGCTTATCTGGTTAAGAGAAATAATTCGCACCGGGTGTGACCGGTCAACATGATATGCTTACTCCTCTAATCAATTGACCCTACCTCTGGTGTGTTTAAGAGTCCGTCTTTCCATCTCTAATTTTTGCATTCCTTCAATCAGTTACGAGAAATATCAATAGTGTTACTTTACGTTTCCATTGCACAACTCAAACATGCATAACACCGACTGTTATCGACCTTAACCTCAGAAAATAAAAGTTAAGATGTGCTCACTCTTTAGCAAACACAGACTACAAATTCAAGATAGTGCAGTCACTGGGTGACCGGTCGAGAGGGGATGTTTACTCCCCCTAGGCATCTGAGTCCACCTCTGGTATATCCAGGGGTCCCTGTTTGCCTAACTCTCTATTTTGTATTGCTTATAGAGGTCGCGAGAATGATCACTGTTCGTTTTCTTCGTCTTACATTGTAAATATGCAATCCAAGTAAGTACTATTTGAAAATCAAAAAAGCCGATTCATTTAATGGGAGAATACATATTTCTGCTATGTAAATTAAATCCATTATATTTGAAAATATTTTACATCAATGATTGTGAGAGTGAATAAATATATAATTAGTTGATTCTTCATAACAGTCATCAATACACCAGTCCACGCAGAATGGAACCGTTTAAAGATGGAAGTATTTTTACAATATGTATGCATGAGGTGCAGTGCCCGCAACGTTATTCTTGACATGATAAACGATAAAACACGATACACGCACGATAGGATAGGATACACGCACGATCCGAAGGATACACGCACGATACGATAGGATATACGATAAACCTGTTAAAATCAAAACCTGATAAACGATCTTCACGATATACCCGATAAACGCAAAACGCGATAAACGATCTTCACGATAAACGGAAAACCTGATAGAAATGTTGTAAATTTGGAATCAATTTAGACAGAACGAAATTTTGATACCGACAACATAATTGCACATCATGTTGGTAATAATACTGAAGGATTCCAATATTCATTATACACATAAAACGTATAATTTCTTTAATACACGGTCGTATTTTAACAGAAATATTTTTTATTTCAATTTGTTTACGCCATCACAGCTAAATTCAGAAAACTAAACTGTATACGGTATTTAATTCATTATTTGATATATATTTGAATTTTCCCAGCGAATGATTCTAAAATTATAATTGTCACCTAATGTTTGATATATAGATTAAACAGTGAATTAATTAAATGTAATATAATGTATTGCTATCATGCTTCAGTAGCTATCTAATTCTAATGTATATTATCTTGAATGTGAAATAAACCAAGATATATTTTGTGTGTAGCGAGAAGGAGGTTTTTGAATCAAGCTCTAAGTTCACCGGTCACTCAACAATTACATTTATTTTTATCATAACCGCTTTCAATAAAGATCCACTGCATTACACCAAATCGTCATACATTAGATATTTCTACACGATGAGTGATGATTGATATCCATAAGTAATTGGAACATATGTACATTGTATTTGAATTGATATCTTAATAACAAAAATAAATAAACTATGAAAAAAATAAATAAAACACGGCTTTTTTAAATTCTCAATTTTGAAACGCTTAAAAGAAATTGTGTTTAGTATGTAAAAAAATACGAATAATCATCAAACCCGGTATTAATTTCCAGTATCTACCCGTACGATTACGGTTTAGGTACATGTACAAGTGTACAAGTACAAGTAAAAAAAGCAACAACGATGACAGCCGAGTCGTGCCCAGTTGGGCAGACTTTTGGGAGATGCACCACCCTTGCACCTTTTTAAAACTTAATTTTCTATATTTGTCAAATACAATGTCCCTGAGAATGTTTGCAGTCAAAACATGGGTGATACAGAGACGCGAACAAGTTCAATGGTGGGTATATAAATAGAACACAGGTGGAAAAATAAACATCGGGAAGAAAACGAGCCTTTATTAAACTAAATGTAATAAACAACGTAATTTACTGATTTTTCCTTTCAAATTGGAACTTCCTATTTCTCTGTTAGTGTTAATTACAAATAACTGTTTCTAGACAAGCAAATGCTTATGAACTGTACATGAAGGAACTTTCAGATTTACTGTCCCCGGTTGGCTCGGCAAACCACTGCCTACATTTCATATGACTTAGAATGAGATTGGGATAAATTTTCACCCTATCTGGTCAGATAAATAATTCTTCTTCTGCCTTAACATCGACAGCTTTATGTTTTCCTTCAAATATACTGTCTTTTCTCGATTCCTACATATAGCTGGTTTAACAAAACGAATAAAGCTAAATAATCCCGATAGTTTCCGAAGCTACATGATAAACGATTTTCACGATAAACGGAAAACCTGATACATGCAAAACATGATACACGATATACCTGATAAACGCAAAACACGATAGAAAACGGAAAACCTGATAAAACAAAACAGGATACGATAAAATACATAAATATATAGGATACATAAATCTATATTATACATTAATAAATTTGTAGTGCAATATATAAAACAATTTTATGCTAAAGGAGGACAACTATTTTGATATCAATTATATTTTAATGATACATGTATTTCAAAGGGTATACAATAAAGTTTACAATAGTTAGATTGAATTATCAAGTCATACAAAGCTATTGTTTACCACATGAAAGGTCAACTTCGTTTACCTGTAAGGCACACTACCATATACACCAAGAGTCAAATTGCCTCCAGGTAAACAAATTCTGAGGAAGCCGTCTCCCTCCAAACCGGGCCTCTCATATACAAACTTTCTTAAATATATTTTCAATATACATAGTTGAATACGATTGTTCTACAATGTATCGATGTGTATTTAAAGCCCATTTCACTGAGATATATCAATTTCCAATGTTACAAGAGGTTTCAGTTGGTCAACAATTCAGTTTATATGTATAAATCTTCAGTGCAATGAAAGAAATAAAAATATTAAGAGCCTCTGATATATCTGTTTCATCATAAAAGCTTATGGTGATATGTTTCCAAGATATGTCAATATCTATTACATTGTTAATCCTTTTCCCTTTTCCGTCCAAATGTTTCTGTATTTGGCTTAATAAATTTGTAATCAACAAATATGTTATATAAGAACGATGATTTAATATTCAATATCTCCTTTAAATAATACATGCATGAAAGGTGAATATAACGAACAGTGGTCAATCTCATAACTCCTACAAGCAATACAAAATAAATAGTTAAGCAAACAGGGACCCCTGGACATATCAGGGGTGGGATTAGGTGCCTAAACGGATTAAGCATCCCATGTCAACCGGTTGTCTTTAATATTAATACAGGAAGTTTTTTTTTTTTGCAGTCAAACATACCCGTAAAGCGTAAAGCGGTTGAACATTGTTTTTAAAATATAGTTTTCAAAAATAATACTGTTTGTATTAGAGATGAAACTTTGAAAATATTTTAAATCTCTAAATACACCATTATTATGATATAAGTCTTTGGTTTAGAGAACTCCTGACTTGACCCGATTGGGAAAATAAATTGGATGGTTTTTGAACTGAAATAGGTTATTTTCCCAAATTGGTAAAGATAAGGATTCGTCTAAAGTAGTCATAGAGATATTTTTAATTGTTGTGGTTTTGTTAAAAGCGCAAATTACTTCTTTATAGAACAACGTCAGAAATGTAATATCTTAATATTCTTTCACAGTTCTTAAGATTGCTTTAATTATATATCTCAGCGATATATTTTCTTTTGGAAAAAAGCCGCCGCGATGGCGGAGAGGTTAGAGTGTTCACCCCGCATGCGGAAGGGCGAGGTTCGAATTCCGGCTGCAACAGACCTAAGTCGTTAAAACAGGTATTGATATTTCCATCGACAAACGCTCGGCATCAGGTGTGAATGTCACGGGTCCTCGGAGATGACCTTAAAAACGGATAATCCATCTCACAGTAGGTCTAGCACGCTAAAGAACCCTCACTACGCAATGGCCTTAAGCGCTGAGCATAGGCTTACATTTTAACCCTTCACTGATATTGGTGACGTCTCCATATGAGTGTAAAATTCTCGAGCGAGACTTTAGCAAGAAACAATCAATCAATCTTTTTGAAAATTATGTTCAAGAAATGTTAAGAGACTAAACTTAGTACTTAGCAGACGTAAGTACTAAAGTCCAAGACGATTTTAAGGGGAAAAGAACTTGGATTCAACATCAATAATATTGATTCCACCTTTCAATTCCTTTCCACTACGTGTATTTCTTTTGATTCTTTCCCCAATAGTATATAGAAAATTAAATATCTTACTGTTCAGTTCCTTAAATATTTCATCAGGCGGATTCAGAATTATCAACGCATTGCATTGTAATTTAGAAATAATGAGATTATTGATGATTTCTTTTTTGCCAAAAAAGATTAAATTTCGTTTTCCCCAGTTCTCGAGTATGTAAAACTTATACGATACCAATTTGGATGCACCAGATGCGCATTTCGACAGACAATGTCTCTTCGGTGATGTTCAACCGAAATGTTTGAAATCCGAAATAACTATGAAGTTTTAGAGCTAAATATAGCCAAAAACAGCATGCCAAAAAAAGTGGAGCCAAATTCGTTTAAGGATAAGAGCTATACATGAGGGAGATAATCCTTCATTTTGAAATGAATTTCTAAATTTTATAACAGCAATTAAATATACATCCGTATTTTCAAGCTAGTAACGAAGTACTTAGCTACTGGGCTGTATAGACCCTCAGGGACTAACAGTCCACCAGCAGAGGCCTCCACCCAGGGGTCATAATGTAAAACCTATATGGTACCAATTTTGATGCACCGTATGCGCATTTCGACAAATAATGTCTCTTCAGTGATGATCAACCGAAATGTTTGAAATCCGAAATAACTATGAAGTTTTAGAGCTAAATATAGCCAAAAACAGCGTGTCAAAAAAGTGGAGCCAAATTCGTTTAAGGATAAGAGCTATGCATGAGGGAGATCCTTAATTTTGAAATGAATTTCTAAATTTTATAACAGCAATTAAATATACATCCGTATTTTCAAGCTAGTAACGAAGTACTTAGCTACTGGGCTGTAGAGACCCTCAGGGACTAACAGTCCACCAGCAGAGGCCTCGACCCAGGGGTCATAATGTAAAACTTACACGGTACCAATTTTGATGCTCCAGATGCCCATTTCGACAAATAATGTCTCTTCAGTGATGCTCAACCGAAATGTTTGAAATCCGAAATAACTATGAAGTTTTAGAGCTAAATATAGCGAAAAACAGCGTGCCAAAAACAGTGGAGTCAAATTCGTTTAAGGATAAGAGCTATGCATGAGGGAGATAATCCTTCATTTTGAAATGAATTTCTAAATTTTATAACAGCAATTAAATATACATTCGTATTTTCAAGCTAGTAACGAAGTACTTAACTACTGGGATGTAGAGACCCTCTGGGACTAACAGTCCACCAGCAGAGGCCTCGACCCAGGGGTCATAATGTAAAATTTATACGGTACCAATTTTGATGCACCAGATGCGCATTTCGACAAATAATGTCTCTTCAGTGATGCTCAACCGAAATGTTTGAAATCCGAAATAACTATAAAGTTTTAGAGCTAAATATAGCCAAAAACAGCGTGCCAAAAAGTGGAGCCAAATTCGTTTAAGGATAAGAGCTATGCATGAGGGAGATAATCCTTAATTTTGCTAATAATTTGATAAATTGTTCCTATCCGATTTGTTTGGGATACAATATTTTGTTATCTCCTATAAATGTACCAAGTGTTTTAACAGGATTATTTATTGTAATTACATTTTCAATCTGTCCACATGTGTTTTGTAAAGAACCTAGTAATATACATTCTGATTTTTTTAGACTAAGCTTTGAACCTGCGAATCCAGATAATTGTTTTACTGTGTTAATTCCTTGTTTTACTGATTGTACGTCCTTTAAGGGGCTTATGGAATCATCTGCATGCTGTATATTTTTTTTGTATATCTGTTAATTCCAATTTCAAAACTATGTATTGTGCCCGAAGATCTAATTCTTGTAACTAACATATCTGTTGTGATTATGAACAGTGATGCTGATATTGGACATTATTGACGAATACCGAATAGTAATTTTAAAAGTTTTAGATATGTAACCGTTGTTTTTAACTAGAAATAAAGGTTTATCGTAGAAGGTTGTAATCCAGTTGATAAAAATTGTTCCAAAATCTAAAGCTTTTAAAGTTTCAATCTTAAAACTCTATTCTACGGTATTAAATGTTTTTTTTCGAAATCTAAAAATAATAAAATGTCATCTTTGTTTTTAACTTTACAGTAGTAAAAATATCTTGAATTCGTTGAGCATTGTTCCCTATATAACTGCCATTAATATATGCGGATTGGTCTATATTTATGAGTTTTGATATGACTGTGTGTAAGGGTTTAACTAAAAGAAATGCAAGGATTTTATAATCGCAATTTATTAGACTAATTTGTCTGTAATTTCTAACATTTGACTTTTCACATTTCTTTATAAATAAAACTTATTATTGGCAGACTCTGTGATTTTGGAAGCTTTCAGAGGATTTTATCAAACAATTGAAGAAATAATGCTTTATATCATTCCAGAAAATTTTGTAAAATTCAACTGGTATAGCATCTGTACCTGGAGATTTATTGTTTTTCGTATTTTTGATTCCGTATTCGGATAAAAATGGGAGACTATTGCATATATTTTTTTCACATCTTTTAGTTTATTTTCATTATTTGTTTCTGCGATGTAATTCTTGATTTCATCTTCATTTCGCTTTTCCGAAGAACACAGGTTTTCATTAAAATCGTCAGGGGGTGCTTACTCCTCCTAGACACCTGATCCCATCATTGATGTGTCCAGGGGTCCTTGCTTGCCCAACTATCTATTTTGTATTGATTATAGGAGTTATGAGATTGATCACTGTTCGTAATGATCGCCTTTCATACCTGACCCTAGATTTCGTATTTGGTATATGGTGTTTTATTACCCTCTACATCTTTTTTTTCGTATTCCATCATTGTTTTAATGCTTTTATTCAAGATTTAAAATAATATTAACATTTGTCCATACTTTATCCACTTAGCCTTTAATTGTATGTAGGCTCCCTTTGATTTATAATCAGTTTTAATCAAGGAAGGACACTGAAAATAACGTTATATGTTAGTGATTTCAACACTTTCGTTTACAGTCAGCATTTCAGAAATTGTATGGTCGTTTCAACGATCCGATTTGCCACACAAACATGTTATTAGGTCAAATGCTGTCAAACGTGTTTGATGCATAGAGTTGACTTTTATAACAATGATAAAGTATAAAGGACTATACTCACAAGAGGGGGGGGGGGGGGGGGCGCTGTCATACTACATATGGATATTCATAAATCAAAAATATACGTACATGACTAAATTTCATACATGAATCCACATCAATATCTAATGCAATATATTGTATCTTTGACAAATTAATTAAAAAAACGAAGGAATTTATATTGAATAATAACTGAAAGGTCACTAAATGTTTACTATCAGCTGATTGACATATAACAGTCAGGTTAGTGACAAACTAAAGGGTTATTGGGTAACTGTGAATTCACTTAATCTGAATACATGGTAGCTAGAAGTTGAGTGAATAATAACAAAAATTAGCTTATTGATTACTGAAAGCTGACTTAAAACTTAATCAAGTGTGAGTAAAATATACCATAAATATGGACGAATGGTCGGTAAATGATGACTGGATGAAAAGTTGACAGTGAATGAATGATCACTGAAAACTACCTGAATGTTTCAATTATTCAGTTGATTGAAGGGTTACTGAACTGCATCAGAAAATTATCTGATAATATTTTTCATCAGCGACAATTCGCGTTTCAATACAAAACAGTGGGTTGACTGAGAGGTGGTATTTCGTCTTATTAAATATATGTTAATTGAGAAACTCCAATGTCACTTTAATATTAGCTTCAGAGTGGTTGTGTTTAGTATTTACCACAGTTATTTTGGATGACTGATTGCAAGTAGGCAGGCTATTGTCAAATAGGTTTTAAAAGTGTCCTTTCAAGTCATCCTATCGCAAATTCTATCGTCGTATGACTAAGTCGTCAACTGCTTGACAGTTGGATCATCTAGATCTCGTATGTAACACATTGACAGGAATGAATTGTCCTTTACTTAATAGATAAATGAACCGAGTGTTGGATTTATGTTTGTCGTATGATAAATAGAAATAGTATATTATGCGATTGTCTTTTCACGGAATTCGATTTATAATGCTGAAATGACTTCGAATAATACCAGATTACATAATATTTAATTTGAAATGTAAACCAGATGTTACTCACTGTGTAGAATCGATCATACCCACATTCTGTGTGTATTTTTCTGATGATTCCCACATTTTAGTCAACATTTCTCAAAAGTCAAGAAAATAATCAAAAGTAATGACATATACACAAATCGTGATATTGCCAAAGCAGTTGGCATATCGCTATCGCGGGTGCATTTCATTTTGAAGCGTACTTTGATTTCTGCAAGATGGATACCGCATATATTCGCATAAGGGTACGCGTACAAACGGCTAAGCAATTGCTGAAAATATTTCCCAAACTCAATGAGAAACAAATTGAATCAAAAAAAGTTGCAAACATTGTTACTGGTGACGAAACATGGGTTCACTATTTCGAACCAGTAAGGACAATTGGCTAACTAAACACGGTTGAAGACCTGTAGTTCCCCCCCCCAAAAAAAAAAACAACCAACAACATAAACACAAAGTAGGTTCTTTATTGCATATTCTCGTGTGAGGGTATAGCCTTAGAAATTCCGACGCGGCTGAGTTAAGGATTTCCTCATAAATACCAGTGCTGTAAAACATGTACTTTACCGCACTGGCACATTACATGACGTCACAATGACAAATACGTCATGACGTACATATCTACATTCCTTTTGCGGTTGGAAATGTCAAAATATTTTTTTCGTTATTTACCACCGCTGTCTAACAATATACCGCAATCGTGTAAAAGTTTCTGTCAAATGGGTTATATTAATTCTCTTTGATATTGAAATATTTTCAATTTCTTCTTTATATACCATACATGCTAAAGTAATATCCATATTATATTGTGATCTTGATATCGCCCCTAATCTACATGTATATTGTGACTTTCACAATGAACTCATTTGCATAAACAGGGTTTCCGTACATACAAATTTCATCATTGGCACGACACCCCGAGGTTTTTGAGTGAAAGATGTTTGATTTATGAGACATGTGAACTTCAGTGCAAAAGGAAAGTTAGGGGAGCAAGTTGTGGCTTCAACAGAAAACATGTTTTTCGGGCTAGATTCAACTTTATATATGCAAAAATCGCCGCATCTTGCATGTTCAATGCAAAAATTAGACATGTTACAAGTCACGATAAACTTGCTCTCAGCACTTTCCAAATTAAGAAATTAATATGTTTTGAAGTAATATTAACTTCAACTTGCATTGATATCTGGATATCGTGTCAATGGAACGATTTATACATACACGGTACGATTTTATCTTGATATTTGATCACGTGATATACAGCTGATGTAGAGACTGTCGGTCTGGTGAAATATGTATGGGAGGTCAATAAGCACTTAATTATATATACATATTTTTTTTTTGTATGAAAAGGTTTTGTGTACAGAATTTGTCAAAATTGATCTGTTTATAATGCTTTTTTCCTCTAAAATATTTCTATGACCCTACTTAACACAACTGCGGATGCCGAAGTGCAAAAGTGCTACAGATTGATATTACCGAGATGTTATGCTAAAAAATATCCCTTATTCAAATGATTCATGTTTGCCCAGCTCTATATGTTGCATTGCTTATGGGAGTCATTATATCGATCACTGGTCATCAATACCCCCTTGGTTGTCGTAAGAGGCGACTGTATTGGACGGTCCCTCAGATGAGACTGCAAAACCCGAGGTTCTGTGTTACAGCAGTTGTGATAGGATAGATATTCCCCTGCTCAAAGGTTGTAAGCGTCGAGCATAGACCTAAATTGTGCAGCCCCTCACGGGCAATAGTGACTTATCCATAAGAGTAAATTATTCCCGAGCGGGATGTTAAACAATATACAAATCAGTCAATCAATCATCTCTCATTCTGAGAAATACTTTGATACATAGTTGATTGCTTGTGAATAGCATATGTCTATGGAATATTTACTGTAACGGCCTAAACATATTGTGTAAACATTGCAGTAGGAATGTACAACTAGTAGCGTGCTAAGTGGATCTTTGTAGGATGGTTGTGATGTAAAGCAATACAATGAAATACGTTTTCTGTAAAGGGTTAATTGAAATATACAGTTTCACCAAATAAAAACCCTAACAAAAATGTTCAAACACCTCTTGTCTGCGCGGGACGATGCTTTTTATTCCGTTACTTTGATCACCAGCCTGGACGCCGGATAATATATGCTCTGTTTAGTATGGTATCCTCAGTTACCATTCTGCCAAATTCTTAACTATGTTAAGAGTTCCCGAACTTAGTAGATTTAGTAAATTGATAATCTATAATTCTGTCACCGTATAGTTTAAAGTTACCTCGGTTTGTATTTGAGGAGAAACGTCAAATATTATTAAATTTAATGACATTTCTCTCTAGCGATGTTGATGTTAAAATAACTAGTATAATTAATACCTTCCCCAGCAACATCCACATCGATGCATGCTTACACTAATCCCAGCAAGTTATTTGCACTCCAACAAGTTGTTGCACATACGTGATTGGTTTTCTTACTCTAAAGGCCTACATACATTAAGAAAGATTATATGGTTATAATATAAGACAAAAATCACTGTAGCGTATATGATGTATTGGCATTGGATACTTGTATGATACCAAAAGAAGTATAATCCTTTCACCAACATTTGAAAGCAAATTTAGAAATTGTCAGTTTAAAATATCATTAATGTCAAATGTTGTAACATGTTCACTGCAATGTCATTATAACCCTGTACATTGTGAATTAAAGTTTGTTGTGACGTAAAGCAGTGCGAAATACACTAAGATACACAGTACTGCAATATTGTCTTTCTTGTGATCTTTGTTTTATTGATAAATATACGTTGTTTTATTGAACACAGTTTGAATCACAAACTTCTTGAACAAGGCATTGTATGTCTTCGGTGTGGTCTGAAGCTAGCGTAAGCTATATATTGTTGTGGTCCAATAAAGTGATTTTAATCATGACAGAACACAGCTTAGGATACATAGTAGCATTCATCTGCATAAAAACCTGCATATGAGGATATAGTTGATAACGTCAAACCTTGCGCTACACAAGTCTGTAGTAGTTTTCATCATATCGCTGGCAGTGGTAGATCATTGGTAAAAACGTCCACATGGTAAACCAAAATAGTTTAAGTTCTAGACCCACGAATATCCCACCATTAACAAGTGAGTGTCACGTATTTTAGTAACTTGTTTTAAAACAGATCTTCGCTGTTGTGGTGAGTTCTGGTACGCTAAATAATCACCAATGAGAAGGTCATGAACGTTAACCGTTAACATAAATATATGACGAAACGAAACATGAAATCTTAAATATACATAATGCAAGATATTACCGTGCCATCCAGCTAAAAAAAATAGAAACAATGCTTGAAGTGGAAGAAAAAAAAGCCCCCCCCCCCAAAAAAAAAACAAAACAAAAAAAACAAAAAACAAAAAACAAAAAACAAAAAAAAAACCACCAAAAAAAAAAAAAAACCAACATAAAAAGCACATGCCCTGATAGGAGGTATGGGATTGGTCAATAATTGTTAGCTTCACCTTGTCCTGACACAGTTAAATTTTATTTGTCCCTACTAAAGAATGCATGATGAGCGAACAATGAACGAAATGTGAAGAAGAAACAATTGATGTACATATGCTACAAACTGATGAGAGTTAGAAAATTGATCAATGTTCGTTATCTCACCTTTCATTCTGTCATGATGTACAGTTAATTTCAGAGGACACTCTTACATGAGATAATTTATAAGTCTGCTATATTTGCCTCCTCGACTTAAAATCCGATATCACGTATTATGGATACGTAGATATAGCATGAAAGTAGAAATACCGTCGGTAATCAGGTTCATCACACGCAGTGGTGATGCTTGACTATAGCCGATCACATTGTTAAGTTCTTTTATATACCAACGTTGTCTAGAAAACATTTGTGAAAGTTGCAATTAACTCTATGCAATGGCTACGCATTACGTATCATGAAAGGTGAATATAACGAATAAGGATCAATCTCATAAATCCTAAAAGCAATACAAAATAGATAGTTGGCAAGTACGGACCTCTGGTGAGACCAAAAGTGGTACCAGGTACCTTGGAGGAGTAAGCATCCCATGTCGGCCAGTCACACCCGCCGTGAGTCATATCTCATGTTCAGGTAAACGGAGTTATGTGCAGTTAAAGTCAGTGTACAAGAACAGCTTAACAATCGGTATGAAACAAGTCAGAGAGCATTTGACCCAGTGATATGTTCTATTGACGAATTAAATCGTTATGACGAAAATATAATTTACAAAAAGTCGACTTCAATCGATACTAATGAAATCCCTGTACCATTAACTTGTTCGTCAGAAGCTTACCTCGATTTAAAAACTGATTATACACAGAACAAGCTCTTGAATATCGAATCAGTTGAGATATATAAACACCATATGAAGGTGATAATGCTACATAACTATTGTAATTTGACGATGGAGAAGCTGACATCATCCCATTTGTCATGCACTTGAGTTATCAGTTTGTTGTTAATGTTTACTTTATTTATTTATTTCTCAACAAACCAAAACGCGTTTTTATTAACCCATGAATAGGCGAAGATAATGAACAGTGATCAGTCTCATAACTCGTCTAAGACATACAAAATAGAGCTCTCGGACTATTAGCTTTACCAGTGAGGAGCTGCGTAGGAGGAGTTAGCACCCCCTGTCGACCGATAACACCCGCCGTGAGCCCTACATCTTGATCAGGCAAACGGAATTATCCGTAGTCATAATCAGTGTGTCAAGAATGGTTTTAAAATGTGTATGATACACGTCAGACAGCATTTGACCCAATGATAGGTTGTATTGGGGAACTAGATTATCATAACAACCATATGGTTTACAAAATGCTGATTTTAAATTAGATTGTTGGAACCCCTGCATCATCAGCTTATTTGTTAATAGCCTGTTGCGATTAAAAACTGACTAAACGCAGAACAATCTCTTGCGTATTGAATTATGTGATTGCACCTTTTTAAATTATAAGCATGACTTAACTCAAAATGCCTGAACAGTAATGCAATTGTGTTTTCAAGCTCATTTGTTAAGAGGCAGAGTGTGATTATGAATCATATCATCCGTTGTCAAAAATAAAACAAAGACAGTATAGCATTTATCCAGTTACTGATATTAACTTTATACATTTCTTTCTCTTTCAGGGATCTACAATGGAATCAAATAACAATGATAACTGAGACAACATTCTCTGGTCTGGTGAATTTACAAACTCTGTAAGTGTATTTTACTTGTATTTTTTTTAAAAAAAAGAAATAAACAATAAGAAAATGTTCTGTATAATGCCCATTTTACGAAAGACAATAATACATATTTAAATTTGTAAAATAAAACATCCGCATTTTCATCACACTCACAAAACAAGTACACTCGTGTCAAGATGAGTTTTCTGAATTTCTAGTCAGATTAAAGTACACACAATATTCACGACAATGATATTGTACAGTTTTTGAACATGTCGTCTATGGAAGATTCGCAGTATTTTCCTCCTATGCATCTTACACAGAAATGTGAATGAGGAATATATAGTAGGCGTTTGTATGCTCCGAGGTAGTCTCACTGGTTATGTATATAATGCAAAGATTATTGCAGATACGATTGGACAAATAATGTCTCTTCAGTGATATATTCGATATAGCTTGTGTTTTTCCAACTGATTTCAACTTTTTGTTTCCGAATGACAAATAATGGAAACTAATAACACTAATTTCAAACGATGGTGTTACTCCCTAGTCGAACTCTGAACCATGACAAAGTGTAGCTAAACATGTAAAGAACATCAGCCAATCTCATCTTTATCATGAAAGGTGGAGATAGCGAATGATGATCAACCTCATAAATCCTATAAGGGATACTAATCCCAGAGGTGGTGTCAGTTACCTAGGAGGAGTAAGCACCCCCTGTCGAACGGTCACATCCATCATGAGCTCTATATCATGATCAGGTAAACGGATTTTTCCGTAATTAAAATGGGTGTGTCGAACAAACAATTAGTATGCAACATGCCAGACAGGATTTGACACAATACTAGGCTCTATTTCGAACTGTATCGGTATAACGATCATGGAATTTGCGAAATGTAGACTTTAAAGGAAACCCTTGTCTCATCAACTTGTTTGTCACTACCCTAAAGCAATCTAAAAACTGACCACACGCAGAATAAGTTATTGCATATCGAACCAGTTGAGGTATCTGAACATCATCCACAGGTGGGAGTTTAATATGACATCATACATATGGTAAGGTGATGGTGGAGAAGCTAATTCCGTAAATCCCAAAAGAAAGCGAAATTGATCATGGAGCAAAGACAAAGCTTTGAAGACATGAAACAATGTCAGGTGGTTGGTGATTAAGCATATACTGCCGATAGTCTTTCAACACCAGGAACTATATACAGCACAGACACTGTATATTGTTCATTTAACAAACTTCTCTCACAATGTATTACTTTACCCAGCAATATAAACCCACGATATTTGCTCTTGGTTTTGACTGATGCCATGTCTAAGCAACTGCGTTGTGAATTACCGTTTTTCATCAGAATGATTGTTTGGAACGTATGGCTGACCGCAATTTTGAGTATAAACTATAAACCAAACGCTGGTATGGTATATGTTGTGGTGTTCTGTTAAATTCCTGTAGCTTTTTTAAAAAATCCAAATGGCATATTATATCATGTGTATGGTGTATGAGCACAAAATCAATATTCCTATTCCACGCTATTTTATTTGTACATCCATCCATGCATTTGATTTTTTTTTTCAAAACCACTGTTTCCCAAGCATTTGTATACATTGTATTGGGTAACGTTTCTCTAATGAGGGTCAACATTCTCTTCATTCCCTGGGTAGTCAAAATTAAGTCCAATAATTTGTTAACAGAATCATTCCTAGTTCATATCAAATAGAATCAGTTGTACCGCAAACCGAGAAAGGTAACGTCATCTCCAGTGTTCAGAATTCAACGTTACATCAAATATACAGAATCAAATGTAGTATATAGCAAGCAAAATCAATTCAGGTCTACACTAAATACATTAAACGGAAACATTTCTAGTATGCAAGGTGAAGATAACGAACAGTGATGAATCTCATAACTCCTATAAGCAATACAACATAGATAGTTGGGCAAACACGGACCCCTGGACACACCAGAGGTGGGACCAGGCGCCTAGGATGAGTAAGCATCCCCTGTTAACCGGTCACACCCGCCGTGAGCCCTATATCCTGATCAGGTAAACGGAGTTATCCGCAGTCAAAATCATGACATAAAATATAGTATTCTAAATAAGTATATGTTATCGTAAACAGAATCAATAATATTCTATGAAGAGGTGAAGAAGATCAAAAGTGATAAATGTATTAAGTTCTATAGTAATTACTAAACTAAGAGTTGGACAAACACATACCAGGGGTGTAATCAATCACCAAAAAGGAAGTACTGCATCCCTTATCGATATGTCACACATTATATTCACCTTTCATATGGACAATTGAATTCCTATGAAAAGCAAGATCAATCTAAATATACAGCAAACAAAATAAACCATAGTGTACAGTACACAGAACCAATCTTAGCGTATACCAAGTAAAATCAGTCTTAGTGCATGGCCAAAAAAAAATCAATTTTAATAAAGAACAATTCTTAGAAATTAACAAATATATTCAATTTTATTATCGCTTGAGTATCTATTGCTTAAAGTCCTCATATGGAAACGTCATCATTGCCGATCAAGAGCGGTAAAATTTAGGACTATGCTCGGCACGTATGGTCTTTAAGCAGGGATGGATCATTATCGTGTAAAATATTGTAAAATCTGCTGTGACACGAGGACCACCCCGTTTAGTCGTCTTTTACAACAAGTAAGGGGTATCGGGGATCTACTCGAATACGGGCCCCACGGGATTTGATATATTGTTGTTGTTATTATTGTGCTATTGTGATAAGTCAATATTAACAAATGATTAGCATCCATGACTCAGTTACCTCTTGCTTACGCCTGCCAATATCAACATCAACCGTAACTTCAGAAAAAGGCACGAGCCTCCTAATTTTACAACTGAACAGCTTGAAATGTATTGCAAAAATAAGAATAATATTGGTTTCCTCTTGAGAAAGTTGCATCGATGCAAAGGGTTTTCCTCCGTCATTCATTCTGGCGTTTATTATATTCACTCCAGGGTCGTTACAGGTACAGATCAATTCCTTATGATGACTAAAATTTATTTTATATCTTCCTGGTTTCGATCTTTAAAAAAAAAGGAAGTAGATAAAGAGGTCACCATTGCGATAAGTATTTAGAATGCACACAGTGTAGAATAGAAACAATTCATAACGTGTTGAGGTCACCCATCCATGTGCTTATCTCGCTCCCTGTCACATTACTTGCATGATCAGGAGAAAGACTAAACAACATCACTCGGACATATAGGTCATTATCGAAGCAGTATAAGTTTCATCTTATACTGTCAGCTACACACACCCCTGCTCGGGAAGCTTTTCCCTTATGCTTAGCGTGAGTCCTTTTTGAATTTTTGGCACCTGCTTAGTAACGACATCCACTGTTCCCGTCGACAATAGTCGTCGTTCCCGGAGGAAGCCACGTCCTTATCCAGATATTCGAATATACCCCAACTGAAGAAGGCTTCCTAGCAAACACCAGAATTTATATAAATTGACAATATGTGTCTCCTCAGCTTCTGCTGTTTGTAACTGTGCTCTAGCTATGTTTCGTCACTACATGATAATATCTTGTATATTATATGACATTATCTTTATCCATGATATTGTCCTTGAGTTAAAAAAATGGGATTTTAGCTCCGTGTGGCTAGTCTGTTTTTTTTTTTAATCTGTTTATCTTGCATTATCCAGCTTCCTCTGTCGCTGGACATCCCTATTTTCCAGATGAAACATGCGATCTTGAAAGATATATTGTTGAGTCTGCCTCCTCATGTTCTACAGCTGAGTTCCATAGGTTTCTAGCAAAGTAATCACGTTGTTTCATGGCAGAATGAATTTGAGTAATATTTGGTCTCACACTTTGTCTAAGCTGGGGCGCAAATGTCAATGAATCATCCCTCAAGCAAAAAATAACTCCTCTGTCTGTCTACAGGCAGTCCAACGAAATCTCTATGAAATCATGTTTGATTGAATCCACAAGAATTTCTAGGTTGTGTTGTTTTTGACCATTGAAAATTGGCAATCTTTCTTTGGGCTAATCACGAATAGGATTTTCGTGATTTTCTTGAAATTGGTTCTTATTGTTGCACGAATTGTGTCCAATGTATTCATGTCCATATTCAGATCTCTGTAACTTAGCCTCTGAATATATGGTAATAAAAGTTTGTATTTCTATCATTAACCTGGTAACAAAATTGTGATTAATTCATTGGTTGTCTTCACGTGTAGCTGTGAGGCATATTTTCTTCCGAGTTTTTGCAATAGCCATCATGGTGATTATGCGTCTAAGATTGTGGCATCGTGTGTGTCACTACAACCTATCACTGGATTAAATTCTGTATGACGTGTTTCATACCTAGGTTGTTCTTGACACACTGATTTTGACTATGGTTGACTCCGTTAACCTGATTAAGATACAAGGCTTATGGCCGATGTGATCGGTCGACGGTAGATCCCTAATCATCCTAGGCACATTATCCCATCGTCTGCATTTCCTGCATAACATTTATTTGTGTCATCATCTGTTGTTGCATCATTGTCATTAATTACATGGCTTCTTGACTTCTGCTTCTCTTATAGTCTGACTGAAAATTTCATGTCCAGATACACTACCCTGCGTTGATATTTTATCTTGTATTCCCTCCCTGTGAAGTGGATATGTTTGATTTCCCATTTCATACCCCTCAGCTTTTTGAAGTTCCACAGTAGTTTGGGATGGAATAGTCTATTTCTCAAAATACAAGCCTTTCTCGTTTTTTGTTTATTTAGCGATCACATTTATTTATCAGGGAAATAAGGTTTTGGTACATTTTGGTCACCCTGGTTTTAACCTTAAAATCTATTTTATTCACCAATAAAAAGGAAAACAGAAGATATTTTCTACAAGTATCGAACGTTCCACTTCAAGAAAGATGACTTAGCTGTCTTTTATTTTCCTCTCCTACTTAAGACTAATCATTTGCAAGAATAAGATACCTTTTCACTTATTTGCACCTATTAATTATATTTACATTTCATTAACACCCCCCCCCCCCCCAAGCTGCCGACAATTATTACGAAATTATTTGATAAAGAACAAGTTTAAAATTAACAAGTGTTTTTAATTGAATATTATTACAATGATTCAATTATGACACAGGCAAATGTGACTCATGTGAATTTCACGTGAAAATCATGAAAACTTCCATGTGAAATTCACCTTAAAAGAGCATCAAATGTGAATTCACACGAAAAAAAAAATCACGTGAAATTCACGTAGAATTCACGTGAATTTCACGTGTTATTTGCTTTCTTTCGAGTGCTAGAAATCTGTGTTTTCCTTATGATTGATGATCTAAAAATTCGGGATGGTGAATACGGCTGATAAAAATGTTCATTTCTGCATGCGTGTATCAGCAATTTCCCGTAGGCCTAACTTTATGCATACAGCAGCTTCCAAGGTATCACATTGATAATTATTCTATATGTATATAAGGGGAGATTAAAATTAATGCCAAATTACGGAAATCTGAAATGACGTTAATATCGCCCCGTCTACCGACAGCGGAAAATAATACCATGGAATTTTCCAACTTGCACAATACTGCCCTCAAATCACATGGATGTAACCAACATCATAAAACAGTGATATAAAAATGTAACTCATCTTCAGTAGTTTTACAAAACTGACCAAAACAACAATCTTTTGGAATACATTGTTTTGAATATCTACCGTTTTAAATTCTAAAGGGTGGGCAAATATTCTTAGGTATTTAAAATGTACTACTCTCACAATTGGAAATTTCAAAATGCTCTTATTAGTTTTTATTCATAGTTTTTTCTGGTTTTATTGTAAAATTGTAATTTTCCACGTTTAAAAAAATTCTTGATTTTGAAGTTGCATGTTTTAACTCTATCGATATAGTGATTCTTCAAGTAGTTGGAAAATGTGTTTTCATTAATATCTATGATGATGGGAGATTTAATTCATTTTTTTAATTCTTAAGAGAGAAAAAAAATAATGGGAAATGAGAGAAATCAGGCGTGGAAAGTACATGTAATCATACTGCATATAGAACTACAATACAAATTCATAATTTTGCCCCCCCCCAAAAAAAAAAACAAAAACAAAAAAAGCATGACTTAGTACATCAGGATATGGGGCTCACGGCGGGTGTGACCGGTCAACAGGGGATGCTTACTCCTCCTAGGCATCTGATCCCACCTCTGGTGTGTCCAGGGGTCCGTGTTTGCCCAACTATCTAATTTGTATCGCTTGTAGGAGTTATGAGATTGATCACTGTTCGTTATCTTTACCTTGCATACAGAAGAGTGTATGATGCGTTATTTTGTTTTGGTGTATTTTTTTTACGGAATTCTAATATTGACATCATATTTTTTTTTCTAATTCTGACAAGGACTCGGCATGGATATTATCCTAGATACCATTGATTAATGATCTACCCAACAAATAGTGAAACCATGCATTGTAGTGACAAAAAACAATTAATCTGACACATGTTGTGTTAATTGAGTTAACAGTACAAGGGATCTGTACATTTCAAAGGTAACGTGATCAGATATTAAAAGTTAGCTGAATATTTAGCTATTATACCTAATTATCAAATATCCATGCATACATGTAAGGTCACGTACTTGAGAGTCCTCAATAACGTCAATACTTACTATGATACATTAACTCATATCAAGACACATAAACGCCGTCCTAAAGATATGTTGGAAATATTTTAGACTCTCAATTGGCTTTCCACAAGCTGGTACATAAAAGACAGGTACCAACTTTCAGTGTCATAAGATAGAGGATCGAACACGTTTGTTTAATGAATACGTAATTCGCATCAAAACGTTGCAGGATATTGTATTGTAAATGTAAAATGTTACTGACCATATACACATAAGAGTCTCGTCACAAGAAACCGTATCCCACAGTTCTGATTGCAAATATTCTTCCAAGGCAATAAAAATAATGGTTCAAAATATATCTAAAATTTTCAGTAGGTCAACAATGACACATAAACGCCTTGTTAACGTTATATTCGAAATACCTTGAACTCTCAATTGTTATACCAAAAGCTGGTGAATGAAATATAGTTACCAACTTTCAGCATCGTAAAATAATGCATAGTATTGTATTGTAAATATATAATGTCACTGACCATTATGCAGGTAAAAGTCTTTTCAAATGAAACCGTGTCCAACATTTCTGATTTATGGTATTTTGCAAGTCAATAAGAATATTAATTCAAAATATGTCCACAATTTTTGCAAAGTATTAGATCCATGGCTTCATGATTTTTTGTATGATAGAGGAACACCAGATAGAATGGACTCGAAGTGTATCCCATATACTTCAGCTCAGGTGGGGGTAGATGGTTGTAAATAAATCGGCATTCTTTAAAAATATACATCAGTATCTATTTATCAATTCATTCAAAGAATAACATCTCCAAGTGTGAACACATAAAAGAAAACATGCATAATGATATATCACAAGAATGTAAGAATTCAATATCGAAATACTCATTCACGTCAAAAAAGTTTCCAAAATGCTTCAGGCATTGAGTTCATGCATCCGAAATCATTGCATATTGGTCGGCCAAAATTCACACGACAGATAAGCAGTTCGATAGTAGACAGCATACATAATTGTTTGCAATTTTTCATTGGGGCGCATGTTGTCTGGTGTGTTGAAACAAACTGTTAGACACTTCTTTGCACGCTTATTTTGACGTCGGATCAACCCGCTTATCTGATTAAGAGAAAGAGTCCGTACCGAGTGTGACCAGTCGACATGATATGCTTACTCCTCTTAGTCGCTTGATCCTACCCATGGTGTGTTCAAGAATCTGTCTTTCCAAACTTTATTTTTTTTGTATTCCTGAAATCAGTTATGAGATCTATCAATATCGTTACTTTACGTTTCCCTTGCACAACTCAAACATGTGTAACACAGACGTTTATCGACCTTAACATCAGAACATAAAAGTTAAAATGTGATCACTCTTTAGCGAACACAGACTACAAATTCAACATAGTGCAGTCACTGGGTGACCAGTCGACAGGAGATGTTTACTCCCCCTAGGCATCTGATTCCACCTCTGGTATATCCAGGGGTCCCCGTTTGCCAAACTCTCTATTTTGTATTGCTTATAGGGGTCGCGAGATTGATCACTGTTCGTTATCTTCGTCTTACATTGTAAATATGCAATCCAAGTAAGTAGAATTTGAAAATCAAAGAATTCGATTCATTTAATGGGAAAATACATATTTCTGCTATGTAAATTAAATTTATCGTATTTGAAAACTTTGTACATTGATGATTGTGAGAGTGAGTAGATAGAGAATTAATGGATTGTTCATAACAGTCATCAATACACCAGTCCACGCAGAATGGAACCGTTTAAAAATGGAAGTATTTTTAGAATATGCATGCATGAGGTAATGTTACATTTGGAAAGAGCGGGATTCGTACTCAGATCACATGCCAAGCCTAAAGCTTCGAAATCGGTACACATATACCTTTGACAAATATCGGTATTACAAACTCAAATATTTTAACTGGTGAATCACATTATCAATACTATGTATTCAGCTGAGAAACGGACGTGACTGTTGAATGCAACGAGCATGAACAATATACAGGAGTGTACGTCCGGAAAAGGACTACCGTCAAATGTCAGCATTTTGCAAGTTCTATGGTCGGAATAATGGTCTTGTATGTCAATACAACCTATCATTAGGTCAATTGATATATATCTGGTAAGGTAAACTAGTGATAAAATTTACAATGTGCCTGTTGAAAGCCCCCCCCCCTCCCCCCCCCCCCCCCCCTAGACATGATCTATATCAAGGTAAAATAACATACTCATAAAACCATTAGGAAATGCGTATCTAAATTGTAATAATATATTTAGCTACACAACAGTGCCACCTCATTATGAGAATAATTTAACAGCTGGATCAAGAGCATATCCCTCACCATCAAGTCACCCAAAACACTCCTTTGTTAAACACCACTTTGATTCTACGTACAAACACTGTGCAGTTGAAATTGAATATGATAATCCATAATGCAACTGCCAAATCCCGTGGGTCTTGTTAAAAGGCAAATTTGGTAAAATATAGATATTAAATAAGAATATGAATAAATAATTACCGTGTGGTGGAATACCATCCGTTCCCCATAGCTTCAATATGGAAAAGACAGATATACCCGAAAACATTTATCTATTTTCATACAGTTATCGTGACTGCAATTATGAAAAGGCAGCATTTGTCAATTCAACAATTTTAATCACGATGCAAGATAAGTTGTCTCGTCATATCGAGATAGCTATCGCAACAAAATGAGATAACTTAGCTTAACTACACCAGATATGATTTGGTTTATGTCGAGAAAACCAGAATATCATCTGAACTTGGCGAGATAGTTATCTTGACTTAATATCTTATGTTGACGAAAATTATCTGGACGACATAACTATTCCACCATATATACCAGACAAAACTTTACACAAATCTTGATTCTAATTAACAACGGGTATTTGCCGTAAACATCACTTCTGACTGCGACTTATTTATTACGACTAAACCTGCATCCTGTGTTATCACCCGTTTTATATCTGTTCACAAAGACCTTGTACTTATTCTCTTGTTAAGAATAAAATACTCAGTAAAACAATATGAATTTGAATTCGATTTTTTTTTAAAACACGGTCAGTCAGATTAGTAAATATGATTTACCCGATCATTTAGTAGACTCGGTTGGTCGGGGTGATGTATTGTCAAGCCATGCTAAGAAATAATGTCTAATACCTCAATATCTAGACTTTGACGTTCAGTTGTTGTCGTATGTATAAGTTTTCTGTAGATTTTCCTATGAATATGAATTCGAGTTTTTTCAAACACGGCCAGTCACACTAGTAAACTTGATTTACCCGATCGGACCTATAATTTAGCACACTCGGTTGGTAGGGGGTGACCTATTGTCAAACCCTGTTAAGAAACAATATATAATACCTCAATATGTACACTCTGACCTTCAGTTCTTGTGTTATGTATAAATGTTCTGTGGATTTCCATATCAATGACGTTATGTATACCATCTACTCGCATTTGTATCTACCCTTTCTCCAAGATGTTCTAAATGCAAGGTGAAGATAACGAATAGTGATTAATCTCATAACTCCTACTAGCAATACAACATAGATAGTTGGGCAAACACGGACCCCTGGACACACCAGAGGTGGGATCAGGTGCCTAGGAGGAGTAAGCATCCCCTGTCGACCGGTCACACCCACCGTGAGCTCCAAATCCTGATCAGGTAAACGGAGTTATCCGCAGTCAAATCAGTGTGCCAAGAACGGCTTAACAATCGGTATGAAACACGTCAGACAGCATTTGACATATCTAGTCGTCATACTAATCCAGATTACAAATACAATACATGATGTAGTTAAAAGCTGTCAGACTTATTTTTATATCGAATGTTAAGCCGTTCTTCGCACACTGATTTTGACTACAGATAATTCCCTTTAACCGATCAAGATATATGGCTCATGATGGGTGTGACCGGTTGACAGTGAATGCTTACTCCTTGTAGGCACCTGGTCTCCTATAACGTACAAGTGATCAATCCCATATCCCCTGTAAGCAATACAAAATAGGGAGTTAGGCAAAGATCGAACACTGGGTATACCAGAGGGGATATCAGGTGTGTTAGAGGAGTAAGGATCCCCTCTCTACTTAAGTATGCAAAGTGAAGATAACGAACAGTGATCAATCTCATAACTCCTACAAGCAATACAAATTAGATAGTTGGGTAAACACGGACCCCTGGACACACTAGAGGTGGGATCAAGTGCTTAGGAGGAGTAAGCATCCCCTGTTGAATATAAAGAATGAACTAGTGTGACATCCTACTTTGGTTTTGTAATAAAGAAAGATCCTTTGGGCATCGAGGATAGAAAATTGATGGTCGATATCATTTCCCTGTATCTATATAAGTTTTAATTGTTTTTGTTTTCATCGCACAGACCTCTACTGAAAATGAACGCAATATGCTCATAAATTGACTTAGGGTAGTTTGGAAACACAGCGACCACAAATACAATATACTTATTTAATATGCTTATACATCAACAACATTCCTCGTTGTCGAAATTTCCAGTATTGTATTTCAGCAGAGTTTGATATTTCCCTGCTTTTTCAAATATATTTCCGCCATTATATCCAGTCATTTTAATCACAAATCAATTTTATGAAGTATATATATAGACTTTTATATATATAAAACTCACACATGCTTTGCAATTCGTATTCATTCAACTAAAGAACATGTCATAACGGGTTGTGTTGATATTATTTCGAATAAAGACCTAAAATCACTTATTTTAATAGGTCATCAATTAAAAAAAAAACATTTATCTTTCAATTGGAAAACAATTGCATGGCTACAATGAATTCAGTCAAACATGCTCAGACTATGGACTAAATATGAAAGGGAAACACTTTTGTCGAAATAAAATGTGCTGAAAACTAACAACTCAACTGTATGATAAACGGGATGATTTCAGCTTCTCCATCGTCAACTTCCCACATTTATGTAGCAATATTCCATTTTCACCTGCATATGGTGTTTATATATCTCAACTGATTCGATATGCATGAGCTTGTTCTGGGTATAGTCAGTTTTTAAATCGAGGTAAGCTACTGACAAACAAGTTGATGGTACAGGGATTTCAACAGTCTCGATTGAAGTCAGCATTTCGCAAATTCTATGGTCGTTATAACGATCTAGTTCGTCAATACAACCTCGCATTGGGTCAAATGCTGTCTGACGTGTTTCATACCGATTGTTAAGCTGTTCTTGGCACACTGATTTTGACTGCGGATAACTCCGTTTACCTGATTAGGATATGGGGCTCACGGCGGGTGTGACCGGTCAACAGGGGATGCTTACTCCTCCTAGGCACCTGATTCCACCTCTGGTGTGTCCAGGGGTCCGTGTTTGCCCAACTATCTATTTTGTATTGCTTGTAGGAGTTATGGGATTTATCACTGTTATCTTCACCTTGCATTAAGCTTTGGACCTGCGAATCCAGATAATTGTTTTACTGTGTTAATTACTTCTTTTACTGATTGCACATCTTTTAATGAGCTGAAGGAATCATCTACATGTTGTATATTTTTATCTCTTTGTTCATTTCAGTTTCAAAATCATTTATTGTTTCAGAAGATCTAATTCTTATAACTAACATCTCTTGTGATGGTGAACAGTGATGCTGATATTGGACATTATTGACGAATACCGAATAGTCATTTTACAAGTTTTAGATATGTAACCGTTGTTTTTAACTCGAAATAAAGGTTTATCGTATAAAGTTGTAAAACAGTTGATAAAAATTGTTTCAAAACTTAAAGCTTTTAAAGTTTCAACCTTAAAACTCTATTCTACGGTATCAAAGGTTTTTCGAAATCTTAAAATAATAAAATGTGATCTTCGTTATCAAGTTTACAGTAGTCAAACTATCTTGAATTAGTCGAGCATTATTCTTTATATATCTACCTTTAATATATGCTGATTGGTCTATCTTTATAAGTTTTGATATGACTGTTTGTAAGTGTTTAACCAAAAGAAATGCAAGGATTTTATAATTGCAATTTGTTAGACTAATTGGTCTATAATTTCTAACATTTGACTTTTCACATTTTTTTAAAAATAAGACGTAGTATCGTGGTATTCGTATATTCGTGGTCTTTGGTGATCAGGTCTTCCAACAGTCTGTTGGAATTCCCATGGGCAAGAATTGTGCTCCTTTGTGAGCTGACCTGTTTTTATATTCATATGAAGCATCATTTCTTCAAAAAATTATGCGTGAGAATAAAAAAGCTCTCGATGTGGCCTTCAATTCGACTTTTAGATATATCGATGTCGTTTTGTCTATTAACAATGATAACTTCCATTCATATATCGATTTGATATATCCCTGTGAGTTCGAAATAAAGGACACCACAGAGTCGTCCACTTCTGCTTCATACTTAGATATTTTATGGAAAGTAGACATTAACGAAAAACTAACAACTCAACTGTATGGCAAACGGGATGATTTCAGCTTCCCCATCGTCAACTTGCCATATTTGTTTAGCAATATTCCATTATCACCTGCATATGGTGTTTCTATATCTCAACTGATTCGATATGCAAGAGCTTGTTCTGCGTATAGTCAGTTTTCAAATCGAGGTAAGCTACTGACAAACAAGTTGATGGTACAGGGATTTCAACAGTCTCGATTGAAGTCAGCATTTCGCAAATGTTATGGTCGTTATAACGATCTAGTTTGTCAGTACAACCTCGCATTGGATCAAATTCTGTCTGATGTGTTTCATACCGATTGTTAAGCTGTTCTTGGCACACTAATTTTGACTGCTGATAACTCCGTTTACTTGATCAGGATATAGGGTGCACGGGGGGTGTGACCGATCAACAGGGGATGCTTACTCCTCCTGGGCACCTGGTTCCATTTCTGGTGTGTCCAGGGGTTCGTGTTTGCCCAACTGTTTTGTATTGCTTGTGGGAGTTATGAGATTAATTGCTGTTCGTTATCTTCACCTTGCATTGGTAGACTCTGCGATTTTGGAAGTTCATTACTTTTAGAAGATTTTATAAAAAAAAAAAATGAAGAAACAATGCTTTATATCATTCCAGAAAATTTGGAAAAATTGAACTGGTATAGCATCTGTACCTGGAAATTTATTGTTTTTCGTATTTTTAATTCCGTATTCGGATAAAAATGGGAGAATATCGTATATATTTGTTCACATCTCTTAGTTAATTTTCATTATTTGTTTCTGGGATGTAATTCTTAATTTCCTCTACGTTTCGCTTTTCCGAAGAACACAGGTTTTCATTAATATCGACAGTGGGTGCTTATTCCTCCTAGATACCTCATTCCATCATTGGCGTGTCCAGGAATCCTTGCTTGCCCAACTATCTACTTTGCATTGCTTATAGGAGTTATGAGATTGATCACTGTTCGTAATGCTCGGATTTCATAGCTGACCCAATATTTCCTTATTGGTATAAGATGTGTCATTACCCTATACATTGTTTTTCCAATTTCATTATTGCTCCAATGCTTTTATTCAAGATTTAAAATAAGATGAACATTTTGTCCATACTTACGTTCTGTGCCTATTTTTGTGATGATTCACACATTTTAGTTAACATTTCTCAAAAGACAAGAAAATAATTGAAAGTAATTATAGACACACGATTCGTGATATTGCCAAAGCTGTTGGCATATCGCTATCGCCGGTGCCTTTCATTTTGAAGCGTACTTTGATTTTTGCCAGATGAATACCGCATATATTTGCAAACTGGTACGCGTACAAACGGCTAAGACATTGCATAAAATATTTCCCAAGCTCAATCAAAGAAAATTTGCAAACATTGTTACTGGTGACGAAACATGGGTTCACTATTTCGAACCAGCAAGGGGAATTGGCCAACTACCCCCCCCCCCCCAAAAAAAAAAACACAAATAAGGTTCTTTATTGTATACCCTCGTGTGACGGTATAGCCTTAGAAATTCCGTGCCGAAGTGCAAAGGTGTTACAGATCGGTATTGCCGAGATTTTATACCGAAACACCTCAAGAAATATCCCTTATTCAAATGATTCATGTTTGCATAACTCTATAATTTACATTGCTTATGGGAGTCATGCTATTGATCACTGGTCATCGATACCCCCTTGGTTATCGTAAGAGGCGACTGCTTTGGACGACCCTTCAGATGAGACCGCAAAAACCGATGCACAGTGTCACAGCAAGTGTGACACGATAACTATCCCCTACTCAATGGCGGTAAGCGCTGAGCATAGACCAAGATTCTGCAGTCTTTCCCTGGCAATGGTGACTTATCCATAGGAGTGAAAGCTTCCCGAGCGGGACGTTAAGCAATATATAAAATCAATCAATCACTCATTTTTCATTCTAATAAATGCTTGCATATATAGCTGTATGCTTGCAAATACGGCAAACTGACAACTCAACTGTATGATAAACGGGATGATTTCAGTTTCTCCATCGTCAACTTCCCACATTTATGTAGCAATATTCCATTTTCACCTGCATATGGTGTTTATATATCTCAACTGATTCGATATGCAAGAGCTTGCTCTGGGTATAGTCAGTTTTTAAATCGAGGTAAGCTACTGACAAACAAGTTGATGGTACAGGGATTTCAACAGTCTCGATTGAAGTCAGCATTTCGCAAAATATATGGTCGTTATAACGATCTAGTTCGTCAATAAAACCTCGCATTGGATCAAATGCTGTCTGACGTGTTTCATACCGATTGTTAATCCGTTCTTGGCACGGTGATTTTGACTGCGGATAACTCCGTTTACCTGATCAGGATATAGGGCTCACGGCGGGTGTGACCGGTCAACAGGGGATGCTTACTCCTCCTAGGCACCTGATCCCACCTCTGGTGTGTCCAGGGGTCCGTGTTTGCCGAAGTATATATTTTGTATTGCTTGTAGGTGTTACGAGATTGATCACTGTTCGTTATCTTCACCTTGTATACGCATATGGAATATTTACCCTAACGGCCTATCATATTGTGTAAATATTGCAGTAGGAATGTACAACTAGTAGCGTGATTCATGGATCTGTGTAGTGTGGTTGAGATGTAAAGCAATAAAATGTAGTACGTTTTCTATGAAAGATGAATTGAAATATCCAGTTTCACCACAAAGAAATCTGAAGCAAAAAGGGTCAAATACTTCTTGTATGCGCGGGATAGCGCTTGTTCATCCGGTACTTTGATCACCAGACTGCACGCCGGATAATGTATGCTCTGTTTTAATATGGTATTTTCATCTACCATTATGCAAAATTTGTAAGTATGTCAAGACTTCACAAACTTTGTAGATTTGGTAAATTGATAATCTATGATTGTGTCATCGTATCGTTTAAAGTTACCTTGGTTGGCATTTGGGGAGAAACGTCGAATATCATTAAATTTAATGACATTTATCACTAGCAATGTTGATGTTAAAAGAAATATTATAATTCATGCCTTTCCCAGCAAGATTCACATAGATACACTCTTACACTAATCCCAGCAAGCGTTTTCCACTCCAACAAGTTGTTGCACACATGTGATTGGTTTTATTACACTAAAGGCCTATGCACATTAAGAAACATTGCATGATCATAATATAAGACAAAAATGACTGTAACGTATATGATTTATTGACATTGGATACTTGTATGATATCAAAGAAGCGTTATCCTTTCATCCGATATTTGAAAGCAAATTTAGGCATTGGCACTTTGAAATATCACTGCATGTTTTCATTAATACTAAAGATTGTAACATGTTCCCTACACTGTCATTCTAACCCTGTACATTGTGAATTAAAGTTTGTTGTGACATGAAGCAGTGTGGAATACACTAAGATACACAGTACTGCAATATTGTCTTTCTCGGGATCTTTGTTTCATTGATATATGCCTTAACATCGCGCGTTATCTTCAATACCAACACGGTGTTCTGTTGTGATGATTTTTCTCTCATTTTAAATATACATTGTTTTATTGAGCACAGTTTGAATCACTAAACGTCTTGAACAAGGCATTATATTTATTCGGTGTGGTCTGAAGCTTCGGTGAATTATATATTGTTGTGGTCCAATAAAATAATTTTAACCATAATAGAACACAGCTTCTGATATTTTGCACAAAAAATGTCCCTGTATTTACTTTACTTATTGTAGTATAAAAGACAATTAGTGGTTTACCTGCATTGTAAATCATTTTTGACAACTATAATTTTGATCGGGCTCGAGACACATTTAAATACTGTAAACAATCCTTTGGTAACACGTTTTGATCTTCATGATGTAAGTCTACGTTGTCATTATGTTTATATGTTTTCATTAAGTCAGCAAGTGTAATTAACACATTATAATTGCATAACACAGGAAGAAATATGCATAATCCATGACATTTGTATGCTCGAGGAAAGTGTTACTGACGAAGTTTTTTGTTTGTTTGCTTGATGTATACCATCCTCTTCATTATTTTTGTACTCTGACTGCATGTGTTTTATTTGTTTTTTTGTTGTTGTTTTCTGTTTTATTATCCGAGATATATGTTCATAAAATTGTGCTGTAGATGAATGAGATATAAATATTATATGTCAATTGCCAAAACCTAGGCTTCCAAGAACAGAGAAAATATGTCTTAATTTTTTTTTTGGAAATCCAAGAAATGTGATATATATTGTCTACAAGACACACACTTTGTAGAATATAATCATAACATTGTCCAAAGTGAATGGGGTTTTAATACTTTTTTTAGTTCTTGTGCATCGAATTCAAGAGGGACTGTCATTGTTTTTAATAATACTTTTGACTTTAAAGTACATGAACATGTATCTGATGAAGATGGTAATTATGTAATTTTGAATGTCACTTTGGAGAAAACACGAGTAGCACTGGCCAATATATATGGTCCAAATAGGGATCATCTTGAATTTTATATATTGGTTGTGCAAAAGGTAAAAAAAAAATCTGGGAAATGAAAATTACATGATATGTGGTGACTTTAAAATTATTCGAAACCCAAAAATATATTCCAATTATTATAAGGAATATACCATAAATAAACCTAATGCTAGAAAATTCATGTTAGAAACAATAGAGGGATTTAGATATTTTAGATATATATAGGGAATTACACCCTGATACACATAGTTATACATGGATAATGAAAAACCCAAAGAGATGGCTAGATTACATTTCTTTCTCCTATCGAATATACTTTTGAACTGTGTTCATGAATGCAATATAGGTCCTAGTTACATAATAGATAGGAGTTATGAGATTGATCACTGTTCGTTATCTTCACCTTGCATCATTCTATAGTAATTTCATCTCTAAAGTTCCAAGAGTATCAGAGAGATAATCGACTATGGGAATTTAATAATCCACTTGTATATATATATATATATATATATATATATATATATATATATATATATATATATACATATATATATATATATATATATATATATATATATATATATATATATATATATTTGTTGCAAAAGTCAAAAAAGAAATATTGTTAAAATTATTCACGATATTATCTACCAGTACACAATACTTAATATGTTTTTAATATACCTGATACTGAACTTACCTTTTTCATTGATGATCAATTGTTCTTAGAAGTATTATTAATGAAACTATAGGTCAGTCAATTTCTCATTCCTCTTTTATGAAAAAAAAGGAACAACAAAGAAAAAGATCTACATGCACAAATACAATGTCTTGAGGAAAAAGAAAGTGAACGAAATGCATCTCACACTGAGGAACTTAATAAACAATTATAAGCCATTAGAATTGAAAAAAAAATAAAAGGTGCCATATAAAAATCTAAGGTTAAATGGATTGATGAAGGTGAAAAGCCAACATAATACTTTTGTAGTGTAGAAAAACAAAACTGTACCTGTAAAATTTTACAAAGAGTAGAAACTGAGGGAGGGGGAATTAATTCTAAACAGGATGAAATTTTAAAGGGCATATGTGAATTCTATGAAACTTTATATCAGAGTAAAACTTTAAAACATGATTCACAAAAATGGGAACATGATAATGTATGTAATGGCACTAGAAAATTATCATTAGAAGAAAAAAATGAAACTGGAGGGTGATTTAGTTATAATGAGGCAGCATGCACTCTGAAAAATTTAAATAATGATACAAGTCCAGGAAGTGATGGATATACTACTGTTTTTTTGTTGTTTTATGTTTTTTTTTTTTTTTTTTTTTAGAGATTTAGGACATTTCATTGTCAGATCTTTGAATTATTCTTTCAGAAATGGTAATTCATATGTCACTCAAAGACAATGCATAATAGTGTGTATACCGAAACATGACAAGCAAAAAGAATACTTAAAAAATGGTGACCCATTACATTACTAAATACGGTTTACAAAATTGCCTTAGTGTGAATTGTACTCAGAATAAATTATGTCTTACCAGTATTTATACATGGAGACCAAACATGATTTATACCAGGTCGATCTATTGCAGAAAATACTAAATTGATCTATGATATTATGAATTATAAACAAGTCAAAAATATTCCTGAATTAATTTTACTTATAGACTTTAAAAAAGCCGTCGATACAGTGTCATGGAACTGTATGATACAAGTGCGGAACATTTTCAATTTTGGTAATTCAATAATTAGTTGGATAAAAATGTTTTACCACGACATCATAACAACAATTAACCAAGGTGGGATTTGTCTAGGTGGTTCAAGAATGGAAGAGGTTGTAGACAAAGGGATCCGATTACTCCTTATTTGTTTTTATTATGTGCAGAGATTCTTGCAATCAAATTAAGAGGGTATAACATTTTTAAGGGAATACATATGAGGGAAATTACACATATTATATTCCAATTTGCAGATGATACCACGTTTTTTCTAGATGGAGCCAGGGAATCTCTGAAGGCTACAATTCATGAATTAAATATGTTCAAACAAATATCAGGACTATCAAAATATTATTCAAAATCACAAGTTATATGGATTGGAAGTAAAAGACAAAGCACACAAATATTAATGAATAACACAGATCTGACATGGGGAAATAAGTCTTTTAAAATATTGGCCATATAAATTGACATTAGTTTACAGGATATGGTTAAAACAAATTTTACTGACAAAATAAAAAAACCCATAAACATATATATTAAAACATTGGGAGAGACGAAATATTACCCCGATGGATCGTCTCTCTGTAATTAAGTGACTTGCTATATCTAAACCGGTGCATCTCTTTATTGCTTTACCCAATCCATCGAGAGATTTAATTCAACAACTAAATCAGATTATGTTTGAATTCCTATGGAAGAGTCCTATTTCTAAGATTATGAAAAAAGTAGTCACTTAGAATTATGAAAAGTGGACTTAAAATGATTGATATTGAGAATTTCATAGAAACCATGAAAATACCCTGGGTTAAAAAAAATACTCAAGTGTTCTGCCAAATGGGAGTCAGTTATAGGTACAGATATTGATATCCATCAAGTTATTTCTTGAGGGCTACTTCAAGCTTTACAGAAAGTGAAGGAATCTAAGAATCGGTTTTGGTTTGATGTATTTCAATCTTGGAATAAACTTGTTAATTTTTATGTACAATTATATTTTAGTGTTCTCTGGTATAATGAGAACTTGCATAGCTCTTATCCTTAATTCAGTGATATATTCGATATAACTTGTTTTTCAAATTGATTTGAACTCTTTTTTCCCGGATGACAAATAATTGGAAACTAATAACATTAATTTCAAGCGATGGTGTTACTCCTTAGTCAAACTGTGAATCATGACAAAGTGAAGATACAGATGTAACGAAAATCAGTCAATCTCATCTTTATCACAAAAGGTGAAGATAGCGAATAATGATCAACCTCATAAATCCTATAAGGAATACAAATCCCAGAGGTGGTGCCAGGTGCCTAGAAGGAGTAAGCATCCACTGTCGAACGGTCACATCCGCCATGAGCTATATATCATGATCAGGTAAACGTAATTGTTCGTAGATAAAATGGGCGTGTCGAACAAACAATCAATATGAAACACGCCAGACAGGATTTGACCCTGTATTTTGAACTATATCGTTATAACGATTATGGAATTTGCAAAATGCAGAATTTAAATCAAACCCCTGTATCATCAACTTGTTTCTCAGTAGCTTGAACACATCTAAGAACTGACCATACGCAGACGAAGTTCTTGTGTATCGAACCAGTTGATATATATGGATATCATATGCAGTTGGGGGGTGAATGATACTGCATACATATGGGAAGTTGATGATGGAGGAGCTAATTCCGTAAATCCCAAAAGGAATACGAAATTGGTCATGGGGCAAAGACAAACCTTTGAAGACCTTAGACAATGTCAATTGGCTGGTGATTAAGCATTTACTACCAATAGTCTTTCCGCACCAGCAGCCATATTCAGCACATACAATGCGTATTGTTCATTTAACAAACTCCTCTCGCAATTTATTACTTCGCCCAGCAATATAAACCCGCGATATTCCCTCTGGTTTGACTGAAGCCATGCCTAAGCAACTCCGTTATGAATTACCGGGTTTTTTTCACCAGCAGCATGATTGTTTAAAACCGTATGCCTGACCGCAATCCTGAATATAAACTATAGATCAAACGTTGTCATGACTCATGGTATATGTCGTGGCGTTCTGTTAAATTTATGTAGCTTTTTAAAAATGATATACTAGATCATGTGTATGGTGTCTGAACACAAAATCACTATTCCCATTCCACTCTATTGTGTTTGTACATCCATCCATGCATTTTTTTTTTCAAAACCACGTTTCCCAAGCATTTGTATACATTGTATAGGGTAACGTATCTCTAAATATAGTATAATAATGATCAACGTTTTCATCATTCCTTGGATAGTCAAAGTTCATTTCAATAATTAGCGTCATCTCCAGTGTTCAGAATTAAACATTATATCAAATATTCACAACCAATAGAAACATATAGCAAGTAGAATCAATTGAGGTATACATTGAATGCAGTAAACAGAAATAAGTTCTGGTCTGTAGTTCATGACAAAAAATATAGTATTCTAAATAGTTATATGTTATCGTAAACAGAATCAACCCTATTATATGAAGAGCTTAACAAAATGGAAAGTGATGGATATCAATTTTTTAAATGATTACTGAATTAGGAGTTGGACAAAAACGAGCCCATAGACATACCAAGGGTGTATCAATCACCAAAAGGGAAGTACCCCATCCCTTATCGATATGTCTCACATGCAATTGATTACTATTCATTATATTCACCTTTCATCTGGAAAATTGAATTGCTGTGGAAAGCAAGATCAATCTAAATATACAGCAAACAAAATAAGCCATAGTGGACAGTACACAAAATCAACCTTAGCGTATACCAAGTAAAATCAGTCTTAGTATATGACAAAGCAATCAATTCTTAGAAATTAACAAATATATTCAATTTCATATTCGCTTAAATTCCCTGTTGATTAACTCCCTATTGAGAATAGTTCCCTCATATGGAGACGTCATCCCTGCCGGTGAAGGGCTGCAAAATTTAGACCTATGCTCGGCACCTATGGTCTTTATTTAAGCAGGGAGGGATCTTTATCGTGCAAAATTTGCTGTGACACGAGGACCACTCCATTTAGTCGCCTTTTTACGACAAGCAATGCGTATTGAGGATCTACTCTAATCCGGGTTCCCACGGGATTTACTATGACCGGTGTTGTTATTATTGTGTTATTGTGATAAGTCAATATTAACAAATTATCAGCATCCATGACTCAGTGACCTTTTGTTTACACCTGCCAACATTAACCGTAACTTCAAAAGGTTGCACGAGCTTCCTACTTTTACAACTGAACAACTTAAAATATATTGCCAAAATAAGAATAATGTTAGTTTCCCCTCGAGAAAGTTGCATCGACCCAAACGGTTTTATGCCGTCATTCAATATGGCGATTATTTTTACAGGTACATATCAACCTTTTATAATGACCAGATTTTTTTTATATCTGCCTGGTTTCGATCTAAAATAGGGAACTATGTAACGAGGTCACCATTACGATGAGTATTTACATTGCATACAGTGTAGCATTGATACAATTTGTAACATGTTGAAGTCACCCAGCCAAGTGATGATCTCACTCGCTGTTACTTTACTTGCGTGATCAGGGGAAAGACCCAACAGCATCTTTCGAAAAGATAGCTCATTATCGAGGCAGTATAAGTTTCATCTGATACAGTTCGCTACACACACCCCTGCTCGGGAAGCTTTGCCCAGATGCTTAGTGTGAGTCCTTTCTGAGCCTTTGGCACCTGCTTAGTAACGACACCCGCTGTTCCCGTTGACAACAGTCGTCGTTCCCTGACGTCCTTATCCAAAGATTCGAAGATACTCTAATTCAAGAAGGCCTCCTAGCAAACACCAACATTTGATATAAATTGAACCGTTGTATTCTTCCCCGCCTCTGTTATTCAAATTCAGAAATATACTCCATTTTATTATAGGGAGGTAGGTAACGAGGTCACCATTACGATGAGTATTTACATTGCATATAATGTAGCATAGATACAATTTGTAACATGTAGAGGTCACCCAGTCAAGTGATGATCTCACTCGCTGTTACTTTACTTGCGTGATCAAGAGAAACTCTACAACATCACTCGAAAAGATAGCTCATTATCGTGGCACTATAAGTTCCATCTTATACTGTTTGCTACAAACACCCCTGCTCCGGAAGCTTTGCTACGATGCTAAGCGTGAGTCGTTTCTAATTTTTTGGTACCTACTTAGTAACGACACCAGTTGTTCCTGATGACTACAATCATGGTTCCTGCACGAAGTCACGTCCGTATCCAGATATTCGAAGATAATCTAACTGAAGAAGATCTCCTAGCAAACACCAGAATTTGATATGAATTGGCAACCTCTCTCCATCTCATGATTTTGTCCTTGAGTTCACGAATAAAGGATGTTAGCTCCTTGTGGCTAGTAAGCTCTTCGGTAAGGAGAACCTCTATGCGTTTAATCATTTTGTCTTCTATTCTCCAACTCCCTCTGTCGCAGGACATCCCTATTTTCCAGATGAGACATCCGATCTTGAAAGATGAAAATCTGATTGGTAAGCATGCCTTCTTTTTCAGCCTACATGGCTTCATATTGATGAGGTATCTGGCTGAGCTTCTCTGTCATCCCTAAGCTTTGGTTTTCTTTAACTTCCTCAAAGGCCCTGGAATATATATGTTTTGCATTTGCGCGAGCTGTGTTTGGTAGTAAGTATATTTTCCCTCAACCTTCCTGTGAGTTTGGTTATTAACTCTTGATAACGTATTGTTCTGAAATCCACATATTCCAGCAGTCATTATGCAATTGTTTCTACCAAAGTCTTAATTTATCCTTTAGATTCACTCTCATCCTAACCGTGTTTCTCCAGCTCTATTAATTTATCTCACGTCTCATATGTCTGTCTTGAGCTTCGTTATGTTCATGATTTATTGCCATGAAGTCTAGTACTTTTTCACATCTTTGCTTTAATTGTGAATTCTCCTTTTGCAACGACACATTCCCATGCTGTTCTTCACACAATGTTCTAACTTCCTCTCGATATCCACTGATTTTTTTTGTTTCTTTTCCCCAACAGATGTTCGATAATCTAATATCAGTTTTTCTTCAGTTTTCCCCGTTTTCTTGCATCAAACAGAATTTGCCTTCAGTAGATTATTCTCACATATAACTTTTTGATATTTGCAATTTTCCGCATTCCATTTTTGCAGCATTAATTGCATACTATCATATCTACTGCACGTTTCACTGATGATTGTTCTTTTGTTGCGACATCGTATGAAATAATGTGGTATTTTACTCTATTTAGTAAATATCTGATTGTATGTTTCGTTGTCAGCTGTTTATCTACGAATACTGGTCATGCTTTGTTCAGCATCGAATGTGTTTTTGATGAAAATATAGTCTTGATATTGTAATCGCTGTTTCATGGCAGAATACAATTAAGAGATATCGGGTCTTGCATCTGGACTAAGTTGAGGCGCAAATGTAAGTGAATCACCCTTCAATCAAGAAGACAACTCCTCTCTCTCTGTTTACGGACAGCCCAACGTAATCTCTATGAAATAATGTTTGATTGAATTCACAAGAATTTTTAGATTGTGTTGTTTTTTACCATTGAAAATTGGCAATATTTCTTTGCGCTGATCAAAATTAGGAGCTTCGTGATTTTCTTGAAATTGGTTCTTATTGTTGCACAAATTGTGTACGATATATTCATGTCCATATTCAAATATCCGTACACTGCCTCTGAATATATGAAAATGATAGTTTGTATTACTATCATTAACCTGATAACAGAATTGTGTTTAATTTAGTAGTTGTCTTCACATGTAGCTATCAGGCAGATTTTCTTCAGAGTTTTTGTTAGAGCCATCTTCGTCATTATGCAGCTAAGATTGTTGCATCACATGTGCCACTACATTCTATCGCTGGATCAAATGCTGTCTGACGATTTTCACACCTAGGTCTTTCTTGGCACACTGATTTTGACTATGGATAACTCCTTTTAACTGATCAAGATGCAGGACTCACGGCGGGTGTGACCGGTCGACGGTGAATGCTTACTCCTTCTAGGCACATTGTCCCACCTTTAGTATATCCAGGGACCCGTGCCTGTCCAACTCTCTATTTTGTATTGCTTATAGGAGTTATGATATATATCATTTTTCGTAATTTTCACCTTTTAGTTTGCATCATCGTCTGCATTTCGTACATAACATTCATTTGTGTCATCATCTGTTATTGCATCATTTTCATTCATTACGTTTTGACTTTCCTGTTTCTGTTATAAGCTGAGAATTCCATGTCCAGCTACATTACTCTGTGTCGATATTTCATCCTGTGTTTTCTCCCTTTGAAGTGAAAATGTTTGATTTCTCATTTCTTTCCGTTCAGAGTCCTTGGGTTACACTGTGGTTTGGGATCGAACTGTCTATTTCTCAAATACATGCCTTTCTCGTTTTTTTTGTTTATTTAGAGATACAATTTATTTATCAGGGAAATTAGGTTTTGTTACCTTTTGGTCGCCCTGGTTCTACCTTAAAATCTATTTTATTCATCAATAAAAAGGAAAACAAAAAAATACTTTGTTGTTGATTTTTTATTTTTCTTTGGTTTCCACAAGTATCTAACGCTCCAAATAAACGGGGGGGGGGGATAATTTCACTTCAGGGACAACGACTTAGCTGTCTTTTATTTTCCTCTCCTGGTTAAGATTAATAATTAGCAAGAATAAGATACTTTTTACCTATTCATTATCTTTACACTTCATTAATAGCAACAAATAAAAAATATAATTAAAAACCACAAAAAGCCAGCTGCCATCAAATGTTACTAATATATTTGATAAAGAACAAGTTTAGAAATTAACAAATGGATTTAATTAAATATTATTACAGACTTTTAATGTCCCTGTCCTGTCCTTCACACCTGTCAACATTAACCGTGACTTCTGAAATCTGCACGAGCCTCTTACTTTTACAACTGCACAACTTAACAACTAATTATTGACAAGTAACTGACCACGAACTGAAACTGCTAACGACATTCTGTATTTATACATAACATATGTTTACCAAGACCAGGATGTAAAGAACTAGATAACTAGGTCCCCATTATAATGAGTATTTACATGTTATTTAGAGCAACACATATATAAGAAAGTATACCAATAAAACAAGAAAACTACAGAAACATTCGTTATTTTTCAAGCTCATTCACATTCGCAACATAATCACGGTTATTTTTAATTATAAACAAAAAAATCGGGATCGATATATCCATGACATCGTCCGAATTTCTGTAATTTTGAGGATATAAGAAAGCAGTATGTAAAGATTTCCCGAGGTATGTCAAGTATAAACGATGAGACATATATTTGATAATAATAAATTGACAATATTACAAAATGTAGTAAATGATAATGTTATAGTAGGAATTTCTACAGAGACAACCTGCACAAAACACAAAAACCAATCAAATATGCCTTTTCTCTATAAATAAATAGACGTTACATAAACATTTATAACAAGTATACAGTAAACAAAATTATTCACTGTGTATGTTAAACAAAATCAATATCAATGTGTAGTAAACATAATCAATTCTACTATATTGTAAACAAAATCAATCCTAGTGTAAAATAAACAAAATATATTTCAGTGTATAGTACAAAATAAATCCCAGTTTAAAGTAAACAAAATCAAACCCTACTGTGTAGTAAATAAAATCAATCCTACTGTATCCTAAATAAAACCAACCCTAGTATGTAGTAGCATAATCGAATCCAATATATAGTTAACAAAAGCAATGCCAGTGTAAAGTAAACAAAATTAAACCGTGCAGTAAACAAAATTAATCATATTGTATACTAAACTAATGTATATGTACAATTTGTACAACAAACAAAAAAATAGTGCATAGTAGACGAAATCAAACCCAGTGTATGTCATACTAAATCAATCCTTGCGTACGGTAAACGAAATCAACTCTAGTGTGTAGTAACGGAAATGAATCCCATAGTGTTGCAAACATAATCAACTCAAGTATATAGTAAAAAAAAAAATCCTAATGTATCGTTAAAAAATCAACACTGTTATATATCAAACATATTAAAATATAGTGTGTGGATAACGATATGAATATTGCTGATCATATTGAATCCAACTTGCCAATGTCGACGGAGTTAATCTTAAATGATGTTGAAGAACAACACCGGTTAGCAATACTTGATACAGCAATTGAAGTATATATTATCTTTATTGAAATGGACAATACCTTCGAGGGTGTTTTTATACTTGCTAGGCGTCTATTGGATAGCTTATCATAGTATATGCTAAGGTGTGTAGTGTAAACTGCTGCATTTATTGTATTGCATATGCTTATAATATCACAATAAAAGTCGTAAAAGTTACATTAGATTTATTTTAATTCAGGTTGTTGAAACTTCGGTATACTGTTATTAAAATCAATTGATTTGCCAGTAACCTTTCTAATAATTGAGATGTTAATCTCCCAATAACATATTTACCCAATTAGATACACAGATATGAAGGAGATAAAGAGGACTAAGTGGTATTGACTATGCTACATCGACTCCGAATTATTGATAGATAAACTGTCTTTGATATATCTAATGTTGAGTTAAATGTCACATCAGATTTGTTTTGTAATCACGTGACCAAGTTCCATTAAACTACAATCACATTAGTGTTATGTGCAAACAGAAGAAACTATTGTATCCAACTTAGGCAGCTGTATCGAATCATATTCAGCAAGCAACTTATGCAAGGTGAAGATAACGAACAGTGATCAATCTCATAATTCCTACAAGCAATACAAAATAGATAGTTGGGCAAACATGGACCCCTGGACACACCAGAGGTGGAATCAGGTGCCTAGGAGGAGTAACCATCCCCTGTTGTATTAAGCATGACCTACTACATACAGAAGAGTGTATGATGCGTTATTTTGTTTTGGTGTATCTTTTTACGGATTTCTAATATTGACATCATATTTTTTTTTTCTAATTCTGACAAGGACTCGGCTTCGATATTATCCTAGATATCACCGATTAATGATCTACCTAACAAATGATGAATTCATGCATTGTAGTGACAAAAACAATTAATGTAACACAACCAGTTGTGTTAATTGAGTTAACAATACAAAGGATATGTACATTTCAAATTAACGTGATCATATATTAAAAGTTAGCTGAATACTTAGCTATTATAGCTAATTATCAAATAACCATGCATACATGTAAGGTCACGTACTTGAGAGTCCTCAATAACGTTAATATTTACTATGATACATTAACTGATATCAAGACACACACGCCGTCTTAAAGTTATGTTCGAAAGACTTTAGACTTTCAATTGGCTTTCCACAAGCTGGAATATAAAAGACAGGTACCAACTTTCAGTGTCGTAAGATAGATGATTGAACACGTTTGTTTCATGAATACGTCATTCGCATCAAAATGTTGCAGGAAATTGTATTGTAAATGTAAAATGTTACTGACCATCTACACATACACACATAAGAGTCTCGTCAAAAGAAACCGTATCTTACAGTTCTGATTTCATACAGTCTTGCAAGTCAATAAAAATAATGGTTCAAAATATATCTAAAATGTTCAGTATGTCAACACTGACACATAAACACCGTCTTAACGTTATATTCGAAATATCTTGAACTCTCAATTGTTATACCACAAACTGGTGAATGAAATATAGTTACCAAATTTTAGCATCGTAATATTGAGGATCGAATACGATTTCTATGAGTATGTCATTGGCATCAACATAATGCATGGTATCGTAATGTAAATATAAAATGTTACTTTCCATGATGCAGGTAAAAGTCTTCTCATTAGAAACCGTGTCCCACATTTCTGATTTCATATATATTTTGCAAGTCAATAAAAATATTGATTCAAAATATATCCACGATTTTTACAAAACATTACATCCATGGCTTCATTATTTTTTATTGTGATAGAGGAAATCCAGATAGAATGGACTCGAGGTTTTATTCCATATACTTTAATCCAGGTGTGTGTAGATTGCTGTAAATAAATTGGCGTTCTTTGAAAAGATACAGTATTTATTTATCTATTCATTCAAACACCTTACATCTCTAAAGGTAAAAACCTAAAAGTAAAAATGCACAATGAAATATCACAAAAATGTAGGAATTCAATATCCAAATACTCATTCCCGTCAAAATAGTTTCCAAAATATTTCAGGCATTGAATTCCTGACATGCAAAATCATTGCATTATTGGTCAGTCATAATTCACACGAAAGATAAACAGTTTGATAGTGGACAACATTAACAATTCTTTACATCTTGTCATTAGGGTAAATGTTGTCTGGTGCGCTGAAACGAACCGCTAGATACTTCTTTGCAAGTTTATTTTCATGTCGGATCAACCCTCTTATCTGGTTGAGGGAAAGAGTTCGCACAGGTTGTGACCGGTCGACATAATACGCTTACTCCTCTTATCACTTGACCCTATCCCTGGTGTGTTCAAGAGTCCGTCTTTCCAAACTCTAATTTTTGTATTCCTGAAATCAGTTATGAGATCTAGCAATATCGTTACTTTACGTTTCCATTGCACAACTCAAACATGCGTAACGCCGACTGTTATCGACCTTAACCTCCGAAAATAAAAGTTAAGATGTGCTCACTCTTAATCGAACACGGACTACAAATTCTAGATAGTGCAGTCACTGTTTGACTGGTCGACAGGGGATGTTTACTCCCCCTAGGCATCTGTTCCCAACGCTGGTATATCCAGGACTCCGTGTTTCCCCAACTCTCTATTTTGTATTGTTTATAGGGGTCACGAGATTGATCACTGTTCGTTATCTTAGTCTTCCATTGTAAATATGCAATCCAAGTAAGTACAATTTGAAAATAAAGAAGCCGATGCATTTAATGGGATAATACATATTTCTGCTATGTAGATTTATTATATCGTATTTGAAAATATTTTACATCGATGATTGTGAGAGTGAGTAAATAGAGAATTAATGGATTGTTCATAACAGTCGTCAATACACCAGTCCATGAAGAATAAAAGTATTTTGTACCACATGTATACACGGGCCAAAGCTACATTTGGGAAGAACGGGATTCAGTCTTAGATCACATGGTAACCATAAAGCTTCCAAATTGGTACACATGTACCTTTGACAAACATTGGCATTACAAACTCAAAATGGCTTTCATTCGGAAATCCCATCAGCAATGCTATGTAATGCTGAAAAACAGACGTGACTGTTCAATGTAACGAGCTTGAACAACATAAATGAGTGAATGTCCGGAAAATTACTACTGTCAAATGTCAGCATTCTGCAAGTTCTATGGTCGGTATAGCGATCTAGTATGACAATACAAACTATCATTAAGTCAATTGCTATTTTTGTGCTAAGGTAAACTAGTAATAAAATTTACAATTTGCCTGTTGAAAGGTACCCTTCCCCCCCCAACGAATCATATATATCACTGTTCGTTATCTGCACCTTGCATATATCACATTTTCATGAAACCATGGGGTATAGCCTATTTGATTTCAATAATCTGATTATCTACAAAACAGTGTCACCTCATTATGGAAATAATTAGAGGGGTAGTTTTGAATCGAGTCACTTGTTATTGAAAACATTTCAACATACATTTATTAATAATATATACAATGTTGACATCATTCAATATCATTAACAAAGTAATGTAATGCGAAATCCATCGTCCTTGTACATACTACTATTCTGTTCTCTCAAACTTATTTATAATTCCCAAAGTTTATAGCAAAAAATGTTTATCATAGTTTGTATTGCAAAGTCTACCCTGGGAAGTGTTTAATTGTTTAAAGAATCTAGCGGATGACCCATAATGTAAATGAAATGTGTGAATATATCGAAAGGTGATCACTCTCATAAGTCCTATAAATAATAGAAAATTAAGAGTACGGGAAACAGGGACTCCCGAACACCTAACTATGGTTGTGGTGGGTTTGGGTATTTAGGATGAGTAAGTGCTCCCTTTCTCCAAATAACCTTTTCTTCATATCTACCTTTTTTATGAAACATATGAGAAAAAAACGCCCAAACAGAATGCTTTTATGATTATATAATCACATCAATAACTCGACTTTGATAAATGTCAAAGTAAAGGTCGCAGCGTGTCTTTTTTGTTTTCTTCTAATTTCACCAACTATTTTTTAAATACAGCCACGACGAATTGCAAACAAAGACAGTTGGATTAAAATAATATTCCTCACCATCAAGTCATCCAAACCGTTCCTTTGTTAAACACCACTTTGATTCCACGCACACTTATTGCGAAGTTGAAATTGAAATATGTTGAAGTCCTCATTGACCATTATTTCGTACTTTTGGTGATCAGGTCTTCTAATAGTCTGTTGAAATTTCCATGGTCACGAATTGTGTTCTTCCGTTGACTGATATTTTGTTACATTCCCATGAAGCAGAATTTATTAAAAGGCTTGGATGTGAGAAGAAAAAAAATATCTTGCTGGGGCCTTCAATGCTAAATTTAAGTATGTCAACGACGTTGTATCTACCAACACTGATGTTTTTCACCCATATGTCGATTCGATATATCCCTGAAAACTCGAAATAAAAGACACCAGAGAGTCGTCAACTTATTTTTCATACTTAGATGATATTTTATTGAAAATATATATTAACGGTAAAGTAACAACTCAACATGATGATAAACAGGATGATTCCAGCTTCTCCGTCTTTAATTCCCATAATGATGTAGCGAAAATTCATTGCCCCCAGCATATGTGTGCTTATATCTCTAAAGATACTTGACATGCAAGAGCTTTTTCTGCGTATGGTCATTTTCTTGGGATTTATACAACCCATCTGTGTTCGTTATCTTCTCCTTTCATTTTGAAATGAAAGAAGTTGATCAACTGAATTGGAACGGATAGGCTTCTGAGATATAAATTATATATCTTATTATTCGAGATATGTTCCATTTATCATGACCATATTGCAAGTAGAGATGGTAGTAGATGATTTATAAGCGGTCTACAACAATTCAGTCCAAGTAAAATGAAATATGCTAAAAATACGCATCAAAATGTTGCAGGATATGGTATTGTAAATATAAAATGTTACTATCCCTACTGCAGGTAAAAGTCTTCTCAAAAGAAACCGTGTCCTACATTTCTGATTTCAAATATATTTTGCAACTCAAGAACTATATTGATTCAAATTATAGCCATGATTTTTACAAAGTATTATATCCATGGTTTCGTGATTTTTTTAATGATAGAAGAAATCCAGATGGAATGGACTCGGACTTTTATTCCATATACTTCAGCTCATGTAGGTGTAGATGGGTTTAAATAAATTGGTGTCCTTTGAAAATATACAGCAGTATATATTTATCGAATCGTTCAAACACCTTACATCTCTTAGGGTGAAAACCTCAAAGTAAAAATGCATAATTATACATCACAAAAACATCCATTTAATATCCACATACTCATTCACATCAAAATAGTTTCCAAAATGTTTCAGGCATTGAATTCGTGGCATGCGAAATCATTGCATTATTCATCACACGACAGACACGCAGTTTGATTGTAGACAACATCAACAACTGTTTACAACTTGTCATTGTTGTAAATGACGTCTGGAATTTTGAAATGGACTGTTAAGCACTTCTTTGCAAGCTTATTTTGATATTCGATCAACCCGCTTATCTGATTAAGATAAAGAGTTCACACCGGGTGTGACCAGTCGACAATATATGTTTATTCATTGAATAATATGGTGGTGCCTTTTTGAATCTTCACCATATATCTATCTTGAAAGTGCCTGCAAACAGCGTCATTAAACATTCAGCTCAATTTGTGAAGAAGTAGAGGAGTAGTTATGAATCTTAACACTCGTTCTCGAAGATGATTTAAAACATAATGATCGCATTTATTCAGTTAGATCAGAGACATTACTGGACACTGACTGTGTACATTTCTTTCTGTTTCAGGAGGTTATATGGTAATCAAATACCAAATATAGATCGCATTTATTCAGCAATATCAGATACATCAATGACATTAACTGTATACATGTCTTTCTCTTTAAGGTACTTGCATGGCAATCAAATAACAAAGATACCACATACAGCATTCTCCGATCTGGTGAAATTACAATATCTGTGAGTGTATTTTAAATGTATTTTGTAGACTAAAATAAAATAGGGGGCTAAATGGTAATCACATAAGAGAGATACCCTCGACAGCGTTCTCCAGTCTGGTGACTTTACGAGAACGTTAAGTGTATTTTACTTTTTGAAAAAAATAATAAACAAAGAAGGGTGATCATCTGCAATAAATACACATCTTACAAACGACATCAATACATATTCAGATTTGTGAAATAAAACATCTGATTCTATCTCACATACACGCACACTTGCACAGAAAACCTTCAGTTGCTATTATAACTGTAGTTTGTTGTTTTAATAATGTCCTTCTTAGGCATTCGATTATTCCTATGGATTGTTTTAAATTGTTTAGATGATATTAGAGTAAGTATATAATTACATTAGGAACTATATATTAATAATGATGATTTTGCATTTTAAGTCTGACACCATGAATTTTTAACTTAATTGAATATAATAATTTGATATCAAATTTAATTTAATTGCTGTTAAAAAAAAATAGAAATTCATTTCAAAATTAAGGATTGTCTCCCTCAAGCATAGCTCGTATCCTTAAACAAATTTGACTCCACTGTTTTCGTACATTGTTTCTCCCAATAATAGTTCTAAAACTTCATTGTTATTTAGGATTTCAAACATTTCGGTTGAATATCAGTGTATAGACAGTATTTGTCGAAATGCGCATCTGGTGCATCAGAATTGGTATCGTATCAGTTTTATATTTACATGTGAGTGCACGTTGATTTTATATAATCTTTTCCCTCACATTTGTAAAGTACTTCAAAGAACTGTTGACAGGGCGCTATCCATTTTTTTTAGATTACAATTACAATTACGATTACAAACAATCCTGTCAATTTAAATTTTCAGCTGTAGTCAATTTATTTTAGCAACACTATCCACCGCATTGATGCCAAACAACATTTAGAAAAGTTACGGTATACGGCAGATTCCCATTTATTTATTTTCAATATGGTTTAACGAGAATGGCGAATCGGAAATATTTCTAACACAGACATGTGTATGCACGAGGACTATAATACAGATAGGATTGGTTCAGTTATTGTGATTTGATTTTTGAGTAAGTGAATTAAAATGTTCGCGCTCGGTGTGAAATTGTACACCTCTGTCAAAGATGTTTTCACCCTTAATTTGAAATGTAAATCATGAAACAGTGAACAGGACGACAATTGACCAATATCATTAATCCCATAAGGAATACAAAATTGGGAGTAGGACAATCACATACCTTTGAAAACATGATATTGTGTCAGGTGTTGGGGTGAGTAAACATACACAGTTGATCGATTTTCGGTACCAGGAACTATATACAGAACAGTTCAAAGAAATTGGGCATTTAACCACACTCCTCGCAATGTATTACTTCGTCCTGCAGTACAACCCCGCGTTGGTTTATCATGGTTTTTACAACAGCTATGTATAGACAACAGTGTTGTGAATCACCGTTGTTCAGCGAAATTATCCCTGTATTTAAATGGTTGTTCGCAGATATGAGTATAAAATATAGCTTTCGTAATATATGTTGTTGTATTCTAAATGGTGGTTGTTCGCAGATATGAGTACAAAATATAGCTTTCGTAATATATGTTGTTACATTCTATTTAAATGCATGTGCTCCATAAAAAATAACAAGTAACACAGCAGATCATGCAAATGCTGTCTAATTATAAATCCATCTTTCAATTTAACTACATCGTGTTTGTACTATCTTCACAAATCAAAGGTTATTGATTCATTATTTCGCACTAACCCTTAATATTAGTCAGCATTCAAAACCATGATTTGAGATAGTGGTATAACTGTAGAGCTCCCTGAAAATAATATCGCACGGTGAACGCACGATGAGCTCACGTTGAACTTACGCGGATCGCATGGTGAACGCAGTTTGAGCGCAAGATGAACACAATGTGAGCGCACAATGAACGCTCGATGAACGCACAGTGAACACACGGAGAGCACACGGTGAAGGCAGGGAGAGCACATGGTGAGCGAACGGAAACATTGTGAAACAGAACGTTTCGGGGACTGTAAATCCACGACCACGCGGATTTCATTAGTCTGGAGCGGTCCCCATCCTCACCATACGAGCATGAAGAACCAATCTAAGTTTTTGTAGCATTTTCAATAACCGTGACCTTGTTTTACATTTAGATAAACTACATTTGCTATTTCTCTTCATTATCAATGTTTATATTAAATGAAGAAGAAATACATAACTTGTATCAAATTATATAAATAAATATCAATAGCAACAGGGTTCGAATTGACTAGCTCCCTAACATGGCCAAGTCACCAAAAGGAAATCATTTGAATCTGTGATTTTTCGGTTTGTATGGGTTTTAATAAATATCTTAAGGTATATTGGACATACATATACTATGAAAATGTGTTAATATTGTTTCGATACTAAGTTTAAAAGACGGCGATGCAATAATATAGCGATATCGAGTCTCAGCCATGCTCATTTTTCGGTGCGCCGTAAATCGAATGTGTTCACGGGAGGTGGATCTGTAGATCTCTTCCGAATATATTTTTTTTCCAGAGAGTTAAAGTTCTGAACCAAGGTTGGGGAGAGAGGTTGACGTAATAATATAAAATTAAGATTAAATGAGTTGATCTGTTTAAGATGCAAGTTTGGTAGGATCAAAACCTAAAGTGAATACTGGTCTTCCGTGGGAGTACATGAACTTTGCATACTGATTTTATACGTAACGTAATAAATAATTTGCAGTTTCGCCCCTTAGATGTTGTAGCTATTGAGTTATCTATTTCAATGTTAAATACACGTGTTCAATTTGTTGAAACACAATTGACAGACACAATTGGACAAGTCATCGTTTTCACGCTGTTCGTAATATAAAACTTCGACTGATTGTTTGTTTAAAAACAAATTTCTGAAGATCAATCAATGGTGACAACTTCTACACCATGCTGTTTATGCCGCGTCATGTGTATTTAGTTTCGTATTCTACAAATTGCCAAACATGTTGTCTGATTGGCTCCACGATACAGAGTACCACACTCCACCCAAGTGTAAAAGGGGTACCTGGCTATAGACAGTGGAATATGTTGTTAAAATGTTAGTGCTCTAGCGCTTGCAATGGCAGCTTGCACTGTATGCTTCCTAGGAGGCTGAGAAAGTTCTAGATTTATATAAGGTCTGCCGGGGTAATAATGTACATCGGTTATTGCAAAGCGCTTTGCGCATCAAACGCTGAAAAGGTGCTATATAAAACCAATTATTATTATTATTACCAACAAATCGCATGCTCCATTTCTAACACTTATTTTGAATGGTGGCTGATGTCAAGGATTTGTGCGACATAACCAATCAATAACCCTTTACTTGTGAAAATGTGTTGATACGTCCATTCATACATTTTTCTTATCTTTTTTTTACCAAAATCATTGTTCTAATCCATGTGTAAACATTGTGTATGATACAATATCTCAAAAATAAAATACAGCATGCCAAACTATCTATTTTGGACTGCATATTGGAGTTAACAGATTTGTCACTGTTCGTTATCTTCACCTTTCATAGGTCAACATTTGCTTCTTTCCTTGGGTGATCAAAGTTAAGTATATTCATTAGTGAATGAAATAATTCCAAGTTGATATAAAACTGAATTGGTCGTAAAATAAAACGACAAAGTAAACGTAATCTCAAGTGTTCTGAATTAAACGGCATCTAAAATATACAGAATCAATATTAGTTTATAGTAAGCATAATCAATTGAGGTCTACAATATATGTTCTAAATAGAAACAAATCTAGTGAGTGACATAGAATGTAATAATGTGAATAAGTTCTAGGTTATTGTAATCAAAACAAATCCCATTATATGAAGGTGAAACTAACGATCAATGATTTATGTAATAACTTCATAAGGAATACAATATAAAGAATTTGACAAATACGGTCTCTTCGATATACCAGGGATGAGTTCATGTATCAAGGGGAAATAAGCATACGTTATCGGTCGGACAAATACGAAAAATCGGTTGCCAATGGAAAACAAAATCAATCTAAATATACATGATTGGAAACCAAACCTAGTGCACAGCACATATAATCAAACATAGTAAACAGCACATCAAATGAAACCGTAGAGTAAACAAAAGCAAACCTGGTGTACAGTACACAAAATCAAACCTAGTGCACAGGACACCAAATCAAACCTAGAGTGATGTACAGAAAATCGACCTTAATGTACAGCACATATAATCAAACGGTATACAGCACACATGATAATATATAGTGTACAGTGTGCGAAACTAGACTTAGTGTACAGTGTGCGAAACTAGACTTAGTGTATAGCACATCAAATCAAACCTGGTGTATAGTACACAAAATCAAACCTAGTGTACATTACACACATCTAAACCTAGTGTATAGTACATAAAACCAAACCTAGTGTTCAATACACACAATTAAACCTAATGTACGTTACATAAAATCAAACCTAATGTACGGTACAAAGCAAACCTAATGTACAGCAAACATGTATATCCAGAGATTCATGTTTGTCCAACTTTCCATTTTGTATTGAATATAAGAGTTATGAGATTGATCACTCTTCGTTATAATCATCCTTCATCGATCACTCTTCGCTATAATCAGCTTAATAAACAAAATCAGTTGTAGTATATGATAAACAAAACTAATCCTTATGTATAATAAACAAAAGCAATCCTAATATATAATAAAGAAAATCAGTAATAATACATGATAAACAAACTCAATACTAATATATAATAAACAAAATCAATACTAATATATAATAATCAAAGTTGTAACTAAATGTTTCATAAATTGGAAACATTTACAGTATAGATCGTTTATCATATTTTGTATTATGAGGTATATACGCAGCTCAGTTAAGGTTATCCGATAAAAATCACAGTGCTGTTATAAATGTACCCATGTGCACGTCGCATCATATGACGTCAGGATGTGAAAGTACGTCGCAGCTTACATGTTCTGATAGTTGTATCGCGGGGAAAGTGTTATATAATATTCCTTCGTTGTTTACTATTGTTGTCAAGTGATCAGCTGTATATGTGAAAACATTTCTTTTCAAATTATTTTATATATTATTCCTTTATGATATCAAATAATTCTCTATTTTTAATATATCATATGCACGAAGGTGATATTTATATTTTATTTTGACCTTGAAATCGCCCCTGTCTGAATGACTTGTACAATTTCTACTGTAATCTGGCCCAGGAAATATATGATATCAGCAGGGGTCCCAAAATCTAGCATTCAAATAAGCGATATATAAGCAAACCAAAACTACATTTAATTTGATCCAAAATTGTTTTGTGTTTTATGACAGGAGCGTGAAGTTGGCATATAATTGCCAAACAATGCAAAAAATCAATGAGAAAATTCATAAATTCAGGGTGTTTTCCTTTTAAAGCAAATTCATATTCAAATACATGTTTCGTCTTCTCTTAATACACAATATATATTAATTGTATTTTGCTCGACAGATGGGCAACCCTTTTCCTAAGCAATAATCTAGATAACAGTTATCAAACTCTTTTTTAAAAAAAGGCTGGAAAAACTCTTATTTATGACGTAAATCACTCTGGCCAATAATTCAAACTTCTAACGACATGCTGTATTTATATATAACATATGTTTTGCAAGACCGGGATTTATATAACTAGATAATTAGCTCACCATTACAATGAGTATTTACATGTTATTTTGAGCAACACTTATATAAGAATATATACCAATAAAACAAGACAAACACAGAGACATTCGTTATTTTACAAGATGTGTCACATTTTCTAAATAATCACGGTTATTTCTAATTATAAACAACAAGATCGGTATCGAGATATCCATGACATCGTCCGAATCCCTGTAATGTTGAGAAGTTAAGAAAGCAGTATGTAAAGATTTCCCGATGTATGTCAAGTATAAACGACGAAGGATATATTTGATAATAATACATTGACAATATTGCTAAACGTAGTAAATGTTAACGATGTTGTAGGAATCTGTAAAGAGACAACCTGTACAAAACACAAAAATCAAGCCAATCTGTGGTTTTTTATCAATAAATACACGTTTCATAAACATTTATAACAAGTATATAGTATACAAAATCAATCATATTGTATGTTAAACAAATACAATAGCAATGTGTAGTAAACACAATCAACTCTAATATATAGCAAAGAAAAGCACTCCTAGTGTACAAAAAACAAAATGTATTCTAATCAATCCCAGTTTAAAGTAAACAAAGTCAAAAACTACTGTGCAGTAACTAAAATCAACCCTACTGTATATTAAACAAAATCAATCTTAGTGTATAGTAAATATAATCGAATCCAATATATATCCAATCGAGGTAAGCTGCTGACAAAACAAGCTGATGGTACAGATATTTCAATAGTCTCGATTGAAGTCAGTATTTCACAAATTCTATGGTCGTTATAACGATCTAGTTCGTCAGTACAATCTCGCATTGGGTCAATGCTGTCTGACGTGTTTCATACCGATTGTTAAGCCGTGCTTGCCACACCGATTTTGACTGCGGATAACTCCGTTTACCTGATCAGGATATAGGGCTAACGGCGGTTGTGACCGGTCAACAGGGGATGTTTACTCCTCCTAGGAACTTGATCCCACCTCTGGTGTGTTCAGGGGTCCGTGTTTGCCCACCTATCTATTTTGTAATCCTTTTAGGAGTTATGAGATTGATCACTGTTCGTTATCTTCACCTTACAGACATGAGTTATCCTTTCACCGATGATATATTTTAAAAAAAATGAAGGTCAACTATGTGACGTAATGATGTTTGTGTTCGTCTGCAACTCTGTTTATACATACAAGGTAGTGATTAGAAAACATGGGTTGTAAACATCGGAACTCGGTATAGGCTGATAAGAAAACATCGTAGCATTAGTTCAGGGCTGCAAAAGTTCCGGGGAAGTTGGGAAATTATTAAGAATATTGATACTTTTATTTCACAATTAAAACTTAGACGGTACCAATTTCGATGCACCAAATGCGCATTTTGACAAATAATGTCTCTTGAGTGATATATTCGATACAACTTGTGTTCTTCAAATTGATTTCAATTCTTTTCTTTTTTCGAATGACAAACAATTGGAAACCAATACTATTAATTTCAAATGATTATGCTACTCTTTAGTCGAACGGAGAATCATGACAAAGTTAAGATACACATGTAACAAAATTAGTCAATCTCATATTTATCATGAAAGGTGAAGATGACGAATAATGATCAACCTCATCGATCATATAAGTAATACAAAATGACGAGTTTGGCAAACACGGACCCCTGGAAACACTGTACGTGGGAACATGTGCAATAATTCACATTGATGTAGATACTCAAAAACTTCATACAGAAGTCCTCAAGCTACACGTGTCGTTTTCAGTGCAGCCAGTTTAAGCGTATTATCTTGTGTTTTAGCATTCCTAGGTGTCTACTTCGTTTAAGTAACACTGATCAGTTTCATCTGCCTACTTCATGCTGTACGGAGTATAGGGTGCACACAGTATTTTTCGTTGGATAAATGTTTGATAGGTGTTTGATTCATTTGATAGGTGTTTGATTCATTTGATTCATTTGATAGGTGTTTCATTAATTTGATAGGTGTTTGATTCATTTGATAGATGTTTGATTCATTTGATAGGCGTTTGATTCATTTGATAGGTGTTTGATTCATTTGACAGGAGTTTGATAGGTGTTTGATTCATTTGATAGATGTTTGATTCATTTGATTAATTTGATAGGTGTTTGATTCATTTGATAGATGTTTGATTCATTTGATAGGCGTTTGATTCATTTGATAGGCGTTTGATTCATTTGATAGGTGTTTGATTCATTTGATATGTTTTTGATAGGTGTTTGATTCATTTGATAGGTGTTTGATTCATTTGATAGGTGTTTGATTCATTTGATAGGTGTTTGATAGGTGTTTGATTCATTTGATAGGTGTTTGATTCATTTGATAGGCGTTTGATTCATTTGATAGGTGTTTGATTCATTTGATAGGTGTTTGATTCATTTGAGAGGTGTTTGATTCATTTGATAGGTGTTTGATTCATTTGATAGGTGTTTGATTCATTTGATAGGTGTTTGATTCATTTGATAGGTGTTTGATAGGTGTTTGATTCATTTGATAGGTGTTTGATTCATTTGATAGGCGTTTGATTCATTTGATAGGTGTTTGATTCATTTGATAGGTGTTTGATTCATTTGAGAGGTGTTTGATTCATTTGATAGGTGTTTGATTCATTTGATAGGTGTTTGATTCATTTGATAGGTGTTTGATAGGTGTTTGATTCATTTGATAGGTGTTTGATTCATTTGATAGGTGTTTAAAGGAATACTATCCATCTCATGATATCCTGCAAAGTTTTCCGCCTGACTCCTTTTATCTGCATCCTTCCACTAAATAATATTCACGGATCCTTAGAAAAATTGAAAGATAGATTTAGAATTTCAATTTAAAAAATAAGGATGGATTATTTCCCGCATGCATAGTTCTTATCCTTTGATAAATTTGACTCCAGCCTTTGGTACTCTGTTTTTTAGTTCTTATAAGTAAGTTCTTATAAGTCTTTTGTTATTTCGGATTTCCAATATTTCAGCTTCAGCGTGACTGAAGAGACATTTGTTCTCGATATTCGCATCTGGTGCATCAAAATCAGCACTGTATAAGTTTTACAAATGCAGTGACAAAATTGCACAAAGATCGAAAACGGAAATGGCAGGGTGTATTGATTAATCTACCAATATTTCTTCAGTTACCAAGTGCTAATCTTAAGTACGGAAATATTTCTTAAATTCCCCACTTGTATAACTGTGCAAGAATGAAAATCGATGCTTTTATCATTTAATATACAGGAAGTAAATCAAGGACACCGGTAGTGTCTTCTTGTAATATTTACTACTGTATTGTAATATAGAACACTTTTATTGCATTATCTCAGTGTACTAAGATATCTCAAGATAACTTGATGCAATTCACGTTTTCTATTTTTAAATCGATGACAGTTTTCTGTACACTATTACTATTCAAGCGACCAAATGCAGATTGTTTTATATATTTATACTAGTCCTCGCGATAGGGGATGCAATCCGTTGTTCACTGACATGTACAGGGAAATTCAAACGTTTTAATTAAATAAAAAGCAGTATTACTGTAAGCGATGTCTCGGTAACATATGCCATTCATTGACATGGTTCGTAATAGGATGCAGTAGATAAAGGTCACGTTGAGTTTGAACTGTTAAATTGCAAACATACCATGTTATATAACACATTTATCTGTGGACAGTCACTACAATGCATTGAATGGGTGGACCTGTATAATTAACTCTACTATCGATGTAAACCATTAAACGTTTAAGAAATTATATATGAAACAAGATAGATGGAAGAAAAAAAGCATACATATGTATTCCAGCGATAAGTAATAAACGTGTGAGTTAATAATACTCTGTTATACCTGATGTTCCGTGATTTGACCCACCGTTTAAAATCTGGAAACTAGATTTTCAGACAGCTTTACAAAGTCATTTTGTTGTCAACTGCCCGACGTGACAAGCAAAATAAATATCCTGAATATCCGAATTATGTCAACAGATTATCACCTGTTGGATGACATAAAGGCATTCTATAGGTAAGCATGACAGGTTCACCCAAAAAAAAGCATCTAGATACAATACCGGATATATTGTTTTAGGGTAGTAAAAGTGTCCTTACACTGTATATTGTTTGCGGCGCTCGCCCTTTCCCATTCATTATGGTAATAAAAGAATTCTAAGAATTAAATAGCATTTATCAGTTGCAATAACGTGTTTGGAAATCTAAACCCTTCTCTCGTAAGGCAGTTTTATCATATAAAAATAAAGAATCGCATGTGTACATCCAAGTAGGTAATATATTTTATGTTCAGTTCTTAAACTTTACCATACATATTATATAAAAATGTGCATCTGCATAAAAATAATCTATATAACGAATGAATGACATCGTACACTGATTGGATTTAACGGATCGGATATATTGATTTTCTTTCCGTTCATTTACTCATATCTTCAGAAACAGTACTGTATAATTCACATTGACGTAGATACTCAAATCCTTCATACGGAAGTCATCACACTACCCGTGTCGTTACCATTGAGTGAGAATTTACTCTTCAGAATTCTACATATGACTCCGGTTGTTGTTTGTTATTGGGGTGAAGGGATATAACTAGACTGTACGCTGGCGCTTATAGTTAGTTTAAGCGTTATGTGTTGTATTTTTCCTAGTGGACAACTTGAATTGAGTACCACTGATCAATTTCATCTGCCTGACCATTTCATATTGTACGAACTTCACAGTGTGGATAGTATTTTTCGCTGTATAGGTTGATGGATGTTTAAAGGAATACTGCCCATCTCATAATATTGTGTAGGTTTTCTGCCTAACTTATTTTTATCTGTTTCCTTCTGCTAAATCACATTCACTAATCCCTGGGATATGTGTAACATATATAAAGTGACGGAAATGCACAACGATTGCATACAGAAAATGCAGGGTGTATTTATCAATTTGCAAAACTTTCTTCAATTGTCAGGTGGTAATCTTAAATCAAGGAATATTCCTTAAATGTTATACTTATACAACTATAAGAATGGTGATTACGGACATTTAATAAACAGGGGGTTAATTAAGAACTATGCTAGTCTTTTCCTGCAATATTTACATTGTCATATAGAACAATTTTTATTGTTTCCCTCAGTGCACTGTGGAATTTCAAGGTAAACTGATGCAACTGAAGTTTGTTTTTATTCTTAAACCAACGGCACTTCTTTTCTGCATCATCAGCATTTAAACTATATAATTTATATTTATTCATATATCATTTCTCACCATAGGGGACATGAGCTGTTATTCCTGACATTCGCGTGGAACGTAAAACTTTTCAAGAAATAAATGACCGTGTTATTGTAAGCAATGTAACGGTAATATATATAATTCATTGTCATGATTTCTGGTAAGACAGTGTATACAAGGGTTACAAACATACCTTTTGTGATTTTACAACATTAACTATAAGCATACACAGGAATGCATTTAAAATGTGGAACTCATAATTTACAATGTATTGATCCTAATCTTTAATCGTTGAAGAAAATATAGATGAAAGAAGACAGATGGACATAAAAAGAAGACATACATATGCATTCAGTAAAAGTGTTAAACTTATGCGGTACCAATTTTGATGCACCAGATGCGCATTTCGACAAATAATGTCACTTCAGTGATGCTCAACCGAAATGTTTAAAATCCGAAATAACTATGAAGTTTTACAGCTAAATATAGCCCAAAACAGCGTGCCAAACAAGTGGAGCCAAATTCGTCCAAGGATAAGAGCTATGCGTGAGGGAGATAATCCTTAATTTTGAAATGAATTTCTAAATTTTATAACAGCAATTAAATATACATCCGTATTTTCAAGCTAGTAACGAAGTACTTAGCTACTGGGCTGTAAAGACCCTCGGGGACTAACAGTCCACCAGCATAGGCCTCGATCCAGGGGTCATAATGTAAAACTTATACGGTACCAATTTTGATGCACCAGATGCACATTTCGACAAATAATGTCTCTTCAGTGATGATCAACCGAAATGTTTGAAATGTTTGAAATGTTTGAAGTCCGAAATAACTATGAAGTTTTAGATCTAAATATAGCCAAAAACAGCGTGCCAAACAAGTGGAGCCAAATTCGTCCAAGGATTAATTTGTCATTCAATATTAATATTAATCAATTGTGGTTGATGTTACATAATTCGACCAATCATCAGAAAATCTGGAAACTAGATTTCCTGACAGCTTGGCAGATACCCTTTGTTCGAAAAAGCCTGACGTGACGATCAAAACAATATCTCCTGTGTATCCTAATTATGTGAATTTCTGTCTCCGTTATCTGTTTTCACAGCGCCATACACACTTCCTATAATGTAAACAAACATGGGGTAAATGATGAACATATCTGGGCGAAACAGTAGTTTCTTTGTAAATGTAATTGGAACATGTAAGCAGAATATTTAAGAAGAAAAGAAGAACAATAAAACATCACTCGTTTTGCGCTTCCACATGAGTGTCGAATATCAGTATTTATAAAACGATCTAGCATGTGTGTATGTGAAATTACTACTTCGGTAGTCAGAGTCTAAAACCGGTCTTATATAAAGAGGCTAAAGTTAAGTCTTATCAACTACAGAAAATAATGGCATGAGATGGATAAGTATGTTTCTTTCCATCACAATGGAATGGTATAGACATTAAAGTTTCTGTTCATCCCAGCGAACAATCAAATTATATAGAAATTCGAGTTTTCGTCCATCTTTCACTCTACTTACAACTAATATATAACATCCTTAGATGAAACAATCCAATGTACATACTGTTCCTTTACATTATGTACAGAACAATTCAACGTTTAAATGAAATGGTGAAGGTAAAGCTTATTTTCCAATATATTCTCAGTCCTGACCATGTCGTCGCGTGAACATTGCCTGCCAACTCGGACTAAGAAAATCTGAATGATGATTGATTTTCAAACTTATTTACATAAAACATCCTTCCCCAGACTGAATCTGATATACCTCAGACAAAAGTCCACCACTACACTGTACTTCATGGTTTCCACCGTTTGCGGGCCGGTGGTTTCTTGACCAGAAGGAACTCGTTGTTTCAAGCCTCAGACGTATACAAACAGTTTTTGCCCCTTCATCACGCGTTCGACATTTACAAATGAGTCATGAGTCTTACAGTTGAGACCTTAAAAAGGATTTTCTGTATCTCTCTACGTGTAGGTGTGGTACGTTGAAATGTTCCCAATGACATGTGGTGATTAGCATCAATGGTAGATCTAAATTAATGACATTTTAGTTGCAGCATTTACTATCTCACTAAAAACGTCCGCCATAGTTCGTTTGTTCACAAATCAAACACTTCCAAGTTAGGCATTGTGGGATATATATTTCTTAGGCCGTGTATACAAGTATATTACTTTACACTATAATTTGAAGATAGTCTCCCTATGTTTTAATGATCGTTTGATCCTTTTATGTTTAAAATAAAATGTATGCTTTTATATTGATGTTCTTAATGTCAATATTTGCAAGCTTTAACTACGAACTAAGTATTTAGAGTTATTTGCTGGGATAATCGCCGACTCACAATATATTAATCTGTATATTGTACTACGTCACATACGATATGTATATACGTAGGTGATATAATGAGGCCTCGATGGGGAGTTTATATCTCACTATGGAACACTAGTGGAGGGACATTTCTTTTATTTTTTTGTCAAATTCTCTATTTTGTATTGCTTATAAGAGTTATGAGACTGATCGCTGTTCGTTATCTTCACCTTTATAGGAGTTACGAGATTGATCACTGTTCGTTATTTTCACATTGCATTGATCAATGTTCGTTATCTTCACCTTTATAGGAGTTATGAGACTGATCAATGTTCGTTATCTTCACCTTTATAGGAGTTATGAGATTGATCAATGTTCGTTATCTTCACCTTTATAGGAGTTATGAGACTGATCAATGTTCGTTATCTTCACCTTTATAGGAGTTATGAGATTGATCGCTGTTCGTTATCTTCACCTTTATAGGAGTTATGAGATTGTTCACTGTTCGTTATCTTCACTTTCTTTTGATCGTCTACCTTCTTAGTTTTCTTAAATGTGTTCCCTGAAAAGAACAATACTATAATTATGCTGTAATACATTTATACTTGATTCAAAAATGTGAGTAAGACTATGTTCTAGATGTGATATACCCTGAACGATTTTGTCAATTAAACATGAATATTACAATCCATTTGACTTCCAGTAGACTTATTTACTTAAGTCGTAGAATAGAAGTGTGTGTAATCTGAATGCGTGTATAAAGGCACTGTATGTATGTGGTACAAAACTACTCGACTAAGCAGTCATTTGGATCCGTATCATAATATATGGGGGTTTTGAACTGAATTTGAAACGAACAGCTGATTTGTGACAGATTACAAATATCGGGCGGGATTTCAATTCAGCGTCAAACCAACATTAAGCACTAATTTCATATAAGTAATTATTATATTGATATATTTTGTTAAAATAATTGTGAATAAATTGCTTAAAATATTTCAATTGACTTTGTATAATTGATTTATGTTGCTTCTGACTTATAACACAGTATCATAGCATACGGTATCATCACAGTACGTTAATGTTAGAAATACTGTGTAGAAAATATGAATGAATAGGTTTTAAAAATGACCCCTCATTGGATGTATTTGTTACGCCTATTACCAGAAAACACTTAAACAAAACAGTACAATTTTTTTGGTATCCTCTATATTGATATAATCTGTTCAATTCCTTCCTTCTGAAACGTTATTATAAAAATCAAATTCTCCAACAACGCCATATGCACGATTCCCCGCGTCCATGATGTCTACATGTCGCTACTATTGTGGAGAACTAGGTAATTTATCTCGGGATTGTAGATATGTTATCAAAGTAGACTGTTAGTAATGTGGGGTACCTGGTCACAAGGAAAAGTTTTATTCATATTAAAATCTTGACAAGGAAAGATATGCCGAACATAACAAAAGCATCTCCCTTAGTATGCAAAACAATATTTATCTCCAAGAGATGTGTAGATAATTTAATGTGATTATTGTGTACGGAAGGTGAAAATAACGAACACAGATCAATATCATGACTTCTATAAGCAATACAAAATAGATAGTTGGGCAAACGCGGAACCCTGGACACACCAGCTCACAAAAATGTCAAATGAAACATTAACCAACAATGTGCATGTTCTAAAAAGATACACATATATCTAGTTCTAGAAATTAAGATCCACAAACCTCCAACCTGTGAAGCGTTCAACTTAGGATATGAAAAACAAACAATAAACACAGACACAACAGCTAAATGCTTACAAGTAAACTTTGGATTTGGTGTATCAAAATAGGTTTGCATTCCGAAAATTTTAATGTAAGTCATGAAAGGTGAACATAACGAACAGTGACCAGTCTCATAACTCCTAAAAGTAATAAAAGAGAAAGTTGAGCAAACAGAGGACCTGGATATATACCATAGATGGGATGACATGCCTAGGAGTAAGCATCCCCTGTCTACCCATCACACCCGTCATGAGCCCTTTATATTTATCAACAAAACGGAGTTAAAGGTAGTGAAAATCATTGTTCAAAGAACAGCAAAATGATTGGTATGAAACACGTCAGACAGCATTTAATCCATTGCTAGGCTGTACTGGCAAATTAGATCGTTATAAAGACCATATAATTTGCGTACTAACTTTAAACTAGACTGTTGAGACCCCTGCACCATTAATTTGTTTTCCAGTAGCCTGTCTGGATCTTTAAAAAAACTGGTCATACGCAGAACAATCAATCCGTCTCATGACACAAATTTCCGATTGACAGGGTATGCTTACTCCTCCTACGAACCTGCTGTCTTAAATATCATGTTGTCCGGGTTTGGTGAATTCTCTATTTTCTATTGCTTATAGGAGTTATAGGATTGATCACAATTCATTGTATTCACCTTTTGTTGGCTTTAATCCGCATTGGTTAAAAAACTAAAACAAGCCCAATCTAGGTGAGGAAAAAGTGTTAGATTATGTGCTATTAGCCAAAACGAAGATTCAACAATATTGTGCGCACTTGAAATGAATAAATAAACAGATGTACATGCTAATGTATCATGACTATTATATTCTAGTGCGAAATAAATTTCTAAACCCGTAACCTATCTTAGTAATGCTAACATCACTAATGACATTTTCCTTCATATCTGATACAAGCTGAAGTCATCCCTATACACAGATAGAAAGATGAAATGACCGAAGTAACTACGACTAGTATCAATTTTATTAAGCTAATGAAGTACTTGAATTCATAGAAGCGTTTGGTTTATTACAAGCTCAGAATCTGGGTTTAGTGAATTTCATTCTTGTCAAACAGTATTAACCAAAGTTACTGGCAGCAGGTTACATGTAAAGAACCAATGGGATATCATTGTCATAACGTTCTCAGAATTCAGTATTACATTTTATTTACTCAGTTATACTATCCTACTAAGAAGAATACTAGGGCTTTGATTCACACAGAATACAATTGTTTCAGTCTTATTTAAATGACAGCTCCCGAAGTGTAAAGCTTGCGCATGTTCTTCTACCGTCACACCAATCACAACAGGGATACCACAAGGACCTATTTGTTATCACTCTTAACCTGTACATACCCCCTTTTATGTGTTAATTGTTCTAATATCGATATGTCTAAAGACGAAGGAACTCTGTATTTATCTTACATTAATGTACGTAACATCGAAATAACTTTAAATTCCGACATTGTCTACAGAGGAAAACGATTTAGAGCTCCGAAAAATTAAATTAATATACAGCAAACAAAATAAACCATAGTGTACAGTACACAAAATCACCCTTAGCGTATACCAAGTAAAATTAGTCGTAGTGCATGGCAAAAAATACATTTTAATAAAAATCAATTCCTAGAAATTAACAAATATACTCAATTTTGTTATCGCTTCACTCCCTATTGTTTAATGTATCTCTTGAGAATAGTTCACTCATATGAAGACGTCACCATTGACGACGAAGGGCTTGAAATTTAGGTCTATGCTTGGCATTTATGGTTTTTATTTAAGCAGGGAGGGGTCTTTATCGTGCAAAATCTGCTGTGACACGAGAACCACCCCATTTAGTCACCTTTTTACGACAAGCAATGGATATTTGGGACCTACTCTAACCTGATTTCCCACGGGATTTAATATAATCGTCGTTATTATTGTTATTGTGTTGTTGTGATAAGTCAATATTAACACATTATTAGCATCCATGACTCAGTTACTTCTTGTTTACACCTGCCAACACTAACAGTAACTTCAGAAATCTGCACACACCTCCTAATTTTACAACTGAACAGCTCTAAATATGCTGCCAAAATAAGAATAATGTTGATTTCAAATTGAGACAGTTGCATTGACCCAACAGATTTTATTCCGTCATTCACTCTGGCGATTATTCATTACACGAGGGTTGTAGCAGGTACAGATCAATCTTTTACAATCACCAGAATTTTTTATCTCCCTGATTTCGATCTAAAGTAAGGAAGTAGGTAACGAGGTTACCATTACGGTGAGTATTTACATTGTATATAGTGTAGTATAGATGCAATTTTAACGTGTAGTGGTCACCATCATGATGAATATTTACATTGTATATTGTGCAGCATAGATACAATTTTAACGTGTAGAGGTCGCCATTACGACGAGTATTTACATTGTATATAGTGTAGCATAGATACAATTTGTAACGTCTGGAGGTCAGCATTACGATGAGTATTTGCATTTCAAATAGTGCAACATAGATATAATTTGTCATGTGTAGAGGTCACCATCACGATGAGTATTTACATTGCATATAGTGTAGCATAGATACAATTTGTAACGTGTAGAGGTGACCCAGCCAAGTGCTGATCTCGCTAGCTGTTACTTTGCTTGCTTGATCAAGAGAGAGACTCTACAACATCGAGGCAGTATAAGTTCTAGCTTATATTGTTTGCTACTCACACCACTGTTCGGGAGGCTTTCCCCGAAGCTTAGCGTGGGTCCTTTCTGAGCTTATGGTACTTGCTTAGTAACAACACCCGCTGTTCCCGACGATAACAGTCGTCGTTTCCGGACGAAGCCACTCCTTATCCAGATATTCGAAGAGACTCTAACTGATGAAGACCTCCTAGTAAACACCATAATTTGATATAAATTGGCAACGTATGTCTCCTTCTCAACCTTTGTTGTTTGTAACTGTACTATAGCTATGTTTCTTCCTCACAGGGCATTTTCTTTATCCACGATCATGCCCTTGAGTTCGCAAATAAAGGATTTTAGGTCCCTGTGGTTAGTCTGCTCTTATGTAAGGATAACCTCTATTTTTTAATATTTTTGTATCGCATTCTCCAGCTCCCTTTGTTTCTGGACGTCCCTATTTTCCAGATGAAACAGACAATTTTGAAGGATGAAAATCTGATTGGTATGCATGTCTTCCTTTTCAGCCTCCATGAGCTTCATATCGATGAGGTATCTTGTCGAGCTTTTCTGTCATCCCTGAGTTTTAGTTTTCTTGAACTTCCTCAGAGGCCCTGGAATGTGTGTATTTCATTTGCGCAAGCTGTGCTTGCCAGTAAGTCTCTTTCCCCTCAACATTCCTTTGAGGTTGGTTATGTAACTCTTGATAACGTTTTGTTCTGAAATCCACATGTTACAGCAGTCAGTGTACAGTTGTCTCTAACACAGCCTTACTTTATCCCTTAGCTCCCCCTCCTCCTAACAATGTTTCGCCAGTTCTATTAATTTCTCTAAAGTGCCATCTGTCTGTCCTGAGCTTCGTTATGTTCTCGATTTATGGCCGTGAAGTCTATTACTTTTTCACTTCTTTGCTTTAATTGTGAATTACCCTCTTTCAAAGATAACACAATTCCCTGCGCTTCTTCACACAATGTATTAAGTTCCTCTTGATATTCACCGATTTTTTTGGTTTCTTTTCTTCCCCATATGTTTCCTAATCTAATATAAGTTTTTTCCCCGCTTTCTTGCATCAAACAGAATTTACCTTTAATAGATTATTCTCACATATCACTTTTTGATATCTGCAATTTTCCGCATTCCATTTTTGCAGAATTAATTTCATAATATCATATCTATTGCACTTTTCAATGATGAGTGTTCTTTTGTGGCGACATCGTATAACATACGCTGGTCATTTACCTTATTTAGTAAATATATGAATGCATGTTTCGTTGTCAGCTGTTCATCTACGAATATTGGTCATGGTTTGTTCAGCAGTGGATGTATTTTTGTTGAAAATTTCAGAATATATTCTTGATATTGTCTTCTCATGTTCTGCAGCTGAGTTCCATATGTTTCGAGCAAAGTAATCACGTAATCGCTGTTTCATGGCAGAATGATATTCTGGAATATTTAGCCTCACATCTGGACTAAGTTGAAGCGCAAACGTAAGTGAATCATCCTTCAAGCAGAAATATAACTCCTCTGTCTGTCTACGGGCAGTCCAACGGAATTTGTATGAAACCATGTTTGATTGATTCCGCAACAAATTCTAGATTGTGTTGTTTTTTACCATTGGAGATTGACAGTCTTTCTTTGGGCTCATTAAGATTAGTAGTTTCGTGATTTTCTTGAAATTGGTTCTTATTGTTGGACAAATTGTGTCCAATATATTCATTTCAATATTCAAATTTCCGTATATTGCCTCTGAATATATGGTGATGAGAGTTTGCATTTCTATCATTAACCTGGTATCAAACTTGTGATTAATTCATTGGTTGTCTTTACATGTAGCTGCCAGGCGTAGTTTCTTTCGAGTTTTTGTTATAGCCATCATTGTGATTATGCATCTAAGATTGTGACATCGTATTTGCCACTACACCCTATCACTGGGTCAAATGCGGTCTGATGTGTTTCATACCTAGGTCTTTCTTGTCATACTGATTTTGACTATGGATAATTCCGTTTACCTGATCAAGATACAGGGCTCACAGCGGGTGTGGCCGGTTGACGGTTAATGCTTAATTCACCTAGGCAAATGACCCCACCTCTAGTAAATCCAAGGGTCCACGTTTGCTCATCTCTCTATTTTGTATTGCTTATAGGAGTTATGTTATTTATCGCTTTTTGTAATCTTCAGCTTTTAGTCTCCATCGTCACCCTGGTTCTACCTTAAAATATATTTTATTCACTAACAAAATGGAAAACAAAAAATATATTTTTCCACAAGTATCTTAAGTTCCAAATAAACGACTTAGCTGTCTTTTATTTTCTTCTCCTACTTAAGATTAATAATTTGCAAGAATATGATACTTTATCGCTTATTCATTATGTTTACACTTCTATTAACAGCAAAACAAAAAACAAAAAAAACAAAAAAACATTGCCGCCAATTGTTACGATTTTATTTGATGCAAGATGGAGATAACAAACAGTGATAAATCTCATAACTCCTATAAACAATAGAAACTAAATAGTTGGGCAAACATAAAGAACAAGAACAAAGAACAGAACAAGAAGAAAAAACAAAAGAAGAATTTTAAAAATTAAGAAATACATTTATTCAAATATTATTACAATGAATCAATAATTAAATGTTTTAGTGTCCTTGGTTCAGTTACCTCTATTTCACACCTGTCAACATTAACCGTGACTTCTGAAATCTGGACGAACTTCTTATTTGTACAACTGGACAACTTAACAACTGATTACTGACAAGTAATCTGACCACTAACTCAAACTGCTAACGACATGCTGTATTTATACATAACATATGTTTACCAAGAACCGGATGTAAATAATTAGATAACAAGGTCCCCATTATAATGAGTATTTACATGTTATTTAGAGCAACACATATATAAGAAAGTATATCCATGAAACAAACAAAATCACAAAAACATTTGCTATTTTAAAAGGTTTGCCAATTCTCTACATAATCACGGTTATTTCTAATTATAAACAACAAGGTCTGGATCGACATGTCCATGACATCGTCCGAATTCCTGTAATTTTGAGGAGATAAGAAAGCAATATATAAAGATTTCCCGATGTAAGTCAAGTATAAAACATTAGATATTTGATAATAATACATTGACAATATTACTAAACGTAGTAAATGATAACGATGTTGTAGGAATCTGTAAAGAAACAACCTGCACATAACACAACAATCAACCCAATCCGAGTCTTCTCTAAAAATAAATACACCTTGTATTCACATTTATAACAAGTTGATAGTAAACAAAATCAATCATTGTGTTTGTTAAACAAAATCAATAGCAATGTGTAATAAACATATCCAATTATAATATATTGTAAGCAAAATTAATCCTAGTGTAAACTAAACAAAATATATTCTAGTGTATAGTACAAAATAAATCCCAGTTTAAAGTAAACAAAATGAAACCGCACTATGTAGTAGATAAACTCAATCCTACTGTATCCTGAACAAAATTAATCTTAATCGAATCCAATATATAGTAAACAAAATCAATGCTAGTGTAAAGTAAACAAAATAAAACTGTGAGTTAACAACATTAATCAGAGTGTATACCAAACAAATGCGTCTGTACAAATTGTATACAAATCATCTTATACGTAATCCACCAACATGTTCTTCTTCTTCATCTTCTCTCAGCTATAGTCCAGCTGGATATGTCATTACTGGTGATGTTGATATAGTTGAAAATGAGGACCTCAAATCACATATTCTTAAAGGTCCTAAATACAAAGAACCTCGGTCTTTTAATTGGAGACATAACTCAATCTCTATTATGAGTTATGTCGAAGATTATGCCAGACGATGGGCTAAATATAAAAAAAGGAGAACTTGATACATTGTCAGAATGGGTTAAAAGCATAAGGGAAATATTAAAATCCCGCATTAGACACATGGACAAAAAAGTACGTACCATATATCCTTCTGTGTTTAGTAAACCAGAAGTGTTAAAAGAATAAGATAGGTTACATGAGGAATATGTTTTGGTTCCAGCTGACAAAGCTAGTAACAACATTGTCTTTGTTTGTAAGGTTCACTATTACAACTGTATTTTAAACGAACTTGGCATTAATTCCACTTTTGGTAATCATACTTATACTCCAACTGCCCTTTCAAAAGATGAAATTCTTCAAAATCATGCTTCAGTTTTAGACACATTTAATATTCCAGTAAAAGTGTCGAATGAATATGAGTTACCGTACCTATACTGGATTCCTAAACTAAATAAAAACCCTTACAAACAAAGATACATTGCTGGATCCAGTAAGTGCTCTACCACGCCCCTATTTTTCCTCCTCACGGAAATGTTAACAGCTGTGAAGGAGAAACTTCAAACTTACTGTGCGACTACATATGCCAGAAGTGGTGTTAATGAAATGTGGATTCTAAAAAATTCTAAAGAACTTTTAGTAAACTTTAAATCACAGAATTTTTCCCAAATCAATAGCATTAAAACCTATGACTTTTCAACACTATACACGACCATTCCTCAAGATAAATTAAAGATTAGATTGGTTGACATCATAGACAGTTGCATCTTCAACAAAAACGGAAAACGGAAATATCCATATCTAGTGATCAGTCATTCAAAAACTTACTTTGCTAAATACCACTCTGATTCCACGCACAAGTACTCTGAAGTTGAAATAAAAAATATGCTAGAGTTCCTCATTGACAATATCTTCGTGGTCTTTGGTGATCAGGTCTTCCAACTGTCTGTTGGAATTCCCATGGGCACGTTTGTTAGCTGACCTGTTTTTATATTCATATGAAGCATAATTTATTCAAAAACTTCTACGTGAGAAGAAAACATCTCTCGCTGTGACCGTCAATTCGACTTTTAGATATATAGATGATGTTGTGTCTATTAACAATGATAGCTTTCATTCATATGTCGATTTGATATATTCCTGTTAGCTCGAAATAAAGGACACCACATAGTCGTCCAGTTCTGCTTCATACTTAGATATTTTATTGAAAGTAGACATTAACGGCAAACTGACAACTCAACTGTATGACAAACGGGATGATTTCAGCTTCTCCATCGCCAACTTCCCAAATTTGTGTAGCAATATTCCATTATCACCTGCACATGGTGTTTATATAGCTCAACTGATTCGATAAGCAAGAGCTTGTTCTGGGTATAGTCAGTTTTTAAATCGAGGTAAGCTACTGACAAACAAGTTGATGGTACAGGGATTTTAACAGTCTCAATTAAAGTCAGAATTTCGCAAATTTTATGGTCGTTATAACGATCTAGTTCGTCAATACAACCTCGCATTGGGTCAAATGCTGTCTGACGTGTTTAATACCGATTGTTAAGGTTCTTGGCACACTGATTTTGACTGCGGATAACTCCGTTTACCTGATCAGGATATAGGGCTCACGGCGGGCGTGACCGGTCAACATGGGATGATTAGTCCTCCTAGGCACCTTATCCCACGTCTGGTGTGTCCAGGGATCCGTGTTTGCCCAACTATTTATTTTGTATTGCTTGTAGGAGTTATGAGATTGATCATTGATCGTTTTCTTCACCTTGCATAGCAAACGAACAATAGTGGATATTAAACGAAATCAAACCTATTACATGCCATACGGAATGAACTGGTGTGTACGGTAAACAAAACCAACCCTAGTGTGTAGTAACGAAAACGAATCCCAGAGTGTTTCAACTATAGGCAACTCTAATGTATAGTAAACAAAATTAATTCTAATATATGGTAAAAAAAATCGACGCTGATATATAGCAAACAAATCAAAATATAGTGTGTGGATAACGATATGAATACTGCTGGTCATATTGAATCCAACTTGTTAATGTTGAGGGATTCAATGTTAAATGATGTTGAAGAACAACTTCGGTGATCAATGAAATACAGCAATTAGAGTGGATGCTTTCTTTATTGAAATGGACATTGCCTTCGAAGTTGTTTTTATATTTGCTAGGCGTCTAGTGGGTGATGACGTTCTTCAATTTCATTCCCAAAATGCAATACGGCAGTTTTCTTATGTAGATCTAGCACAGCTTCATTTTGTCGAAAGTGTTCAAACATTTCGGACATTTAAAGCAGATATCGCTTATCATAGTTTATGATGATGTGTGTAGTGTAAACCACTGTATTTATTTTAGTTTGTATGCTTATAATATCACTATAATAGTCGTAACAAATTACAATATATTATGATATTGGTGTTTGTATTTTGACAAAGTTTCGATCCAAACGGGTCAGGCGACGCTTTATGGGATACATTACCATTTAATAGAGTGGTTATAATGAAAGAGAAAGTCGTTATTGACCTTGACAATCGAGAGTCGTGAGGACTATTCAAAATTCAACCTCCTGTTTCATAAACGGAAACACTCTAAACTAATTTTCTTGCATAACTGATACACGTATGATTTAGGGCATGGGTAGCCGTGTAAATACAGCCACTAATATTCAGAATAAGACAAACTTGTATGAAACAGTTAATTATACTGTCCAAAGAATAACTTATTTTCACAATATTTTAAAGTTTCGTTGGCATATTTGTTTACATTGAGCACATGCTGAACTGAGAAAGTCGTAAATATTAACTATGTGCAGAATCTGAACGTGCGAAATCTACAACGGATGCTATTTTGATAAATCATGGATCATTGTTTACTGATCCTATTCAAAATTCTAGTTAAATATTATTCTTAACATGACACAAATGTCGAAAAATTCTTTTTTTCAAATGGAAACGTCTTTTGGCGTACTGTTTTAGCACTTTTTTATGGGGACCGGCAACATAAATTCGTTCTAATGAAATATATATCTCAAATATGCAAATGCGACAATTCCTTGTCAGAATTAGTCTGTAAAGAACGGTTAAGCAATTTGTATGGAACACATCAGGCAGCATTTTACCCAAAGTCTCCACCTCAGTGTTAAAGTATATAAAATCTGAAAGCAAAATACAATATCAATGTTCACGTTCACAAAAGAAATTTGCAGATTATTTCAACATGGGTATACGCGGAATGAAAGGTTCAAGTAACTTGTGTAATCCAAAAAGCTAGTGATGTATCAATCACAAACTGACCGTTTTATTTCTCTGTATGTTATCCTATCGTTATGCATTTCAGATCCAGCAATATATGTAACAGTCGTCTGAACAACTTAACGTTCATATGTTATTGACTTGTGGGAATTTAAAAATAAAGACATTCTTACAAGGCTTGACATTTGCTCTTTGAGCACTAAACCAATCGAATTAAACTATTTTTACTAGACCTGACCTTACATTCATTAACCCTGAAAAACTATCAAAAAATATATTGACACACTTTACGTTTGAACTAAAACGTATTCCATCATAGACATCGTCTCATAATTGATGTTTTCATTTCAAAACATGATATTTTTCGGAATCTCTAGATTATACCCAACACGGACAATCTTAAGTCCATTACGAATACGATGACCCCGACCATTTAATTTCCTTCTATTTCATTAATCTGTCTTGTTTCTTCCATACGTTTTCTTCTCTTCTCTTGGGACATCTTTCTATGTGGACAAACATCCGTGTTTAAATAGAGAAAAACCCAGCTGTCAGACGTAATTTATTAATTTCATCAAACTCCCTTGCATTAAATAGAAATAAACTGTGTTGAATTAAAATGAGTTCAATTTTACCTTCCATATATCTAAACCAGAAAAAAGTTTACACACTTTTTGACATTAATTAACAACAAATATTTGTCGTAATTATCACTTCCGACTGCGACTTATTGATTACAACTAAGAATAAATACTGAGTCATCACGAGTTTTACATCTGTTCACAAATATCTTCCACTTATTCTCTTGTTAAGAACAAAATATCCAGTGAAACAATGTGGATTTGAATTCATTTTTTTTTAAACACGGCCAGTCAGATTAGTACGAATCTCAGTTAAGGCTATCCTAGAAAAAACACAGTGCTGTTATCAATGTACCTCTGTGCACTTCGCACCATATAACGTCACAATGTAAAAGTATGCCACAGTGTACATGTTCTGATAGCTATATCGCGCGGAAAGTGTCATAATATGTTGTCGTTATTTACTATTGTTATCAAGTTATAAGCTGTATACACGAAAGTAGTTCTTGTCGAATGATTATATATTTTATTCCCTTATGATATAAAATCATTCTCCATTTTTAATATATAGTATGCACGAAGATGATATTCATATTATATTGTGACCTTGAAATCGCCCCCAATCTGAATGAATTATGCGTTTAAAAATGCCCTCAAGTACATAAATAATTTCATACTACATGTTCTTCGCACACTGATTTTGACTACAGCTAATGTCCTGTATATGATCAAGCATTAAAACCTATGACTTTTCAACACTATACACTATTACTCCTCGTAAGCATCTTGTTTCCTATAACGAACAAGTGATATATCCCATACCCCCTGTAAGCAATACAAAATAGAATACACGGGACCCTGGGTGAGATAATAAAATAGTGTGGCATCCTATTTTGACTTTCCAATAAAGATAGAAACCTTGAGCAATGAAGATAGGAACATTAATATTCGATATAAGTTACCTATATTTCTATCAGGTTTTTTTTTCATCGCACAAATCTCTAATCGAAATGAACGCATTTTGCGCATATTTTGACTTACGGGGATTTGGAGGCACATACACCAAATACACACCATACTTATATAACATGCTTATACATCAACAACATCCCTCGTCATCGAAATATCTAGTATCGTATTTCAGCAGAGTTTGATATTCCCCTGTATTTCCAAATATGTTCCCGTTATTGTATCCAGGCATTTTAATTACAAACCAGCTTTATGGAGTCTAGATATAGACCTATATATACATAAACCACCTACATACTTTTATATTCGTGTTCTTTAAACTATAGGGCTTGTCATAACTGGCGATACTGATATTATTTCGAATAAAGACCTAAAATAACGTACTATGATAGACAATCAAATAAAAAAAAACATCGTTCTTTCAATTGGAAAATAATTACATGCATATTGTGAATTCGGTCAAACATTATGCTAGACTATGGGTTAAATATGAAAGGGAAGAATTTTCATTGAAATGAAATAGGTTGATAAAACGTATCAAAGGTATATCTAAATAAGATTTTAGACGAAGGAAATCAAAAGTTGTTACCATATATTCGTCTGTATTTACTAAATTAAAAGTGATAAAATCATATAGATTAAATGAGAAAATTGTTTTAGTTCCAGCTAAAAAAAAAATGTTGATAGGGCTCGTTATTACAACTGAATTTTAAACTAACTTGCCATTGATTTCACATCTGATAATCCTATTTACACCCCATTACCCTTTCAAAAGACGAATTTCTTAAAACCATGATTCGGTTTTAAATATATTTCATAACCAAGAGAATGCGACGAATTGAAACAATATAGGTATCGTACCTATGCTTTGCTCGCAAACTTCACAAACCCTTACAAAAGTACCTTGCTGGATCCAGTGTATGTTTTACCCAACCCCTATTTTGCTCCTCACGAAACTATTAGGAGCTGTAATAGAATAAGTTGAATCCTGTTTTGCTACAACATACAACAGAAGTAGATTAAATCAACTGTGGATCCTAAAATATTGTGAATAACTTTTAGAAAATTGGAATTCAAAAAATAAGTTCTAGTCAACAACATCAAAGCTAATGACTTGAGTATACTTGTCTACCGTCATTAACAGTTGCTTCTTCAACAAAAATAGTTAAATGAAATGTATGCATTAAGTGATCAGTGATTCAAAAATAACTTTGTACAACACATCTTTGATTGTACACACGCGTACTCTGATGTTGACATGAAAAAGAAGCTGAGTCCTTCATTGACAATGTGTTCGTAGTATTTGGTAATCTGGTCTTTCAACATTCTCTTGTATTTCCCACGGTGTGAAATGTGATCCTTTATTAGGTTGGTATTCTGAAGAGAAAGATATTCAATTAATTAACCCGTACATTGAAAATATATGATATTGTGGTCGTACTATTGACATTTAAATATGTCGATGACGTTTTATTTATAAAAAAAATAGTTATTTTCATTTATATTCCGATTCTATAAATTCCAATGAACTCCACTACTGTGTCTTTCATTTAATGCAATATGAACAAATATAGTAATCATCCATCAACACCATTTCTTTACAGCAACGACATTCTTAATATTCAAATACATGTATAAATTATACATTGATGAATTTGTAATGCTATATATAATACAATTTTATGCTAACGGAGGAGCATATTTTTATATCAATTGCATTTTAAATGTAGATGTATTTCAAAGGGTATACAGTAAAATTACAATAGTTAGATTGAATTGTCAAGTCATGCAAAGCTATTGTTTACCACATGGAAGGTTACCTTCGTTTACCTGTAATGCACATTACCACATACATCAAGAGTCAAATTGAGTCCAGGCAAACACATTGTGAAGGAGCCGTCTCCCTCCAAACCGGGCCTCTCATATACAAACTTTCTTAAATATATTTTCAATACATATATTTGAATACGATTGTTCTACAATACATCGATATGTATTTAAAGCCCGTTTCACTTAGACATATTAGTTTTCACTGTTACAAGAGCTTTCAGTTAGTCTACAATTCACTTTATATTCATAAATCGTCAGTGCAATGAAAGAAATAAAAATATTAAGAGCTTCTGATAGAGTTGTTTCATTACGAAAGCCAATGACGATATGTGTCCAAGACATATCAACATTTAGTGCATTGTTAATAATTTTCCATATTCTTTTAGACGTCCTGCCGGCATATACAATGTGTTTTATGTTTTCATTATCACCAGTTTTCATAATATTTTTGTACATTTGGATTGCATTTGCTAACATTCAAATTATTATCCAAAAGCTTATGTAACAATTGATAGTTAAACTCTGATATTTGCTTATCTGAAATGTTTTCTACTTTTAAAATATAAATTATCTTCCATAAATATTTTGCAATGTCAAACCTTCCAGTCCAAATGTTTCTGTGATTGGATTACTAAATTTGTTATCAACTAATATGTTATATAAGAAAGGTGATTTAATATTCAATGTATTAACAAAGTTATCTCCTTTAAATAATACATGCATGTAAGGTGAACATAACGAACAGTGGTCAATCACATTCCTATAAGCAATAGAAAAAGATAGTTAGGCAACACGGACCCCTGAACACACCAGAGGTGGGATCAGGTGCCTAGGAGGAGTGAGCATCCCCTGTCGACCGGTTGTCTTTAATATTAATATAGGAAGTCTTTTTTTGCAGTGAAATATACCGGTAGAGCGGTTGAACATTGTTTTTAAATTACAGTATTCACAGAAAATAGTGTTTTTATGAGAGTTTAAATCTTGAAAATATTTTAAATCGCTAAATACACCATTAGTATCATATAAGTCTTTGATGTATAGAACTCCTGACTTGACCCGATTGGGAAAATAAATTGGATGATTTTTGAATTGAAATAGATTATTTTTCCAAATTGGTAAAGATAAGGATTCGTAAGAAGGTGTCATCAATATATCTTTAATCATTGTGGTTTTGTTAAGAGCGCAAATTACTTCTTTATAGAAAAATGTCAGAAATATAATACCTTTATATTCTTTTACATTTCTTAAGTTTGTTTTAATCAGATATCGCAGCGATATATTTTCTTTTTGAAAAAAAAAGCCGCCGCGATGGCCGGGAGTTTAGAGCGTTCGTCCAACATGCGGAAGGGCGGGATTCGAATCCTCGCCACGATAAACATAAGTCGTTAAAACAAGTAGTGGCAGTTCGATCACCAAACGCTCGGCATCAGGTTTGAGTGTCACGGGTTCTTGGAGATAACCTTAAAAATGGATGACCCATCTCACAGTAAGTGTGACAGGCTAAAGAACCTTTAGTACGCAATGGCCGTAAGTGTCAAGCAGAGACCTACATTTTAGCCCTTCACCTGTCTTGGTGACGTCTCCATATGAGTGTAAAAGAAACAATCAATTAATATTTTTGAAAATTATGTTCGAGAAATGTTAAGAAACTGGATTTAGTATTTAGCAGACGTGCAATCCAAGACGCTTTTAATGAGAAAAACTTGGATTCAACATCAATGGTATTGATTCCACCTTTCAATTCCTTTCTAATAAGTGGATTTTTTTTGATTATTTCCCCAGTATTACATAGAAAATCAAATAGCTTACTGTTCAGTTCCTTAAATATTTCGTCAGGCGGATTCAAAATTATCGATGCATTGTATTGCAATCTAGAAGTAATGAGATTATTGATTATATCTTGGTTGCCAAAAAAATGTTAAATTTCGTTTTCCCCAGTTATGGAGTATTCTGATAATTTTATTAATTGTTCCTATCCGATTTTTTGGGACACGCTATTTTGTTATGTCCTATAAATATACAACGTGTTTTAATTGGATTGTTTGTTTTAATTACATTTTCAATATGTTCACATGTGTTTTATATCCAATATGCTTTCTGATTTGTGGTTTGATCTGTATGTTGTATAATTTTTATATCTTTGTTAATTCGAATTTTAAAACCATGTATTATGTCAGAAGATCTAATTCGTGTAGCTAACATCTCTGTTGTGATGATGGACAGTGATGCTGATATTGGACATCATTGACGAATACCTCTAGTCATTTTACAAGTTTTAGATATGTAACCGTTATTTTTAACTCGAAATAAAGGTTTATCGTAGAAGGTTGTAATGCAGTTGATAAAAATTGTTCGAAAATTTAAAGGTTTTAAAGTTTCAATCATAAAACTCAATTATACGGTATCGAAGGTTTTTCGAAATCTAAAAATGATAAAATGTCATGTTCGTTATGAACTTTACAGTAGTCAAAATATCTTGAATTAGTCAAACATTATTCACTATATATATGCCTTTAATATATGCTGATTGGTCTATATTTATAAGTTTTGATATGACTGTTTGTAAACGTTTAACCGAAAGAAATGCAGGGATTTTATAATCACAATTTGTTAGACTAATTGGTCTATAAATTTTAACATTTGACTTTTCAGCTTATTTTTATAAATAAGACGTATTATTGACAGCCTCTGCAATTTTGGGAGCTCTTTACTTTCAGAAAATTTTATCAAAGATCTGAAGAAATGATGCTTTATATCATTCCAAAAAAATTTGTAAAATTCAACTGGTATATAATCTGTACCTGGAGATTTATTGTTTTTTCATATTTTTAATTCCGTCTTTGTATTCGGATAAAAATGGGAGACTATCACATATTTTTTTTCTTTTCACTTCGTTTAGTTTATTTTCAATATTTGTTTCTGCGAAGTAATTCTTGATTTCATCTACGCTTCACTTTTCCGAAGAATACAGGTATTCATTAAAATCGACAGGGGATGCTTACTCCTCCTAGACTCACCATCCCATCCTTGGCGTCTCCAGGGGTCCGTGCTTGCCCAACTAAATACTTTGTATTGCTTTTAGGAGTTATGAGATTGATCACTGTTCGTAATGATCGCCTTTCATAGCTGACCCAAGATTTCGTAATTGGTATACGGTGTGTTATTACCCTCTACATTTTTTTTTCCAGTTACATTATTGTTTTGATGCTTTTATTCAAGATTTAAGATAAGATGAATATTTTTTTCTATACTTTATCCAGTTATTCTTTACTTTTATGTAGGCTCCCTTTGATTTATAATCAGTTTTAATCAAGGAAAGACCCTGAAAATAACGTCATATGTCAGTGATTCCAACAGTTTCGTTTAAAGTCAGCATTTCACAAATTGTATGGCTGTTTCAACGATCAAATTTTTCACACAAGCATGTTACTAGGTCAAATGTTGTCAAACGTGTTCGATGCAATGAGTAAACTTTCAAAACAAGGACACAGTATAAAGAAACATGTTCACCAAGGTGGAGGGAGACTGTCATGTTACGTATGCATATTCATAAATCAAACATATACGTTGATGACTAAATATCTTAAATGAATCCACATCAATCTCTAATCTATTATATATCTGATAAATTATTTAAAAAACCGAAGGGATCTCTATTGAATAATAACTGAATTGTCATTACATGTTCACTATCAGCTGACTAACATATAACAGAAAAGTTAGTGACAAACTAAAGCATTATTGGATAACCGTAAAGTCTTTTAATCTGAATACATGGTAGATGGAAGTTGAGTTAATAATGATTAAAATTAGCTTATTGATTACTAAAAGCTGACTTAAAACTGAATGAAGTGTGAGTAAAAGATACCCTAAATGTTAACGATTGATCTGTAAATGATGACTGAATAAAAAGTTGAAAGTGGATGAATGATCACTGAAAACGGACTGAATGTTCAAATCATTCAGTTAAATGAAGAGCCACTTGAATGAATCAGAAAAAAATCTGATAATACTTTTATCAGGACAATTTGCGTATCAATGCACAAAAAAATTGGGTTGACTGAGGAGTGGCATTTGCCTTCTTAAAGATATGTACGTTGAGTAACTCCAACATCACTTTACTATTAGCTTCAGAGTGTTTGTGTTTAGTATTTACCAGTTGTTGTTTTTTACGACTGATTACAAGTAGGCAGGCTATTGACAAACATGTTGGTGTTAAAGGGGTTTTAAAAGTGTCGCTTCAAGTTATCCTATCGCAAATTCTACGGTCGTATGGCCAAGTCGTCAATTGCTTGACAGATGGAGCATGCATATCTCGTGTGTAACAAACTGATATAAATTAAATGTCATTCACTTAATAGATAAATGAACCGAGAGTTGGATTTAGGGTTGTCGTATGATAAATATAAATATGATATCATGCTATTGTTTTTTCACGGAATTCAGTTTATAATGCTGAAATAATACCAGATTATTTAATATTTAATTTGAAATATAAATCAGATGTTACTCACTGTGTAGAATCAATCAAGCTCACGTTCTGTGTGTATTTTTCTGATGATTTCTACATTTTAGTCAACATTTCTCAAAAGTCAAGAAAATAATTGAAAGTAATGGTAGATGTACGATTCATGATATTGTCAAAGCTGCTGGCATATCGATGTCGCGGGTGTATTTTATTTTGAAGCCTAATTTGATCTCTGTCAGATGGATACAGCACATATTGGCAGATTATCAAAAAAGGGTACGAGTACAAACCGCTAAGCAATTGCTCAAAATATTTTCCAAATTCAATCAAAGAAAATTCGCAAACATTGTTACTGGTGACGAAACATGGATTCACTATTTCGAACCAGTAAGGAAAATTGGTTAACTAAACACGGTAGAAGGCATATAGTTAAAAAAAGCAGACACAAAAAGTTTCTTTATTGCATATTCTCGGGTGACGGTATATCCTTGGAAATTCCGGGATAACGCTTTCTCCTCCGTTACTTTGATCACCAGTCTGGACGCCGGATAATATGTGCTGTGTTTAGTATGGCATCTTCAGTTACCATTCTGCCAAATTTGTAACTATGTTAAGAGTTCCCGAACTTAGTACATTTGGTAAATTGATAATCTATAATGCTGTCATCGTATAGTTTAAAGTCACCATGGTTAGTATTTGAGGAGAAACGTCGAATGTTATCAAAGTTAATGGCATTTCTTACTCACAATGTTGATATTAAAAGAACTAGTATATTTCATACCTTCTCCAGCAACATCCACATAGATGCATGTTTGCACTAATCCCAGCAAGCTAGTTACACTCCAACAATTTGTTGTACATACGTCATTAGTTTTATTACGCTAAAGGTCTATATACATTAAGAAATATTTCATGGTTATAATATAAGACAAAAATCACTGTAGCGTATATTTTATTGTCATTGGGTACTTGTATGATACCAAAGAAGTATAATCCTTTCACCTACATTTGGAAGCGAATTTAGAAATTGGAAGTTTAAAATATCACTCCATGTTTTCATTAATGCCAATTTTGTTATGTTTACATTTCCCCTGCAATGTCATTATAACTCTGTACATTGTGATTTAAAGTTTGTTGTGACGTGAAGCAGTGCAAAATACACTAAGATACACAGTAATGCAATATTGTCTCTCTCGGGATCTTTGTTTTATTGATACCTGTCTTGACCTCGCGCATTATATACAATACCAACACGGTGTTCTGTTGTGATTATATTGTTGTTGTTTCTTTTACTCTAAATATACGCTGTTTTATTGAGCACAGTTTAAACCACAAACTTCTTGAACAAGAAATCGTATTTCTTCGGTGTGGTCTGCAGCTTGCCTAAACGATATATTGTTGTGGTCCAATAAAATAAGTTTAATCATGACATATTATCATCGATCTGCATAAAAACCTACATATGAGGATGTAGTGGAAAATGTGAACCTTCCAATAGACAAGTCTGCTGTAGTTTTCATCATATCACTGACAGTGGCAGGTCATTGGTTAAAACGTCCGCTTGGTAAACCAAAATATGTTGAGCTCAAGACCCATGAATCAACCACCTTTAACAAGTGAGCGTCATCTATTTTAGTAACTTATCTTAAAAAAAAGATCTTGGCTGTTGCGGTGGGTTTTGGCTAAATAATCACCAATGAGAGGGTTATGAACGTTAAATGTTAACATAAATATATGACAAAAAGAAGTATGCATTCTTAAATATACACAATGGAAAATATTACCGTGCCATTCAGCGAACAAATAGAAATAGTGCTTGAAGTGCAAAAAAAACAAACATAAAAAGAACATGTCCTGATAGGACCTATGGGATTGATAAAGGAATTGCTAGGTAAAGAGGTCACCTTTACGATGAGTATTTACATTGCATATAGTGAAGCATATATACAATTTGTAACGTGCAGAGGTCACCCAGCCAAGTGCTGATCTCTCTCGCTGTTACTTTACTTGCGTGATCAAGAGAGATACTCTACAACATCGTTAGAAAATATAGCTCATTAGCGAGGCAGTATACGTTCCATCTTATAGTGTTTGCTACACACGCCCTTGCTCGGGAAGCTTTGCCTCGATGCTTAGAATGAGTCCTTTCTGATTTGTTGGCACCTGCTTAGTAACGATATATGCTGTCCCCGACGACAACAGTCGTCGTTCCCGGACGAAGCCACGTCCGTATCGAGATATTCGAAGATACGCTAACTGAAGAAGGCCTCCTAACAAAGACCAGACTCGCTATGCTGTCACCAATTTGACATAAATTGGCAACCTCTGTCTCCTTCTCACCCTCTGTTGCTTGTAACTGCGCTATAGCTATGTTTCGTCCCTACGTGACACTATCTTTATCCATGATCTTGACCTTGAGTTCACAAATAAAGGATTTTAGCTCCATGTGGCTAGTTAGCTCTTCTGTCAGAAGAGCCTCTATTTTTAAATATTTTTGTATCGTATTCTCCAGCTCCCTCTACGACTGGACATCCCTATTTTGCAGATGAGACGTGTTTCATACCTAGGCCGTTCTTGGCACACTGATTTTGACTATGAAAAAATCCGTTTATCTGATCAGGATACAGGGCTCACGGCGGATGTGACCAGTCGACAGGGGATGCTTACTCATCCTAGGCACATGATACAACCTCTAGTGTGTCCAGGGGTTCATGTATGCCCAACTCTCTCTTTTGTATTGTCTATAGGAGTTATGGTATTGATCACTGTTCGTTATATTCACCTTTCAGTCTGCATCATTATCTGTATTTCCTGCATAACATTCATCTATGCCATTATCTGTTGTTGAATCATTTTTATTCATTTCATGGCGTCTTGACTCTCCTGTTTCTGTTATAAGCTGACCGAGAATTCCATGTCATGATACATTACCCTGTATTCATATTTCATCTTGCATGTACTCCCTTTGAAGTGGATATGTTTGATTTCCAATTACTTTCCCTTCAGATTTATGAGGTTCCTCGGTGGTTTGGGATGCGAATGTATATTTCTCAAATACATTACTCTCTCGTGTTTTTTTTTTATTTAGAGATACAATTTATCATTTATATATCAGGGAAATAAGGTGTTGGTCACCCTGGTTCTACCTTGAAATATATTTAATTCACAGATAAAAAGGAAAACAAAAAAATCTTTTTTTTTTTTTTTTTTTGTTTCCAGAATTATCTAACGTTCCAAATAAACGAAAAAATTAATTCCACTTCAAGGAAACTACTTAACTGCCCTTTATTTCCCTCTCCTAGTTAATTAATTACTTGCAAGAATAAGATACGTGTTCACATATTCAGTATGTTTACACTTCATTAACACACACAAAAAACCAACTGCTGGCCGCAAATTGTTACGAATTTATTTGATAAAAAAGAAGTTTAAAAATTAACAAATCTATTTAATTAATAGCATCATTACAATAAAAAAATAATTACAGATGTTTAGTCTACTTGACTCAGTTAGCTCTTCTTTAAACCTGCCAACATTAACCGTGACTTCTGAAATATGCACGAACCTCTTATTCTTACAACTGGACACCTTAACAACTAATTACTGACAAGTAACTGTGAACACTAACTCAAACTGCGAACGACATTCTGTATTTATACATAACAGATGTTTTCCAAGACCGGGGTGTAAATAACTAGATAAGTAGGTCACCATTACAATGGATATTTACATGTTTTCAGAGCAACAAATATATCAGAAAGTATATGAATAAAACAAGAAAAAGACAGAAACAATTCGTTAGTTTACAAGATGTGCCACATGCTCACGATAATCACGGTAATTTTAATCATGAACAACAAGGTCGGGATGGAGATATCCATGACATCGTCCGAATTCCTGTAGTTTTGAGGGAATGTTATAAGTGGTGTGTAAAGATTCCCCGATACATGTCAAGTATAAAAGATGAGACAGACATTTGATAATAATAAAGTGACAATATTACTAAACGTAGTAAAAACTAATGATGGTGTAGGAATCTGTAAAGAGACAACCTGTACAAAACACAACAATCAACCCAATCCGCGTTTTCTGTATAGATAAATACACGTTACATAAATATTTATAACAAATATATGGTAAACAAAAGCAATCCTCGTGTAAAGTAAACAAAATCAATATCAATGTGTAGTAAACATAATAAATTATAATATATTGTAAACAAAATTAATCCTAGTGTAAAATAAACAAAATATATTCTAGTGTATAGTATAAAATCAATCCCAGTTTAAAGTAAACAAAATCAAACCCTAATGTGTAGTAAATAAAACCAATCCTACTGTATCCTAAACAAATTCAATCTTAGTGTGTAGTAAACATAATGGAATCCATTATATTGTAAACAAAATCAATCCTATTGTATTCTAAACAAAATCAATCTTAGGGTGTAGTAAACATAATCGAATCCATTATATTGTAAACAAAATCAATCATAGCGTTAAGCAAACAAAATCAAACTTCATAGTACAGGAAACAAAATTGATCACATTGCATACTAAAGAAATGCGTCTGCACAAATTATATGTCAAGCAAACAATAGTGCATATTAAACGAAATCAAACCTAATGCATGTCATACTAAATTAATATGTATGTACGGTAAACAAAATCAACCCCAGTGTGTAATAACGAAAATGAATCCCATAGTGTTGCAAACATAATCAACTCTAGTGTATAGTAAACAAAAGCAATCCTAATATATCGTTAAAAAATCGACACTGGTATGTAGCAAACAGATTGAAAGATAGTGTGTGGATAACGATATGAATATTGCTGGTCAATTTGAATGCAACTTACCAATGTTAACGGAGTTCATGTTAAATTATGTTGAAGAACATTACCAGTTATAAATAAAATACAACATTTAGTGTAGATATTGTCTTTATTGAAATGGACATTACGTTCGAAGTTGGTTTTATACCTGCCAGGCGTCTAATGGGATATGACGTCCTTCAATTTCATTCCCAAAATGCAATACGGCAGTTTTCGTATATACATTTACCACAATTTCATTTTGTCGGAAGTGTTCAAACATTTAGGACCTTTAAAGCAACTATCACTTATCATAGTTTATGCTAAGGTGAGTAGTGGAAATTACTGTATTCAATGAATTGTGTATGCTTATAATATCACAATAATAGTCGTAACAAGTTACAATAGATTTATTTTTATTTTAATTCAGGTTGTTGAAACTTCGGTATACAGTTATTAAAATCAATTGATTGGCCTATAACCTCTCTAACAATTGAGATGTTAATCTGCCGATAACATCTTTATCCAATTAGATACACAGACATGAAGCAGATAAAGAGATTAAGTGATATCAACTATGATATATCGACTCCGAATATGGATGAAAAAAGAAATTGTTGATAGATAAACTGTCGTTGAAATATTTACTGTTGAGTTAAAGGCCACATCAGGTTTTGTTGTAATCACCTTACTACATTGCATTAAACTACAATTACAGTAGTGTTATGTGTAAACAGAAACAATTATTCTATCCAACTTTGGCAGCTGCATCAAATCATATTCAGCAAATAACTTATCTGATTATCGTATTAAGCATGTCTTAATACATACATAAGGGTGTATGATGCGTTGTGTTGTTTTGGTGTATTTTGTACGGAATTTTAATATTGAGATCATATTTTTTCTCATTCTGACAAGGGTTCGTCTTCGATGCAAGGTGAAAATAACGATCAGTGATCAATCTCATAACTCCTATAAGCAATACAAAATAGATAGTTGGGCAAACACGGACCCCTGGACACACTAGAATATTATCCTAGATATTATCGATTAATAATATATCCAACAAATGATTAAGGCATTCATTGTAGTAACAAAAACAATTAAAGTGACACAACCAGTTGTGTTACTTTGGTTAACAGTAAAATATATCGGTACATTTTAAAAGTAACATGATCAAATATTAAAAGATGGCAGATTATATAGCTCTTTTAGCTAATTATCAAATAAGCATACATGTAAGGCCACACAATTGAGACTCCTGGATAACGGTAATGCCTACTATGATGCATTAACTCCTATGAAGACACATAAACGCCGTCTTAAAGTTATGTTCGAAAGACTTTAGACTCTCAATTGGCTTTCGACAAGCTGGTATGTAAAGCACAGTTAGCAACTTTCAGTGTTGTAAGATAGGGGATTGAACACGTTTGTTTTATGAATACGCAATTCGCATCAAAATGTTAAATATAAAATGTTGCTGACCATATACACATAAGAGTCTTGTAAAAAGAAACCGTATCCCACTGTTCTGATTTCATACATTTTTCCAAGTCAATAAAAACAATGGTTCAAAATATATCCAACGTTTTCAGTAAGTTAACAATGACACATAAACGCCGTCTTTACGTTATATTCGAAAGACCTTGAACTCTCAAATGTTATACCACAAGCTGGTGAATGAAATATAGTTACCAACTTTCAGCATCGTACGATTGGGGGTCGAATACGATTTCTATGAGTACGTCATTGGCATCAAAATAATGCAGGATATGGTATTGTAAAAATAAAATGTATCTCTCCATAATGCAGGTAAAAGTCTGCTCAATAGAAACTGTGTCCCACATTTGTGATTTCTTATATCTTTTGCAAGTCGATAAAAATATTGATTCAAAATATATCCACGGTTTTTACAAAGTATTACATCCGTGGCTTCATTATCTTTTATATTGTGTTATCTATTTTTCTATTCTCTCATTTATCTGTCAGTGAATATGTTTTATACAGGACCACAATGAAAACTAGTCATTTGTACTAATTGTGCTATCCTGTCTAAATAAAAGAATTTATTATTATTATTATTATTATAATGATAGAGGATGGAATGAACTTGAAGTTTCATTCCAAATACTTTAGCCCAGGTGGGTGTAGATTGTTGTAAATAAATTGGCGTTCTTTGAAAATATACAGTATCTATGTATCGATTCATTCAAACACCTTACATCTCTAAAGGTAAAAACCTAAAAGTACAAATGCATATTGAAATATCACACAAAATGTAGGAAGTCAATATCCAAATATCCATTCACGTCAAAATAATTTCCAAAATATTTCAAGCATTGAGTTCCTGACATGCGAAATCATTTCATTATTGATCAGTCACAATTCACACGAAAGATAAGCAGTTTGATAGTGGACAACATTAACAATTCTTTACAACTTGTCATTGGGGTAAATGTTGTCTGGTGCGTTGAAACGAACTGTTGGGCACTTCTCTGCACGCTTATTTTCTTGTCGGATCAACCCGCTTATCTCGTTAAGAGAAATAATTCGCACCGGGTGTGACCAGTCAACATGATATGCTTACTCCCCTGATCAATTTACCCTACCCCTGGTGTGTTCAAGAGTCCGTCTTTCCAACTCTAATTTTTGCATTCCTTAAATCAGTTACGAGATATATCAATAGTGTTACTTTACGTTTCCATTGCACAACTCAAACATGCATAACACCGACTGTTATCGACCTTAACCTCAGAAAATAAAAGTTAAGATGTGCTTACTCTTTAGCGAACACAGACTACAAATTCAAGATAGTGCAGTCACTGGGTGACCGGTCGACAGGGAATGTTTACTCCCCCTAGGCATCTAATTCCACCTCTGGTATATCCAGGGGTCCATGTTTGCCTAACTCTCTATGTTGTATTGCTTATAGAGGTCGGGAGATTGATCACTGTTCGTTTTCTTCGTCTTACATTGTAAATATGCAATCCAAGTAAGTACTATTTGAAAATCAAAAAAGCCGATTCATTTAATGAGAGAATACATATTTCTGCTATGTAAATTAAATCCATTATATTTGAAAATATTTTACATCAATGATTGTGAGAGTGAATAAATAGATAATTAGTTAATTCTTCATAACAGTCATCAATACACCAGTCCACGCAGAATGGAACCGTTTAAAAATGGAAGTATTTTTACAATATGTATGCATGAGGTGCAGTGCCCGCAACGTTATTCTTGACATGATCAACGATAAAACACGATACACGCACGATAGGATAGGATACACGCACGATACGATAGGATACACGATAAACCTGTTAAAATCAAAACTTGATAAACGATCTTCACGATATACCCGATAAACGCAAAACGCGATAAACGATCTTCACGATAAACGGAAAACCTGATAGAAATGTTGTAAATTTGGAATCAATTTAGACAGAACGAAATTTTGATACCGACAACATAATTGCACATCATGTTGGTAATAATACTGAAGGATTCCAATATTCATTATACACATAAAACGTATAATTTCTTTAATACACGGTCGTATTTTAACAGAAATATGTTTTATTTCAATTTGCTTACGCCATCACAGCTAAATTCAGAAAACTAAACTGTATACGGTATTTAATTCATTATTTGGTATATATTTGAATTTTCCCAGCGAATGATTCTAAAATTATAATTGTCACCTAATGTTTGATATATAAATTAAACAGTGAATTAATTAAATGTAATATAATGTATTGCCATCATGCTTCAGTAGCTCTCTAATTCGAATGTATATTATCTTGAATGTGAAATAAACCAAGATATATTTTGTGTGTAGCGAGGAGGGGGTTTTTGAATCATGCTCTAAGTTCACCGGTCATTCAACAATTACATTTATTTTTATCATAACCGCTTTCAATAAAGATCCACTGCATTACACCAAATCGTCATACATTAGATATTTCTACACGATGAGTGATGATTGATATTCATAAGTAATTGGAACATATGTACATTGTATTTGAATTGATATCTTAATAACAAAAATAAATAAACTATGAAAAAAATAAATAAATAAAACACGGCCTTTTTTAAATTCTCAATTTTGAAACGCTTAAAAGAAATTGTGTTTAGTATGTGAAAAAATACGAATAATCATCAAACCCGGAATTAATGTCCAGTATCTACCCGTACGATTACGGTATAGGTACATGTACAAGTGTACAAGTACAAGTAAAAAAAGCAACAGCGATGACAGCCGAGTCATGCCCAGTTGGGCAGACTTTTGGGATATGCACCACCTTTGCACCTTTTTAAAACTTAATATTCTATATTTGTCAAATACAATGTCCCTGAGAATGTTTGCAGTCAAAACATGGGTGATACAGAGACGCGCACAAGTTCAATGGTGGGTATATAAATAGAACACAGGTGGAAAAATAAAAATCGGGAAGAAAACGAGCCTTTATTAAACTATATGTAATAAACAACGTAATTTACTGATTTTTCCTTTCAAATTGGAACTTCCTATTCTCTGTTAGTGTTAATTACAAATAATTGTTTCTAGACAAGCAAATGCTTATGAACTGTACATGAAGGAACTTTCAGATTTACTGTCCCCGGTTGGCTCTGCAAAACACTGCCTACTTTTCATATTACTTAGAATGAAAACGGGATAAAAATTCACCCTCTCTGGTCAGATAAACAGTTCTTCTTCTGCCTTAACATCGACAACTGTATGTTCTTCTTCAAATATACTGTCTTTTCTCGATTCCTAAATGTACCTGCTTTAACAAAACGAATAAAGCTTTCGAAAAGTATCGTACTTTTTCATTGCATTTGATATATAATCCCGATAGTTTCCGGGGCTACATGATAAACGATTTTCACGATAAACGGAAAACCTGATACACGCAAAACACGATACACGATATACCTGGTAAACGCAAAACACGATATAAAACGGAAAACCTGATAAACACAAAACAGGATACGATAAAATAAATAAATATATAGGATACATAAATATATAATATACATTAATACATTTGTAGTGCAATATATAAAACAATTTTATGTTAAAGGAGGACAAATATTTGGATATCAGTTATATTTTAATGATAAATGTATTTCAAATGGTATACAATAAAGTTTACAATATTTAGATTGAATTGTCAAGTCATACAAAGCTATTGTTCACCACATGAAAGGTCAAATTCGTTTACCTGTAAGGCACACTACCACATACACAAAGAGTGAAATTGCCTCCAGGTAAACAGATTCTGAGGAAGCTGTCTCCCTCCAAACCGGGCTTCTCATATACAAACTTTCTTAAATATATTTTCAATATACATAGTTGAATACGATTGTTTTACAATGTATCGATGTGTATTTAAAACCCATTTCACTGAGATATATCAATTTCCACTGTTACAAGAGGTTTCAGTTAGTCAATAATTCAGTTTATATTTATAAATATTCAGTGCAATGAAAAAAATAAGAATATTAAGAGCCTCTGATAGATATGTTTCATCATAAAATATTTAAAATATAGTTTTCAAAGATAACACTGTTTGTATTAGAGATGAAACCTTGAAAATATTTTAAATCTCTAAATACACCATTATTATCATATAAGTCGTTCGTGTATAGAACTCCTCACTTGACCCGATTGGGAAAATAAATTGGATGGTTTTTGAACTGAAATAGGTCATTTTCCCAAATTGGTAAAGAGAAGGATTCGTCTAAAGTAGTCATAGAGATATCATTAATTGTTGTGGTTTTGTTAAAAGCGCAAATTACTTCTTTAGAGAACAACGTCAGAAATGTAATATCTTAATATTCTTTCACAGTTCTTAAGATTGTTTTGATTATATATCTCGGCGATATATTTTCTTTTGAAAAAAAGCCGCCGCGATGGCCGAGAGGTTAGAGTGTACACCCCTCATGCGGAAGGGCGATGTTCGAATTCCGGCTGCAACAGACCTAAGTCGGTAAACGGGTATTGATATTTCCATGGACAAACGCTCGGCATCAGGTGTGAATGTCACGGGTCCTCGGAGATGACCTTAAAAACGGATCACCCATCTCACAGTAGGTCTGGCACGCTAAAGAACCCTCACTACGCAATGGCCTTAAGCGCTGAGCATAGGCTTAAATTTTAACCCTTCACCGATTTTGGTGACGTCTCCATATGAGTGTAAAATTCTCGAGCGAGACTTTAGCAAAAAACAATCAATCAATGTCTTTGAAAATTATGTTCAAGAATAATGAAAATATTCTTGGATTTAATATCAATAATATTGAGTCCACCTTTCAATTCCTTTCCACTACGTGTATTTCTTTTGATTCTTTCCCAGGAGTATATAGAAAATTAAATATCTTACTGTTCAGTTCCTTAAATATTTCATCAGGCAGATTGAGAATTATCGACACATTGCATTGTAATTTAGAAATAATGAGATTATTGATGATTTCTTGTTTGCCAAAAAAAAAATTATTTTTCCCCAGTTATCGAGTATGCTGATAATTTGATAAATTGTTCCTATCCGATTTTTTTTTGGACACACTATTTTGTTATATCCTATAGATATACCAAGTGTTTTAACAGGATTATTTGTTATAATTACATTTTCAATCTGTCCACATGTGTTTTGTAAAGAACCTAGTAATATACATTCTGATTTCTTTAGATTAAGCTTTGGACCTATGAATCCAGATAATTGTTTCACTGTGTCAATTACTTGTTTTACTGATTGTGCGTCCTTTAAGGGGCTTATGGAATCAGCCGCATGTTGTATATATTTGTTTCTCTTTGTTAATTCCAATTTCAAAACTATGTATTGTGTCAGAAGATCTAATTCTTGTAACTAACATCTCTCTTGTGATGATGAACAGTGATGCTGATATTGGACATTATTGATGAATACCGAATAGTCATTTTAAAAGTTTTAGATAATTAAATTGTTCCAAAATTGAAAGCTTTTAAAGTTTCAATCTTAAAACTATATTATATGGTATTAAATGTTTTTCGAAATCTAAAAATAATAAAAAGTCATCTTTGTTATCAACTTTACAGTAGTTAAAATATATTGAATTAGTCGAGCATTGTTCCCTATTTATCTGTCTTTAATATATGCGGATTGGTCTTTATTTATAAGTTTTGATATGACTGTGTGTAAGTGTTTAACCAAAAGAAATGCAAGCATTTTATAATTGCAATTTATTAGACTAATTGGACTGCAATTTCTAACATTTGACTTTTCACATTTCTTTATAAATAAAACTTATTATTGGCAGACTCTGTGAATTTGGAAGCTTTCAGAGGATTTTATCAAACAATTGAAGAAATAATGCTTTATATCAATCCAGAAAATGTTGTAAAATTCAACTGCTATAGCATATATACCTGGAGCTTTATTGTTTTTCGTATTTTTAATTCCGTATTCGGATAAAAATGGGAGACTATTCCATATATTTTTTCATATATTTTAGTTTATTTTCATTATTTGTTTCTGTGATGCAATTCTTGATTTCATCTTCATTTCGCTTTTCCGAAGAAAATAGGTTTTCATTAAAATCAACAGAGAGTGCTTACTCCTCTGAGCCACCTGATCCCATCATTGATGTGTCGATGGGGTCCTTCCTTGCCCAACTATCTATTTTGTATTGATTATAAGAGTTATGAGATTGATCACTGCTCGTAATGATCGCCTTTCATAGCTGACCCTAGATTTCGTAATTGGTATATGGTGTTTTATTACTCTCTACATCTTTTTTTCGTATCCCATCATTGTGTTAATGTTTTTATTCAAAATTTAAAATAATATTAACATTTTGTCCATACTTTGTCCATTTAGCCTTTGATTTTATGTAGGCTCCCTTTGATTTATAAACAATTTTAATCAAGGAAGGACACTGAAAATTACGTAATATGTCAGTGATTTGAACACTTTCGTTTACAGTAAGCATTTCACAAATTTCATGGTCGTTTCAACGATCCGATTTGCCACACAAACATGTTATTAGGTCAAATGCTGTCAAACGCGTTTGATGCATAGAGTTGACTTTTATAACAAGGAAAAAGTATAAAGGAATATGCTCACAAGAGGGGGGGGTGTCATACTACATATGGATATTCATAAATCAAAAATATACGTAGATGATTAAATTTCATACATGAATCCACATCAATCTCTAATGCAATATATTGTATCTTTGACAAATTAATTAAAAAAACGAAGCAATTTATATTGAATAATAACTGAAAGGTCATTAAATGTTCACTATCAGGTGATTGCCATATAACAGAAAAGTTAGAGACAAACTAAAGCCTTATTGGATAACTGCAAATTCACTTAATCTGAATACAAGGTAGCTAAAAGTTGAGTGAATAATAACTAAAATTAGCTTAATGATTACTGAAAGCTGACTTAAAACTTAATCAAGTGTGAGTAAAAGATACCATAAATATGTACGAGTGGTCGGTAAATTATGACTGGATGAAAAGTTGACAGTCAATGAATGATCACTGAAAACTGACTGAATGTTTCAATTTTTCAGTTCATTGAAGGGTTACTGAAGTGCATCAGAAAACTGTTTGATAATATTTTTTATCAGCGACAATTCGCGTATCAATACAAAAAAGTGCGTTGACTGAGAGGTGGTATTTCGTCTTCTTAAAGATATGTTGATTTAGGAACTCCAAATGCAAGGTGAATATAACGAACAGTGATCAATCTCATAACTCCTACAAGCAATACAAAAAGATAGTTAGGCATACACGGACCCCTGGACACACCAGAGGTGGGATCAGGTGCCTAGAAGGAGTAAGCATCCCCTGTTGACCGGTCACACCCGCCGTGAGCCCCATATCCTGATCAGGTAAACTGAGTTATCCGCAGTCAAAATCAGTGTATATAATATATACATATATATATATATATATATATATATATATATATATATATATATATATATAATATCACTTTAATATTAGTTTTAGAGTGGTTGTGTTTAGTATTTACCAAAGTTATTTTGGACGACTGATTGCAAGTAGGCAGGCTATTGACAAAAATGTCGGTGTTCAAGGGATTTTAAAAGTGTCCCTTCAAGTAATTATATCGCAAATTATATCGTCGTATGACTAAGTCGTCAACGGCTTAACAGCTGTATCATTTAGATATCGTATGTAACAAATTGACAGGAATGAAGTGCCCTTTACTTAATAGATAAATGAACCGAGGGTTGGATTTAGGCTTGTCGTATGATCAATAGAAATATTATATTATGCGATTGTCTTTTCAAGGAATTCGATTTAGAATGCTGAAATGACTTCGAGTAATAGCAGATTACATAATATTTAATTTGAAATGTAAACCAGATGTCACTGTGTAGAATCGATCATATTCACGTTCTGTGTGTATTTTTCTGATGATTCCCACATTTTAGTCAACATTTCTCAAAAGTCAAGAAAATAATTAAAAGTAATGACATATACACAAATCGTAATATTTCTAAAGCAGTTGGCATATCGCTATCGCGGGTGCATTTCATTTTGAAGCGTACTTTGATTTCTCCAAGATGGATACCGAATATATTAGCATAAGGGTACGCGTACAAACGGCTAAGCCGTTGCTCAAAATATTTCCCAAACTCAATCAGAAACAATTTCCAAACATTGTTTCTGGTGACGAAACATAGGTTCACTATTTCGAACTAGTAAGGCAAATTGACTAACTAAACACGGTTGAAGACCTGTAGTCCCCCCCCCCCAAAAAAAAACCCCAACAACATAAACACAAAGAAGGTTCTTTATTGCATATTCTCGTGTGAGGGTATAGCCTTAGAAATTCCAATGCCGAATTACAAAAGTGCTACAGATTGGTATTACTGAGATGTTATACTAAAAAACCTCAAAAAATAGCCCTTATTCAAATGGTTCATGTTTGCCCGGCTCTCTATGTTGCATTGCTTATGGGAGTCATGATATCGATCACTGGTCATCAATACCCCCTTGGTTGTCGTAAGAGGCGACTGTATTGGACGGTCCCTCAGATGAGACTGCAAAACCCGTGGTTCTGTGTCACAGCAGGTGTGATAGGATAAATATTTCCCTGCTCAAAGGTTGTAAGCGTCGAGCATAGACCTAAATTGTGCAGCCCCTCACGGGCAATGGTGACTTATCCATAGGAGTAAAATATTCCCGATCGGGATGTTAAACAATATACAAATCAGTCAATCAATCACCTCTCATTCTAAGAAACACTTTGATACATAGCTGTATGTTTGTGAATAGCATATGTCTATGGAATATTTACTCTAACTGCCTAATCATATTGTGTAAACATTGCAGTAGGAATGTACAACTAGTAGCGTGATGAGTATATCTTTGTAGGATGAAATACGTTTTCTGTGAAGAGTAAATTGAAATATACAGTTTCACCAAATAAAAACCCGAACAAAAATGTTCAAACACCCCTTGTCTGCGCGGGATAAGGCTTTCTCCTCCGTTACTTTGATCACCAGCCTGGACGCCGAATAAGATATGCTCTGTTTAGTATGGTATATTCAGTTACCATTCTGCCAAATTATTAACTATGTTTAGAGTTCCCGAACTTAGTAGATATAGTAAATTAATAATCTATGATTCTGTCATCGTATAGTTTAAAGTTACCTCGGTTGGTATTTGAGGAGAAACATCAAATATTATTAAATTTAATGACATTTCTCTCTAGCGATGTTGATGTTAAAATAACTAGTATATTTCATACCTTCCCCAGCAACATCCACATATATGCATGTCTACACTAATCCCACCAAGCTATTTACACTCCAACAAATTGTTGTACATATGTTATTAGTTTTCTTACTCTAAAGGCCTACATACATTAAGAAAGATTATATGGTTGTACTATAAGACAAAAATCACTGTAGCGTACATGATTTATTGACATTGGATACTTGTATGATACCAAAATAAGTATAATCCTTTCACCGACATTTGAAAGCAAATTTAGAACTTGGCAGTTTGAAATACCATTAATGGCAAATGTTGTAACATGTTCACTACAATGTCATTATAACCCTGTACATTGTGAATTAAAGCTTGTTGTGACGTAAAGCAGTGCGAAATACACTAAGAAACATAGTACTGCAATATTGTCTTTCTAAAAATCTTTGTTTTATTGATAAATATACGTTGTTTTATTGAACACAGTTTGAATCACAAACTTCTTGAACAAGGTATTGTATGTCTTCGGTGTGGTCTGAAGCTAGCGTAAACTATATATTGTTGTGCTCCAATAAAGTGATTTTAATCATGACAGAACAAAGCTTGGAATACATAGTATCATTCATCTGCATAAAAACCTACATATGAGGATGTAGTTGATAACGTCAACCTTCCTCTACACAAGTCTGTAGTAGTTTTCATCATATCACTGGCAGTGGCAGGTCATTGGTAAAAACGTCCACATGGTAAACCAAAATATTTTGAGTTCAAGACCCATGAATCTCCCACCATTAACAAGTGAGTGTCACGTATTTTAGTAACTTGTTTTAAAACAGATCTTCGCTGTTGTGGTGGGTTCTGGTACGTTAAATAATCACCAATGAGAAGGTCATGAACGTTAACCGTTAACATAAATATGTGACGAAACGAAACATGAAATCTTAAATATACATAATGCAAAATATTACCGTGCCATCCAGCGAAAAAATAGAAATAATGCATGAAGTGCAAGAAAAAAAGCCCCAACAAAAAAACCCAAAAAAAAAAACAACAACAAAAAACACAACAACATAAAAAGCACATGTCCTGGTAAGAGGTATGGGATTGGTCAATAATTGTTAGCTTCACCTTGTCCTGACACAGTTGAATTTTATTTGTCCCTACTAAAAAATGCATGATGAGCGAACGATGAACGAAATGTGAAGAAAAAACAATTGATGTACATATACTACACACGTATGGGAGTTAGAAAATTGATCAATGTTCGTTATCTCACCTTTCATTCTGTCATGATGTACAGTTAATGTCAGAGGACACTATTACATGATATAATATATAAGTCTGCTATATTTACCTCCTCGACTTAAAATCCGATATCACGTATTATGGATACGTAGAGGTAGCATGAAAGTAGAAATGCCGTCGGTAATCAGGTTCACCACACGCAGTGGTGATGCTTGACTATAGCCGATCACATTGTTAAGTTCTTTTACATACCAACGTTTTCTAGAAAACATTTGTGAAAGTTGCAATTAACTCTATGCAATGGCAACGCATTACGTATCATGAAAGGTGAAGATAACGAATAAGGATCAATCTCATAAATCCTAAAAGCAATACAAAATAGATAGTTGGGCAAGTACGGACCCCTGGTGAGACCAAAAGTGGTACCAGGTACCTTGGAGAAGTAAGCATCCCATGTCGGCGAGTCACACCCGCCGTGAGTCATATCTCATGTTCAGGTAAAGGGAGTTATGCGCAGTCAAATTCAGTGTGCAAGAACAGCTTAACAATCGGTATGAAACAAGTCAGACAACATTTGACCCAGTGATATGTTTTACTGACGAATTAAATCGTTATGACGAAAATATAATTTACAAAAAGCCGACTTCAATCGATACTGATGAAATCCCTGTACCATCAACCTGTTCGTCAGAAGCTTACCTCGATTTAAAAACTGATTATACACATAACAAGCTCTTGAATATCGAATCAGTTGAGATATAAAAACACCATATGAAGGTGATAATGCTACATAACTATTGTAAGTTGACGATGAAGAAGCTGAAATCACCCCATTTGCCATGCAGTTGAGTTATCAGTTTGTTGTTAATGTTTACTTTATTTATTTATTTCTCAACAAACCAAAACGCGTTTTTATTAACCCATGAATAGGCGAAGATAATGAACAGTGATCAATCTCATAGCTCGTCTAAGACATACAAAATAGAGCTCCCGGACTATTAGCTTTACCAGTGAGCAGGTGCTTAGGAGGAGTTAGCACCCCCCCCCCCCCCTCGACCGATAACACCCGTCGTGAACCCTACATCTTGATCAGGCAAACGGAATTATCCGTAGTCATAATCAGTGTGTCAAGAATGGTTTAAAAATGTGTATGATACACGTCATACAGCATTTGACCTAATGATAGGTTGTATTGGGGAACTAGATCATCATAACGACCATATGGTTTGCAAAATGCTGATTTTAAATTAGATTGATGGAACCCTTGCATCATCAGCTTCTTCGTCAATAGCCTGTTGCGATTTAAAAACTGACTACACGCAGAACAACCTCTTGCGTATTGAATTATGTGATTGCACCTTTTTAAATTATAAGCATGACTTTACTGAAAATGCCTGAACAGTAATGTAATCGTGTTTTCAAGCTCAGTTGTTAAGAGGTAGAGTGTGATTATGAATCACATCATCTGTTGTCGAAAATAAAACAAAGACAGTATAGCATTTATCCAGTTACTGATAGTAACTGTATACATTTCTTTCTCTTTCAGGGAACTACAATGGAATCAAATAACAATGATACCTGAGACAGCATTCTCTGGTCTGGTGAATTTACAAACTATGTAAGTGTATTTTACTTGTATTTAAAAAAAAAATAAGAAAAGTTTCTGTATAATGCCCGTTTTACGAAAGACAATAATACATATTTAAATTTGTGAAATAAAACATCCGCATTTTCATCACACTCACAAAACAAGTACACTCGTGTCAAGATTAATTTTCTGAATTTCTAGTCAGTTTAAACTACACACAATATTCACGACAATGATATTGTACAGTTTTTGAACATGTCGTCTATGGAAGATTCGCAGTATTTTCCTCCTATGCATCTTACACAGAAATGTGAATGAGGAATATATAGTAGGCGTTTGTATGCTCCGAGACAGTCTCACTGGTTATGTATATAATGTAAAGATTATTGCAGAGACGATTGGACAAATAATGTATCTTCAGTGATATATTCGATATAACTTGTGTTTTTTCAACTGATTTCAACTGTTTGTTTTCTAATGACAAATAATGGAAACTAATAACACTAATTTCAAACGATGGTGTTACTCCCTAGTCGAAATCTGAACCATGACAAAGTGCAGCTTAACATGTAAAGAACATCAGCCAATCTCATCTTTATCATGAAAGGTGGAGATAGCGAATGCTGATCAACCTCATAATTCCTATAAGGGATACTAATCCCAGAGGTGGTGTCAGGTGCTTAGGAGGAGTAAGCACCCCCTGTCGAACGGTCACATCCATCATGAGCTCTATATCATGATCAGTTAAACAGACTTGTCCATAATTAAAATGGGTGTGTCGAGCAAACAATCAGTATGCAACATGCCAGACAGGATTTGACCCAATACTAGGCTCTATTTCGAAGTATATCGGTATAACGATCATGGAATTTGCGAAATGCAGACTTTAAAGGAAACCCTTCTATCATCAACTTGTTTGTCAGTAGCCTAAACCAAACTAAAAACTGACCACACGCAGAATAAGTGATTGCATATCGAACCAGTTGAGATATCTGAACATCATCTATAGGTGGGAGTTGAATATGACATCATAAATATGGTAAGGTGATGGTGGAGAAGCTAATTCCGTAAATCCCAAAAGAATGCGAAATTGACCAGGGAGCAAAGACAAAGCTTTGAAGACATGGAACAATGTCAGGTGGTTGCTGATTAAGCATATACTGCCGATAGTTTTCCAACACCAGGAACTATATACAGCACAGACATTGTGTATTGTTCATTTAACAAACTCCTCTCGCAATGTATCACTTTACCCAGCAAAATAAACCCGCGATATTTGCTCTTGGTTTTGACTGAAGCCATGTCTAAGCAACTGCGTTGTGAATTACCGTTTTTCAGCAGAATGATTGTTTGGAACGTATGACTAACCGCAATTCTGAGTATAAACTATAAACGAAACGCTGTTTTGGTATATGTTGTGGCATTCTGTTAAATTCTTGTAGCTTTTTAAAAAATTCAAATGACATATTAGATCATGTGTATGATGTCTGAGTACAAAATCAATATTCCTATTCCATGCTATTGTGTTTGTACATCCATCCATGCATTTGATTTTTTTTTTCAAAATCACTGTTTCCCAAGCATTTGTATATTTTGTATATGGTAACGTTTCTCTAATGAGGGTCAACACTTTCTTCATTTCCTGGGTAGTCAACATTAATTTCAATAATTAGTGAACAAAATCATTCCTAGTTCATATCAAATAGAATCAGTCGTACCGTAAACCGATAAAGGTAACGTCATATCCAGCAGAATCAATTCAGGTCTACACTAAATACATTAAACAGAAACATTTCTAGTACGTGATGTGAAGATAACAAACAGTGATAAATCTCATAAATCCTATAAGCAATACAAAATATATAGTTGAGCAAGCACGGACCCCTGGACACACCAGAGGTGGGACCAGGTGCCTAGGATGAGTAAGCATCCCCTGTTAACTGGTCACACCCGCCGTGAACCCTATATCCTGATCAGGTAAACGGAGTTATCCGTCGTCAAAATCATGACCTAAAATATGGTATTCTAAATAATTATATGTTATCGTAAACAAAATCAATAATATTCTATGAAGAGGTGAAGAAAATCAAAAATGATAAATGTATTAAGTTATTTAGTGATTACTAAATTAAGAGTTGGAAAAACACATACCAGAGGTGTAATAAATCACTAAAAAGGAAGTACTGCATCCCTTATCGATATGTCACACATTATATTCACCTTTCATATGGATAATTGAATTCCTATGGAGAGCAAGATCAATCTAAATATACAGCAAACAAAATAAACCATAGTGTACAATACACAAAACCAATCTTAGCGTATACCAAGTAAAATCAGTCTTAGTGCATGGGAATAAAATCAATTTTAATAAAGAACAATTCTTAGAAATTAACAAATATATTCAATTTTATTATCGCTTGAGTACCTATTGTTTAACGTCCTTCTTGAGGAAATTTCACTCATATGGAGACGTCATCATTGCCGATCAAGAGCGGTAAAATATAGGCCCATGCTCGGCACGTATGGTCTTTAAGCAGGGATGGATCTTTATCGTGTAAAATCTGCTGTGACACGAGGACCACCCCATTTAGTCGTTTTTTACGAAAAGTAAGGGGTATCGGGGACCTACTCTAACCCGGGCCCCACGGAATTTAATATATTGTTGTTGTTATCATTGTGCTATTGTGATAAGTCAATATTAACAAATTATTAGCATTCATGACTCAGTTACCTCTTGCCTACACCTGCCAACATCAACCGTAACTTCAGAAGAAAGCACGAACCTCCTAATTTTACAACTGAACAGCTTGTTATTTTTTTTTTTACAAAAATAAGAATAATATTGGTTTCCCCTTGAGAAAGTTGAATCGACGCAAAGGGTTTTCCTCCGTCATTCATTCTGGCGTTTATTATATTTACTCCAGGGTCGTTACAGGTACAGATCAATTATTTATGATGACTAGAATTGTTTTTATATCTTCCTGGTTTCGATCTAAAAGAAAAAAGGAAGTAGATAAGGAGGTCACCACTGCGATTTAGAATGCATACAGTGTAGCATAAATATAATTCAAAACGTGTTGATGTCACCCATCCATGTGCTGATCTCGCTTCCTGTCACATTACTTGCGTGATCAGGAGAGAGACTCAACAACATCACTCGATCATATAGGTCATTATCGAAGCAGCATAAGTTCCATCTTATACTGTCCGCTACGCACACCCCTGCTCGGGAAGCTTTGCCCCGATGTTTAGCGTGAGTCCTTTTTGAGTTGTTGTCACCTTCTTAGTAACTACATCCGCTGTTCCCGTCGACAACAGTCGTCGTTCCCGGACGAAGCCACGTCCGTATCCAGATATTCAAAGATACTCCAACTGAAGAATGCCTCCTAGCAAACACCAGAATTTATATAAATTGAACCTCTGTCTTCTTGTCAGCTTTTGTTATTTGTAACTGTGATATACCTATGTTTCGTCCGTACATGGCATTATCTTTATCCATGATCTCGTCATTGAGTTCAAAAATAAAGGAATTTAATTCAATGTGGCTAGTCTGAACCCGTTTTTTTTTAAAATCTGTTTATCTTGCATTATCCAGCTTCCTCTCTCGCTGGACATTCCTATTTTCCAGATGAAACATGCGATCTTGAAATATATATTGTGGGGTCTGTCTCATCGTGTTCTACAGCTGAGTTCCATAGGTTTCTAGCAAAGTAATCACGTAATGGTTGTTTCATGGCAGAATAAATTTGAGAAATATTTAGCCTCTCATCTTGTCTAAGCTGGGGCGCAAATGTAAGTGAATCATCCCTCAAGCAAAAAATAACTCCTCTGTCTGTCTACAGGCAGTCCAACGAAATCTCTATGAAATCATGTTTGATTGAATCCACAAGAATATCTAGGTTGTGTTGTTTTTTACCATTGAAAATTGGCAATCTTTCTTTGAGCTCATCACGAATAGGATTTTCATAATTTTGTTGAAATTAGTTCTTATTGTTGCACGAATTGTGTTCAATGTATCCATGTCCATATTCAGATCTCCGTAACTTTGCCTCTGAATATATGGTAATGAAAGTTTGTATTTCTATCATTAACCTGATAACAAAATTGTGATTAATTCATTGGTTGTCTTCACGTGTAGCTGTGAGGCATATTTTCTTCCGAGTTTTTGTTATAGTCACCATGGTGATTATGGGTCTAAGATTGTGGCATCGTGTGTGTCACTACAACCTATCACTGGGTTAAATGCTGTATGACGTGTTTCATACCTAGGTTGTTCTTGACACACTGATTTTGACTATGGCTGACTCCGTTAACCTGATCAAAATACAAGGCTTATGGCGGATGTGATCGGTCGACGGTAGATGCTTAATCATCTTAGGCATATTATCCCATCGTCTGCATTTCCTGCATAACATTTATTTGTGCCATCATCTGTTGTTGCATCATTTTCATTAATTACATGGCTTCTTGACTTTCCTGTTTCTCTTATATTCTGACTGAGAGTCTCATGTCCAGATACACTACCCTGCGTTGATATTGTATCTTGCATTCCCTTCCTGTGGAGTGGATATGTTTGATTTCCCATTTCATTCCCTTCAGCTTTTTGAAGTTCCACAGTAGTTTGGGATGGAATAGTCTATTTCTCAAAATACAAGCCTTTCTCGTTTTTTGTTTATTTAGAGATACAATTTATTTACCAGGGAAATTAGGTTTTGTTACATTTTGGTCAGCCTGGTTCTACCTTAAAATATATTTAATTCACCAATAAAAAGGAAAACAAAAGATATTTTTACAAGTATCGAACGTTCCACTTCAAGGAAAATGACTTAGCTGTGTTTTATTTTCCTCTCCTACTTAAGACTAATCATTTGCAAAATAAGATACCTTTTCACTCATTTGCACCTATTAATTATGTTTACAGTTCATTAACACCCCCCCCCCAAGCTGTCGATAATTATTACGAATTTATTTGATAAAGAACAAGTTTAAAAATTAACAAGTGTTTTTAATTGAATATTATTACAATGATTCAATAATAACACAGGCAAATGTGACTCATATGAATTTCACGTGAAAATCATGAAAACTTCTATGTGAAATTCACTTTAAAAGAGCATCAACTGTGAATTCACATGGAAAAAAAATCACGTGCAATTCACGTAAAATTCACGTGATTTTCACGTGCAATCTTTTACATGAATTTCGCATAAAATTCACGTGAATTTCACATAAACTTGATAACGTTAAATTATACATGGACATTTCAATACCCTGAATCTCGGGTTCAAATGAACGTCAGACGGCTTAATCGAGTGTGACGTCACAGTCTTGTAAATATCATCGAAATCTGACTGTAGTGTAAAACTTTATATATATTTTAAAAAGTTATCTAAAAATACATGAACAGTAATGCTGCTGATTATTTATGTTATTTGCTTTCTTTCAAGTGCTAGAAATTTGTGTTTTCCTTTTGATTGATGATCTAAAAATTCGGGATGGTGAATACGGCTGATAAAAATGTTCATTTCTACATGCCTGTATCAGCAATTTCCTGTACGTCTAACTTTATGCATACACCAGCTTCCAAGGTATCACATTGGTAATTATTCCATATGTATATAAGGGGAGATTAAAATTGATGCCAAATTACGGAAATCTGAAATGACGTTACTAGCGCCCCGTCTACCGACAGCGGAAAACAATACCATGGAATTTTCCCACTTGCACAATACTGCCCTCAAATCACATGGATGTAACCAACATCATAAAACAGCGATATAAAAATGTCACTCATCTTCAGTAGTTTTACAAAACTGACCAAAACAACAATCTTTTGGAATACATTGTTTTGAATATCTACCGTTTGAAATTCTAAAGGGTTGTCAAATATTCTTAGGTATTTTAAATGTACTACTCTCACAATTGGAAATTTCAAATGCTCTTATTAGTTTTAATTCATAGTTCTTTCTGGTTTTATTGTAAAATTGTAATTTTCCACGTTTAAAAAAAATCTTGATTTTTGAAGTTGCATGTTTTAACTCTATCGATATAGTGATTCTTCAAGTAGTTGGAAAATGTGCTTTCATTAATATCTATGATGATGGGAGATTTAATTCATTTTTTAATTCTTAAGAGAAAAAAATAATGGGAAATGAGAGAAATCAGGCATGGAAAGTACATGTAATCATACTGCATATAGAACTACAATACAAGTTCATAATTTTGCACACACAAAAAAACCGAGGAGAGGGAGGCGTGAGCAGGATATGCTTTATTTGTCATTTGCCAACATTTATAAATGTATTCTAACTTAAATTGTCTAATCCCCATACCGTTTTTATATTTTACCTTCATTTTATTTATTTTTCTTTCGCTTGAATATATTAAGAAATTTGAATATTTCACTTTAATCGCTTTTCTTGTGAAACTTTTAACGTGAATAGCTTTTCAAGTGAAAGTCGTGTGAAATTTTTCGTGTGAATTTCACATGAAGAACTTTCACGCGAAATTCCTGTGAATCTTTTCACAGGAATCACCGTTCACATTATTTCCTTGCGAAAATCAAAATCACATTAAAATTTTCGCAACGAACTAATGTGGGAAGAGATATAATGATTTTCACATGAAATTCATGTAAAAAAAACCAACGTGAATCTCACGTGAATTCTTGTTAGATATTGTTTGTATCACATGGAATGTACGTGAATTACACGTGAAATGTTCATGTGAATTGCACGTGAAATTCACCTGAGACACATTTGCCTGTGTACACATCTTAGTGCCCTTGACTCAAGTACATCTTCTTCACACCTGTCAACATTAACCATGACTTTTGAAATTTGCACGAACCTCTTATTTTTTACAACTGGACCACTTCACAACTGATTACTGACAAATAGCTCTCACTACTAACTGAAACTGCTAACGAAATTCTGTATTTATACATAGCATATCTTTACCAAGAACCGGATGTAAATAACTAAATGAATATTTCACCATTACAATGAGTATTTACATGTTATTTAGAGCAACACATATATATTGTATATAAGAAAGTATATCAATAAAGCAAAAACAAAAACCCAGTAATATTCGTTATTTTACAAGATGTGCCACATTCTCTACATCATCACGGCTATTTACAATTATAAACAACAAGGTCGGGATCAAGATATCCATGACATCGTCCGAATTGTGGTAATTTTGAGGGGATAAGAAAGCAGAAGATGTCCCGATGCACGTCAAGTATATTTGATAATAATAAAGTGACAACATTGCTAAACGTAGTGAATTATTATGATGTTGTGGGAATCTGTAAAGAGACAACCTGCTAAAACATAAAAATCAACCAATCCCCTTTTTATCTATTAATACATACACGTAATATAACGATTTATAACAAATATATAGTAAACAAAAATCAAGCATAGTGTTTGTTAAACAAAATCAATATCAATGTGTAGTAAACATAATCAATTCTAATATACTGTAAAAAAAATCCTAGTGTAAAATAAGCAAAATATATTTTAGTGTATAGTACAACATTAATCCCAATTTGAAATAAACAAAACCAAACCCTACTCTGCAGTAGATAAAACTACATTTACAGTAGTGTTATGTGCAAACAGATAAAAAACTAGTCTATCCAACTTTAGCAGCTGTATTAAATCATATTCAGGAAACAACTTATCTAATTACCGTATTAAGCATGACGTACTACATACAGAAGAGTGTATGGTGCGTTATTTTGTTTTGGTGTATTGTTTTTTACGGAATTCTAATATTGACATCATATTTTTTTTTCTAATTCTGACAATTATTCGGCTTCGATATTATCCTAGATATCATCGATTAATGATTTACCCAACAAATGATGAAGTAATGCATTGTAGTGACAAAAACAATTAATGTGTTACAACCTGTTGCGTTAATTGAGTTAACAATAATGGGGATCTGTACATTTCAAAGGTAACGTGATCAGATATTAAAAGTTAGCTGAATACTTAGCTATTATAGCTAATTATCAAATAACCATGCACACATGTAAGGTCACGTACTTGAGAGTCCTCAATAACGTTAATACTTACTATGATACATTAACTCATATCAAGACACATACACGCCATCTTAAAGTTATGTTGGAAAGACTTTAGACTCTCAATTGGCTTTCCACAAGCTGGTACATAAAATACAGGTACCAACTTTCAGTGTCGTAAGATACAGGATCGAACACGTATGTTTCATGAATACGTCATTCGCATCAAACCGTTGCAGGATACTGTATTGTAAATGCAAAAATGTTACTGACCATATACACATAAGAGTCTCGTCAAAAGAAACCGTATCTCACAGTTCTGATTTCAAATATTCTTCCAAGGCAATAAAAATAATGGTTCAACATATATCTAAAATGTTCAGTAGGTCAACAATGACACATAAACGCCGTCTTAACGTTATATTCGACCTTGAACTCTCATTTGTTATACTACAAGCTGGTGAATGAAATATAGTTACCAACTTTCCGCATCGTGATAGTGAGGACCGAATACGGTTTCTATGAGTACGTCATTGGCATCAAAGTAATACAGGGTATGGTATTGTAAATATAAATTGTTACTATCCCTACTGCAGGTAAAAGTATTCTCAAAAGAAACCGTGTCCCATATTTCTGATTTCATATATCTTTTGCAAGTCAATAAAAATATTGATTCAAGATATATCCACGATTTTTACAAAGTATTACATGCAAGGCTTCGTGATTTTTTATTATGATAGAGGAACTCCAGATGAAATGGACTCGAAGTTTTATTCCATATACTTTAGCCCAGGTGGGTGTATATTGTTGTAAATAACTTGACGTTCTTTGAAGATATACAACAATAAATACTTATCGATTCATTGAAACACATTACATTTCTGAAGGTAAAAACCTAAAACTACAAATGCATAATGAAATATCACAAAAAGGTAGGAATTCAATATTCAAATACTCATTCAAGTCAAAATAGTTTCCAAAATATTTCAGGCATTGAGTTCCTGACATGCGAAACCATTGCATTATTGGTCAGTCATAATTCACACGAAAAATAAACAGTTTCATAGTGGACAACATTAACAACTCCTTACAACTTGTCATTGGGGTAAATGTTGTCTGGTGCGTTGAAACTAACTGTTAGGCACTTCTTTGCAAGCTTATTTTCTTGTCGGATCAACCCTCTTATTTGGTTAAGGGAAATATTTCGCACAGGGTGTGACCGGTCGCAATGATATGCTTACTCCTCTTTTCACTTGACCCTACCCCTGGTGTGTTCAAGAGTCCGTCTTTCAAAACTCTATTTTTTTATTCCTGAAATCAGTTATGAAATCTATTAATATCGTTATTTTACGTTTCCATTGCACAACTCAAACATGCGTAACACCGACTGTTATCGACCTTAACCTCAGAAAATAAAAGTTAAGATCTGCTCACTCTTCAGCGAACACAGACTGCAAATTCAAGATAGTGCAGTCACTGGGTGACCGGTCGACAGGGGATGTTTACTCCCCCTAGGCCTAATTCCACCTCTGGTATATCCAGGGATCCCTGTTTGCCAAACTCTCTATTTTGTATTGCTTATAGAGGTCGCGAGATTGATCACTGTTCGTTATCTTCGTCTTACATTGTAAATATGCAATCCAAGTAAGCACAATTTGAAAATCAAAGAAGCCGATTCATTTAATGGGATAATACATATTTCTGCTATGTAAATTAAATCCATTATATTTGAAAATAGTTTACATCAATGATTGTGAGAGTGAATAAATAGATAATTAGTTGATTGTTCATAACAGCCATCAATACACCAGTCCATGCAGAATGGAACCGTTTAAAAACGGAAGTATTTTTACAATATGTATGCATGATGTGCAGTGCCCGCAAGGTTATTCTTGACATGATAAACGATAAACCACGATACACGCACGATAGGATAGGATACACGCACGATGCGATAGGATACAAACACGATACGATAGGATACACGATAAACCTGTTAAAATCTAAACCTGATAAACGATCTTCACGATAGACTTGATAAACGCAAAACGCGATAAACGATATTCACGATAAACGGAAAACCTGATAGGAATGTTGTAAATTTGGAATCAATTTAGACAGAACGAAATTTTGATACCGACAACATAATTGCACATTATGTTGTTAATAATACTGAAGAATTTCAATATTCATTATACACTAAAACGTATAATTTCTTTAATACACGGTCGTTATTTAACAAAAATATTTTTATTTTAGTTTGTTTACGCCATCACAGCTAAATTCAGAAAACTAAACTGTATACGGTATTTAATTCATTATTTGATATATATTAGAATTTTCCCAGCCAATGATTCTAAAATTATAATTGTCACCTAATGTTTGATATATAAATTAAACAGTGAATTAATTAAATGTAATATAATGTATTGATATCATGCTTCAGTAGTTCTGTAATTCTAGTGTCTATTATCTTGAATGTGAAACAAACCAAGATATATTTTGTGTGTAGCGAGGATGGGGTTATTTTGCATCTAGTTCTAAGTTCACCGGTCATCCAACAATTACATTTATTTTTATCATAACCGCTTTCAATAAAGATCCACTGTATTACACCAAATCTTCATACATTAGATATTTCTACACGATGAGTGATGATTGATAGTCATAAGTAATTGGAACATATGTACATTGTATTTGAATTGATATCTTAATAACAAAAATAAATAAACTATGAAAAAAAAAAAAAAAATAAACACGGCTTTTTAAATTCTCAATTTTGAAACGCTTAAAAGAAATTGTGTTTAGTATGTAAAAAAATACGAATAATCATCAAACCCGGTATTAATTTTCAGTATCTACCTGTATGATTACGGTATAGGTACATGTACAAGTACAAGTAAAAAAAAAAAACCAACGATGAAAGCCGAGTCGTGCCCAGTAACACCCTTGCACCTTTTTAAAACTTAATATTCTATATTTGTCAAATACAATGTCCCTGAGAATGTTTGCAGTCAAAACATGGGTGATACAGAGACGCGAACAAGTTGAATGGTGGATATATAAATAGAACACAGGTGTAACAAAATCGGGAAGAAAACTTATGTATTAAACTATATGTAATAAACAACGTAATTTACTGTTTTTTCCGTTCAAATTGAAACTTCCTATTTCTCTGTTAGTGTTAATTACAAATACTTGTTTCTAGACAAGCAAACGCTTATGAACTGTACATGAAGGAACTATCAGATTTACTTTTTCATTAGATTTGATATATAATCCCGATTGTTCCCAAAGCTACATGATAAACGATTTTCACGATAAACGAAAAACCTGATACACGCAAAACACGATACACGATATACCCGATAAACGCAAAACACGATAGAAAAAGGAAAACCCGATAAACACAAAACAAGATACGATAAAATACATAAATATATAGGATACATAAATATATATTATACATTAATAAATTTGTAGTGCAATATATAAAACAATTTTATGCTAAAGGAGGACAACTATTTGGATATCAGTTATATTGTAATGATAAATGTATTTAAAAGGGTATACAATAAAGTTTGCAATAGTTAGATTGAATTGTCAAGTCATACAAAGCTATTGTTTACCACATGAAAGATCACCTTTGCTTACCTGTAAGACACACTACCACATACACCAAGAGTCAAATTGCCTCCAGGTAAACAAATTTTGAGGAAGCCGTCTCCCTCCAAACCGGGCCTCTCATATACAAACTTTCTTAAATATATGTTCAATATACATAGTTGAATACGATTGTTTTACAATGTATCGATCTGTATTTAAAGCCCATTTCACTGAGATATATCAATTTCCACTGTTACAAGAGGTTTCAGTTAGTCAACAATTCAGTTTATATTTATAAATATTCAGTGCAATGAAAGAAATAAAAATATTAAGAGCCTCTGATATATTTGTTTCATTATAAAAGCTTATGATGATATGTTTCCAAGATATGTCAATATCTAATACATTGTTAATCCTTTTTTCATATTCTGTTAGACGTTCTGCCGACATATATAAGGTGTTCTATGTTTTCAATTTCACCACAGTTTTCACAATATTTTTTTCTATATTTGGATTCCATTTGCTAGCATTCAAATTATTATTCAAAAGTTTATGTAACAATTAATAGTTAAACTCTGATGTTTGTTATCTGATTTTTTTCGACTTGCATAAATATTTTGGAATGTCAAACTTTTCCGTCTAAAAGTTCGTAATATATATATCCATGTGAAGCTGATTGAAATAGAAGAAGTATACATTATAAAGAAAACCAACGTAACTTTATCATGCTTTTCCTCTCTTCCCGTCGTACCAACGAAAAACAGCGTTATCCGAATATATGTTGATATTCGTTAGGTAAATGCAACTGCAAGGCACACTCGTCATCGGATACCAATAGTTGGTGATCGGTTAGAAGACAGGATGGGACACAAAGTCTTTTCAAAACTCTGCCTGCGCTGGGTGTACAGTCAAATTGAACTTAGCAAGGGTCAAGGGAAATCACTACGTTCACAACACTCAGGGTTACATTACCACCACCCCCTCCTCCTCACAATACAATAGAATAGCTAAAACCATGTCTTTGCAACATAGAAACTTGATTTTTGCACATTTCAAACAGATTATCATTTCTGTTTCCAGATTTACTAACTTTGATTAAAGATTGATAAACTCTTAAGAATTCCCGACAGACTTTACACTATCTTATGTGTCTAGTAAAGCTTTCAATATCCCCCACTGCATAGATCGTTAATTAGAAGCAGCACAGTAATATCAATGTTTGTTCACTCACAAGAGGATCACACTCCGATATGAAATATTGTATGATCAAAAGACCAGAGTTCCCTGTCGTATGTGATCATTTATATTACAGGAAGTATCCTAGGTTCACTCCTACCTACATGGTTGTAGAAATTAAGTCCTACAGTACATCTTAAACACAAATGTAGGGTCACATCAGAACCTATACATAATGCATTATCCTATAGTTGTTATAACGGTTTGAATATCAGAGTAAAATAATATCAAAATGACATCAAACATAAACGGATGTCCTCGCTGTAGAAGACTGTATATCAGTATGATTGGTGTGAATTCATCAATACAATTACTAGAATCAGAGTGAATTTAACTTACTTACAGACACGTTCCTCTTCTGAAATAATCGGTGTCATTGTCATATACAATAATCGGTGTCATTGTGAGGTACAGTATTTGATATGATTGTCATGAACGATAATCGATACCACTGACATGTACAATAACCGATTATATTATCATTATAACAATCGATGCCATTATCATTTTAATAAACGATAAAATGTCCATGTACAATGATCGATTTTATTGTCTTTATAATAACCGATGTAATTACTGCCTAAAATAATCGATAACATTGTTATATGCAATAATCGATACCCTTGATATGTACAATAATCGATGTCATCGTTATGTACAATAGTCAATACCATTGTCATATACAATAATCAACACCATTGTCATGTACAATAATTAGTACCATTATCGTTATAATGATCGATATCATTGTCATATATAATAATCGATATCACTGCTATGTACACTAGTCAATACCATTATCATTATGATAATCAATATCATTGTCATCTACAGAAGCTATAATCGCATGGTCAATTCGAAAAAAAGACACAAGCATTGGTGCTCCTAGTGTCAGTTTCGGGATGACCTTCGTCCTCGAGACAATCGTTATACAGCTGCGCACAATAAGAATCAACTATTACTTTCCATCGAAATGTAAACGTGTTTTGTACTTGGATTTATGTAAAGCACAATGCGATCCGATTTTAACGAAAGAAATATGGGGCATTATACATATTATCGTCTTACTATAGGTAACCAAATCTTGACTAGAAACTAAACAAAAGCGTTTCATTGATTCAATTTTCATTTAAAATTAGCATTGCTAACGTTCAGTAATCGTTATAGTGATATAGTTTGTTAATAAGGCCTATCATTGGGTCAAATGATTTGGTCATACAGTACCAACCAAACCTAATATGACACCCAAGCAGTTCCAGAAAGCAGTCCTTGGGACTGCTCTCGGATTGTTCTCTCAAAAAGTGAGACTATTCTGGGACTGCTCATGGAGTGCTCTATGGGACAGCTTTCTGGGACTGATTTGCGAAGCAAAAATGAATGAATCACGTGGTTTTATGATTGACAAGGAATCCTTTTAAGGTAGAGATTGATAGGTTGATGCTAAAACAAATAACCATTGGAGGTTTTTTTATTTTGAAATATGTTTATGATGAAGCTTCGATATAAAACATAATAAAAATCAATGTAGGTAATCGACCTTGTTTTTGAGAAATATGGCGATTTTAACAACACCTTCTTTAGTCCTTGTAAAGCGTAAAAAGTGAAGAAAAATAAGTAGAGAGCAATATACAAATAGAGCTATAACATTTTTATTGTAAAAAGGATCATAACTTGTCATATATGGTTCCAAACAACCTTTCACATAATTGTATATTACACATCAATTTCAAGTTCAGCAATCATTATTAACATGCAACAACATTACTTCAACAGAGCTACATTGGCCAATTACCTTAAACCAGTGCACACTATTTGCACACAGGGTCATACCTTTGCTTAAGCTGCAAAAAAATTACCCATCAAATTTCAAATTTTATTTCATTAAGTGGTCAGTCTATTAGTAAGTAAAATATATGAAAAAAATTATACACCATAATGGGGTTCAATATGGAACTAGCAAAATATTCCTAACCCCACCCCCTTTTAACAAACTACACATTTTTGTAAGTAAAAGGGTTATTAAAAGATGTTGTAAACAATCCATCAAAAACAGCTTGCTGAAATTCGAAGATTCTTTGTAATACCTTTTTTAAATTAATAAACATAATACAGAAAGTATGTATTTCAAATTGTAGCTTATATTTTGTTGTAGTTCTCGTTGTTGACCTTTGTGCACTTACACTCAGAATATAGATTTATCATACGTCATCATATTTGATGATTAATATCAAGAGTTTTCCCAAATAAAAATCCCCACAAAAAATTGAAATACAATTTATATTTGTTAAAACAAATCTCTCCATTACATCCCAACCCCTTTAATATACTGCATGGTATGGCGGAGAAAGAATTAGCAGGAACATAGACGTCATGAATTGCACTCGGTGCATTGAGAAGAAAGATTCAGCCAGCAGAGATAAACTACTGACCTTTTTATAACTTAGAATGTTTAAGCATTCCCAAATTACCTCTTTGAAAACTGAACATGACAATAAGAAGGTTTCTATAAGCTATTTCAGGGGCGGATCAGGAATTGAAGTTGGGAGGGGGGTGCAACTGTATGAGGCAGGGGTCTGGGGACCGCCTTGAAGGGGGGGGGGGCGATTCCCCAGAAACTCCTGGATTTTACAGATTTTTTAGGGCTTAAAATATGTCTCCTATGTAGTCATTTTTATTATTTTCCGTCATTTTTAATAAGGTGAAATTAATAAAATAACGCAAATTTTAAGAGTTTTTGGAAAAGGTAGCAGTTCTCCCACTAAAAGTAATTCAATAAATCAAAAGATTTTATCAGACATTTATTTCTCTGAAAGTGGAGGAAATTATGGCTTCTTTTATCGTTTATATTTCTCTAAAAAGAAACCACAATTTACTTTAAACTTGAAAATTTTAGGGGGGCTCGTGCCGGTTGCCCCCCCCCCCTCCCCCCACCCCCACCCCTTATATCCGCCAATGCATTTATGTGTGTGCTCTTGCGATTGACCTTTTTGCACTCACAATGATTGCATTAATATTTAGTTATTTTTCATACATTTTTTTATAATAACCAGACACGATTACCTATTATAAGAAATTGATATGATTATACAGCATAGTGCACCAAATATGTTTAAATAACAACTTTATATTTAATATCAATGGAAAGATTTCCACCCAATCGACCCGTGGATTGATTGATTGTATCTTGTTTAACGTCTCTCTCGAGATTTTTTTTACTCATATGGAGTGGTTACCAAGACCGGTGAACGGCTTTAAATTTAGGCCTTTGTTCGGCGCTTACGGCCATTGAGCAGTGATGGTTCTTTAGCGTGCCACATCTACTGTGACACTGGGCATCCGTTTTGAAGGTCATCTCCGAGGACCAGTGACATTCACACCTGATGCTGAGCGTTTGGCAATGGAATTGTCACTACCTGTTTCAAGAACTCAGGTCTGTCGCGACCGGGATTCGAACCCTGGGCTTCTGCATGCGGGGCGAACGTTCTAACCTCTAGACCACCACCGCGGCTCGACCCATTGATCTCAAGGCTCATATCAGCTATCTTTATCTCACAAATATATATGTCTCTTCATAAGTTTATGAGTCCTACTTGCAGACTCACACTGAAACAAAAACTCGCTTGGATAACTTAGAATGCATGCATATTGCATTCACAATATATATGCACTGAGTGTGTGTAACGGGGGTGGGGTAGAGGGGTTAGAAAATGAGAAATTCAAACACATTGATTAAAGTTATAAAAATGGTATTTTATTTTCATTTACAAATGTTTACTGATTTTGGTAGATCAAAAACTTAGAATAATCAACAATGACACTTCCTCTATATTTATACAATATTATTGTCTTTAAAAAAGACATGTAATACATAAATACATGTACTTGCTTTCCATTAAATTCACACTTTAGTATGTTGCACAATATATCTGGGCTCACAAATACATTATTGATTCTATACGAGTCTCACATTGTGCAGAAGTTCTTGAATTTTCTCTTTAACCTGTAAAATTGTTGGGTCCAGGGGATATGACAACATCAATGTAAATGAAGTACCTGTTATAAAAAATATATTCTGTATATTCAAATATTGAAAAAAAGATGAATATATATTATACTAAGAATTGTCTTTATAAATGTCTGGTGGCAAAATGAAAAATTATATCTTACTAAGATAGAAAATATTGTACCTTTCGTGCTGATTTTCATGGCAAATTGCTGTTGAAGTTGTTGGCTGGAAGCCCATTTCAACTTGCACTGGTCCTTAGGATGATGCTTAGAAAAAAATCATCATAATTAATATTTGCACAGTCAGTATTAATCATTAATTATACTGTGTCAGACAATGTCAATTTTAAAATTGTGTGTCTCAATGCATGTTTAGTGAACTTTAAAATGCTGATATATTGAAAATTACACACATAACATGTATTTTATTATGTTAATTTTTAAAATCTTGTCTGAAATCAGTATTACATATGTAACACTACATGTATGTTAAATGTGTGCAGTGCAGCAATGTGAACTCTTGCAGTAGTAGTACATCTGCATGGTTGTTATTTATTTCATATTGTTATAGTTACCTTCTATTTAAACTGTACATACCCTCCCACCCCCGGGTCCTTAATGAGATGAATACACATCATAATTATCATTACAATATGAGATGACAGATATGTTTTCATAAACTGCCAGTCCATTCTAATAATATCAAAACAAGTCAACTCTAGATTTATCAGACCTGTTTCCTTTACGGAGTGTGGGTCAAGAGAAGGACATACATATCTTAGTATCATGCAATACATTTATTTGCCTATGAGGGTGTGTGTGATTTTACAAATATTTTAGATAAAGTTTTGTAGACCTACATGCTTGCATGAAACATGAAACACCAGATTTGAAATATATCTTAGGTCAATGAAATTTCAAGATACTATAAGTACTATCATTTATACCAAATAGAATTTTAGTGCAACACCCCCTCCCCTCAAACTTATGAGAGCCCTATTTTTTTTCAAATCTGGCATACACATGACATCCATATAGAATTACATGCACATGTAGGAGTTATATTTTGAGCACATATGGAATACGTAAATGCACAAAAAAATGAAACAGCTCCAAATTGTGCGTTTATAGATCTATGTTATTATAAAATCGGGTTGTGAAATAGCAGAGGAAAAGTGGGTTGAATACAAATTCAATTTGCCATTTTTTTTCACTTACCAAACGAAATTATAATTTCGTTGTCCACGTTGAATGCATCCATCGACTTCCTCTTCTCAGAAGAAACTTTGTTTAAACTCTCAATGACTACATAAACAGTATTGAAACTCGCAGCACTCGGACATCACGATCACGCTACATGAACAACTTTGTTTACGTAGCGCAGCTATGCATGGTGGTGAATTTCGTGAGGTAAAAAAGTGCCATTCTGCACGGACGAAACATTTAGTCCACTATTATTACATTGATGTATTCCTAATCTAAACTATGGCCAAATTTCTATATCTTTCGTCGAGACGACCCTCTCAATCATCGATTCAGTCACAGCAACAACTTTTACTTTCGGAACCCCTTTCGTTTTTCAACTACTCTATGGCGATGTGCGGAATTCCGAAAAATAATTTCACTTGAAAATACACGATTTTTACTGATCACGTGGTTGCTATCGGTCTCTACCTTAAGTTTTTTAAAGAAGCAGATTTTACATGAATGTGAACAATTTACTCCTTGTTCTTTTCCCACTAAATCATGATTTTATGTAACATTTTACAAGTATGTGTAGTTCAGTGATACCTTGTAAAACGAAACACAAATATTTACCTGTATGCGCCTGCGTTAGTCGTTGTGATATCTTCGATGTTGGATTTTCTAACCCAGAGTGAAAAAAAAAACACTCTTCGGATTCAATTATAGTTTGCTTTATCAATTTTAATTGCCCAATTACATTTTAAAAAGGAAATACATTGGACCATTTATTAGATAGACGAGTTTATGCATGATTTTTGAGGGGGGATTTGGTATGGTGTCGGCAGATTCGATATGAAGGGGTAAGCTACTCATGTATACTGTGTCCATGGCGACGGAAGACACGGAATGTCGTCGTGTGTTTACAGGTTTCAAAACCGGGCTATCATGAGTATCAAACGAGGAATTATTGTTAAATACTGTCGTTGATAACGCTGTGGACACGTCTATTAGGGGACATGCACTTTACAAACACTATACCCTCGATTTTAGTTAAAACAACATGTGCATATAGGCTTTGATTGGAATTGTCATAATTATATAAATCTGTCTAAATATGATAGTGAAATTGAAAAGAAAAATTACAATGCTGGTAATAAGTAACGCATATATAACCAATCATTTTCAAATCATAAATCCGTGTGCACGTAAGAGGAAAGCAGTTTTTGCTAGTTTAATATAGACGATACGTGAATACATCATTTAGGTGAGTTTAAGCACAATTATTTCAATAACAGAGACAAGAAATACATATAATTATGCTAAATAATTTTCAGAACCCAAGATATGATTTACATGTATGGAATATTAAAAAAATAATAAAATAATGAATAACACCAACAAAATTACCTGACAGAACGTGGACTTCAATCGATCTTACGTTTTGAAATTGTGGTTATCAGACCTGTTGTTCTGTCTCATCACATAAAACTTAACCAGTGTATCCAATGTAAAGTTTATTGAATAAAGCAGGTAAAAGGCTACAAATAAAGAAAATCACATTCAAATAATATTTCAACCATTTTAGAGTTCAAAATATCGAAAAAGCATTATGACACAAACGGTGTTCCATATTAAGAAAATTTGGACAAGGTGCATCTTCTAGATATTATTAAATCCTGATAAATTCATAGTAATGATACTTTCAGAAGTGTACAAATACAAGAATAAGTGAAATATATCTTAACATATAATATAAAACGGTTTAAGAAGTGCTATTGGGAAATGGCACACTGTCAACAATACTGAGCATAAATTGAATTATTGCACCAAATTTGACTAAAGAAACATAAACTGTATCTTGCATATAAATCAGACATAGAAATAATGCCAATAAATCCACATGACTTACATCGTGGTGGTGTACAAGTTGCAAAACAAACAGTTCTTTTACCGTGGTGTAACCACGTGCGTCTATTGATCGGAGGATATAATCAAAATTAAAGTCTATGAAGCGCAATACATGTAATAGGAATACACTACACCGATAAACTCTACATGTATCTTTTTTTCATTCGTATTCATAAACTATCGTTTTGTTATTAATTCAAAAAAAGTGTCACACAGGCACTTTGAATATGTGCTGTTTTCATGTATAATGTATTGTTTTCTCTTTAATTACATTGTAAGTCATTTATCTTCAAGTTTGACTACCGTATTGATGTACTTCGGAGATTATCCACAATTTCTATTGCTAATCTAACTGTCGGCTTAGCCCCCCCCCCCCAATAGTTATCTTAACCCCTCCTACAGGGACTACTCTGACCGTTGGGACTGCTTGGAACACCGGGAACGCTGGGACTGCTCTCCGGCTTGCTTACTGGGACTGCCGGGGCTGCTTTTTGGTTTGTTTACTGGAACTGCTGTGAGAATCCTGCGATATTGTCCTGGACTGCTGCGGTACTGTCTTGGGACTACTCCGGGAGTGCTAAGCAGTCCCAGAGCAGTTCCAGAAAGCAGTATACAGGACTGCTCTGGGACTGTTTTCTGTCAGGTTGGGTCTGGTTGTCACTGTACTGATTGTTAGGCCGTTTTTGGCACAATAATTTCGCTGAAGATAACTCAGTTTACCTGATCAATATAGAGGGCTCACGGCGGATGTGACCAGTTGACAGGGGATGCTTACTCTCCCTAGGTAACTGATCATACCTCTGGTATAATCAACGATCCGTGTTTATCCAACTCTATATTTTGTATTGCTTTTAGGAGTTATCAGATTGATCACTGCTCGTTATATCCATCTTTCATTATAAGAAATACATGTATACCGGTATATAGTTGTCTACTTATGAATCTCACATGTCTATTGAACATTTCCTTAAATAGTCCTAACACACCATGTAAATATTGCTTACAGTGGGAATATACAACTAGTGGTGTAATGCGTGAATCTGTGCAGGCTGATTTTCATTGGAAGCAATAAATGGAGTAGATACTCTATGGAAGGTGTATTGGAAGATACAGTTTAACTTAGAACAATTCAGAACAAAAACGATTAAACACCTCTTGTCTGCGTTACATAACTATTTTCCGCCGGTACTTTGACCACTGTCCTGAACTCTGGATAATGTTTATTGTCTTGAATATGGTATTTAATAATGATAATAATGATACTAATAATAATGATGTCTTTTATTCAAAGGGGATAGCACAATTTATTTTAAAACTACTTTACATTGTGGTCCTGGAAACATATATACATACAGCAGTATTATACAGATACAAGATAAATAGTATATGAAGGTATATTGTATACATACATGTATGTTATATACATATTTAAAACTGAAAATAAAACAAAATAAATAATTAAACAGATAAAAATAAAACTGAAAATAATCAAAAGCAAATATATATGTTTTTAATTTCCCGAATAAAAAAAATGACTAAGATAAATGGATTTAAAAGTGTCCAATGTTGTGTAATATTATAAAAATTATGGCATATTATTGCATAACTGCGAACCGTAAATTGTAAAATATCATCTAAAATAGTGTGTCTTTGTTCTCTGGATATATAATGAATTACTTTGACTTAATCTGGTAGATTTACTGCTAATTTCATGAACATACTGAAAAACAATTAAATAATCAGGGGTTAGACTATGCAAAACTTTGAAGACAATGATAGTTATATATACAAAAAAAGTCTGACAGAGGCATTCATCTAAGTTGCTGCATCATTTCTGTTGTAGGTGTATTAAAATTTATATTTAAAATCACTCTAACAGCTCACTTTTGAAGTTTGTATAATTTGAAAAGACCGTCCTTGTTTTCCATATTGCCTCAAACAGTACAACAGTAGTTGAAATGAGGAAAAACAATTGTATTAAAAAAATTCGGATATAATTCAGTTGACAAGAATTAAAGTAATCTAGATAAAACACTTATTTTGCTTGCAAGTGTTTTGGTTAAAATTTCAATATGTTCAGACGATGTGAGACATGTATCAAAAGAAACACCAAGTGGTTTTGCACATGATACATTTTCGATGGCGATATTGTCCACTTTTATCGAAAGTTTTCTACAATTTCTTAATCTTTTTTTTTCTGTACCAATTATCGTGCACTGGGTTTTCTACCGCACTGTCAAATTAGCAACCATGTTAAGACTTCATAAACTTAGTAGATGTAGTAAACTGATTATTTATAATTCTGTCATCGTGTCTTTTAAGTTAGCGTGCTTGGTATTTGAGCAGAAACGTAGAATATTATCAAATGTAATGGTATTTCTCACAAACCAACAATGTTGTTAAAAGAACTAGGGTAATTCATACATTTCCCAACCAGATTCACATACATACATATTTGCACTAATCTCAGAAAACTGTCTCCCACTCAGTCAAGTTATTGCTGATACCTGATTAGTTTTCTTATGCTAAATACCTTTATACTTCAATGGATATTTCATGGCCCTAACATACAACCGCAATCACTTTGGCATACACCATTTATTGACATTGGATATGTGTATGTTATCAACGAAACATGATAAGCAAACCTTTCTCTCGGATTTGAAAGCAAACATTTTCCTTACAATATCAATATAAACCTGTACATAGGGATTTAAATTTTGTTGTGACGTGACACGTTGCGAAATGCCATTAGCTACATTTTAACACGGTGCAGCAATAATCTTTCTTCAGATGTCTTAGCTATACCCCCTTTCATTTATTATCTTCTTGAAGTCGCATTTCATTTTCAAATGCTACATATTAGCACGGTGTATACGATCGTGCTGCTCTTCCTTCATTTCTACATATACGCTATTTATAGGACACAGCTTGGTAAAACTGATTTGCATCGTATACCTCTCAAAAAGACATAACATGTCTACCCTGTGGTCCGAATCTCTGGCAAATATACATTATATTATTTCTTCAATGCAATCATAATCAATCTCAATAATGACAGACGCAAGCCGATACCATATAGGAGTATTTGTATGCACAAATCCTACACATGGAGTAGAAATTCCTATATACAAATCTGCAACAGTGGTATCTCATCAGTTAGCATGTAGACAATTCAACAAAGCTGTGCCATATATAAAAAAAAAATTGAAATGGTGGTTGAAGTGGGAAAAAACTCAACAACTACAACAAATAAGCATATGTCATATGAGTTCTGAGATCAATCAATGTTTGTAATTTTCACTTTTTCCATGGCACCTGTATTTGAACTGTTTTTCTGTGAATACCAAAGACTTCGTGATGAGCGAACAATTCATTTACCTAGACTATATCATGGTCAAACGCATATGTTACCTGAAAGAGGATATAAGGCTTATATTTTTTGTATATGCTATATTCGATAGCATCCGTGTTCTTTAAATTGGGCTCAGTTCCTGTTCCTTATTGTGAGATCAATGGAAACTAACACTATACAGAGATTTTATTTCCTATGGAACAAAATTAATCTACATATACAGCAAACAGAACCAAACGTAGTGTACAGTAAACAAAATCAATCCTACTAGACAGTACACAACACAAAACAAAATCAATTCTAGTGTACAGTAAAGAAAATCAATCCTACTAGACAGTGCACAACACAACACAAAATCAATTCTAGTGTACAGTAAACAAAATCAAACCTACTAGACAGTGCACAACACAACACAAAATCAATTCTAGTGTACAGTAAACAAAATCAAACCTACTAGACAGTGCACAACACAACACAAAATCAATTCTAGCGTACAGTAAAGAAAACAAAACCTACTATACAGTGTACAACACAACACAAAATCAAGTCTAGTGTACAGTAAAGAAAATCAAACCTACTAGACAGTGCACAACACAAAACAAAATCAATTCGAGTGTACAGTAAAAAAAATCAAACCTACTAGACAGTGTACAACACAACACAAAATCAATTCTAATGTACAGTAAACAAAACAAAACCTACTATACAGTGTACAACACAACACAAAATCAATTCTAGTCTACAGTAAACAAAATCAAACTTACTAGACAGTGCACAACACAACACAAAATCAATTCTAGTGTACAGTAAACAAAATCAATCTAGGGCAGTCTGACCGCCCATGCTTAGAGTACAGAGGCTAAGACAGGTACCATTGAGTTTATTAGTGTCACTTGAGTTTGGAATGAATGGATCCAATTAATGCATGTCGGTGTGAAATTGTGGACTTTTACATTGCATTCTATATGATTAAATATATCCAAATTAAATGCATATCGTACAACATTGGTCGAAATTTGGTCGACATTTGCTTCATTCCGTTGGTAATTAAAATCCATCATAATCATTAGTGAATGAAAAAATTCCAAGTTGACGTAAAATATAAACAGTCCAGGGATCCGTGTTTACCCAACTCCCTAGTATTAATTTTTGCTGATGGGATTTATGATATATTTTATTGAGCCCGGTTTTTCGAAAACTGGTCAACTTTAACACAGTGGTTAAGTTTAACGGAGTTTAAACACTTAACCAAGCGATCAGCTAACACAGTGGTTAAATTCTTTTCTTTTTCGAAAGCAATTCAACACGTTGGTTAGTCATCACTGTGTTAATTTATTCAACCACCTGCTAATCATCCCATTACCCATAATACACATACACTTACTATGTAAACACTAAGAATGCAGGAGTAAAAGAAATTTTGTTTCTGGGAAATAGCTGTTGAAATGCCCATGCATTGGTTAGTTTCGAAATACATGACAATGACTGTGGGTCATGCACTTATACTTGTATACATGTATTCATTAGTCTATTCAATTTGAATAATCATAGAGGTGTTAGAGCATTTTATAAAGATATCTACTAGGACTAAGCCTAATTGAAAAAAAAAACGGTACTTGTTTTGTAGAAAGCAGGCTCATTGAATATTTTATCAAAGCGGAGGTTTATAAGGAGTCGGACAAGTTGGTTTTACAATTGTCTGAAAATAATTGACAAGCCAAAACAAAATAATTTATACACCCCTTAAAATGAATTGTTCCTCGCGGGTGAACCTCAAATGATGTCAAATTCTAAGTTGCGTGATGGGGGGGGGGGGGTCTTTTACCAGTAAAATATACGAGTTCAGTTCAAGCTTAAATTTCAGCAGATTAACAATATCTGGTACAATGGTATGAGAAAGCGGGGAAGGGGGTGTGATACTTTGCATGTAAAGATAACAGTAAACGTATGTTGTCAGAAATAAGATGGTTTGGTGCTACATGTCTTGAAAATTGGCATACGCAATAAAACTTATGAGTTTGTATATTGTTTAATTCATAATTGAACAACATTTATGGGAAGGGTTGAACGATGATGCTAGCCTATACAAATATCAAAATTTCTAAGAATATCTCAATCTGTTTTTTTCCTACTCCTAGTCTTATTTCCCCCAAAACAGTTAAAAATATTGATGGAGAAAATAATAAATCAATTTACCTTATGATGGTCTGTAGCATTTTATTTTTATGTTCTTTTTATACATTCATTCATTTTAATATTTTTTTTTGTTTTAAACAAAATATTTGATCCATCACGCTATTTCTACTAAGGGAGATTAATCTGGAATATCAACAATGAAAGACTCTTCTTCCTAAGTTTGTGTTAATTGTATAAGCCTGAATTGAATACTGTTCATATTAGATAACCTTCAATAAAGAAAATACGTGTATGTACGTTTTCATGCATGCAAATATTTCTTTGAATACGTTTGAAATGATATAAGGGATTTTCAAAAGGTCAAGGCAAGTGCAGACGATAGTGTTTTTTAAGTTTAAAGTTTGTGTTTCAATGGAGATTATCACCATGAAAGGTGAATATAACGAACAGTGATCAATCTCATAACTCCTACAATAAATACAAAATAGATAGTTGGGCAAACATGGATCCCTGGATGGACCAGAGGTGGGAAAAGGTACCTAGGAGGAATAAACATCCCCTGTCATCCGGTCACACTCGTCGTGAGCCCTATGTCCTGTTCAGGTAAACGGAGTTATCCGTGCCAAGAACGGCGTAACAATCGGTATTAAACACGTCAGGCAGCAGTTCACTCAATGATAAGTTGTATTGATGAAGTAGATCATTATAACGACCATATAATTTGTGAAATGCTGACTTCAATCGATACTGTTGAAACCCCTGTACCATCAACTTGTTCGTCAGTAGCTTACCTTGATTAAAACAAAATTACTATATGCATATCGAATCAGTTGAGATGTATAAACATCATATGCAGGTGATAATGGAATATAGCTACATAGCTATGGGAAGTTGACGATGGAGAAGCTGAAATCACCCCGTTTGTCATACAGTTCAGTTGTCAGTTTGCCGTTAATGTCTACTTTATTTATTTATTTGTAAACAAACCAAAGGACGTTTCTATTGACTCGTGAAAGGCGAATATAACGACCAGTGATCAATCTCATAATTCCTATAAGGCAGACAAAATAGAACTCCTGGACCACTACCAATACTAGAGATCAGGTGCCTAAGAGGAGTACATACGCATCCCCTGTCGTATGATAGCATCCATCATGAACCCTATATATTGATCAGATAAATTGAGTTATCCGTAGTCATAATCGGTGTGTCAAGAACGGTTTAACAATCAGTATGAAACACGTCAGACAACATTTGACCCAATAATAGGTTGTCTTGAGGAACTAGATCATCATGACGACCATATAATTTGCGAAATGTTGATTTTAAAAGAGATTGTTGGAACTCCTGCACCATCAGCTTGTTTGTCAGTAGCCTGCTTCGATTTAAAAGACTGACAATACGCAGAAGAACCTCTTGTGTATCGAATTATGTGATTGCACCTTTTTAAATTAAAAAATAATGTAATCCTGTTTCAAGCTCATGTGTTAAAGAACAGAGTAGTGATTATGAACCACATAATCCGTTGTCGAAAATAATTCAAGGCAAGTACCGCATTTATCCAGTTACTGAACTGTATACATGTCTTTCTCTTTCAGGAACTTAGGGAGGAATCAAATAGCAAAGATACCTGGGACAGCATTCTCCAATATGGTGAATTTAGAAACTTTGTAAGTGTATTTTACTTGTAATTTTTTTTAAACCGAAATAATCGATGAGAAAATTCTCTGTATAATACATGATTTACGAAAAACAACAATACATATTTATATTTGTAAAATAAAACATCTGAATCTTTATTACACGCACAAACCAAGTACCATCGTGTCAAGATGGATTTTCAGAATCAGGTTAAACTAGACACAATATTCACGACAGTGATACTGTACACTTTTTTAACATGTCGTCTAAGGAAGATTCACAATATGTTGTTCCTATGTAATAATATAATTTATAATGTAAAAATTATGCGGTACCAATTTTGATGCACCAGATGCGCATTTCAACAAATACTGTCTCTTTAGTGATGCTCAACCGAAATGTTTGAAATCCGAAATAACTATGAAGTTTTAAATCTATTATAGGGAAAACGGTGTGCCAAAAAAAGTGGAGTCAAATTAGTCTAATGATAAGAGCTATATGTGAGGGGGGGTAGTCCTTAATTTTGAAATGAACTTCTAAATTTTATAACAATTGATATAGTATATAAGGAGTGCTTTTTTTTTTCTCAAGCTGAAGATTTTAACAATTGATTGCTCAGTTGTCAAATGCACGCCAATAAGCAACTATTACGGTATCTTTCGGATACGACCTTAAAAATAAGATCTACATAATATATTGAAGAATTGGTACGAACCTACACGGATGTGGGTACACTGTATGAGCACTAAAGATAGGTCTGGATTTGTGGTACTTTACTAAAGTTTGTGTAGTTTCATTACAAAAATAATGAATAGTTACTTAAGTGATATGGACATCATATGAAACATGACCCTCAAAACGTAGTTCTGTGTCGTGAAAGGCATTGACACCTTTAGGAACTATCAGTGTTTCGGTCATGGGCATATTTAACTTGATGGCATTGTACTGACACCAGATGGTCTTTTGTAGATATCAGTTAAACATCTCAAGGAAACATAAAAACAAATAAACATCATATGGAAGATGACCTTAACAATAGAGTCCCGTGTCGCAACAAGCGATGCCACGAAAATAATTCATCATTGCTACGGTGCTGAGCGCTAAGCATACGCATGATTTTTGCTTATGATTTCATGACAATGGTTTCTCGGATATTCTTCGGTTAAGGAATTTGTACAGACGAGACGTCAACAAAATGATCAATGGATTTCTTTCTTCTAATTAGTGTTTTTCGCTCATTTTCTCGAGTATGTGTGATCACCCCGATGGTTTGGAGGTAACGTGTTTGCCTCGCAAGCGGAACATTGGGGCTCAAATCCCAGCAGAGACAGGGGATGCTTGTTCTTCCTGGGCACCTGATCCCACCTCTGGTGTGTCCAGGGGTCCGTGTTTGCCCAACTATCTATTTTGTATTGCTTGTAGGAGTTATGGGATTGATCACAGTTCGTTATATTCACCGTGCACTTAAGTCGTTAAAACAGTTCCGTCACCAAACCCTCAGCATCAAATGTAAATATCACGGGTCCTCGGATATAACCTTAAAAACGAATGTCCAATGGTTAGATAATGAGCATTCCTTAAATGCATGGAATACTCTTTAAAGTATCAACACTGTCCACAAATTGCTAAATGTGGCTATCAAAGCAGAATTGTATGCAAGTACCAATTTTACGAGTTTGATGGGAAAACGGATAATACTGTGCTTTATGACGTTTTTGGTATTTGTCTTTATTAAAGGTATTGACGAATGCATACTAAATACAACTCTGCTGGTTAAAAAATTGTTAACCTAACTACCAACGCTCCTCTGAAATCTAGTGTCAGGAATGGGGAAACAAATTTTTTTTTCCGGAAATAGTTAAACTGTCGGCAACTGACAACTGGCAACTACTCAAAATACTTAGGGGTTTCTTTAGTTATGCATAACATATAGTTCACATTACCCTGATATAAACAGCTAGGTAACTAGGTCACCGTCACAATGAGTATTTGCATGATATACAATGCAGCATTATCATAAAACAGGAGTACTATTTATGAGGACATACGTCAGCAAAATAAACTTCAAAGGAGACTATTGAAATGTAAATCTAGTATGTAGTTTCATATCAATAATTTGAAGTTTGCTTCACTATCTTTCAAAATTCATTGACGAAGTTTAGATAACACGCATTCAAATGCAACTGTATACATAAATTCAAAGCAACATCTTACTATATATGACAAGGACTAACATTTCAAGATTTGAGACATCCTTCTTCTTTTGATAAACTGTTACATTGGGGTGATAGAAGTGGACAAAACATATGGATGTGCCTTACAGTCCACTCACAAAATCAGGAGTAATAACATTGTAAAAATGAAGTGCATGTCTCACTTGTGATAGTCCACCTTAAGAAAATGATTAAATAACATGTTACATAGAAACACATCAATACAATTAAATATCATTATCAAGCTCCAAAATAGAAGTGTAATTAAGATTGATTGAAATGCAAACACATTTGGATATCAATACGTCAAATTAATTTCTTTGAAAAAATACTCTTAGATAAAGATGTAATAAAATCATGAGATAAATAATTTCATTTCCAATCTCTTATTATTAATCCAATTGCATTTGGATCTGATAAACATGTCTCGACCAGATATATAAGGAAACCATCGAAACATCAGAACACAAAGTTATACAGAGTGTATGGAATATGAAGACAACGAACAGCTGTTTGTCCAATTCTATTTTGTATTGCTTATAGACAGTTTGGCAAGGACGGGCCCTTGGATATACCAGATGCAGGATCGGGTGCTTATATGGAGTAAGCATTCCCTGGCGACTGGTCACACATGTTCTAGGTCCTATATTTTGATAAAATAAACCGAGTAATCTGTAGCCAAAATCAATGTGCCAAGAACGGCCTAAAATCGTTATGAAACAAGCCAGACAGCATTTAATCCAATGCTGGATTCTATTTGTAAAGCAGATTGTTATAACAACCACAGTGTTTGCGAAATACTAACGTTCAACTTTTCATGAAATAAAACTAAATAGTCATATTAGTTCCAATAACCTAAGTATCGAGTAATCTATCAAATATTTATTGTTTATGGTAATATACATGTATATTTCTTGCAATGCTGTAAAGAAAGATAGTTGTCTCGCGTAATGCACATCCTTAAAGTTTAGCATGAATGAATCGACAACACATTGACTATCCTTAAACATTGCTATGTCTGATCGTAAATATCCGAAATAGTAGAAAACGTTAACCAAGGTTTCCTGATGAGGCTGTATTGAAGGGATTTTCTCAGCAGCTTGGCTGGAGCTTGGTGTCAATTAGTATACAATATACTGAACTTTTACCAGGTGAGAGTTCAGAGGGTCACACCAGATTGTACATCTGGTATGCCCAGGGGTCCGTGTTAGCCAAACTCATTACTTTGTATACCTTATACGAGATATATGATTAATTTATGTTCGTTATGTTCACCTTTTCACGTGGGAAGACCCCTGTCTTACCTTTGTCACGCCCTGAATATTCATATGGTTCAATCAGTTTCCTAGTCACTTTCAAGAGAAAATATATTGTTACTGCTTTTAATGTTAAATCTTGCATAACAACTTTGTGTTCTTGCGGAATAAAAGAATGAGTCCAACCAGCGTTGTTATAAGAAGTCAATAAAATATGGACCTTCAAAACTTTGCCTGTGATGTTTAATCTCTTTAAAAACGATTATGATAATTCTCTAGCTGGTGCGCTTACCTGTCATAACACAAACTCCAGCAGATCTAAAAGTCATAACTAAGCACATATTCACCCTACTTCCTTTAACATAATCACAATTCTTTACTTTCGCGTTGACATAGAAGAATATATGATACATATATATTTTTTTTATTTTTTGTGCATTATATACGGAATGTTAAAACTAATCTTAAGTTATTATCTACCTGACAAGCATTTTGCTTACAGACTACTTTGGATGACATCGATTAATGATATATCCAAACAATGACCAGGAATTCATTCAATGAAGTACTTTACCAAAGACAGTGCTAATAAATGGATTGACACGGGTATCTTAACATTTCAAAATGAAGACAATTATCAAACGTTAGAAGTGGGTTTAAGTTCCGGTTCTTTTGTCTGGATATCAAGCAAAATACATATATGTGGATGTTTTTGATTTACAAATGGGGGGAAAACTGTGTTATTGGATTTATGCAGGTTTCTATGAGATCTCCAAACACACCTATATTGATGTATGGTTAGGTCTCAGAAGAAATTGTAATTCGTTATTTTGAGGAAAACTGTTATGGGGGTTGAAATATATTGTGTTAGATATTGACTCTTTAATATTTACCTCTGTGCTTTTACGTCATTGTCATGGAAGCATTTGTTGATTGCAATAGTTTATGCACCCCTCTTAAACTACCTTCACTCTTATGGAAACCTTTCATTGATTTCTAATTGACAAAACATTGGACAAACGGCCAAACAATTGAGGGTCATAGGTCATCTCCAAATCTACAGTGATGTAGAACCTCCGTCTGAAGGTCATGTTTGAAAGACTTTACACTATTTATGTTATACCAATCGCTTGTTTTACAAGTCAATAAAAAAACAAAGAAAAATACAATTATTCAGTATATATGGAGGGTTTTAGCAAAATACCAAATGGATGTCTACAGAAGATATACTGTAGTGAAAAAGTATTTCCAAACCAAAGCGAATAAACGTTTTATTAGATTATCTGTGTTTTTTGTCGGCATCATAGACGATATATTTCGTTGTATTCTCAGTATGCAGTAAAGGTGACTGTAAATTTAAAATGGAAAACGTTAATTGAGTGAAAGGAGCGAATAGGCTTCTGAAATGTAAATTGAACTAATTACTTTTTAAAACGGTTTCCATTGATAATGGTGAAACTTAATAGATTGTCAATAACTGTTATATGTCAACCATTCAATGCACAAATGAATGATGTGGAATGTACAGGTGAATGATTTACAACCTGTTAGCATTAAATGGACTTACAACCTGAAGACATGGGGTTCACTGTTAAATGTCCAGATTTGCGTAAAGTTTTGAAATAGGTCAACATGTGTCTTAATCAAATATCAGCATAAAAAACTAAAAGGACGACCATTCGAAAACTGTTTTTTTTTTAAATAATGAACTCAGCGGTTGAACTGATGTAAACGTTCAGTACTGGGGGATTGAATTACATACAATTGGTTACTTCTAGCCATGTCTATCTGTACGTGGGTTATTCTTCCATTAGAAAGCACATCGATTACATTCCTATTTTACATTATTTAATTGGATAACTCACGCTTTTTCATTCTCTTTACAATATACCTAACATCATTTTGCGTTGACATGGGAGTATATTGTTTGTATGAACAATTTTACAAAAATTCAATTTTAACCAAATTTCAGAAAATGCCTCCTCCACTAAAATATAATCGAGTGGAATCAATGAAATTGTTCAATATACAATGTCATGGCCAATTCGGAAGGAAATTTGTCACAAATAGTGATGTGTTGTTGTGAGTTTTAGGATGACCTGCGTCCTCGAGAAAATCGTTTTACAGCAGCGCGTACGATCACACACATATTTCTTTCCATCCAAATGTAAATATATTTTTAATAGATTTATCTGGAGCCTAGTACATTCCGTTTTAAATGAAAGAAATGTATGAAGTAATCCATATTATCGTCTTGGTATAGGTAAGCATTTTTCAATTAAAAAGTAAACAAAACTTTAAGCTTTCCATTTATTCGATCTCATTTAAGATGAGCATGTTACCAATTTTTAGGTCAAATGCTGATTAACATGTTTGATACCGATTGTTAGGCCGTACCTGGTACACCCATCTTCAGTATTGTTATTCCGTTTGCCTGATCCAAATACAAATTATATACAACTTGTCATTGGGGTGAATGTTGTCGGGTGTATTCGTATGAATTGTTAATCAATTCTGAGCACGCTGATTTGGACGTCGGATCAACCCGCTTATCTTATAAGAGAAAGATTTTGGACCAGGTGTGGTCAGGCGCTTAATTCTCCTAGTCACCTTGTTGTGTCCAAGAATCCGTGTTTCCCAACTCTAATTTCTGTATTCCTTATAACAATTATGAAATTCATTAATATCATTATTTTCACATTTTCATTGCATAATTCAAACATGCGTAGCACAGACTGCTATCATCAGATATTAAGAGTTAAACTTAAATGTGCTTACTCTTTGGGGAACAAAGACAACAAATTCAACAGAGCGCAACACAAGTAGCCCTCATGAAATCACCAACCGTACACTCAAGTACGAACCAATTCAAAACAATCCCCAAGCACTACAATGCGTATCTACTGTATAGGGTAATTATTTCGCGTTTTTCTTATTTCAAACACATTCATGGGTTCATAAATTCGCGGGTTCGAATCACTATAAATCAACTCCCCTTTTTAAACATATCGTGTATTAAAGAGTAATAAAAATAAAAAAAATATTCAGGTTTTTTTTTTAAATTTGCGGATTTATTTAGACCGCGAATATAGCGAACATTTCCACCGCGATTTATTTCCCCAACCCTATACAGTAAGTCATATCATTGTTCATTATTGTAAATGTGCAATCCAAGTAAGTACAATTTGAATATGAAAGAAACATATGGTTTTAATGATTAAAGTCATCTCTCTGGTATGTAAATTTAATCCATTATATCTGAAAACATTTCCATCGATAATTGTAAGAGTGGATAAATAGAGAATTTATTGATTGTTCATAGCAATCGCACATACACCAATCCGTGCAGAATGGAATCATTTGAAATTAAATTGTATAGTTTTACAATGTGTATGCACTGGACTAAGTTACAACTGGGAAGAACGGGATTCAGTCTTATAACACAGGGGTCCGTGTTTGCCCAACTATATATTTGTATTGCTTATAGGAGTTATGATATTCATCACTGTTCGTTATCTACACATTGCATTCAGTCTTATATAAAACGGTAAGCCTAAAAGTCTGAAGTCGGTACAGATGTACCTTCATCAAACAAAGGTGTTACAAACTGAAAATACCTTTCATTCGGAAATTGCATCAGCAGTGATATGCATTTACCGGAAAGACGAACGTGAATGTTCAATACACCGAGCTTGAACAAGATACCTGATTGTAAGTTCGGTCAATGATTACCGTTAAATGCCTGCATTTTGCAACTACTATGGTCGTTATAACCATCTAGTTTCCCAATATAACATATCATTGAGTTCATTGCTGTCCGTTATGATTCATGCGAATTGTTAGCACGTTCTTGACACGCTGATTTTGACTACGAGTTATTATGCTTGACTGACAAGGTATTGCTCGCGAATAAACTGCCAGTCGTTTCAGGTTGTGATCGAGATCGCACGCGGTCATGCTCCTTGTCGGTCACTCGTCGGGGACCTGCTGTGGCCCTGTTGGTTTTTTTAATCCTGATTGACCTAGCGTGTGGTCCTCGTCAGCCTCTTGTCGGCGGACTACTGCGACCGGGCGCTATATGTTATGATCGAGTTAGGGCGGGACAATAGTCTGCGTCAGTTATCGTCGGAGGATCGCTCCCGCTCGGTGTTTGAAGTGCTCCGTCTGGAAATAACTGTTCTTCGGAATGTTTGCTAGGTGTTTCGGACTCAAATAAATGGTAACGCGAGGTTGTCACGTTCGTTGTCGAGAAATCGTCCCGTGAGTAGGAATACCTCGGTTGTCATTCCCTACTGTTAGGCGTAGTCGGTCGAGAGCACCGGCGGTTGTCCAGGCAGCAACAGTCCACACATCGACTGACGTTATGTAGAAGCAGAACTGGTCCTCAGCTGAATATCAAACAAAATATATGCTTGTAGATATTATGATTTCACAAATGAGGATAAAATTGTTATATCAGGTTCTTACGAGTTTCTCTGATATTCTTAATCCCACCGATATTGACGTCTTGTTAGGTATAAGGAGAAATTACAATTTGTGTTTCCGTTCCTTATTTGAAAACAAAAAATTGTTATGGAGATTGGAATTTACTGTGTTTTATATTGAAGGTTTGATATTTACCTCTGGACTTGCACATAACGGTTAGGGAATACTCTGATGATTGTATTTTTTTATGAATATGATTATGAAATGTCCCTTTTGTACATTATGTTTTTGTTCGTAGGTTGTTATCCAATCTTGAATGCCTCTCTGACATGGACACCTCATCATTGTATTTCTGATTAACAGAACATTTAAATATGAAATTGGTCCCTACGGCCACACAATCGAAGGTCATTGATAATGCTTACTGTGATATATAACTTCCGTTTGAATGCTATGTTTGAAAGACAACACTCGCAATTTTCTCATAGGACACTTGGTAAAGGACACACACGTAATTATCAACAACGAAGCTAGACTTAGGATGGACCACGGCTCTGATCAACTTGTCATATGCATTAAACTAGCGCACTATAGTGTGTTGTAAATGTAAAGTTTTACTAAGGTTATATGTAGGATCATCCCATCTATATAAATACTGTCACCTAGTGTTGATTTCTGATACGTTTACAAATCTATAAGAACGAAAACAAACTCGATGATTCAGCATGCATACTGTTTGCAAAACATTAAATGAATACCTACAGCATAATTTATTTAGTTAAAAAATTATCTTCAGATAAAGGGACTACATATTTTACGACAGATATTTTGGTTTTATTTGGTATGGACGACAATACATTTTGTAGTATCGCCAGTGTGCAATAAGGAAAGCAGTGATTCTGAAAGGTAAGAAGTTGATGAAGTCAATGGAAGCGAATAGGCTAGCATATATAGATACCTTAGATGGTCTAAAGCTGTCATACAAAAACGAGTCAACGCGAAATGAAATACCGTGAAGAGTGTAAGTGGATATTTTACAACCTGTGAGCAATAACAGGAGTTACAACCTAACGGTATGGTTTCCATTGTTAGATGGCACAGTAGGCCTACATTTTGAAATATATAAAACTATGTCTAAGACAATCATCAGCATTACAAACTTATAAGATGTTCATTCGGAAACCACTTTACTGAAGTTATGAGTTCAGCAGTAAAACGGAAATGAACGTTCACTTACATGTACGGGCGTGATTCTGGTCATGGCTATGTACGCATGAATTATTCTTCAAGTAGAAAGCAAATCAACAAAATTCCTTAGTATGTATCTTGTCAACTGTTTCCATTTCTTTACACTATACTTACCACCCTTTCTCGTCGTCGTTGGGGTATATTTTTTGCTATGATAAATTTGTCAGCAATTCAATTTCAACCAAACTTTGTAAAACATCTCCTCCACTAAAATATATGCAAGTGGGTTCAATTAGATGAAGAATGCCATGACCAATTCGAAAGGAAATTCACACGGTGATCTGATGATATGGGTTTCAGGGTGTCCTGTGTCCCCGAGATAACCGTTTTACAGCAGAGCGTAAAAAAGACATAACTATATAGCTTTCCATCCAAACGCAAATTTATTCTGTGCGTGAATAATAATCTTTATTATTGTCTTAGTGCATTAATGAAGATTTCAAGGTCATAATATAATGCCAAAATCACTGTAGCATATATGGTTCATTGACATGTATGATACGTAATAAACATAATACGTAATCCGTTCACACACATTTGAAAGAAAAAAAATAAAAATATGAAGTTAAACCCTTACTGCATTTTTCATTAACGACACAATATTATGACATTGTCCGTACAATATCATGATGACCCTTTCCATCGTGATTTGATTTTTTTTATATGAAGTGGTGGGGAATGTACCAAGATTCACTTTAATACAGTACTATAATGCCCTTTTTCGGAATGTCTTAGCAATACTCCATTTCATGTGTTCCCTCCTTAATATTGCACGTTATTTTCAAATGCTCAATATTAACCCGGTGTATTGTTGTGATTATATTTTGATTTACCTTCCTTTCTAACGATATACTGTTTTGTTTGTTTGTTTGGTTGTTGTTGTTTTTTTTTCTGTTTTCCACAACACTCAGCAATTTTCACGATCTCTGTTGGCGCCCAGTTTTTATTCGTGGAAAAGAAAACCCAGATACAATGTAAACCACCGATCTTCCACAAGTAAATAGCAAAATTGTCGCACTAACTGGTGTGGGATGGATTCGAACAAGCGCCGACCAGAGGTTAGAGGCCGTTTGATAATGAATGCTATGCTCTAGCCACTCGAACACAGAGGCAAAGGTCGTTGGATCGCAAACTTCTTTAACAAGATATCGTATCTCTCCCCCTGTAGCCTGATGATCTGAAAAACTTTATTGTCTGTTGTTTTTTTTTACTCCAATACAAATTAATTTCAAACATGACAGACCTAAACTTATAAATTCGCTTATTAATTGTGAATTCTTAAATACCGAATTACGATGCGCTCTTTGGTTTTAATGTATTTTATATAATCATAACATTTTTCTTATATCTTATGTTTTTATCATTCGATTAATGATCTATCTAACAGATGAAAAGGCTGCCATTTGAATGTATATGTATATTTCAAAACAAACTCATTAAATTTCAATGTAGGATATCGTATCGTAAATATAAAATGTCACTAACAATATATGCACGAAAAAATCTTGGGAAAAGAAACCGTGTCCGACAGTTTAATTCCATATATTTTCTACAAGTCAATAAAATATGGTTTCAGAAAATATCCAGAACTTTCGCAAAATAGTACATCGATGGCTTCAAAAGATTGTTACTGAAAGAGGATACCCAGATAGAATGAACTTTAAGATTGATTTCATATGCTTCGTTTAGGTGGGTTTAGATGGTTGTAAACAAATTGGCGTACACTGAAAACATATAATACTACTTTGCCATATAGCCACTAGAAAATATACTGATTCGATGCACAGATACTCCATCACATCAAATGCCACATACATTGAATTCATGATTGTGTACAACCTGTCATTGGGGCAAATGCTATTTGGTATGTTCATTCAAATTGTTAGGTCACATTCAGCATATGGATTTCTGGTGTGGATCGTTTTGCTTATTTGATGAAAGTTGAAAATAACATACAGGGATCAATCTCATAACTCACATAAACAATACAAAATAGATAGTTGGCCAAACACGGACCACTGAACACATCAGAGGTGGGATCAGGTGCCTAGGAGGAGTAAGTATCCCCTGCATTAAGATATATATTTTGGGTCGGGTGTGAACGGGCAAAAGCGGATACTTACTCCTCATTGGTACCTGATCAGATCTATGGTATGTCCAGGAGTCGTGGTTCCCATTTTTTCTTCTTTTTTTACATTCGTTCTAGGAATTATGATATGTAACAAGATCGTTTTATTGCACAATGAAAATTTTCATAACACAAATTCTTCTCTATCAAAATATCATGAAATAAAGGTTACTCAATTGAAGTCGGTACAGATGTGCTGCATAATCAGCTGCATCACAGACTGAAAACATCGTTCATTCGGAAATTGCATTATTAAAGCTATGTACTCAACGGAGAAATGGATGTGCATGTTCTGCGCACCCAGCCTGAAGAACATAGTTGAGTGTACTTATGGTGAATGATTATCGTTTAAAGTCAGCAATTTGTAAATTATGTGGATGCTATGATGATGCAGTTTCCCAATATAACCTATCAGTGGATCAATTGCTATCCGACATATTTCAAATCAATATTCAGGCCATTTCTGGCATATTGATTTCCGTTACGGATTATTCCGTTTTACTGATGTGGACATAATACTCAATAAGGTAGTGACCGGTTGAATGGGTATGTTTAATCCTCTTGATCTGACCAACGACATGTCCAGGGATCCGTGTTTGCCAAAATCTTTATTTTGATCACTCTTCATTATTTTAACCTTCCAGCACAGTTCAGATAGTATAGTTAAAAGTCGTACACGATATCATGCAAACCATGTACTCAATCATACAAATATATAAATAAATTTTAAAATATACCAGATATCCCACATTTATATTTGATAGTCATTGGAGAGTTATGTCAACTTAAGTAGTGACTAAGTAATTTTACGAGTAACCGTAAACTTACCCTTGTATCAGGTTGATCTGTATCTCTAATATAAGCTTCTTATCACTTGACGTCTCGCCCGGTCGTTAACTATTGCGTCTGGCGTCTTGGAGTCTCAGTATAGTAGATATAGATCCCGGTACCAAAACGTTCTAACGTGGAAATTTCCAGATCAGGAGTCAGTACTACACCAAAACGTTCTAACGGGGAAATCTCCAGATTCTTATTTCGTCCAGATCTAATGAATGTCGGTAAGCATTGACTGCTATTGTTATCAAAACACTTCTCTGGGGCTGGTTCAGATCACACTCCCTCGATATTTCCCTTCACTTGAAATTAAATTGAGATTGTGTAGAAGGGTTGATTTAAGCTTTAGAAAAAAATCGGTCGAGGAACAAATGTCTTTTTGGCGGATAAGAGCGTATCAATTGTATTATGGATATTCGTGATATATCTAATGTACACTAACTAGTCATGGATGTAACATTTTCAAAATGATTTGAGTTGTTGCACATGGTCAACTTTTGGAATTACGAAGATATCAGAAAGTTGAGGAGACGGTGGGAAGGTAAAGGGGTCGGAAGAATTCAGAGTCCCATCATTACAATTATATTAGCTAATCTTGTTTCATTCTGTTATGATGACACAGTATAAAAAACAATGTCGCAAATTTTATTTTATCAATATTAACGTATTGACGAAAGAGGAGATAAATTTAAAAGTCAAACAACTTAATCAACGGTAACAAATACAGTAAGAAAATTCAACGAGGAATTTATGAAAAAAAAAAAAAACAGGACAGCGTTAAAGGATACAGAAATATGTTTCGCTGTAAGAACATAATAACAAAAGATACAATTTGCAACGAATGTGGATAACTTTGCACTTCGCTAAAAATGTGTAAATGTGTAATTCTGAAATGCAAAGATATAAATAACAACGTAAATTATGTACATTTGAAACGTGACAGTTCCCCATCAGATTATGATTATTTAAACTCTGTAAATCGGAGTAAATGTCCGTGTCATGATCAATGTGAATGTAGGCGGAGCCACACTACCAATGCTGCATAACTTCAGCGCAAGCTTCAATGTAGTCACCCGAAACGTATAGAAGGTTGCCGAGGACAGCGATGAGGACATTGATATTTCAAAGTCCTCCAGAAATTTATTAGCGCATGAATTAGATTGATTGATTGATTGGTTTGTGTTTTCCGGCACACTCAACATGTTTTCAGATATCTGGTGGCGCACAGCTTTTATTGGTGGAAGAAATAATACAGATACAATGTACCTGGGAGTGACCACCGACCTCCCGAAAGTAAACTGGGAAACGTTCTCACTTACCGGCGCAAGTAGGATTCGAACCCGTGCCGACCAGACGTGAGAGGACGGGTGATTTTGAGCACAATGCTTTAACCACTCGTCCACGGAGGCATGAATTAGAGATTCCATTGCCAATGGAGGGGTCATTTCGTGTACTCGAGGAAATTCATTAGAACAATTCGATTTTGTTGTTCTAAACGGCAAGAACATTTATTTGCTTGGCAAAGAAACGGCGATCGCATTAGGAGTATTGCACTTAGATATCTAGGATATGAGTGCATACTGTACTATGAGTGAAAACGAATGCATCGTCGCCAGAAAATCGGTTTTTGACGTTTTCAGAAAATTGAAAGATTCCGTCTGAATTTACAATACCGGTTGCGCAACCTCCAAGACGGCTGTCATTAAAAGTTCGTAATATATATCCATGTGAAGCTGATTGAAATAGAAGAAGTATACATTATAAAGAAAACCAACGTAACTTTATCATGCTTTTCCTCTCTTCCCGTCGTTCCAACGGAAAACAGCGTTATCCGAATATATGTTGATATTCGTTAGGTAAATGCAGCTGTAAGGCACACTCGTCATCGAATACCAATAGTTGGTGATCGGTTAGAAGACAGGATGGGACACAAAGTATTTTCAAAACTCTGCTGCGCTGGGTGTACAATCAAATTGAACTTAGTAAGGGTCAAGGGAAATCACTATGTTCACACACTCAGGGTTACATTACCCCCCCCCCCTCCTCCTCACAATACAATAGAATAGCTAAAACCATGTCTTTGCAACATAGACACTTGATTTTTGCACATTTCAACCAGATTATCATTTCTGTTTCCAGATTTCCTAACTTTGATTAAAGATTGATAAACTCCTAAGAATTCCCGATAGACTTTACACTATCTTATGTGTCAAGTAGAGCTTTCAATATATCCCACTGCATATATTGTTAATTAGAAGCAGCACAGTAATATCAATGTTTCTTCACTCACAAGAGGATCACACTCCGATATGAAATATTGTATGATCAAAAGACCAGAGTTCCCTGTCGTATGTGATCATTTATATTACAGGAAGTATCCTAGGTTCACTCCTACCTACACGGTTGTAGAGATTAAGTCCTACAGTACATCTTAAACACAAGTGTAGGGTCACATCAGAACCTATACATAATGAATTATCCTATAGTTGTTATAACGGTTTCAATATCAGAGTAAAATAATCTCAAAATGACATCAAACATAAACGGATGTCCTCGCTGTAGAAGACTGTATATCAGTATGATTGGTGTGAATTCATCAATACAATTACTAGAATCAGAGTGAATTTAACTTACTTACATGCACGTTCCTCTTCTGAAATAATCGGTGTCATTGTCATATACAATAATCGGTGTCATTGTGAGGTACAATATTCGATATGATTGTCATGAACGATAATCAATACCACTGACATGTACAATAACCGATATATATTATCATTATAACAATCGATGCCATTATTATTTTAATAAACGATAAACTGTCCATGTACAATGATCGATATTATTATCTTTATAATAACCGATGCAAGTACTGCCTAAAATAATCGATAACATTGTTATATGCAATAATCGATACCCTTGATATGTACAATAATCGATGCCATCGTTATGTACAATAGTCAATACCATTGTCATATACAATAATCAACACCATTGTCATGTACAATAATTAGTACCATTATCGTTATAATGATCGATATCATTGTCATATATAATAATCGATATCACTGTTATGTACACTAGTCAATACCATTATCATTATGATAATCAATATCATTGTCATCTACAGAAGCTATAATCGCATGGTCAATTCGAAAAAAAGACACAAGCATTGATGCTCCTAGTGTCAGTTTCGGGATGCCCTTCGTCCTCGAGACAATCGTTATACAGTTGCGCACAATAAGAATCAACTATTACTTTCCATCGAAATGTAAACGTGTTTTGTACTTGGATTTATGTCAAGCACAATGCGATCCGATTTTAACGAAAGAAATATGGGGCATTATACATATTATCGTCTTACTATAGGTAATCAAATCTGGACTAGAAACTAAACAAAAGTGTTTGATTGATTCAATTTTCATTTAAAATTAGCATTGCTAACGTTCAGTAATCGTTATAGTGATATAGTTTGTTAATAAGGCCTACCATTGGGTCAAATGATTTGGTCATACAGTACCAGCCAAACCTAATATGACACCCAAGCAGTTCCAGTAAGCAGTCCTTGGGACTGCTCTCGGATTGTTCTCTCAAAAAGTGAGACTATTCTGGGACTGCTCATGGAGTGCTCTATGGGACAGCTTTCTGGGACTGATTTGCGAAGCAAAAAATGAATGAATCACGTGGTTTTATGATTGACAAGGAATCCTTTTAAGGTAGATATTGATAGGTTGATGCTAAAAAAAATAACCATTGATTTTTTTTTTATTTTGATATATGTTTATGATGAAGCTTCGATATAAAACATAATAAAAAATCAATGTAGGTAATCGACCTTGTTTTGAGAAATATGGCGATTTTAACAACACCTTCTTTAGTCCTTGTAAAGCGTAAAAAGTGAAGAAAAATAAGTAGAGAGCAATATACAAATAGAGCTATAACATTTTTATTGTAAAAAGGATCATAACTTGTCATATATGGTTCCAAACAACCTTTCACATAATTGTATATTACACATCAATTTCAAGTTCAGCAATCATTATTAACATGCAACAACATTACTTCAAAAGAGCTACATTGGCCAATTACCTTAAACCAGTGCACAATATTTGCACACAGGGTCATACCTTTGCTTAAGCTGCAAAAAAAAATTACCCATCAAATTTCTAATTCTATTTCATTAAGTGGTCAGTCTATTAGTAAGTAAAATATATGAAAACAATTATACACCATAATGGGGTTCAAGATGGAACTAGCAACACATTCCTAACCCCACCCCCTTTTCACAAACTACATATTTTCGTAAGAAAAAGGGTTATTAAAAGATATTGTAAACAATCCATCAAAAACAGCTTGCTGAAATTCAAAGATTCTTTGTAATACCTTTTTTAAATTAATAAATATAATACAGAAAGTATGTATTTCAAATTGTAGCTTATATTTTGTTGTAGTTCTCGTTGTTGACCATTGTGCACTTACACTCAGAATATAGATTTATCATACGTCATCATATTTGATGATTAATATCAAGAGTTTTCCCAAATAAAAATCCCCACAAAAAATTGAAATACAATTTATATTTGTTAAAACAAATGTCTCCATTACATCCCAGCCCCTTTAATATACTACATGGTATGGAGGAGAAAGAATTAGCAGGAACATAGACGTCATGAATTGCACTCGGTGCATTGAGAAGAAAGATTCAGCCAGCAGAGATAAACTACTGACCTTTTTTATAACTTAGAATGTTTAAGCATTCCCAAATTACCTCTTTGAAAATTGAACAGGTCAATAAGAAAGTTTCTATAAGCTATTTCAGGGGCGGATCAGGAATTGAAGTTGGGAGGGGGGTGCAACTGTATGAGGCAGGGGTCTGGGGGCCGCCTTGAAGGGGGGGGGGGGAGGGGGCAATTCCCCAGAAACTCCTGGATTTTACAGATTTTTTAGGGCTTAAAATATGTCTCCTATGTAGTCATTTTTATTATTTTCTGTCATTTTTAATAAGGTGAAATTAATAAAATAACGCAAATTTTAAGAGTTTTTGAAAAAAGTAGCAGTTCTCCCACTAAAAGTAATTCAATAAATCAAAAGATTTTGTCAGACATTTATTTCTCTGAGAGTGGAGGAAATTATGGCTTCTTTTATCGTATATATTTTTCTAAAAAAGATACCACGATTTACTTTAAACTTGAAAATTTTAGGGGGGCTCGCGCCGGTTGCCCCCCCCCCCCCTTATATCCGCCAATGCATTTATGTGTGTGCTCTTGCGATTGACCTTTTTGCACTCACAATGATTGCAATAATATTTAGTTATTTTTCATACATTCTTTTATAATAACCAGACACGATTACCTATTATAAGAAATTGATATGATTATACAGCATAGTGCACCAACTATGTTTAAATAACAACTTTATATTGAATATCAATGGAAATATTTCCACCCAATCGACCCATGGATTGATTGATTGTATCTTGTTTAACGTCTCTCTCGATAATTTTTTTACTCATATGGAGTCGTTACCAAGACCGGTGAACGGCTTTAAATTTAGGCCTTTGCTCGGCGCTTACGGCCATTGAGCAGTGAGGGTTCTTTAGTGTGCCACATCTACTGTGACACTGGGCATCCGTTTTGAAGGTCATCTCCGAGGACCAGTGACATTCACACCTGATGCTGAGCGTTTGGCAATGGAATTGTCACTACCTGTTTCAAGAACTCAGGTCTGTCGCGGCCGGGAATCGAACCCTGGCCTTCCGCATGCGGGGCGAACGTTCTAACCTCTAGACCACCACCGCGGCTCGACCCATTGATCTCAAGGCTCATATTAGCTATCTTGCTCTCACAAATATATATGTCTCTTCATAATTTTATGAGTCCTACTTGTAGTCTCACACTGAAACAAAAACTCGCTTGGATAACTTAGAATGCATGCATATTGCATTCACAGTATATATGCACTGAGTGTGTGTAACGGGGGTGGGGTAGAGGGGTTAGAAAATGAGAAATTCAAACACATTGATTAAAGTTATAAAATTGGTATTTTATTTTCATTTACAAATGTTTACTGATTTTGGTATATCAAAAACTTAGAATAATCAACAATGACACTTCCTCTATATTTATTCAATATTATTGTCTTTAAAAAAGACATGTAATACATGAGTACATGTACTTGCTTTCCATTAAATTCACACTTTAGTATGTTGCACAATATATATTGGATCACAAATACATTATTGATTATATTCGAGTCTCACATTGTGCAGAAGTTCTTGAATTTTCTCTGTAACTTGTAAAGTTGTGGGGTCCAGGGGATATGACATCATCAATGTAAATGAAGTACCTGTTATAAAAAAATATATTCTGTATATTCAAATATTGAAAAAAAGATGAATATCAAATATACTAAGAATTGTCTTTATAAATGTCTGGTGGTAAAATGAAACATTCTATCTTACTAAGATAGAAAATATGGTACCTTTCGTGCTGATTTTCATGGCAAATTGCTGTTGAAGTTGTTAACTGGAAGCCCATTTCAACTTGCACTGGTCCTTAGGATGATGCTTAGAAAAAAATCATCATAATTAATATTTGCACAGTCAGTATTGATAATTAATTATACTGTGTCAGACAATGTCAATTTTAAAATTGTGTGTCTCAATGCATGTTTAGTGAACTTTAAAATGCTGATATATTGAAAATTACACACATAACATGTATTTTATTATGTTAATTTTTAAAATCTTGTCTGAAATCAGTATTACATATGTAACACTACATGTATGTTAAATGTGTGCAGCGCAGCAATGTGAACTTTTGCAGTAGTAGTACATCTGCATGATTGTTATTTATTTCATATTGTTATAGTTACCTTCTTTTTAAACTGTACATACCCCCCCCCCACCCCCGGGTCCTTAATGAGATGAATAAACATCATACTTATCATTACACTATGAGATGACAGATATGTTTTCATAAACTGCCAGTTCATTCTAATAATATCAAAACAAGTCAACTCTAGATTTATCAGACTTGTTTCCTTTACGGAGTGTGGGTCAAGAGAAGGACATACATATCTTATTATCATGCAATACATTTATTTGCCTATGAGGGGGGGGGGTGATTTTACAAATATTTTAAATACAGTTTTGTAGACCTACATGCTTGCATGAAACATGAAACACCAGATTTGAAATATCTCTTAGGTAAATGAAATTTCAAGATACTGAAAGTACTATCATTTATACCAAATATAATTTTAGTGCAACACCCCCTCCCCTCAAACTTATGAGAGCCCTATTTTTTTTTTTCAAATCTGGCATACACATGACATCCATTTACAATTACATGCACATGTAGGAGTTATATTTTGGGCACATATGGAATACATAAATGCACAAAAAATGAAACAGCTCCAAACTGTGCGTTTATAGATCTATGTTATTATAAAATCGGGTTGTGAAATAGCAGAGGATAAGTGGGTTGAATACAAATTCAATTTGCCATTTTTTTTCACTTACCAAACGAAATTATGATTTCGTTGTCCACGTTGAATGTATCCATCGAATTCCTCTTCTCAGAAGAAACTTTGTTTAAACTCTCAATGACTACATAAACAGTATTGAAACTCGCAGCACTCGGACATCACGATCACGCTACATCAACAACTTTGTTTACGTAGCGCAGCTATGCATGGTGGTGAATTTCGTGAGGTAAAAAGTGCCATTCTGCACGGACGAAAGATTTAGTCCACTATTATTACATTGATGTATTCCTAATCTAAACTATGGCCAAATTTATATATCTTTCGTCGAGACGACCCTCTCAATCATCGATTCAGTCACAGCAACAACTTGTACTTTCGGAACCCCTTTTTGTTTTTCAACTACTCTATGGCGATGTACGGAATTCCGAAAAATAATTTCACGTGAAAATACACGATTTTTACTGATCACGTGGTTGCTATCGGTCTCTACCTTAAGTTTTTTAAAGAAGCAGATTTTACATGAATGTGAACAATTTACTCCTTGTTCTTTTCCCACTAAATCATGATTTTATGTAACATTTTACAAGTATGTGTAGTTCAGTGATACCTTGTAAAAAGAAACACAAATATTTACCTGTATGCGCCTGCGTTAGTCGTTGTGACATCTTCGATGTTGGATTTTCTAACTCAGAGTGAAAAAAAAAATCACTCTTCGGATTCAATTATATTTTGCTTTATCAATTTTAATTGCCCAATTATATTTAAAAAAGGAAATACATTGGACCATTTATTAGATAGACGAGTTTATGCATGATTTTTGAGGGGGAATTTGGTGTGGTGTCGGCAGATTCGATATGAAGGGGTAAGCTACTCATGTATACTGTGTCCATGGCGACGGAAGACACGGAATGTCGTCGTGTGTTTACAGGTTTCAAAACCGGGCTATCATGAGTATCAAACGAGGAATTATTGTTAAATATTGTCGTCGATAACGCTGTGGACACGTCTATTAGGGGACATGCACTTTACAAACACTATACCCTCGATTTTAGTTAAAACAACATGTGCATATACGCTTTGATTGGAATTGTCATAATTATATAAATCTGTCTAAATATGGTAGTGAAATTGAAAAAAAAAAATTACAATGCTGGTAATAAGTAACCCATATGTAACCAATCATTTTCAAATCATAAATCCGTGTGCACGTAAGTGGAAAGCAGTTTTTGCTAGTTTAATATAGACGATACGTGAATACATCATTTAGGTGAGTTTAAGCACAATTATTTCAATAACAGAGACAAGAAATAAATATAATTATGCTAAATAATTTTCAGAACCCAAGATATGATTTACATGTATGGAATATTAAAAAAAAAATAAAATAATGAATAACACCAAAAAAATTACCTGACAGAACGTGGACTTCAATCGATCTTACGTTTTGAAATTGTGGTTATCAGACCTGTTGTCCTGTCTCATCACATAAAACTTAACCAGTGTATCCAATGTAAAGTTTATTGAATAAAGCAGGTAAAAGGCTACAAATAAAGAAAATCACATTCAAATAATCTTTCAACCATTTTAGAGTTCAAAATATCGAAAAAGCATTATGACACAAACGATGTTCCATATTAAGAAAATTTGGACAAGGTGCATCTTCTAGAAATTATTAAATCCTGATAAATTCATAGTAATAATACTTTCAGAAGTGTACACATACAAGAATAAGTTAAATATATCTTAACATATGATATAAATCGGTTTAAGAAGTGCTATTGGGAAATGGCACACTGTCAACAATACTGAGCATAAATTGAATTGTTGCACCAAATTTGACTAAAGAAACATAAACTGTATCTTGCATATAAATCAGACATAGGAATAATGCCAATAAATCCACATGACTTACATCGTGGTGGTGTACAAGTTCCAAAACAAACAGTTCTTTTACCGTCATGTAACCACGTGCGTCCATTGATCGGAGGATATAATCAAAATTAAAGTCTATGAAGCGCAATACTTGTAATAGGAATACACTACACCGATAAACTCTACATGTATCTTTTTTTCATTCGTATTCATAAACTATCGTTTTGTTATGAATTCAAAAAAAGTGTCACACATGCACTTTGAATATGTGCTGTTTTCATGTATAATGTATTGTTTTCTCTTTAATTACATTGTAAGTCATTTATCTTCAAGTTTGACTACCGTATTGATGTACTCCAGCGATTATCCACAATTTCTATTGCTAATCTAACTGTCGGCTTAGCCCCCCCCCCACTAGTTATCTTAACCCCCCCTACGGGGACTGCTCTGACCGCTGGGACTGCTTGGAACACTGGAAACGCTGGGACTGCTCTCCGGCTTGCTACTGGGACTGCCGGGACTGCTTTTCGGTTTGTTTACTGGAACTGCTGTGAGAATCCTGCAATATTGTCCTGGACTGTTGCGGTACTGTCTTGGGACTACTCCGGGAGTGCTAAGCAGTCCCAGAACAGTTCCAGAAAGCAGTATACAGGACTGCTCTGGGACTGTTTTCTGTCAGGTTGGGTCTGGTTGTTACTGTTCTGATTGTTAGGCCGTTTTTGGCACAATAATTTCGCTAAAGATAACTCAGTTTACCTGATCAATATAGAGGGCTCACGGCGGATGTGACCAGTTGACAGGGGATGCTTACTCTCCCTAGGTAACTGATCATACCTCTGGTATAATCAACGATCCGTGTTTACCCAACTCTATATTTTGTATTGCTTTTAGGAGTTATCAGATTGATCACTGCTCGTTATATCCATCTTTCATTATAAGAAATACATGTATACCGGTATATAGCTGTCTACTTATGAATCTCACATGTCTATTGAACATTTGCTTAAATAGTCCTAACACACCATGTAAATATTGCTTACAGTGGGAATGCACAACTAGTGGTGTAATGCGTGAATCTGTGCAGGCTGATTTTCATTGGAAGCAATAAATGGAGTAGATACTCTATGGAAGGTGTATTGGAAGATACAGTTTAACTTAGAACAATTCTGAACAAAAACGATTAAACACCTCTTGTCTGCGTTACATAACTATTTTCCGCCGGTACTTTGACCACTGTCCTGAACTCTGGATAATGTTTATTGTCTTGAATATGGTATTTAATAATGATAATAATGATACTAATAATAATGATGTCTTTTATTCAAAGAGGATAGCACAATTTATTTTAAAACTACTTTACATTGTGGTCCTGGAAACATATATACAGACAGCAGTATTATACAGATACAAGATAAATAGTATATGAAGGTATGTTGTATACATACATGTATGTTATATACATATTTGAAACTGAAAATAAAACAAAATAAATAATTAAACAGATAAAAATAAAACTGAAAATAATCAAAAGCAAATATATATGTTTTTAATTTCCCGAATAAAAAAAATGGTTAAGATAAATGGATTTAAAAGTGTCCAATGTTGTATAATATTATAAAAATTATGGCATATTATTGCATAACTGCGAACCGTAAATTGTAAAAGATCATCTAAAATATTGTGTCTTTGTTCTCTGGATTTATAATGAATTACTTTGACTTAATCTGGTAGATCTACTGCTAATTTCATGAACATACTCAAAAACAATTAAATAATCAGGGGTTAGACTATGCAAAACTTTGAAGACAATGATAGTTATATATACAAAAAAGTCTGACAGAGGCATTCATCTAAGTTGCTGCATCATTTCTGTTGTAGGTGTATTAAAATTTATATTTAAAATCACTCTAACAGCTCGCTTTTGAAGTTTGCATAATTTGAAAAGACCGTCCTTGTTTTCCACATTGCCTCAAACAGTACACCAGTAGTTAAAATGAGGAAAACAATTGTATTAAAAAATTTCGGATATAATCCAGTTGACAAGAATTAACGTAATCTAGATAAAACACTTATTTTGCTTCAACGTGTTTTGGTTAAAATTTCAATATGTTCAGACGATGTGAGACATGTGTCAAAAGAAACACCAAGTGGTTTTGCACATGATACATTTTCGATGGCGATATTGTCCACTTTTATCGAAAGTTTTCTACAATTTCTTAATCTTTTTTTTCTGTACCAATTATCGTGCACTGGGTTTTCTACCGCACTGTCAAATTAGCAACCATGTTAAGACTTCATAAACTTAGTAGATGTAGTAAACTGATTATTTATAATTCTGTCATCGTGTCTTTTAAGTTAGCGTGCTTGGTATTTGAGCAGAAACGTCGAATATTATCAAATGTAATGGCATTTCTCACAAATCAACAATGCTGTTAAAAGAACTGGGGTAATTCATACATTTCCCAACCAGATTCACATACATACATATTTGCACTAATCTCAGAAAACTGTATCCCACTCAGTCAAGTTCTTGCTGATACCTGATTAGTTTTCTTATACTAAATACCTTTATACTTCAATGGATATTTCATGGTCCTAACATACAACCGCAATCACTTTGGCATACACCATTTATTGACATTGGATATGTGTATGTTATCAAAGAAACATGATAAGCAAACCTTTCACTCGCATTTGAAAGCAAACATTTTCCTTACAATATCAATATAAACCTGTACATAGGGATTTAAATGTTGTTGTGACATGACACGTTGCGAAATGCCATTAGCTACATTTTAACATGGTGCAGCAATAATCTTTCTTCAGATGTCTTAGCTATACCCCCTTTCATTTATTCTCTTCTTGAAGTCGCATTTCATTTTCAAATGCTATATATTAGCACGGTGTACACGATCGTGATGCTCTTCCTTTATTTCTACATATACGCTATTTATAGGACACAGCTTGGTAAAACTGATTTGCATCATATACCTCTCAAAAAGACCTAACATGTCTGCCCTGTGGTCCGAATCTCTGGCAAATATACATTATATTATTTCTTCAATGCAATCATAATAAATCTCAATAATGACAGACGCAAGCCGATACCATATAGGAGTATTTGTATGCACAAATCCTACACATGGAGTATATATTCCTACATACAAATCTGCAGCAGTGGTATATCATCAGTTAGCATGTAGACAATTGAACAAAGCTGTGCCATATATAAAAAAAAAAATGAAATGGTGGTTGAAGTGGGAAAAAACCCAACAACTACAACAAATAAGCATATGTCATATGAGTTCTGAGATCAATCAATGTTTGTTATTTTCACTTTTTCCATGGCACCTGCATTTCAACTGTTTTTCTATGAATACCAAAAACTTCGTGATGAGCGAACAATTCATTTACCTAGACTGGTGCATGGTGTATACTTAATTTCAAACGCATATGTTACCTGAAAGAGGATATAAGGCTGATATATTCGCCGCCTCCATTTAAAATCGCACCCAGCAACCATAGGCACGTATACGTAGCACGACAGAAAATGATGACGAGGAAGTGATTTCGGAAATCAGGTTTATCACACTATAGTGTTGATGTTTTATTACTAGGCTTTCTTATGTACCAACGTGTAGATAACTTGTTTGTAATAATAGTGATTCACTATATGACATGGTAACACATTATGTTTTGATGATTTCTAAACAAGAACACAATTATATAGAACCATGTGATGGTATATGTCATACATATATACTATACAAGCAAATATATGTTCCCAGATAGTCTCACCGGACACACTTGCAGTACAAAGACTAATGTAGATACGATAACGTCAAATAGAGTCACTTGAATTTAGAGTGAGTGAATTCAGCTATTTGTCGGTGTGAGTTCTACACTGATGTTAAAGGGCATTGCAGTTTCTTTTTGCATATGCTATCTTCGATAGCATCCGTGTTCTTTAAATTGGGCTCAGTTCCTTTTCCTTATTGTGAGATCAATGGAAACTAACACTATACAGAAATTGTATTTCCTATGGAACAAAATGAATCTACATATACAGCAAACAGAACCAAACGTAGTGTACAGTAAACAAAATCAATCCTACTTGACAGTACAGAACACAAAACAAAATCAATTCTAGTGTACAGTAAAGAAAATCAATCCTACTAGACAGTGCACAACACAACACAAAATCAATTCTAGTGTACAATAAAGAAAATCAAACCTACTAGAAAGTACACAACACAACATACAATCAATTCTAGTGTACAGTAAACAAAATCAAACCTACTAGACAGTGCACAACGCAACACAAAATCAATTCTAGTGTACAGTAAACAAAACAAAACCTACTATACAGTGTACAACACAACACAAAATCAATTCTAGTGTACAGTAAAGAAAATCAAACCTACTAGACAGTGCACAACACAACACAAAATCAATTCTAGTGTACAATAAACAAAATCAAAACTACTGGACAGTGCACAACACAAAACAAAATCAATTCTAGTGTACAGTGAAGAAAATCAAACCTACTAGACAGTGTACAACACAACACAAAATAAATTCTAGTGTACAGTAAACAAAACAAAACCTACTATACAGTGTACAATACAACACAAAATCAATTCTAGTGTACAGTAAACAAAATCAAACCTACTAGACAGTACACAACACAACACAAAATCAATTCTAGTGTACAGTAAACAAAATCAATCAAGGGCAGTCTGACCGCCCATGCTTAGAGTACAGAGGCTAAGACAGGTACCATTGAGTTTATTAGTGTCACTTGAGTTTGGAATGAATGGATCCAATTAATGTATGTCGGTTTGAAAATGTGGACTTTTACATTGCATTCTATATGATTAAATATATCCAAATTAGATGCATATCGTACAACATTGGTCGAAATTTGGTCGACATTTGCTTCATTCCTTTGGTAATTAAAATCCATCATAATCATTAGTGAATGAAAAAATTCCAAGTTGACGTAAAATATCAACAGCCCAGGGATCCGTGTTTACCCAACTCCCTAGTATTAATTTTCGCTGATGGGATTTATGAGATATTTTATTGAGCCCGGTTTTTCGAAAGCTGGTCAACTTTAACACAGTGGTTAAGTTTAACGGAGTGTAAACACTCAACCAAGCGATCAGCTAACACAGTGATTAAATTATTTTCTTTTTCGAAAGCAATTCAACACGTTGGTTAGTCATCACTGTGTTAATTTATTCAACCACCTGCTAATCATCCCATTACCCATAATACACATACACTTCCTATGTAAACACTAAGAATGCAGGAGTAAAATAAATTTTGTTTCTGGGAAATAGCTGTTGAAATGCCCATGCATTGGTTAGTTTCGAAATACATGACAATGACTGTGGGTCATGCACTTATACTTGTATACATGTATTCATTAGTCTATTCAATTTGAATAATCATAGAGGTGTTAGAGCATTATATAATCATATCTACTAGGACTAAGCCTAATTGAAAAAAAAAACAGTACTTGTTTTGTAGAAAGCAGGCTCATTGAATAGTTTATCAACGCGGAGGTTTATAAGGAGTCGGACAAGTTGGTTTTACAATTGTCTGAAAATAATTAACAAGCCAAAACAAAATAATTGATACACCCCCTTAAAATGAATTGTTCCGTGCGGGTGAACCTCAAATGATGTCAAATTCTAAGTTGCGTTATGGGGGGGGGGGGGGGGTCTTTTACCAGTAAAATATACGAGTTTAGTTCAAGCTTAAATTTCAGCAGAGTAACAATATCTGGTACAATGGTATGAAAAAGCGGGGAAGGGGGTGTGATACTTTGCATGTAAAGATAACAGTAAACGTATGTTGTCAGAAATAAGATGGTTTGGTGGTACATGTCTTGAAAATTGGCATACGCTATAAAACTTATGATTTTGTATATTGTTTAATTCATAATTGAACAACATTTATGGGAGGGGTTGAACGATGATGCTAGCCTATACAAATATCAAAATTTCTAAGAATACCTCAATCTGTTTTTTTCCTACTCCTAGTCTTATTTCCCCCAAAACAGTTGAAAATATTGATGGAGAAAATAATAAATCAATTTACCTTATGATGGTCTGTAACATTTTATATTTATGTTCTTTTTATACATTTATTCATTTTAATATTTTTTTTTTTGTTTTAAACAAAATATTTGATCCATCACGCCATTTCTACTAAGGGAGATTAATCTGGAATATCAACAATGAAAGACTCTTCTTCCTAAGTTTGTGTTAATTGTATAAGCCTGAATTTAATACTGTTCATATTAGATAACCTTCAATAAAAAAAATACGTGTATGTACGTTTTCATGCATGCAAATCTTTCTTTGAATACGTTTGAAATGATATAAGGGATTTTCAAAAGGTCAAGGCAAGTGCAGACGATAGTGTTTTTTAGTTTAAAGTTTGTGTTTCAATGGAGATTATCACCATGAAAGGTGAATATAACGAACAGTGATCAATCTCATAACTCCTACAATAAATACAAAATAGATAGTTGGACAAACACGGATCCCTGGATGGACCAGAGGTGGGAAAAGGTGCCTAGGAGGAATAAAAATCCCCTGTCATCCGGTCACACCCGTCGTGAGCCCTATGTCCTGTTCAGGTAAACGGATTTATCCGTGCCAAGAACGGCGTAACAATCGGTATTAAACACGTCAGGCAGCAGTTCACTCAATGATAAGTTGTATTGGTGAAGTAGATCATTTTAACGACCATATAATTTGCGAAATGCTGACTTCAATCGAGACTGTTGAGACCCCTGTACCATCAACTTGTTCGTCAGTAGCTTACCTTGATTAAAACAAAATTACTATATGCATATCGAATCAGTTGAGATATATAAACATCATATGCAGGTGATAATGGAATATAGCTACATAGCTATGGGAAGTTGACGATGGAGAAGCTGAAATCACCCCGTTTGTCATACAGTTCAGTTATCAGTTTGCCGTTCATGTCTACTTTATTTATTTATTTGTAAACAAACCAAAGGACGTTTCTATTGACTCGTGAGAGGTGAATATAACGACCAGTGATCAATCTCATAATTCCTATAAGGCAGACAAAATAGAACTCGTGGACCACTACCAATACTAGGGATCAGGTGCCTAAGAGGAGTACATACGCATCCCCTGTCGTATGATAGCACCCATCATGAACCCTATATATTGATCAGATAAATTGAGTTATCCGTAGTCATAATCGGTGTGTCAAGAACGGCTTAACAATCGGTATGAAACACGTCAGACAACATTTGACCCAATAATAGGTTGTCTTGAGGAACTAGATCATCATGACGACCATATAATTTGCGAAATGCTGATTTTAAAAGAGATTGTTGGAACTCCTGCACCATCAGCTTGTTTGTCAGTAGCCTGCTTCGATTTAAAAGGCTGACAATACGCAGAAGAACCTCTTGTGTATCGAATTATGTGATTGCACCTTTCTAAATTATAAATTAATGTAATCCTGTTTCAAGCTCATTTGTTAAAGAACAGAGTATTGATTATGAACCACATAATCCGTTGTCGAAAATAATTCAAGGCAAGTACCGCATTTATCCAGTTACTGAACTGTATACATTTCTTTCTCTTTCAGGGAGTTAGGGAGGAACCAAATAGCAAAGATACCTGGGACAGCATTCTCCAATATGGTGAATTTAGAAATTTTGTAAGTGTATTTTACTTGTATTTTTTTTTAAACCGAAATAATCGATGAGAAAATTCTCTGTATAATACATGATTTACGAAAAACAACAATACATATTTAGATTTGTAAAATAAAACATCTGAATCTTTATTACACGCACAAACCAAGTACCATCGTGTCAAGATGGATTTTCAGAATCAGGTTAAACTAGACACAATATTCACGACAATGATACTGTACACTTTTTTAACATGTCGTCTAAGGAAGATTCACAATATGTTGTTCCTATGTAATAATATAATTTATAATGTAAAAATTATGCGGTACCAATTTTGATGCACCAGATGCGCATTTCAACAAATAATGTCTCTTTAGTGATGCTCAACCGAAATGTTTGAAATCCGAAATAACTATGAAGTTTTAAAGTTATTATAGGGAAAACGGTGTGCCAAAAAGGTGGAGTCAAATTAGTCTAAGGATAAGAGCTATATGTGAGGGGGGTAGTCCTTAATTTTGAAATGAACTTCTAAATTTTATAACAATTGATATAGTATATAAGGAGTGCTTTTTTTTTCTCAAGCTGAAGATTTTAACAATTGATTGCTCAGTTGTCAAATGCACGCCAATAAGCAACTATTACGGTATCTTTCGGATACGACCTTAAAAATAAGATCTACATAATATATTGAAGAATTAGTACGAACCTACACGGATGTGGGTACACTGTATGAGCACTAAAGATAGGTCTGGATTTGTGGTACTTTAGTAAAGTTTGTGTAGTTTCATTACAAAAATAATGAATAGTTACTTAAGTGATATGGACATCATATGAAACATGACCCTGAAAACGTAGTCCTGTGTCGTGAAAGGCATTGACACCTTTAGGAACTCTCAGTGTTTCGGTCATGGGCATATTTAACTTGATGGTATTGTACTGACACCAGATGGTCTTTTGTAGATATCAGTTAAACATCTCAAGGAAACATAAAAACAAATAAACATCATAATGAAGATGACCTTAACAATAGAGTCCCGTGTCGCAACAAGCGATGACACGAAAATAATTCATCATTGCTACGGTGCTGAGCGCTAAGCATACGCCTGATTTTTGCTTATGATTTCATGACAATGATTTCTCGGATATTCTTCGGTTAAGGAATTTGTACAGACGAGACGTCAACAAAATGATCAATGGATTTCTTTCTTCTAATTAGTGCTTTTCGCTCATTTTCTCGAGTATGTGTGATCACCCCGATGGTTTGGAGGTAAAGTGTTTGCCTCGCAAGCGGAACATTGGGGCTCAAATCCCAGCAGAGACAGGGGATGCTTGTTCCTCCTGGGCACCTGATCCCACCTCCGGTGTGTCCAGGGGTCCGTGTTTGCCCAACTATCTATTTTGTATTGCTTGTAGGAGTTGTGGGATTGATCACAGTTCGTTATATTCACCGTGCACTTAAGTCGTTAAAACAGTTCTGTCACCAAACCCTCAGCATCAAATGTGAATATCACTGGTCCTCGGATATAACCTTAAAAACGAATGTCAAATGGTTAGATAATGAGCATTCCTTAAATGCATGGAATACTCTTTAAAGTATCAACACTGTCCACAAATTGCTAAATGTGGCTATCAAAGCAGAATTGTATGCAAGTACCAATTTTACGAGTTTGATGGGGAAACGGAGAATACTGTGCTTTATGACGTTTTGGTATTTGTCTTTATTAAAGATATTGATGAATGTATATTAAATACAACTCTGCTGGCTAAAAAAATGTTAACCTACCTACCAACGCTCCTCTGAAATCTAGTATCAGGAATGGGGAAACAAACATTTTTTTGGAAAATAGTTAAACTGTCGGCAACTGACAACTGGCAACTACTCAAAATACTTAGGGGTTTCTTTAGTAATGCATAACATATAGTTCACATTACCCTGATATAAACAGCTAGGTAACTAGGTCACCGTCACAATGAGTATTTGCATGATATACAATGCAGCATTGATGCATTTTGTACGTGTAGCAGTCACCCAGTCAAATGATGATCACGCTCGCTGTTACTTTACTAGCTTGATCAAGAGAGAGACTCTATAACATCACCACAGAAGATAGCTCACTAGAGAGACAGTATAAGTTTCATCTTATAAGGTTCCCTACGCACCCTCTACTCGGGGAAGCTTTGCCACGATGCTTAGCGTTAGTCCGTTCTGAGTTTCTGACTCCTGCTTAGTAACGACATCCACTGTTCCTTGCGACGATAGCCCGCGTTCCCGGACGAAGCCACGTCCGTGTCTACATATCCGAAAATACTTTAACTGAAGCAAGCCCCCTAGCAGACACCAAGAGCCACAACGCTGTCACCAATTTGACAAAAAAAGCCACCTCTCATTCTTTTGCAGTCACTGTTATTTGTAACTGTGTTATAGCTACGTTTCGCTCCTTTATGATATTATATTTATACATGATCTTGTCCTTGAGCTCACAAACAATGGACTTCAACTCCCTGTGACTAGTCAGCTCTTATGTAAGGAGAACCTCTATGTTTCAATGTTGTTCCTCTTGCATTATCCAGCTCCCTCTGTAGCTGGTCATCCCTATTTTCCAGAGGAAACATGCGATCTTGAATGATTGACATCTGATGAACATCTGATTGGTATGGGTGTCTTCTTTTTCAGCCTCGATGACTTCATATTGATGAAACTGTTACAGGTTGACCGGGTTGGCTTCCAGGTTTGACAATAAAAAAAAAGAAGATTTCAAACGTTTTCATTTTATATTACATATATATTGTACATTGTCATTCTCCACTGCTGGTTCAGTTATTCGTAACTAGCAATGTTTACATTTGGTTCAGTTTACATTAACTGTAACTTACACACTTTAGAATCAATATGAACTACATTCACATTGTGATACTAAAAATACAAGAGCTATACGAATACGTTCTACTCACTATTATTTCCTAAATAAATACACACTATACAGACAAAATAAGTTATCAACACTTTAAAACAACAGTTAACCCAGAACCGTAAAATTAACAAGAGAAAATGTAAAAGTAAAATGCTTTACTCACCTCAGACGTCGTGTATGTACGGATTTCTAACTTTAACTTAGGAGTTTGACAAAAAGAGAATTTGCAGGAACTCGTACTACTGTATTGCGTGGAACACGATCCGAAGAGAGTGAACTCCTCAACTCAGGTGAATAAATACAGGTATCGAGGGGTTCTCTGAAGGGTGTTTGACTAGAGGGGTCCTCTACAGCATAACTGAAAACACTGTACAAATATGTAACACCGTAAATGTGACAGAGACATCTCGTTGAACTTCTCTGTCATCCCTGAGCTTTAGTTTGCTTTAATTTCCTCAGAGACCCTGCAATATTTGTTTTTCAGTTTTGCCATGAAATAGACATCCTCCATTAGCTTTTTGTTCAGTTTTCTCTAACATAGCCTTAATTTCGCTCTTAGAGTCCCCCTCCTCCTAACATTGTTGACCCAGCTCTATTATTTTCTTCCACGCGTCATCTGCTTATCCCGAACTTCGTTATGTTCACGATTTATTGCTGTGAAATGTACCACTTTTTCACTTCTTTGCTTCAATTGTGAAATATCCCCTTTCAAAGATGATACATTTGGCTATATTTAGCTCTAAAACTTCATAGTTATTTCGGATTTCAAACATTTCGGTTGAGCATCACTGAAGATACATTATTTGTCGAAATGTGCATCTGGTGCATCAACATTGTTACCGTATAAGTTTTACATTATCCTGCTGTTCTTCACAGTGTCCTAACTTCCTTTCGATATTCACTGATTGCTTTTTTTCCCTCCACATATTCCCCCTCATCTAATTTCAGTTTACCCCCCCCCCCCCCTCGTTTTCTTGCATTCAAATTGTTTCCTGGCTTTTCTAGATTTTTCCGACACTCATGACTTGATTGGTTTTCTATTCCTGTTGAGATTTCAATAGGTTACCAGAATGTGTATCTACTGTTTCCCACAAGATGTTTTTTTTTCTTTTTTATTGTTTTTTATAGATATATTATAAACATATAATTTACATATTTTTATTATAAAGGTAATCACATTTATTATCTCTCAAATTCCATTCGTTTTCTGCATCATTGTTTCGTGTTAGGGTGATATCCTATTCATATATTATGGCACAGCCTACACGCATTTTATCCCTTATTGGTACAATGCAAACAAGTCACGTACACATTTGTCACCAATAGTGAATTCCAGATCAGCGATTCCCATCTTCAACATGTTGATGTATTTTGTTTTGCAACACCGAAATGCATTTCTAAGCTGTAGTCCGCTAACAGCTGGAATGGAGGACTATATATTATGACTTGGCTCCCTCATTGATGTCAGCTTTCACTCTGCATTTGTTGATATCTAGTGGAATTTTCGCTGTGGTTGCTTTACTTCCCCTTATCACAATGTCATCTCGTTTTGAAACTAGAGTACAATATCGTGTCTTTAACTTCAAACAGATTCATCTAATCGTTATTATGTTACTGTTTCTGAGGTTCAGTGAATCATGACATCATTGAGTCGTTCATACTGATTATAATCCTCACACATCACCTGTTTGATATTTGCAATGTTCTGCATTTTATCTTTGCAGCATTAATATCATACGATCATACTCACTGCACTCTCTGGTCATTTAGCCCATTAGATAAATATCCGATTGCAACTTCCGCTGTCAACTTTTCACCTACGAGTACTTGTTATCCTTTGTTCTTCATATGTTGATAACATTTTGCCTGTTAATAAGGAATGTCTATTTGAGTTTGCCGTCCACATTTTGAGCAACAATTCCAACGTATTTCAACTATCACATACTAGTACAATGTATATAATTGATTGATCACTGTTAGTTATGTTCACCTTGCATTATAGAACTTTACAAATACTAAGTGGATTGTAGGGGGAATTTTTCTTTTCATGAAGTTGAAATAGTTATAAATTAAACAAGAACATTTCGGAATGAATAGAAATAAGTACATGCAATTGTAGGGCAAACAATTTTTTTTTAATGGCCTTACGGGCAATTTATTATTGGGGGTGTATCAAAAGTGAGTGGTATATGAACGTCTTCTCCTTCACCCAAATAAAAAAGGACTGGATCCACCGTTGCCATTCAACCAATAGCAAACAAATTAAGGATATCTATTTAGAACATGACCAATGTTTTTTCAATATTTTCTAGGTTCATGGGAGGATGCAACACTTTTTGAAGGGGGGGGGGGCAGGGTGATCCCATACTCCTACATAAAATCATACAAACAGGGAGGCAAAAATACTCCTTTTGATGATTTATTTAACATAATTCCTTTAGAAAATAGCCCGAAAATGGTAAACGAAAGTTCGCTGGAATCTTCCGATAATCTCAAATTGAAACCTCACATGTGACTTATCGTATAAATTGAAATAGAATATACCTCCCCTCACTCATACATGAACATGCTTTGTGGTATACATTTTGTTTGTAAATATGTAAGCATTGTTGTGTGGATGGGTAAGTAGTGAATGTAAACAGATGAAAGCAAATGAGAGTAACTCTATCTAGCGAGTAGAATTAGTGCAGATATTGCCGAGTGATATTGAACTACTTTTTTATTCAAATGCATTAGACATCCATTTCATAGATTATAGTAGCCACTCTCTTTTTAAAAGTGGATAGGATCCAACCCATACCCACCCTCCTTGATGTATTGCCCTAAACTAAGTTATTATTATCACTATGGTAACTATTCGAGGGTCAATTTTGTTGTAAATAAGTACATTTCTGAGTCAAGTTTTATTGGACTTCTAATTTGTGTCATGGATGTTGATTATTACTTTTGTAACGTGTGTCTAGCCTAGCGGCCACTATTTATCTGTGGACACGTACCCGGTTAAACCCGGGATTCTGCAGTGCATATGATTTACAGGAATGCCTGTTGTCTACAAGGCAAGAAACGAACTCATTAAATATATTTACGATGATTATTTCAGCCAATTTACCTAATCAATATATTTACTACGATTCGTATTTCAAAATCAGGATATAATTCAACAAGGATTTAACCTAACCTTTTACTTCCCTAAATCCAATGTCCCCGGACAATTGACCCTTACCAATGGTTCAGACTACCGACCTGAAGTTTCTTACTAGATGGTGTCTCCAGCTCACTTTGACACTGGGGTACATACTTATTCAGCCTTTATTGCCAAGTGCTAAAGCTACGATGGTTGATCAGTTAGCCTACCGACACTATAAGGTTTATTCAGCCCTAACGTAGCTAACCTACACTATAAGGTTACAAAAGATCGGCTTATTCAGCTTCTCTTATGGTGTTCTTTTCTACACAGCTGCGGATATCAGACTGACTGATCTGCGGTCGACCGCTGTATATATAGCATTGACCCAGTCCATTTCACTGTAGGGAAAACAGGTTATCACCATGGCAAAACCCCATACCACCCGAGTTTCTTTGATTGGTATAACCTGGTTCATCACATCACACACCCCTTAAAGTCATACGTTTCGTATGAAAGCAACAACGAGTAACAGTTGATTTTTCTTTACTTATCATTGGTACACAATTAAATAGGGAAACAAGAATATATTTCTATATGTCAAGTTTGCGCATTCTCAATATTTTACACAGCTCATGGTTTACAATAATTTCTTTTTTTCAATCTTTTTGATCTTCCGACCTTCTTCAACCCATCTGGTGACTATCTTCACACTTTCTGTAAAGTAAACGGGGTCAGTCTGACACTCTTTGTGTTGGACTGATGGTTTATCCACTATGGGCTCACAAGACAGGCAGGGGCAAAAACAGGCATGGGCCTAGTTTGTTTCCAGAAGAGTCTACCTTCTTCAATCTGCGGATCGCCATTGCTCGGAGGTGCCTTCTTACTCTTTTTTTCACCCATGTCTCCATTGTCACTTTCACTCTCAATTATATCTTCGGGAAGTACCCCTTGAAGATATCAAGGATCCTGTCTAACCCAAGATTATGTATCAGACTCGTGACTTTCACAGTGAGCTTTACTTCGAACTGCTCCTACCTCACCACCATTGTCTTCATCAATATCATGCTGTCTCTTGAGATGTCTTCTCAGATTCTTGAAAGTCGTAGAGCTGAAATCGCAGTAATTGCAGAATAGAAGTCCCTTACTACATTCAGCGATGTGTGTTACTAATTCTTCATCTTTAATGAACCGGTAAGGACAGAATGGACATTTCTGCCCTTATTTACAGTAATCTTTGTCTTTGGCATCGTAACCTAAACAAAATATAAAGCAGATGTTAAACTATCTGTCTAACAAGCAAACGCACTAATCTAACTGTACACAATTATTTATTTCCAAAGCAAGAGCTTAATCTCTTATATAGTCTGACATCCACCTTGGAGGACGTATCTCCCTTTTAGTTGGGTCTAGTGACCGCATGCCAATTTGACCCTTTGGTTCCAAAACTAACTCTGATATTTCGTCATCTACCTTCTGATCCGCACTCTCAAAGTGATATTTTACATCAGATACCCCTGACAATATCTTCGTGGTCTTTGGTGATCAGGTCTTCCGACAGTCTGTTGGAATTTCCATGGGCACGAATTGTGCCCCTTTGTTAGCTGACCTGTTTTTATATTCATATGAAGCAGAATTTATTCAAAAACTTCTACGTGAGAAGAAAAAAATATCTCACTGTGACCTTCAATTCGACTTTTAGATATATCGATAACGTTTTGTCTATTAACAATGATAGCTTTCATTCATATGTCGATTTGATATAGCCCTGTAAGCTCGAAATAAAGGACACCACAGAATCGTCCACTTCTGCTTCATACTTAGATATTTTATTGAAAGTAGACATTAACGGCAAACTAGCAATTCAACTGTATGACAAACGGGATGATTTCAGCTTCTCCATCGTCAACTTCCCACATTTATGTAGCAATATTCCATTATCACCTGCATATGGTGTTTATATATCTCAACTGATTCGATATGCAAGAGCTTGTTCTGAGTATAGTCAGATTTAAATCCAGGTAAGCTACTGACAAACAAGTTGATGGTACAGGGATTTCAATAGTCTCGACTGAAGTCAGCATTTCGCAAATTCTATGGTCGTTATAACGATCTAGTTCGTCAATACAACCTCGCATTGGGTCAAATGCTGTCTGACGTGTTTCATACCGATTGTTAAGCCGTTCTTGGCACACTGATTTTGACTGCGGATAACTCCGTTTACCTGATCAGGATATGGGGCTCACGGCGGGTGTAACCGGTCCTCCTAGGCACCTGATCCCACCTCTGGTGTGCCCAGGGGTCCGTGTTTGCCCAACTATATATTTGTATTGCTTGTAGGAGTTATGAGATTGATCACTGTTCGTTATCTTCACCTTGCATACCTTACATTCAAAGGTATCTTTCAGACTTCCTTTATCAACTAATTCATCTAGTCCACAGGATTTAGTTTCTCCCCTTAAAAGCTGGGGATGTTTGAATCTGATCCTATCTACGTGGACAAATTGTTCTCTAAACTTTTGTCCACAATCCACCCTATAGTTTAATTCTGAACATTTGCCCAATATCTTGTACGGACCATGCCAGAATGAGATACGTTTTGCGGATCTTCCTATCTTCCTAACCGGAAAGTATACAAAAACGATATCACCAGGATCAAACTTTTCAAAGCTAAGCTTTCGATCATGCGGTCACTATTTATCTGTTGACACGTACCCGCTTACACCCGGGCTTATGCAATGCATATGATTTACAGGAATGCCTGTTGTCCACAAGTCAAGAAACGAACTTATTCAATATATTTACGATGATTGATTCAGCCAATTTATCTAATCAATATATTTACTACGATTCGTATTTCAAAATCAAGATATAATTCAACAAGGATTTAACCTAACCCCTTACTTCCCTAAATTCAATGTCCCTGGACAATTGGCCCTTACCAATGGTTGATACTACCGACCTGAGGTTTCTTACCAGCTGATGTTTCCAGCTCACGTAGCCTTTTACTTACAAAAGATTGGCTTATTCAGCTTCTCTTATGGTGTAGGGAAAACAGGTTATCACCATGGCAAAACCCCATACCACCCGAGTTTCTTTGATTGGCTTAACCTGATTCATCACACTGTTTATGATAGTCATACTATGATTAGGCATTACAGCTGAGTTAATGGTTATGGTTGTGAACCAAATCCATATATGTGGAAAGATCATAACTATCGTATGCCGAGTAGCAATAAAAAATGTTCCGTGTACTTAAATATTTAAGTTATATCGGGCGGCCGGAGCCAGCATGTAGAAACGACAAAAGCGGATGACTCAGGCAAGTTTTTCTGATCAAAGTTTGTCAATCGTTCCGTCTCTCTATGATAGCTTCTTGTATTTTCGAGTTTTTCTACAGTACAAGTTGGTCACACCTAAGTAAACTAAACTCGCCACAAAGCATTTTGAAGTTTATTTGAGTGAATCCCCTATTAAGGGAGTTTATTAAGAAATACCAATGATATGGTGAGATAATTTAAAACAACGTCGTCACTAGAAGCAGTGGGACTGGAAACTCGAACACCATTTCAGAGCTTTCTCATGTAGTGAAGATTCAAGGTGATTCAATTCGAAAGTCGCACTTTTAAGATGTTTAAATGTTTTACATGGAAAACATAATTTAAAATATTTCTCTCACATGCAATGTTACAACATGCCACATTAACATCCTCGAATAAAATCCAAATGTATAAATTCGAATCCAATCGCACGAGGTTAGGCTGGATTCACAATGGGGGTACAACGTTTGGTACACAGAAGAATATAGGAAAAGAACCTTTAGATAATTTTCTTCTGAATAAGAAGAAAAAGACAAACATTGACATGTAGTGTGGATTCACTTTTGTACAAATCATAGCCCAAGGAGCTAGGATGGGGGCCATAAAGGGGTTGAAAGATTTACATTGAAATGTTAAGGAAATAATCACATTTACGTAAGTCAAGATCCCTAGGGCAGGGTCCGCCAAAAAGGGGATGGAAGGTCTATTCGAAAAATGTGTTGACAAAAAAGAACCTACGTTAAGAGGCTAAAAGATATTAAGTTTCGATAGGGCAATTATTTGGGGTTTCCAATAGCGAAACATAGACTTTCTTGGTACACTTGGAGGTGGCATCACTTGTCAGCAACTCCTCTTACACCACTGAAAGCAATTCATTTAAATTTTCACAGAATCTTTATTACATAGTGCCATTTTGCAACTCTTAATCTATGTGTACATCAGATAGATATTTGGTGCTTCCAGTAGCAACACTTTGCTATTTTAAATTCTTTAAAAAAAAGGTACGACACCAACTACTCGAAGCCTATTCAAAACGTTTCCCCGGGGTCAATGTGGAATCACATCAGGAGTCCGAGTTTAAATTGATTTATATATGGAACAAGTTCACCTTGATCATCCTTCTACAATGGAGCTTTGCAGGTAGTTAGTAATTGTAAAGCTCTATAACTATATACACTGTACTAATATGAAAGAGTTGAAGTACAGTGAAATTGTTGCTCAAAGTTTGGACGACAAACTCAAATTAACATTCCTTATTAACATACAAGAAATTATCAAAATATGAACGTAAAACCTTAAAAACGGTATCATATCGACATGGTTAATTATCCTTATATAGAATTGCGATAATATCGCTACGCATTTTAAATTGCAGCAAATATTATTACGCAAAAAGTTATCATCACATGATTAAAGTCAATAAAACTGGAAGAGGGTGGTAAAATCATCCAAAATATATCGATTTTTTTCTGATCTCCTTGTACAAATCGACATTATTTTGACGTTATAAACATTTAATTGGAAGATGCAAGTAATTTTATTTTTGCAATGTTGAGGTATAACACAACAAAGGAAGCGGTTATACGTTTCCGTAGTTATATCCAGGGTCCGCATTTGCCCAGCTCTCTATCTTGTATTGCCAAATGGAGCTATGATATCAAGTGATTCGTTATCTGCACCTTTCAATCTGCATCATTGTCTGTATCTCCTACAAAACATTCATTTGTGTCATCATCTGTTATGGTATCACTGTCATGAATCCCATGGCTTCTTGACTTTCCTGTTTCTGTTATAGGCTGACTGAGAATTTCATGTCCAGATACACTATCCTGTGTTTATATTTCATCTTCCATTTCCTCCCTTTGAAGTGGATCTGTTTGTTTTCCAATGTTGTTCCCTTAAAAGCTTTGAGGTTCTACAGTGGATTGGGATGGAATTGTCTATTTCCCAAATCCATAATTTCCCCGTTTTTTTTTTTTTTTTTTTTGTTTGGTTTATTTAGAGATACAATTTATCTATCGGGGAAAAGAGGATTTGCAGCCATTTGGTCACCCTGGTTCTACACTATTCTCTGTTGATATTTAAGGTCCAAATAAACAAAAAAATAATTCCACTTCAAAGAAAACGACGTAGTTGTCTTTCATTTTTCTCTCCCAGTTAAGATTGATCATTTGCAAGAATAAAATACTATTATTACAATAAATCAATAGTAAAAAAAAAGTGTCCATGACCTCTGAAAGCTGCAAGAGCCTATTATTTTTTTAAACCGAACAACTTAACAACTTACTGCTGACAACTAACTCTGAGTCCTAACTCAAACTGCTAAAGGGATTCCGTATTTATACATAGCATGTATTTTCCAAGACCCGGATGTAAATAACTAGATATCTAGGTCACCATTACTATGAGTATTTACATATAATATAAAGCAACATATATAATATATAAGAAAACATATCAATTAAACAAGAAAAACAGACACATTCGTTATTTTACAAGATGTGCCACATTCTTAACATAATCATGTTTATTAACTAACAGTATCATTAAACGTAGAAAATAACAATAATGTTGTATATATCTGTAAAAAAAAAAAATTACAACAAATATATACAGTAAACAAAATCAATCGGAGTGTCTATTAAATAAAATCAATAGTAAACATAATCAATTGTAATATTGATGGTGCAGGGGTTTCAACAGTCTCAAAACCAATACTAGTGTATCATAAACAAACTATATGCTAGTGTTTAGTACAAAATAAATCCTACTATAAAGTAAGCAAACTCAAACCCTACTGTACAGTGAATAAAAGCAATCCTAGTGTCTTGCTGGTGGACTGTTAGTCCCCGAGGGTCTCTACGACCCAGTGACTAAGCAGTTCGTTACTAGCTTGAAAATACGGATGTACATTTAATTGATGTGAACAAATTTAGAAATTCATTTCAAATTAAGGATTATCTCCCTCATGCATAGCTCTTATCCTTAGACGAAATTGATTCAACTTTTTTTTGGTAATTTGTTTTCCCTAAAACAGTTCTAGCACGTTTATTGTTATTTCGGATTTGAAACATTTCGGTTGAGCATCACTGGAGAGACACTATTTGTCGAAATGCGCATCTGATGCATCGAAATTGGCACCGTATGTTTTACATACTTAACAAGATTATGTTTAGTGTAAAGAAACTCAATCCTAGTGTCATACTAAATTGATACTGATGTACAGTAAGCAAATGAATCCCAGTGTGTAGTAACTAAAATGAATATAAGAGTATTGGTTTTGAGACTGTTGAAACCCCTGCACCATCAATATTACAATTGATTATGTTTACTATTGATTTTATTTAATATACACTCCGATTGATTTTGTTTACTGTATATATTTGTTGTAATTTTTTTATGTAATGTTTATTAATTTATAGAGAAAATGCGGATTGGGTTGATTCTCGTGTTTATTGCCGTTTTTTTTTTTTTTTTTTTTTTTTTTTTTTTTTTACAGATATATACAACATTATTGTCTTTTTCTACGTTTAATGATACTGTTAGTTAATAAACATGATTATGTTAAGAATGTGGCACATCTTGTAAAATAACGAATGTGTCTGTGTTGTTCTTGTTTTATGACCCCTCTGTTAGTCCTCGTTAGTTTCTACAGCTATGCGTGAGGGAGATAATCCTTAATTTAGAAATGAATTTGTAAATTTTATAACAACAATTAAATATGCATCCGTATGTCCAAGCTAGTAACGAAGTACATAGCTAGTGTGCTGTAGAAACCATCGAGGACTAACAGCAGAGGCCTCAACCCAGGGGTCATAATATAAAATTTATACTGAATCCAACTTTTCAAGATCGACATAGTTAATGTTAAACAATGTTAAATGATGTTTCAGAACAACATCGCTTATTAATAAATAATGCAGCAATTAAAATGGATATTGTCTCTATTGAACTGGGCATTAACTTCGAATTTGTTTTTATACTTGCTAGGCGTTTCTTTGGTGATGTAGTCCTTCAATTTCATTCCCAAAATGTAATACATTTTTTTGGATGTACACCTACAACAATTTCATTTTCTCGAAATTGTCCAAAATTTCTAATATTTAAAGTAAAGATATCTTACCAAAGTTTATGTCATCAGGTGTGTAGTGGACATAGCTGAATTCATTGAACACAGGACAAAGTATCTAGGATGTACAAGCACCCCCTGTCTTAATAGAAACTCTATGTTAACTTCACTTTTTCAAGAACCACATCAGACAAAAGCCTTCGAAATGACATATTGTGTATGTTTATAATATTGGAATAATAGTCATAACAAGCTACATTATATCCATTTTAATTCAGATTGTTGAAACTTCTGTTACATAAATTATCAAAATCCATTGATTGGGCAGTAACCTCTCACAAAATTGAGGTGTTAGTCTGCCGATTTCCAATTATATATACAGATACGAAGCAGACTAAGTGGTATCGATTGTTGTTCATATATCTAATGTTAAGTTAAAGGTCACATCATTTTTGAATCACGTCACAAAATTTATTCAAACCAGATCTCCAGTAGTTTGAAGTGCAAACAGGACAAACTATATCATTCAACTTTGGCAGCTGTATCAGACCATATTTAGCATGTAGCCTATATAAGACTCTGATTAAGCACGACTTACTACATACAGACAAGTATATGATGCTCTATTTTGTTTCTGGTGTATTTTTAAAGAATTTTGATATTGATATTACATTTTATCATTCTGACAAGGATTCGGCTTCGATATCATGCTAGATAATGGTCAACAGGGGATGCTTACTCTAATAGGCACCTGTTCCACCTCTGTTGTGGCCAGGGGTCTGTGTTCTTCTAAATATCTATTTTGTGTTGCTTATAGGAGTTTTCATATCCACGAAATGATGGGGTCATCATTGTTGTACCTTTAAACAAAAGCAATGAAAGTGACACAACCGGTTGTGTTAATGGAGTTAACAGGAAAAGGAATATGTACATTTCAAAAGAGACGTGATCAAATGTTAAAATGTGGCTGATTGTTTAGCTAGATTACCTAATTATTAAATAGTTATGCATATATGTAAGGTAAAGCAATTGAGGGTCATCGATAACATAAAAGTTCACAATGGCAGATCAACGCCATCTTAAAGCTATATATTTATATGACATGGAATACTTACTCCTCTTCGGCACAGGATACCACCTCTGGGGTATCCAGGACTCCGTATTTGCCCCAACTTTCTATTTTGTATTGTTTATAGAAGTTATGGGATTGATCATTGATCGTTATATACACCTTTCATTCGAAAAACTTTGGACTCTCAGTTGTTATACCACAAGCTGGTGACCAAAAACATACCAACTTTCAGTGTCATAAGATTGAGGATCGAACACTTTTTTTATGAATACGTCATTGGAATCAAAACATTGCAGGTCATTGTATTGTAGATATAAAATGTTACTGACCATATACATATGAGAGGCTTATCAAAAGTAACCATGACCCATATTTCTGATTTCGTATATAGTTTGCAAGTCAATAACAATGATGGTTCAAAATATATCCACAATTTCTACAGAGTATTACATCTGTGGCTTCATTTTTTTTTTCATGATAGAGGAACTCAAGATGGAATGAACTTGAAGTTGTATTCCATATAATTCAGTTTAGGTAGGGGTGAATGTTTGTAAAGAAATTGACTTTCTTGAAAATACACAACAGTACCAATTTATCGATTCATTTAGACACCTTACATCTCCAAGGGTGAAAATCTAGAAGTACAAATGCTAAATGATATATCACAAAAAAAATGCAGAATACTCATTCACATCAAAATAGTATCCAAAATGATTCAGGCATTGAGTTTGTAACATGCGAAATAATTGCATTATTGGTCAACCATTATTTACATTAAAGTTGAGCAGTTTAATAGTAGACAACACAAGCAATTGTATACGACTTGTCATTGGGGTAGATCTTGTCTGGTGTATTCATATGAATTGTTAGTCAATTGTTTGCATGCTGATTTGGACGTCGGATCAACCCGCTTATTTTATTAAAAGAAAAAGATTGGACCAGGTGTGACCAGTCGTCATGATATGCTTACTCCTCCTAGTCACCTAGTGTGTCCAAGAATCCGTATTTGCAAACTCTGGTGTCTGTATTCCTTGTAGTAGTTATCAGATACTTCAAGATCATGATGTTCACCTCTTCATTGCACAATTCAAACACGCGTAGCACAGACTGCTATCTACTTTAGCAATACCTTATAGGTTAAGATTAAGCGTACTTACTCTTTAGGGAACAGGGTAAACAAATTCAACAGAGCGCAACACAAGTAGCCCTCGTGAGAACACCACAAGCACAGTAACGTAGGAACAAATTCAATATAATTGCCATAGCACTACACTGTGTATTTAATTTCACGGGTAAGAGATCAATGTTACAATATGTCGGGTATGTTTCAGTTGAACGCCCTGAAACTATCAAACATATCATATCACAATCATTCAGACACTGTGCGCGTATATCAAGGTCATGGCGATATCATATTTCTGTCCAGGTTTAATTGATTTATTCGCAAGCATTACAACAAATAGGTGACTATCAGTACATATATTACATAAAGAGTTCCATTCTGTTGTAAATTATACTAGTAAATGTTCGGTATTAATCTCCGTCATTATTGATCCGCAATTACACCAAATAAATAACCTAAATAGATATAGATAGGGAAGCAGCACACGTTAACACCATACTCTGTAATTTTTCCAGAAATTACAGTTAATTTTGCGAATCTCTAAACGACTATTTAAATCATAACACAGAGTGTATGGACAGCTTAGAATTCGCGATGTATAACTACAGTACACGACACGAGTTTTATACACCCCACCGTGGAAAGACCATATCAGAAAAATTCACGGAGATCCACTGTTTTGGACGACGCGTGTTATTTGCCAATACACACCGCTTCCGCGGGCTTCGACGTTGTTATCGCCACTCTGCAGAATACGTAAAATGTGCCACCGACCAAACAATCCTGATGAAGTCGAATTTAAAAAAAAAAGAGTTTTTAATATCGATTTAATCAAATAAACTTCATTCAATATAGCAATCAAAGTAATCTCGATGATTAATAAATTGAAATTAATATATTACATATATGAATATAAACAAATATGTATCCATCAAATGATTTGAATTGATATATTATGTTAATCACATTTGACTGAAATTTATATTCAATCTGGATAATAAAATGAACTTTATATAACAAGTATAGTCCATGAAATATTCCGTGGATTTGTGCCACAATAAAATAACTCACGATGAGATAGTCCTCGTATTTGAACTAAAAAGAAGTGTTTGACTTCTTGCAAAGAGTGGGAAAGATATTCAATGGGCATGCACGATGTAAGATCTAGTCTAAGATCATGTGTATTTTACGTAAACCTAATAATGATAATAATAATACCATATTTATATGGTACCCTTTTCATACACTGTGTACGCTCAAATGTGCTTTACAATGCATATATACCTTACAACAGAATGTTATACACATAATACATATAAAATGAATAAAACATTAAAATGCAATGATATAAAAGACTTTATCACATATAAACAGTCCGTAGCTATACCTATCCTGACTGTACATATAAAACATGAAAACGCAAGATACCATCAATATGCTAGATAAGAATAAACATCAGTTTCAGTTTCTAATGCATATCACACTTTTCGCAAGAAGTCAAACACTTCTGTTAATTTCTAATATCCGGATTTGATGACTCCCAACTGATATATTGAGACAAAAACCCTTCCATTTGCATGGAATACACAAGTTATCCACAGGTCATTGTTGTAGACAGAGATCATAGGGAGCAATTTTGTGTTGACAAAAATAAGCTTTTGAATGACGAAACAAGTCCAACTGTGTTTAGATTAAAAGATGTATGTAACATCCTTACGTCCTATAACACAAACGGCAGTAAGATATTAATGTTACAATATGTTAGGGTATGTTTCGTTTGAACGCCCTGAAACCATTAGACATATCATAGTACATTTATTGAGATAATGTGCGCGTATTTTAAGGTTGTGACGGTATCGTATTTCTTTCAGGTTTCATTAATTGATCAGCAAACATATGCAAAAATAGGTGACTACCTTGCTTTTATTTGTCATTATATGGTCAACATTTTCTTTGAGTTGCTATAATTCATAAAAGGCGAAGATAGCAGACGTTTATGAATCCCATAACTTCTACAATAAATACAGAATAGAAAGTTCGGCACACGTGGACCCCTGGATATACCAGGGGTGGGATCAAGTGCCAAGGAGGAATACATATCGGTTGACTGATGTGACCGATCGACACGGGTGTTTACTTCTGCTAGGCACTTGCTTTCGCCTTTGGTATGTCCAGGAGTTCGTGTTTGAACAACTGTTTATGCTGTTGTCCTCGTGGGATTTATACGATTAACCATTACTCGTTTTCATAAGTTTTCACCGAAGCCTAAATATATTATGTATGAATCAATTTCAGCAAAAACAAAACATTATATTTAATTTCATCTTATAGTTTTGTGTAAAAAGTTAAAGACAAGGATTCAGAAATTAAATTATAACACTAGATTAATTGGTGCACTGTAGCTTTCTCAAAGTTTGTGAAGAAATTGCAAATCTGCATTCAAAACAAGAGAAGGTCGTCTGCTATTGCAACACGTCTGGTGACATGACTCTCATTGCAATTTATCTCTAAAGTCAAAGGAAAACTCGATAATTAAGTGAGAGCTTACTACAAACAACATTTGATAAGAGGTTCATATAACCCTTTTTGTAAATGAAAATTATCCCGCAAATACGTCCTGGCTACATGTTTTTGACAAACAAGAGACCTACTAAAAAAATCTAAAACCACACAGTGTGAGTGATCACTGATCGTTATATTCGCCTTCCATAAGACAGATCCGTTTGTCGTCTTTGCTAGCAATCACATCCCAACAATCGCACATGTGTATAGATATCGTGCCATTGAACATGAGAAGGAAATTACTCCAACTATCATGTTTAATCACACCACAATTTTTACGTTGATGTAGAGACCCGATATGATATTGTGTCAGTGTTTTTATGTAAATGTAATGAAATAAAACAAGTATGAAGTAAAACAGATATGCATATTGTATGCTGTTGTTTGAAATGGTCACCACCATGATACGTTAACCATGCGATTGTATTGATAAATATTAAACCAATACTGATTAATGATTGATAGCAATGATGGGCTTCTGAACACGGCGTTTTAGTCAAAGACACCAAAATGCAGTAAGTTTTTTTCACGGATGAATGGATTCGGACGAAACCTATCTATGGTGATTGTTGTTTGCCTGCGATTTACCTTGTCAAGAGATCATGGTGTTGTGTTTAATTTTGAAATTCACAGGGCCATCTGGAGACTATCTGTGGCCAGAGTGTATACTGCTTGCATACCTAATGGTAACTGACACATTCTAGACCCACCCCTCTTTCTGTCTTCCGTATTATCAGTAATTGGCTCAATATATGATTTATTCTATAAAAATAGAGCTATCAGAAATTAATGATCAACGTTTTTCAATAAGTTATACATTTTAGAAACCAATGTGGAAACTATTGTTTGATTTATGATTGAGTACTCTACAATACATTTCTATAGAGGAGATATAACATACAATTATATCAAAGTTGCATTGTTCACGGGGGCTTTCTTTAAAGACTATTTACGAGAAAATAGCAGTTGTGTACAAGTCAATGTTATTAAAACTGTGTTATACTGGGCTTCTTCAAGATCTAAAGAATGTCGGTAAGCATTGACTGTGAGTATTATTAAAACACCTTTCTTGGGTAGTTTCAGAACGCAGTCGCTGTAGAGGTCACTCCACTTGAAATATGTTGTTAAATGTTTGTTTCAGAGGCGGCTTGCCATTGATCACAATACACATGGAACTGTGGGTGTTAACTTAAATTTGGTTTCTTGGAGGAATTGGCATGGCTTAGGAGATAGTAAAACCTGGTTTTGATGACTTCAAGTAGATATATATCACACCTACGTCACAATCAGATGTAGAAACAGAACCAGGTTTCTGATTCCCAAAACGTGCGTTTTGTTTGATTTTTTATATGATACTATGATTATTCGCCATCGATTCCTCCACAGTCTTTCTTATCAGCTGAGGTTAAAATCAAAGTTGATATTGTGTTACAAAGGGCGGGGGGGGGGGTCAAGGCGATTCAAGCTTTAGAAAGAAGTCGGTTGCAGAACAAATGGCATTGTTTGCGGATGAACGCGCGCCGATTGCATTATGCATATCTATGATGCATTCAGTGTACATTTATTATTCATGGATGTAAAAGTGTTGCAATGATCTGAGTTGGTACGTATGGTCAACATATGGAATTTCGGGGCATCAGGAAGTTGGGGAGACGGAGGGGAAAGGGGAGGTGGCACCATTGCAGATTTCCACTAGTATCATGATATCAGCTGAAAATATTTCACTTTGTTGTGAGGACACAATATCAAAGCTAGTTTCTTTTAATTTGATGTTTTTATTTACATTGCATGCAATTATAGATATGAACAGGGATCAATCTCACAACTCCTACACGCAATGTAAAATATATAGTTGGCCAAACTTTATGATAGCAGATCATTCTTCATTTTTTTAATATATGATATGCGGGAAGATGATATCCATATTATATTGTAACGTTGAAACCGCCCCTAATTTTAATGACTAATGTGTTTAAAAATTCACTCACGTGCATACATATTACATTTGTACAGAATAGTGGTAACATTCAGGTCCACCAACTATAACCCACAATACATTTTTTTCTGATACATATTTTATATATCTCAATGCGTCTGAAAAGTGTAGGAAATAACTGCTGTCTTGTGTATTAAAGGTATGGTAAGTACGTCGTTACTAGTTTGAAAATACGTATGCATTTTTAATTGCTGTGATAAAATTTAGAAATTAATTTTAAAATTAAGGATTATCTCCGTCATACATATCTCTTATCATTAGACGAATTTTAACTCCACTTTTGGGCACTCTATTTCCCCCTATAATAGCTCTAGCAAGTTTATTGTTGTTGTTTTTTTTTCTTTCGGATTTTAAACATTTCAGATGAGCATCACTGAAAATACATTATTTGTCGAAATGCGTGCATCAAAATTAGTACCGTATAAGTTTTACATCTATAGGGATGTGAACAAATCTTGTAATTCGTAATGGATGTTGATATGTTCTTAAGGTATATGGTCGACAACATCCATAATCGCAATGTTCAATTTATATCCTGGTGTTGAAAAATCCAAGAATAGGCTACCTTTTAAATAACATATTAAAAACTCTCCATTGAATAGAGCAAAGTATTGTGCAAATATAATATGAACGTAAATGTTTGTTGGCGTGATGTAAAATTGAATCAAGTGTGACATCGTGCATACTTGTTCTTTCATGTGAACGGTGCTAATGGTTGCGTTTACGTCTACGGGCTGTCGAAAAGAGTCCCGTTATATATACGTTATTTCTTTGTGGACTAGTCACATTCCCTACCTTGTCGTTATCAGCATTATATTGCATCCGTAAGAAAACACAGTGTTTGAATTTCTGATCCAGTGATTTTCTTATTTTCTATGAAAAGGGTTATTTAATGCTGTATTGTTTGTATGAGAGTATTTGTTTTCTAGAATATTAACACCCATGGAGAAGATAGAGTGGTCAGGGGAAATTAAAAGGTTAAGAGAAATTGGTCACAATCGTTACTAATTTGAAATATGTGTCCCGATTTTTTATCAAGTGAACCCTTAGTTTCCCCGACACAAGTTAAGCCATAGAGGGTAAACCCGATAACGTTGAAAACATTAGGAAATTTACAGGTCAATGTATCAAAGGTTTTGGTACAGAAAATACGTCGGTGAAAATACCAGTAAATGAAATTATAAATATCAATATATCGTAAGTTTTATTTATCCTTATCAAATTATTGACGAGCAAGCGGACAAATTTAAAAGTGAGACGACTTAATATACGGTAGGAAATGCAATAACAAAAGTCAACAGGGAAACTACCAAACAAGACACAGGGCGGTGTAAAAGGATACAGGAAGATGGTGTAAAATGATAGAGAAACACGTTTTGCTGTGGCCGTAGGGGACATTTTTTTGCACAGTTTTGTTTCCCTTAAAGGAGCTTTAAAACATCATTGTTATTTTGGATTTCAAACATTTCGGTTGAGCATCACTGAAGATACATCATTTGTCGAAATGCGCATCTGGGGCATCAAAATTGATACCGTATAAGTTTCACATAGTAAATGGATGCTTAATAACTACGAATAAAACCTGCAATAAATGAGGGAAAGTATAAATCACATACATTAGAAACATGACAGTTGTCTACCAGATTATGATTATGATTGTGTATTTTCTGTAAATCGGAATAAATGTCCGTGTCATGGTAGATGTGGATGTAGACGGAGCGACATTATGAATGCTGAATAACTCCGGCGCGATTTAGCTGAATGTCTGACATCATTCATACTTGTTCTTTCATATGAAAGGTGTTAATGGCTGCGTTTACATCTCTGAACTGTCGAAAAGAGTTTCATCATGTATACGTTATTTCTTTGTGGACTAGTCACATCCCCTTCATTGTCGTCATCAGCATTATTTTGCATCCAAAAGAAAATACAATATTTGAATTCCTGATCCAGTGATTTTCTCATTTTCTATGAAAAGGGTTATTTAATGCTGTATTGTTTGTATGGAAGTATTTGTTTTCTAGAATATTAACACCTATGGACAAAATAGAGTGGTCATGGGAATTTAAAAGTTTAAGAGAAATTGGTCGCAATCGTTATTTATTTGAAATATGTGTCCCGATTCTTTTATTAAGTGAAACCTTATTTTTCTCGAGACAAATTAAACATATAGGGTACACCTAATACCGTTGAAAACATTAGGAAATTTACAGGTCATGATATCAAAGGTTTTGGTACAGAAACGACGTCGATGAAAATACTAGTAAATAAATTTATAGATATTAATGTATCGCAAATTTTATTTATCCTTATGAAATTGTTGACGAACAGGCGGTAAATCTTAACATCAATCGACTTAATCTACGGTAGGAAATCAAATAACAAAATTCAACAGGGGGATTACTAAACATAAAACAGGACGGTGTAAAAGGATACATAAACAGGTTTTGCTGTGGCCGTACATGACACATAGTAAAGAGATGCTTAATAACAAACGATAGAACCTGCAATAAATGAGGAAAATTATAAATCATATACATTTGAAACATGACAGTTGTCCATCAGATTAAGATTATCTAATATCTGTAAATTGGAATGAATGTCCGTGTCATGGTATATTTGAATGCAACCGGAGCGACATTATAAATGCTGAATAAATCCGGCGCGAGCTGGACTATAGTTAGCCAAAATGTATAGAGGGCCGTTTGGGACAAAATATGTAATTGATATTTCCAAGCCCTCAAGAAAATTTATAACCGCATGTATATGTATTAGATATTACAATGGGAATTGTGAGGTCATGTCGTACAATGTTGGAATATCATAAGAATAGAATAAACGCTGGTCACTTTGTTGTAATCAGCAACACTATTTCTTTGCTTGGCAAAGAAACGATGATCGCATTATGAGTTTTGCGCTTAGAGTACAAGAATCTGAATGTGTATTCTAATGTACGAGTAGGTGAAATCGAAACGGTCTGATTACCAGAAAACGGGTTTTGACGGTTTCGGAAAACTCAAAGATTGCTGTCTGAATTTACAAATCAACGATACAGTAATGCCTGTTGCACAACCTATGACATAACTACCATTCAACGTTAGCAACAATATCCACAACACACTGATTGACATGGAAGAAGAAAATAATATAATAAAGAGATTGTATATACCTTTAGCATTAATTTCAACTTTTCTCGTCACACACAAAAAAACAGCGATATACGAATATGTGTTCATAAGCGTGCCGTAAATACAACTATAAGATGTGCGCGTCATCAGATACCGACAGTTGATTTATATGTTAGAAGACAGGATGGGAAACAAAGTGTTTTGAAAATCCGGTGTGCGTTAGGGATATCATCAATTTGAAGTTGAGAAAGTGTCATGGAAAATCACTACGTTCAAAGCATTCAGAGGTCTCTACAATTACCAATGTCTGGTGTTTTGAATCTCGTCTGATGAACATATCACAAATCACTGATCTGTATCGTCTTGCCGAAATGGACGCCATTGGTGAGGATGGAACGTTGTACACCTGGGATACAGTCATACACCTTCAAACTAGTGTATACACCCGTGCCTTAAAATGCAGCCGATGGAGAAAGTGGAAAATATTTCAAATGAAATTGCCCATTTATTTGCAATTTATCAAGCGTATATATGTACACTGCTTTTATAACATGCAGTATCATTTTTTTATTGTGTACAGCATGGGTATGCATTGTAATATAGGTGTTATCTAAATAAATACTATTATTATTACTACTACTACTACTACTAGTAGTAGTAGTAGTGGTAGTAGTAATAGTAGTAGTAGCAGTATTGCAATCGATGCTGTTCCAAAAGCTCCTACTATCAACAAGGTTCGGCGAAATGTCAAAGAGGATCGTGAGATAAGGCACAACGTAATAGTCACAATGTTTATTGTGCTAAGCTGAACCTGATTATTAATGACAAAAAACATGACGAATATTCCGACTAATCTTGCGCATGAGTGATATTTTGGAATAATTCATAGACAACGACGGCAGTGCAAAAAAAAGTATAGCGGTCAGACATCCGCACGGAATTTGGAAAAAATAGAATAAAACAAATAATCAATGTCAATTGCTGACTAACACATGTAAGCCGGAACCGGTAAAACAAACAACTATGCCTGACCCACCGTGTTAGGATCCAGTCATTGACTTAATGGAACAGTCTCCCTCGGACGACAATTTACTTGTAGTGGTTGATTAATATTTAAGATACCAACAAGTAGTTATTGTGAAGATGATCATATACAGGTGATAATGGAATGCTGCTGCATAAATATGGAAATTTGACAATGGAGAAGATGAAATCATCCCATTTGTCATACAGTTGAGCCGTCAATTTTTTGTTAAAATCTACTTTCATTAAGATATTTAAGTAATACCTATAACGTAGACATGGCCGACTCTATGATGTCTTTTATTTCGAGCTCACAGGGATATATCGAATCGACATATGAACGAAGATGATCAATGTCAATAGACAAAACGTCACCCATATATTTAAATGCACTGCTAAGGGATAATTGGCACACAAATGACAATGCAAAACAAGTATAGTAGTCAGGTATCGACACGGAAGTTGAAAAAAAATCAAAGCAAGTAACCAATGTCAATTGCTGACTAATACATGTAAGCCGGGACCGGTAAAACAAACAACTATACCTGACCCACCGTGTCAGAATCCAGCCATTGACTTGATTACTACTTAATATACCAACAAGTAATACCAACACGGACCCATTTTGGAGATCATCACAAGTGATAGAATAACCACTCATTTGGAAGCAAATTTTGGCAAACATGACATATTCCGTACAATTCGAAGTGACAATGATTATTGTACGACTTGTTCGCGGGAGTGTGTGTAGTTCCAGGTTAATATAAACTAACAATAGTCAGTCCGCATGAGTGATTTTATGAAACCAAAAGCTCAAGCAAATGTCATAGTAATTTTGTGACTTTTCTGTTTTATTATTTTTTACCGGCCTCCCTTACATGTGAATTGCAGCTTTAATAAAAGAGTTCACGACACAATCGTTATTTTTTTAATCTTGATAAAAAGTGTCCCAATTCACTGACATAAACCAAAGTACGAGTATAAATATATGGAACACCCCCTTTACTTGGACGGCACTACAGCAAGTCAATAATTTACAACTAACCAGTCATCTATTAATTGAAAATCTAAAATTAGAAATAGAGATGGATATTGCTGTGTTTTCTTTCTCTTTAAAGTATCAAAGACCTGCAAATAAACCTCCTAAAAACTGACATACACAATGATCAACAAGATACGTCGAACTTTATTTATATGTTGTTAACACATGGAAAATGTACGTAAAATAATTGATGTGCATTGCCTATTCCCACAATACAATAAAATAACTACAAGCATTTCTTTACAAGAAAGAGACTTTATATTTGCACATTTCAAAACAGATTATCATTTCTGTTTCCAGATTTACTAACTTTGATTAAAGTTAATCAACTCCTAAGGATCTCCAATATACTTTACAATATCTTAGGTGTCAAGTACAGCTTTCGATATCCCCCACTGCATATATCTTTAATAAGAAGCGGTGCAGTGATATCAATGTTTGTTCACTCACAACAGGATCAGACTCTGACATAAAATAACTTATAATGAAAAGACAAGAGTTACATGTCGTAAGTGGTTTTTGAAATTACAAAAATGTCCCGGGTTAACACCTACATACTTGGTTGTAGAGATTTAGTTCCACTGCAAATCTGAAACACAAGTGTAGGACCACATCAGAGACACTGCAGAAATCATAAATCATTAGTTGTTATAACGGTTTCAATATCAGAGTAAAATTATCTCAAAATTACAGAAAGCATAAGCTAATGTCCTCGCTGTAGAAGACTGTATCTTAGTATGATTGGTGTGAATTCATCAATACAATTACAAGAATCAGAGTGATACCAAACCCAATCTGACACCCAAGCAGTTCCAGAAAGCAATCCTGGGGACATCTCTCGGACTGCTCTCTCAAAAAGTGGGACTGCTCCGGGACTGCTCTTGGAGTGCTCTCTCAAAAAGTGAGACCGCTGTGGGACTGCTCTGGGACTGCTCTCTCAAAAAGTGGGACTGTTATGGAACTGCTCTGGGGCTGCTCCTTGACTGCTCTAAGGGAAAGCTTTCTAGGACGGATTTGTGCACCAAATAATAAATGAATCATGTGGTGTAATGATTGACAAGGACTCATTTTAAGTTGCTTTTTTAAAGAAGCAGATTTTACATGAATGTGAACAATTTACTCCTTGTTTTTCCACTAAATCATGATTTTATGTAAAATTTTACAAGTATGTGTAGTTCAGTGATTTTTTCATGTAAAGAGAAACAAAAAATATTTACCTGTCAGCGCCTGCGTTAGTCGTTGTGACATATTCGATGTTAGATTTTTTAATCCAGAGTGAAAAAAGCACGCTTCAGATTCAATTATAATTTGCTTTATGAATTTTAATTGGCCAATTACATTTGAAAAGGGAAATTCATTGGACCATTTATTAGATAGACGAGTTTATGCATGCTTCTTGGGGAGAGATTGGGTATGGTGTCGGCACCTTCGATCTGAAGGGGAAGCAACTCAGGTATACTGTGTCCATGGCGACGTGATACACCAAATGTCGTCGTGTGTTCACAGGTTTCAAAACCGGGCTATCATAAGTTTCAAACAAGCACTTATTGTTAAATGTTGTTGTCGGTAACGCTTTGGACACGTCTATTAGGGAACATGCACTTTACAAACACTACACCCTCGATTTCAGTTAAAACAGCATGTACATATACGCTTTGATTGAAGTTTTCATAATTATATAAACCTGTCTAAATATGGTAGTGAAATTAAACAATTTTACAATGCTGGTGATAAGTAACCTATATCTAACCAATCATTTTCAAATCATAAATACGTGTGCACGTAAGTGGAAAGCAGTTTTTGCTAGTTTAATATAGACGATACGTGAATAAATCATTTAGGCGACTTTAAACATAATTATTTCAATAACCCAGACAAGAAATAAATAAAGTTGGGTCTGGTTTGTACTGTACTGATTGTTAGGCCGTTTTTGGAACAATGATTTCGCTAAAGATAACTCCGTTCACCTGATCAATATAGAGGACTCAGGACGGATGTGACCAGTTGACAGGGGGTACTTACTCTTCCTGGGCAACTGATCATACCTCTGGTATATCCAATGATCCGTGTTTACCCAACTCCATATTTTGTATTGCTTTTAGGAGTTATCAGATTGATCGCTCTTCGTTTTATCCATTTTTCATTGTAAAAAAAATATTTGTATACCGGTAAATAGCTGTTTATTTATCAATCTCACATGTCTATTGAATAGTTGCCTTAGTAGTCCTACCACATCGTGTAAATATTTCTTACAATAGGATTGTACAACTAGTGGTACAATGCGTGAATCCGTGCAGGATGCTTTTGATTTGAAGGCATATATGGAGTAGGTGTTCTATGAAAGGTGTATTGAAAGATACGGTTTAACCTATACCAATTCTGAAGAAAAACAGTTAAACACCTCTTGTCTGCGTTAGATAACTTTACTATAAGTGAAATCGAAAAAGTGTCATCGGCAGAAAACGGGTTTTTGACGTTGTCGACAACTTTTTCCTCCGGTACTTTGATCACCATTCTGAACCCTGGAAAATCTTTATTATCTTGAATATGGTATCTTCATCAATCACGCTGTCAAATTTGCAAATATTTTAAGGCTTCACAAACTTAGTATATGTAGTATATGTAGTAAACTGATAATTTATAATTCTGTCATCGTATCTTTTAAGTTAGCATGATTGGTATTTGAGCAGATACGTCGAATAGTATCAAATTTAATGGTATTTCTCACCAAAAAAACCTTGATGTTAAAAGAAATAGGGTAATTCATATATTTCTGAGCAAAATTCACATAGATAAATACTTACACTAATCTCAAAAAACTGTCTTCCACTCAGTCAAGTTCTTGATCACACCTATTAGTGGTCTTGTTCTAAATACCTTTATACATTAATGAAGATCTCATGGTCCTAACATACAACCACAATTACTTTAGCATACACCATTTATTGGCATTGGATATGTGTATGTAACCAAAGAAACATAATAAGCAATCATTTCACTCGCATTTGAAAGCAAACATTTTCCTTACAATATCAATATAAACCTCTCCATAGGGATTTAGATTTTGTTGTGACGTGACACGTTGCGAAATGCCATTAGCTACATTTTAACACGGTACAGCAATATTTTTTCTTCATATGCCTTAGTTATATTTCGTTTCATTTATTCCCTTCTTGAAGTCGCACATTATTTTCAAATGCTACATATTAGCACGGTGTATATGATAGTGCTGCTATTCCTTTCTTTCTACATATACGCTGTTTATTACACACAGCTTGGTAAAACTGATTTACATCGCAAACCTCTTACAGAGACATAACATGTTTGCCCTGTGGTCTAAATCTCTCGCAAAATATACATTATATTATTTCTTCACTCCAATAACAATCAATCTCAATCATGACAGACGCAAGCCTATACCATATGGTAATATTTGTAGGCACACATCCTACACATGAAGTAGACCTTCCAATATACAAGTCTGCAGCAGCGGTATCTCATCGGTTAACATGTAGGCAATTCAACCAAGACGTGTCATTTATAAAAAAATAAATAATAAAATGGTGATTGAAGTGGGAAAAAACAAGAACTACAACAAATAAGCATATGCCATATCAGTTCTGAGATTAATCAGCGTTTGTTATTTTGACTTTTCCATGGCACCTGTACTTCAACTGTTTTTCTGTGAATACCAAAAACTTCGTGATGAGCGAACAATGCATTTGCATAGATTATATCATGGTGTATACTTAATTTCAAACTCATATGTTACCTGAAAGAAGATAAAAGGCTGATATATTCGCTGCATCCACTAAAATCAAACCCAGTAACCATAGCTACGTATATGTAGCACGACAGGAAATAATGACGAGGAAATGATTTCGGAAATCAGGTTAATCACACTGCGGTGTTGATGTTTTATTACTAGGCTTTCTTATGTACCAAAGTGTAGATAACCTGTTGTAATAATAATGAGTCACGATGTGAAATGGTTACATATTATATTTTGATTATTTCTAGACAAGAACACAATTATATAGAACCATGTGATGGTATATGTCATACGTATATACAATACAAGCATATGTATGTTCCCAGATAGTCTTACCGGACACACTTGAACTACAGAGGCCAATGTAGATACGGTAGCGTCAAGTAGAGTCACTTGAGTTTTGAGTAAGTGAATCCAACTATTTGTCGGTGTCAGTTCTACCCTCATGTTAAAGGGCATTGCTGATCCTTTTTGCATATGCTATATTCGGTATCATTCATTTTCTTTAAATTGGGCTGAATTCCTTTTCCTTATTGTGAGATCAATGGAAAATAATGCTATACAGAAATTTTGATTCCTATGGGAAACAAAATTAATCTAAATATACAGCAAACAAAACCAAACGTAGTGTATAGTAAACAAAATCAAACCTATTAGACAGTACACAAATCAAAACAAAATCAATTATAGTGTACAGTAAATAAAATCAAACCTACTAGACAGTACACAAAACAAAACAAAATTAATTATAGTGTACAGTAAAGAAAATCAAACCTACTAGACAGTACACAAAACAAAACAACATCAATTATAGTGTACAGTAAAGACAATCAAACCTACTAGACAGTACACGAAACAAAACAAAATCAATTATAGTGAACAGTAAATAAAATCAAACCTACTAGACAGTACACAAAACAAAACAAAATCAATTACAGTGTACAGTAAATAAAATCAAACCTACTAAACAGTACACAAAACAAAACAAAATCAATTATAGTGTACAGTAAATAAAATTAATCTTGGGTAGTCTTACCGACCATGTGTATAGAGGCTCAGACAGGTCCCATTGAGTAAGTAAGTAAGTAATTTTTATTTAAAGTCGGAACTATATACAGGTAACAATAAACATGAGCTAAGACAATTAGTCTTATTAGTGTGACTTGAGTTAGGAATGAATTGATCCAATTAATGTATTTTGGTGTGAAATTGTGGACTTCTATCATTGCATTCTATGTGGTTAAATATCTCCAAATTAGATGGATATCGTAAAACATTGGTCGAAATTTGGTCGACATTTACTTCATTCCTTTGGTAATTAAAATGCATCTTTATCATTAGTGAATGGAATAATTCCAAGTTGACGTAAAACAAAATCAACCCAGGGGTCCGTGTTTGTCACTCTTTTTTTTGTTTGCTGATAGGATTTATGAGATAGATTATTGAGCACGGTTTTTCGAAAGCTGGTTAACTTTAACACAGAGGCTAAGTTTAATGGAGTGTTAACTCTTAACCAAGCGATCAGGTAACAATTCTTTTTTTCGAAAGCAATTTAACACTTTCGTTAGTCAACACTGTGCTAACCGATTTAACCTACTAATCATGCCATTACTCATAATGCACATGCACTTCCTATGTAAACAATAAGAATACAGGAGTAAATAAAAGTTTTGTTTGTGGGAAATAGCTGTTGAAATGTCCATGCATTGGTTAGTTTCGAAATACATGACCATGACTATGGGTCATGTACTTATACTTGTAAATGTATTCATTAGTCTATTCAATTTGAATAATCATAGAGGTGTTAGAACATTATATAATGATACCTACTAGGCCTCAGCCTAATTGAGAAAAACGGTGCTTATGTTGTAGAAAGCAGGCTCATTGCATACTTTATCAAAGCGGAGCTTTATAAGGACTCGGACAAGTTGACTTCACAATTGTCTGAACATATTTGACAAACCAAAACAAAATAATTTATAACCCCACCCCCTTAAAATGAATTATTTCGTACGAACCGAACCTGAAATTATGTCAAATACTAAATTGCGTGAGGGGGGGGGGGTCATCCTCTACCAGTAAAATATAGGAGTTCAGTTCAAGCTGAAATTCCAGTAGAGTACCATTATCTGGTACTATGATATGAACAAGTGGGGGAGGGGGTGTGAGACTCTGCATGTAAAAATAACAGTAAACGTATGTTGTCTGAAATGAGATGGTTGTGTGCTACACGTCTTGAAAATTAACAAAAGCAATAAAACCTATGATTTTCTATATTGTTTAATTCATAATTGGACAACATTTATGATAGGGTTTGGACGACGATGCTAGCCTATACAAATATCTATTTTTTAAGAAAATCTAAATATCTTTTGTTTTCTGCTCTTAGTCTTATTTACCCCAAAACAGTTAAACATATTGATGGAGAAAACGATAAACCAATTTACCTTATGATAATCTGTTCACATATATATCTATATACTTTTATATCTATGTTGTTTTTATGCATTTATTTATTTTAATATTCTTTTTGTTTTAAACATAATACTTGATCCATCACATCATTTCTACTAAGGGAGGTTTATCTGGAATATCAACAATGAAAAACTATTCTTCCTAAATGTGTGTTAACTGTATAAGCCTGGATTCAATACTGTTCATATTAGATAACCTTCAAAAAAGAAAATACATGTATGTACGTGTTCATGCATGCAGATACTAATTTGAATAAGTTTTATATGATACAAGGGATTTTCAAAAGGTCAAGGCAAGTGCAGACGATATTGTTTTTTTTAAGTTTTAAAGTTTGTGTTTCAATGGAGATTATCATCATGAACTAAGGGCCTGCATGCACTTTGACATATGGAAGCCAGGCAATTGGTAAAATTATATCTTAAGCATGGATCCTATTGCAGGATTTCATATAGATGAATCTAATACGAGTTGTATTAACCCAATGATCCCCCTTATTGAAAGGTAATGCCGAAAGTATCTACATATACGTGCAATATATTGCCAGTGAAAGAAAAGTTGAACACCATTATCCAGCTGTACTAATTTTCCCATTAGATATCCCCCTTAGATAAATTGCATGGTATTTGACGAATATATCAATTTATGGCAGCATAATTAACACACCGTCATAGTTCAGCATCAGTACACACCTCAAAATGTCTGAGCCTTTGACATTTTCATGATTTTTGGTCTGAGGAGGACATAAATTGAAGGCGGTGGTGTTAAGACTTAACACCGGTACTGGAGGTGGATTAAAGTTAACACAACGTTAACACAGTGTTAACGCAAACTCGCATTTTGAAAGCGAGGAATACCGAATGAAAGGATTGGAAAAATGAGTTACTCAGTGTGTTAATTATGTACCGTTAAACGCCGCATACAATGACAGGGAACGAAATCTAGCAGAACTACTCTTCAACGGAACGATATGCACAAAACTACTGGAGATTCCTAATGAAAAATATATGGAAGACGATAGGAAACACAGGGAGGAGAAGAAATAAAACTACAAAAGTTATGCTGACTAATACTGTAACATAAGATATTCAATTTAATGATTTATTACAGAAATAGCAGGGAAAATCTAAATTAACGATCAAATTCACACCTAAATGCTAACCGTGGAAGAAAAATATGAAAATACAGTTCTATCTTAGACAAACATCGGCACTACAAACTAAACAGATGCCCATTCGAAAATTGCATTATGAAAGTTACTCAACTGAGTTAATGCGTTCCCAATAAATACCAGTATTGTACATAAATGGTATTTACCACACTGGCACAATACATGACGTCACAATGAAAAATATGTCATGACGAAGATCATACCTCTGGTATATCCAACGATCCGTGTTTTCCAAATTATATATTTTGTATTGCTTTTAGGAGATAGCATATTGATAACTGCTCGTTATATTCATCTTTCATTATAAGAAATATTTGTATACCGGTATATAGCAGTCTGCTTATCAATCTCACATGTCTATTAAACATTTGCCTTAATAACCTTATAACATCATGTAAATATTGCTTACAGTAGGGTTGTAAAACTAGGGATACAATGCGTGAATCTGTGCAGGAAGATTTTGATTTGAAGCAATATATGGAGTAGGTGTTCTATGAAAGGTGTATTTAAAAATACAGTTTAACCAAGAATAATTCTGAACAACACTGGTCAAACATCTCTTGCCTGTGTTAGATAATGCTTTCTCCTCCGATACTCTGACATTCCGTCTGGACTCTGGATAAGCTATGATATGTTGAATATGTCATCTTCATCTACCACTCTGTCAAATGTGCAACTATGTTAAGACCTTCCAAACTTAGTAGATGAAGTAAATCGATTGGTATTTGAGCAAAAACGTCGGATATTATAAAATTTAATGGTATTTCTCACCAACAATCAATGATGTTAAAATAAATACGAAAAAATCCCCAGCAAGACTCCCATAGATACATAATTATACAAATCTCAGCAAGCTGTATTTCTCTCCGCCAAGTTATTGCGTATACCTGATTGGTGTTCTTATTTTAAAGGTCTTTACACATTAATGAAGATTACGTGCTCATAATATTGGACACAAAACCACTGTAGTGTATATGATCTATTGACATTATTGGCATCACTGTTTGTTATATACACCAGTCATTGGATATTTGTATGATACCAAAGAAATGTAATAAGTAATCCACTCATCAACATTTTAAAGGAAATCTACAAATTGATAGTTTGAAACCTGACTACATGTTTTTCATTCACGACACAATGTTGTGATATTTCCCCTACAATACCTGTATTACCCTCAGCACAATGAATTAAAGATTAATGTGATGTGAAGCGGTGCGAAATACACTAAGGTACACATGACTGCAAATTATTTCTCGAGATATTCGTTTTATTTATTCTTTTCTTGATATCGCGCACTATCTTCAATATCAACGTGGCGTTCAGTTTTGATGATAATGTTGTTTTTTCTTTCTTTATTTTATTGAGCATAGTTTGGATCCCAAAGTTCTAGAACAAGACATCGTATTTTTGCTGTGATCTCAAGTTCCGCTTAATAATATATTTCGATCCAATAAAAATTAATTTCAATTACAACAAAACAAAGCTTATAATAAATGGTAGCATTGGTGTGCAGAAAAAAAACCTACAGGCGAGGATATAGTAAAGATAACTCATTTTATAAAGTGAACTTCCAAATACAAATCAGTAATAGTTGTTATCATGCTACTGACAGTGGTAGATCATTGGTTAGAACGTCCGCTTGGTAAACAAAAATGTTGTGAGTTCTCTACCTACCAATCATCCACCATTAACAAATGAGAGTCGTGTATTTTAGTTAATAGCCTTAAGGAAGATCTTCTATGATGCGGTGCGCGGTTGAGTTAAGGCTTTCCCCATACAATTTTTAATACCAGTGCTGTATATAAATATACTTTACCGCACTGACACATTGCGCGACGTCACAATGAAAAATACGTCATGACGAAAGTATTGACGCACATATCACAGTCCTTTTGTGGTTGGAAATGTCAAAATATTGTTTCGTTATTTACCACTGCTGTCATACGGTAAACTGCAATTGCGTAAACGTTTCCGTCAAATGGGTTATATTAATTATCTTTGATTATTGAAAAAGTTTCAATTTCTTCTTTATATAGCATACATGCTAAAGAAATATCCATATTATATTATGATCTTGATATCGCCCCTAATCTACACGTATAGTTACTTTCACAATGGACTCATTTGCATAAACAGGGTTTCTGTACATAAAAAAATCATCATTGGCACGACACCCCGATATTTTTTAAGTGAAAAATGTTTGATTTATGTGACATGTGAACTTCAGTGCCAAAGGCAAGTTAGGAGAGCAAATTCTGGCTTCAACAAAAAATATGTTTTCCAGGTTAGATTCAACTTCGTATGTGCAAAAATCGCTGCATCTTGCATATTCAATGCAAAAATGAGACATGTTACAAGTCACAATAAACTTGCTCTCAGCACTTTTCAAATTAAGAAATTAATATGCTTTGAAGTTATATTAACTTCAACTTGCATATATATCTGGATATCGTGCCAATTCAACGATTTATACATACACAATACGTTTTTATCTTGATATTTGATCACGTGATACAGAGTTGATGTAGAGACTGTCGGTCTGGTGAAAAATGTATAAGAAGTCAATATGCACTTAATGATATATAAATATTGTTTTTGTATAAAAGGGTTGTGTTTACAGAATTTGTCACAAATTGATCTGTTTTTAACGCTTTTTTCTTGACTTATTTTTATGGCCTACTTAACACAACTGCGTGAGTTCTGACACGCTGTATAATCACCATTGAGACGGTTGTGAGCATTAAACGTTGACATACATATGTGACAAAACGATGCATGTATTCTCAAATATACATAATGCAAAATATAGCCGTGTCCTTCAGCTAAAAAGATTAGAAATAGTAGTCGGAGTGCAAAACAGACAGCAACATGAACAGTATATGTCCTGATAGGAGTTGTGAGATTGATCAAAATTGTTTCGCTTCAACTTGTCATGGAACTGATAGTTAAAGATTTATTTGTGAATACTAAGGACTGCATGATGAACGAACAATCAACGACATATGAAGACAACAATTGATTTATATACATCATATTTCAGACTTATAGGAATGTTTGTTTATAAATAATAATAACTGTCATGCATATGTCAAATTGATATACCACTGTGATATCGAACTATGACACCACAGAGTCGCCCAGTTCTGCTTCATGCATATATATTTTATTGAAAGTAGACTTTAACAGCCAACTGACAACTGACAACTCAACAGATGAGCTCAGCGTCTTCACCATGACGGTTATATTCATTGCTACATAAATATGGGAATATGACATTCCCATATTTATGTAGCAATAGTCTATTTTCACTTAAATATGGTGTTTATATATTTCAACTAATTCGATACGCAAAGGCTTGTTCTGCGTATAGTCAGTTTTTAAATCGAGGCAAGCTACTGGCAAACGGGTTGATGGCACAGGGGTTTCAACAGTCTCGATTCAAGTCAGCATTTGGTATATTATATGGTCGCTATAACGATTTAGTACGTCAATACAACCTATCATTGAGTCAAATGCTGACTGACGTGTTTAATATCGATGGTTAGGCCGTTATTGGAACACTGATTTTGACTACGGATAACTTCGTTTACCTGATCAGGATTTAAGGCTCACGGCAGGTGTGACCGTTCGACAGGGGATGCTTACTCCTCCTAGGCACTTGATCCCACCTCTGGTGTGTCCAGGGGTCCATTTTTGCCCAACTATCTATTTTGTATTGCTTATAGGAGTTATGCGATTGATCACTGTTCGTAATCTTTACCTTGCATCCGTGTACTTTATCTTCACCTTTCAATCTACCATGTTGTAGACCTAACTTCAAAGCCTAATGTAACATTAAGGTAGATGCAAGGATATATTATTTGTCGAAATGCGCATCTGGTGCATCAAAATTGGTACCGTATACGTTTTACATTAGGACCCCTGGGTCGAGGCCTCTGCTGGTGGACTGTTAGTCCCCGAATATCTCTACAGCCTATTAGCTAAGTACTTCGTTACTAGCTTGAAAATACGGATGCATATGTAATTTCTGTTATAGAATTTAGAAAATCAATTCAAAATTAAGGATTATCTCCCCCATGGCTAGCTCCTATCCATACACAACTTTGACTCCTCTTTTTTGGGTCACTGTTTTCCCCTATAAAAACCCTTAAACTTCACTGTTAATTCGGATTTCAAATATTTCGGTTGAGCATCACTGAAGAGACATTGTTTCTCGAAATGCGCATCTGGTGCATCAAAATTGGTACCGTACACGTTTTACATATTCGCCCCGAACGACTTAAAGTCAAATGTCACCAATCATGAATACATAAAGTTGGCATGGAAGTAGAAATAACTTTGAAAAAATCAGGTTCATCACATGAATTGGTGACAATTCACTAAAGCTGGTCACTTCCTTAGTTTATTCTATATACCGACGAGAAAACATGTGTGGAAGTTGTGATTCACTGTATCAAATGGATACATCTTACGTTTCATCTAATTCTAAACAAAATAAAAACACGTTTTTATGGAGTCATCTGATAGTACCTTTTTAAAAGTATAACCATATGGTAATTGTTAAAAGTGACTGTAAAATAATGGCATTGTCTTTTTCAAGTTTTATTTGTTAAGAAGTGGTGTAGATGTTATAAATCATAACATCCGTTGTCGAAGACAATTTTAAAAAAAAGAATATCATTTATTAAGTTACTGATATCAACTGTACATATGTATTTCACTTTCAGGGATCTAAGTGAGAATCAAATAACAGCGATACCTGAGACAGCATTCTCCAGTCTGGTGAATTTACAACGTCTGTAAGTGTACTTTACTTGTAATTGTTTAAACAAAAATAAACGATAAGAAAATCCTCTCTATAATACCCGTTTTACGAAAGGCAACAATACATATTTAAATTTGTAAAATAAAACATCCGAATCTTTATCACACACACCAAAACAAGAACAATCGTGTCAAAATGAATTTTCAGAATATCTAGTCAGTTTATTCTAAACACAATATACACGACAATGGCACTGAACAATTTTTGAATTTGCCGTCTATGGAAGATTTGCAATATTTTGTTCCTACGTATTTTAAATAGAAATGTGAATCGGAAAAAATATAATAGGCATTTCCATGTTTCAGTAGAGTCTTACTGGTTACGTTTACAACGTAGATGCTATTGCCGATACGACTGGGTCAGTTGGTATGACCTGAATTTTGAGTGAGTGAATTCAATTGTTCCCTGTTGATGTAAGTTTAAACACCTCTATGATAGGGGTATTGATAACCTTGTCATATATGATATATTCGCTATAACTTGTGTTCTTCAAATTGATTTCAACATTTTTTTTTTCGAATGACAAATAAGTGGACACTGATTTCAAGCAATTGTGTTACCCCTTAATCGAACTGTGAATCATGACTCAGCGAAGCTACACATGTAACGAAATTTAGTCAATCTCATCTTTATCATGAAATGTGAAGATAGCGAATAATGATCAACCTCATCAATCCGATCAGGAATGAAAAATAACGAGTTGGCAAACACAGACCCCTGGCAACACTAGAGGTGGAGGAGTAGTAAGCATCCTCTGTCGAACGACCATACTCACCATTAGGTTTATATCATGATCAGGTAAACGGAATTATCCGTAGTTAAAATGGGTGTGTCGAAGTAACAATCAGTATGAAACACGCCAGACCGCATTTGACCCAATGACAGGTTTTATTTGCAGTTATATCGTTATAACGACCATGGAATTGGCGAAATGCAGATTTTAAATGAAATCCCTACATCATCAACGTGTTTGTCATTAGACTGAACCAATCGAAAAGGAGATCATGCGCAGAATAAGTGTTTGCGTATCGAATCAGTTGTGGTATCTGAACACCATATGAAGGTGGGAATTAAATGAAAAACTTATACGGTAACAATTATGATGTACCAGGAGTGCATTTCGACAAATTATGTCTCTTCAGTGATGCTCAACCGAAATGTTTGACATCCGAAATAACAATGAAGTTTTAGAGCTATTATAGATAACACAGTGTACCAGAAATGTGGAATTTAGTTCGTTTAAGGATAAGAGCTATGCGTGAGGTAGATAATCCTTAATTTTGAAATGAATTTCTAAATTGTATAACAGCAATTAAATATACATCCGCATTTTCAAGCTAGTAACGAAGTACTTAGCTACTGTGCTGTAGAGACTCTCGAGAACTAACAGTCCACGAACAGAGGCTTCGACCCAAGGGTCATAATTTAAAACGTATACGGTACCAATGTTGATGCACCAGATGCACATTTCGACAAATTATGTCTTTTTAGTGATGCTCAACCGAAATGTTTGAAATCCGAAATAACAATGAAGTTTTAGAGCTATTATAGACAACACAGTGTACCAAAAATATGGAGTTTAGTTCGTTTAAGGATAACAGCTATGCGTGAGGTAGATAATCCTTAATTTTGAAATGAATTTCTAAATTTTATAACAGCAATTAGATATACATCCGTATTTTCAAGCTAGTAACGAAGTACTTAGCTACTGGGCTGTAGAGACCCTCGGGGACTAGCAGTCCACCAGCAGAACCCTCATCCCAGGGTTCATAATGTGAAATTTATACAGTACCAATTTTGATGCACCAAATTGCTACATGCATATGGGGAGTTGATGATGGTGAAACTAAACTAATTCCGTAAATCCCAAAAGTAATACGAAATTGATAATGTGATAAACACAAACCTTTGAAAACATGAGACAATGTCAAGTGGTTGGTGATTAAGTATATACTGTCGATAGTCTTTCCACACCAGGAGCATACACCAACACAGACAATGCATATTGTTCATTTATTTCGCCCAGCAATGTAAACCGGCGATATACTTTCGTAGTTTAGACTGTAGCTATGCCTAAGGGAATGTGTTTTTAAATTACAGTTTTTCAGCAGAATGATTGTTTGGGACGTATGACTGACCGCAATTCCGAGTATAAACTACACATCAAACGCTGTCATGCTATATGTTGTGGCATTTTGTTAAAATTTATATACCTTTTTAAAAATTACAAATGACATATCATATCCTGTGTATGATGCATGGGTACAAAACCAAGCTTTCCATTCCACACTATTGTGTTTGTACATCCATCCATGCAGTTGTTTTTTTCTGAAATCCACGTTTCCCATCCATATGTATACATTGTATACGATAACATACCACTACATAAAGTATAATGAAGGTCAACATTTTCTTCATTCCTTGGGTAGTCAAAATTAATTCCAATGATTAGGGAACGAAATAGTTCCAAGTTGATAGCAAACGGAATCAGTCGTAATGTAAACCGAGAAAGGTAACGTTATTTCCAGTATTCAGAATTAAACGTTATATATAATATCCAGAATTAATAGTAGTTTATAGTAAGCAGAATCAATGAATGTCTAAACCAAATGCAGTAAACAGAAATAAGTCTAGTGTGTATAGTCCATGACATAATATATAGTATTCTAAATAAATATGTACTATCATAAATAGAATGAATCTTATTCTATGAAGAGATGAGGAAAATGAAAAGTGATCAATCTATTAAATTCTTTAATAATTACAAAATTAAGATTTGGAGAAACACAGGCCCTTTGACATACCAGAGGTGGAATCAATCGTCAAAAGGGAAGTACGCATGCCTTACCGATATGCTATGCATGTGATTGATAACTGTTCATTATCTTCACCTTTCATGTGGAAAATTGAATGCTATGGGAAACAATATCATTCCATATATACAGCAAACAAATAAAGTCTAGTGTGAAGTACACAAATTCAATTTTAGCATATACCGAGTAAAATCAGTCTTAGTGCATGGCAAAAAACCCAATTCTAAAAAAAACAATTCTTAGAAATTACCAAATATGTTTAAAGCCGTACCTTTTCCAACCGAAAACCTTATTGTTGTGATAAGGTGTTTTTTTCCCTCTATCATGATTTCTTTTTTTACAAATTTTGTGCACGCGATTTCGCGGTTATGCGTGGACATATTTTCGATAGGTATTCAATTGAACTCAATATTTTTTTTTAAAATTATGATTACGTCAATTATTAGTAAGACATTGACGTTTTTTCAAAGATTTCGAGTGTCGCTTTGTCCAGAAGTGTTTTTGCAAAGTATCAAATACATCAGGTTCAAATTTTCAGCGATTGTAGAGGAGACTTGGCAGATGTGACATAGCGGATTGCGATTTGTCTGATGCAAAAGGCGTTGAAGCTCGCCTATAGCCGAAAATGCGCGGTAAAAGATTATTGCAATTATTAATACGTTTTCTTTAATATCTTTTTATACAAAAAAAGATTTTGTAAAGGCATATATAAGAAATATTATAGACAATGAAGATACCTATTCTACGATATCAATTTTTAAGGGCTAATTATATAAAGGCCAAGAGGGGTGAACAGTATCCTTTAAATATCTCAAAAACTGAAAAGAATTAGTAAAGAATTGTTCAAGCAAAGTTGTCTGTTATCAACTATAGTCAATTATCACGGTTTGCATCATCTGATGTCAGCGATATGAAAATTGTCTACGTAATACGGGATTTTAAGGAGAATAATATACTAAAATTTGATGCCTCCTATCTCTTAAACGAAAACCAGTTTGTAAAGCGTTATATAATATAAATTGGTCAGAATATGACTATATACAATATGCCATCCTTAAATTTTGTCTCACTTTCCCTCTCAAGGAATTCAGTGGATGGCCCGTAAATCTGAATACCATTTCTATCTTGAAAACTAAACACAGGTTGTTAAACGTTATAGAGCAAAAGTTGTAAATAATGGCAAGACCTAATCGACCATAACACGTTTTAGGGATCAGTCCCGTCAAGAAGAGGACGAGGAGAATTAAACGGCACGATACATTTTCCTGTGTTTTGTTTACAAAACAATTGTTGTCTGGTTTATTTAGTTTGATATCAATTCAGTGTAGGTAAATAAAGTACTATTTAGCAAACACTTATAGTTCGATATACTTTCGACACAAATTAGAGCAAATAGTATGTGCAATATGTCGAATTCACTAAATCGGCTTTAATTTAGTCACGATTTATTTCGTCGAGAAACCATGTGTTACAAACAATGTGAATGAAGAATAATCAGTTGGTTTTAGTTTAAATTCCTTGAAAACAGGAGAAAAAGTGCCCGTAAGATACGAAAAAGGAGAAGCCGGTCATTTTTCACTCCTTTTTGGCTGCAATCTTTATACGAAGAGAGTCGCAATGAAAAAAACCTTATAGAACTTTTATCTAGCCAATGCACTCATACCATATTTCAATGCAACTAAACAAACAATTTATTTAAACGTCTATAATATTACTTTCAATTCCAAATAATTTCACTCTTGCTTTTAGCAAATCACGCAACACCTACACAGATATAACTCATCTCAATCTTGGGTAATCTGCATCTGGGTTACACATCCAAACCTTTGCTACTCTGCTTTCGTATTAATATAGTGATCCATAGGTCTTTAAATACCCCCTTTATTAGCAGAACATTCTCCAAAATATCAAACCGTCCAAAGGATATACAAGGAGTAAAAGTTTTAGGGACCAGTCCCTGGAAAAGGACCAACATGCGTCAGAAGTAGACGACTTTTCTAAACGTTTCGAAAACTAAATAGAGTTTGGTAAGCATTGTAGAAGCAAAATTGTCTGTTTTATATAACGTTTATTAACCGGCGTTAAGTTTAATTGACCATTCATTATGTAAGAGTGCTTAGTATATGGATATTTTTCAAAAGTTGTAAAATGTTATATAAGAAAATTCGCTAGGGTATCATCGTAATTGCAAGGTGAAGATAACGAACATTGATCAATCTCATAACTCCTACAAGCAATACAAACTAGATAGTTGGGCAAACACGGACCCCTGGACACACCAGAGGTGGGATATGTGCAATCGCTAGAAATATACGAATAAGTTCCTATTGACCTTTACGTTTTTCTTCCTTGGAATGTCATGGAAGCATGGAATCGTCGAGCTGAAGGCGTATTAAGAGTGATCGTTCTTCTACAAGCTGAACATCCGAGCAATTGATTGCTCATTCTCCAAATGCTCACAAATAAGCAACTATTACAGTTTCTTTTGGATAAGACCTTAAAAATCAGATATACGGATTGCATGAAAGAATCGGTACGAACCTACACTGATGTGAGTATGAGCACTAAACATAGGTCTGGATTTGTGGTACTATACTACAGTTTATGTAGCTTCATTACAAACATAATTAATCGTTATTTAACTGCTACGGACATCGTATGAAAGGTGACCTTCAAAACGGAGTCCTGTGTCGTGAAAGGCGTTGGCACATTTAGGAATCCTCACTGCTACGGTCATGGGCATATCTAAATTGATGGTATTGAGGTATTGTACTTACACCAGATATTATCTTTTAGATATGAGTTAAAATGTTAAAAAAAACATAAAACAAAACTACCATCATCTGAAAAATGACTTTAATCATATAGTTCCGTGTCGCAACAAGGGTTGGCATACACCTGCTTTTTTCTTACGATTTTATGATAACGATTTATCGGATATTCTTCGGTTAAAGAATTTGTAGAGACGATACGTCAACAAACTGATCAATACATTTCTTTCTTCTAGTTAGTACTGTTCGCGCTTTTTTCTCGAATATGCTTAAATGCCACGGCGGTCTAGACGTAAAACATTCGCCCCGAAAGCAGAAGGTTGGGGTTCAAATCCCGGCTCCGACAAACTTTAGTCGTTAAAACAGATAGTGACAGTTCCATCGCCAAACGATCGGCATCAAATGTGAATGTCACGGGTCCTTGGAGATGACCTTATAAAGAATGACCAATGTGTGGCCACGGACAATTCAATGTATTTCCGTTTTATAAACTGTATACAGAAAATACTATTTCCCGACGAGAAAAAGAAAGACACTTTATTAAGACTTTAAAACCGGCTCTCAATAGCTTACTGTAAAATATGTTTACTGTTATTATCTATGACGTCATAATATGCTTAACGTAAAATCCTTTTCCCTTCATTCGTTTATGACGTCGTTATGTACGTGAAATGTTAGGACGCCTTTATGACGTCAAACCATTTCAAAACTATTTTAAAATGTAATGCCTGAGGATTATAAAATGAAAGCGCTTGCGTTAAATTTTTAACTTTGTGTACTGTTTATTCTATTTCTTTTAATATTTTATACCGGACACTGTGATTTTTTTTAAAAACACAATTTGGATATATATATATATATATATATATATATATATATATATATATATATCCATTACCCTGATATATACAACTAAGTACCTACATCATCATTACAATCCTTCCACCCCTGTTTCTTTTTTTGAATTGCCTATTGGAGCTATGATATTAATTACTGTTCGCTCTCTTCACCTTTCAATCTGCGTCATTGTTCGCATCTCCTGTATAACATTAAGTTGTGTCATCATCTGTTGTTGCATCATTTTCATTCATTTCATGGCTTCTTGACTTTCCTGTTTCTGTTATTGGCTGACTGAAAATTTCATGTATAGACACTCTATTCTATGTTGATATTTCATTTTGTAACTCCCCCCTTTGAAGTGGATCTGTTTAATTTCTTTAATTTTCCATTGAATTCCCTTCAGTGTTTTGATGTTCCACAGTGTTTGGAATTGAATAGTCTATTTCTCAAATCTATGACTTTCCCGGTTTTTTTTTCTTCTGTTTATTTAGAGATACAATTTATCTATCAGGGACATAATGAATTTTCACCGTTTGGTCACTCTGGTTCTACACTATTCTGTGTCGGTATTTAAGTTCCAATTAAACAAAAATAATTCCACATCAAAGAAAACGACTTATTTGTCTTTTATGTTCCTCTCCTAGTTAAGATTAATCAATTTGCAAGAACAAAATACCATTATTACAATAAATCAATAGTAGCAAATGTTTGGTGTTCGTGACTCAGTTACCTTTTCTTTACAACTGTCAACATTAATCGTGGCTTCTGAAATCTGCATGAGCCCTGTGTTTTTTTACAACTAACAACTTAACAACTAACTACTGACAACTAACTCTGACCACTAACTCAAACTGCTAACGGGATTCCGTATTTATAGATAGCATGTGTTTCCCAAGACCCGGGTGTAAATAACAGGAGAACAAGGTCGCCATTACACTGAGTATTTACATATAATATAGAGCAACACACATACAAGAAAGCATATTAATAAAACAAGAAAAACACAGAATAATTCGTTAGTTTACAAGATGTGCCACACTCTCAACATAATCACGTTTAATTTTTACTGATAAACAACAGGGTAGGGATCGAGATATACAGTACATCGTCCACATTCCTGTAATTTCGAGGCAATAGGTGTGTCCAGGGGTCCGTGTTTGCCCAACTATCTATTTTATATTGCTTGTAGGAGTTATGAGAATGATCACTGTTCGTTATCTTTACCTTGCATGTAACAGATATTTGATGATAATTAACTGACGTTATTATTAAACGTAAATGACAATAAGGATGTATATATATGTAAACAAAAACAACCTGCAAAAAACACAAGAATCAAGCAAATCTGCATTTACTCTATAAATAAATACGCATTATATAAAAAAATGCAACAAATATATCTAGTAAATAAAATTAATCATAGTTTATATTAAACAAAATCAATAGTAAACATGATCAATTCTAATATTGATGGTGCAGGGGTTTCAACAGTATCGATTGAAGTCAGCATTTCGCTAACTCTATGGTCGTTATAACGATCTAATTCGTCAGTACAACCTCGCATTGGGTCAAATGCTGTCTGATGTGTTTCATACCGATTGTTAAGCCGTTCTTGGTACACTGATTTTCATTGCGGATAACTATGTTTACCTGATCAGGATATAGAGCTCACGGCGGGTGTGGCCGGTCAACAGGGGATGTTTACTCCTCCTAGGCACCTGATACCACCACTGGTGTGTTCAGGGGTCCGTGTTTGCCCAACTATCTATTTTATATTGCTTATAGGAGTTATGAGATTGATCAATGTTCGGTATCTTCATCTTGTATTATAATATATGGCAAACAAAAGTAATCCTAACGTATAAACAACAAAATATGTTGTAGAGCTTAGCATAAAATAAATCCTAGTGTAAAGTAAAGAAAAGCTAGCAAGAACACTGTCTTTGTTCGTAAGGCTCATTATTACAACTGTATTTTAAACGAACTTGGTTTTAAATCAACTTTTGGCAATCGTACTTGTACTCCAACTTCCCTTTCAAAAAGATGAAATTCTTCAAAATCATGCTTAAGTTTCAGGCACATTTAATATCCCAGTCATTGGGTCAAATGAATATGAGTTACCGTACCTATACTGGATTCCTAAACTACATAAAACCCTCACAAACAAAGATACATTGTTGGATCTAGTAGGTGCTCTACCAAACTGAAGTATTTGCTCCTCATGAAAATATTAATATATGAGGAGAAACTTAAAACTTACTGTGCGACTACATATACCAAAAGTGGTGTTAATCAAATATAGATTTAAAACAATCTAAAGAACTTATAGTAAACTTGAAATCGCAAAACTTCTCCCAAATCAATAACATCAAACTATATGACTTTTCAACACTATACACGACCATTCCTCAATTTAATTTAAATATTAGACTTTTTGACATCATAGACAGTTGCTTCTTCAACAAAAACGGAAAACGGAAATATTAATATCTAGTGATCAATCATTCAAAAACTTACCTTGTTAAACGCCACTCCGAATCCACGCACAAGTACTCTGAAGGTGAAAAAAAGTATGCTAGAGTTCTTGACAATATCTTCGTGGTATTTGGTGACCAGGCCTTCCAACAGTCTGTTGGAATCCCCATGGACACGAGTTGTGTTCCTTTGTTATATGACCTGTTTTTATATTCATATGAAGCAGAATTCATTAAAAAAAAATTTCTACGTGAGAAGAACAATTTCTCGTTGTGGTCTTCAATTCAATATTTCGATACATCGATGACGGTTTGCATATTAACAATAACTTTCATTCATATGCCGCTTTGATATATCCCTGTGAGCTCAAAATAAAGGACACCAAAGAGTTGCCCACCCCTGCTTCATACGTAGATATTGAAAGTATACATTAACGGAAAAGTTACAACTAAACTGTATCACAAACGGGGTGATTTCAGCCTCTCCATCGTTAACTTCCCTTATTTATGTAGCAATATTTCATTATCACCTGTATATAGTGTTTAAATATCTCAATTGATTCGATTTGCAAACGGTTGTTCTGCGTATAGTCAATTTTTAAATCGAGGTAAGCTACTGACAAACAAGTGGATGGTACAGGGATTTCAACAGTTTCCATTGAAGTCAGCATTTCGCAAATTATATGGTCGCTATAACGTTGTAGTTCATCTATACAACCTTGCATTGGGTCAAATGATGTCTGACGTGTTTCATACCCATTGTTAAACTGTTCCTGGCACACTGACTTTAATGCGGATAAATCAATGTACCTGATCAGGATAACGGGTTCACGGCGGGTGTGACCGGTATATTGAGGATGTTTACTCCTTCGAGGCACCTGACCCCACGTCCGGTGTTTCCAGGGGTCCGATTTTACCCAGCTATTCATTTTCCATTGTTTGTAGGAGTTATGAAATTGATCACTGTTCGTTAGTTTCATCTTTCACCAATCCTAAGGAATCGTAAAAACCGTGACTGGTCTATATGAAACAGATAGAAATATCATGTATGATTAACGTAATATTGAATGCAACTTGTCAAGATCGACAGAGTTAATGTTATTTGATGTTTAAAAACAACATTGCTTATTAATAAATAATGCAGCAATTGGTGTGGATGTTGTCTATTGAAATGGACATCACCTTCGAAGTTGTTTTTATACTTGCTTGGCGTTGGGAGATGGAGTCCTCCAATTTCATTCCGAAAATGTAATACATTTTTCGCATGTACACCTACCACAATTTCATTCTGTCGAAAGTGTTAAAAAAATTCCGATATTTAAAGTAAAGATCGTTAATCATGGTTGATGCCATCAGGTGTGTAGTTGAAACTGCTGAATTCGTTGAACACACGATCAAGTACCTAGAATGTACAAGCACCCCCTGTCTTACTAGGGGCTCGATGTTACCTTCACCTTTTGAAGAACCACATCAAACAAAAATCGTCGAAATGACATATTGTTGTCTGCTTATAATATCAGAATAATAGTTATAAAAATTTACATTATATCGATTTTAATTCAGATTGTTGAAACTTTTGTAATATAAAGTTATCAAAATATATTGATTGGCCAGTAACCTCTCACAGAATTCAGGTGTTAGTCTGCAGATAACATTTTATCCATTTATGATATATGAAGCAGATAAAGAAGACTAGGTGGTATCGACTGTAATATATCGACGCTGAATATGAATGGAAATGAGAATTATAGATACATTAACTGTCGTTGATATATCCAATGCTAAGTTAAAGGTCACATCATTTTTGCATCACGTTCACAAATGTATTCAAACTAAATATCATTAACTTGAAGTGAAAATAGAACAACATATTACGTTTAAATCTGGCAGCAGTATCATATCATATTTAGCATGTAGCCTAGATAGGCCTCTGATTAAGTACGACTTACTACACACATAAAAGTATGTACAACTTATACAGTGCCAATTTCGATGCACCAGATGCGCATTTCGACAAATAATGTCTCTTCAGTGATGCTCAACCGAAATGTTTGAAATCCGAAATAGCTATGAAGTTTTAGAGCTAAATATAGCCAAAAACAGCGTGCCAAAAACGTGGAGACAAATTCGTCCAAGGATAACAGCTATGCATGAGGGAGATAATCCTTAATTTTGAAATGAATTTCTAAATTTTATAACAGCAATTAAATATACATCCGTATTTTCAAGCTAGTAACGAAGTACTTAGCTACTGGGCTGTAGAGACCCTCGGGGACTAACAGTCCACCAGCAGAGGCCTCGACCCAGGGGTCATAATGTAAAACTTATACGGTATCAATTTTGATGCACCAAATGTGCATTTCGATAAATAATGTCTCTTCAGTGATGCTCAACCGAAATGTTTGAAATCCGAAATAACTATGCAGTTTTAGAGCTAAATATAGCCAAAAACAGCGTGCCAAAAAAGTGGAGACAAATTCGTCCAAGGATAAGAGGTTTGCATGAGGGAGATAATTCTTAATTTTGAAAAGCATTTCTAAATTTTATAATAGCAATTAAATATACATCCGTATTTTCAAGCTAGTAACGAAGTACTTAGTATATGATGCATTATTTTGTTTTTGGTGTATTTTTAAGGGAATGTCTATATTAATAGTACATTCTATAATTCTGACAAGGATTCGGCTTCGATATTATTCTAAATACTGTTGATCAATGGTCGCCAGGGATACTTACCCTCCTAGGCATATTTTTTTCACCTGTGGTATGTCCAAGAATCCGTGTTCTCCAAACTATCAATTTTGTATTGCTTATATGAGTTTTGAGATTGATCACTGCTCGTTATCATCTTCTTTCATATCCAACAAATGATGACGTTATCACTGTTGTACCTTTTAACAAAAGCATTGAAAGTGACACAACCGGCTGTTCTAATGAAGGAAAAGGAATATATACATTTCAAAAGAGACGTGATATAATATTAAAATGTGGCTGAATGCTTAGGTATATTAGCTAATTATTAAATAGATATGCATACATGTAAGGTAAACATTTGAGGATTCTCCATAACGTTAAAGTTCAAAATGGCAGATCAACACTATCTACAAGTTATATAGTTATAATACAGGGAATACTTACTCCTCCTCGGCACTTGATCCCCCCTCTGGTTTTTCCAGGAGTCCGTCTTTGCCCAACTATCTATTTTGTATTATTTATAGGAGTTATGTGATTGATCATTCGTCGTTATCTACTCCTTTCATTCGAAAGACTTTGACTCTCAAAATGAACTTGAAGTTGTGGTCCATATAATTCAGTATAGGTAGGGGTGGATGTTTATAAAGAAATTGACGTTCGTTGAAAATATGCAACAATACCAATTTATCGATTCATTTACACACCTTACATCTCCAAGGGCGAACACCTAGAAGTACAAATGCTAAACGATATATCACAAAGAAGTGCAGGAATACTCATTCACATCAAAATAGTATCCACAATGTTTCAGGCATTGAGTTTGTAACATGCGAAATAATTGCATTATTGGTCAACCATAAGTTGGGCAGTTTAATAGTAGACAACACAAACACTTGCATACGACTTGCCATTGGGTTAGATCTTGTCTGGTGTATCAATATGAATTGTTAGACAATTCTTTGCACGCTGATTTGGACGTCGGATCAACCCGCTTATTTTATTAAAAGAAAAAGATTGGATCAGGTGTGACCAGTCGTCATGATATGCCTACTCCTCCTAGTCACCTGGTGTGTCGAAGAATCCGTGTTTGCAAACTCTACTGTTTATTCCTTGTAGTAGTTATGAGATACATCAAGATCATTATGTTCACCTTTTCATTGCACAATTCAAACACACGTAGCACAGCTTGCAATCTACTTTAGCAATACATTATAGCTTAAGATTAAGCGTACTTACTATTCAAGGAACAGGGAAAACAAATTCAAGAGAGCGCAACACAAGTAACCCTCATGAAAACACCACAAATACACTAAAGTACGAATAAATTCAATATAATTGCCATAGCACTACAATCCGTATTTAATTCCACGGGTAAGAAATCAATGTTACAATATGTCGCGTATGTTTCAGTTGAACGCCCTGAAACTATCAAACATATCATATCACAATCATTCAGACACTGTGCGCGTATTTCAAGGTCATGGCAATATCATATTTCTGCCCAGGTTTAATTGATTTATCCGCAAACATTACAACAAAAAGGTGACTATTAGTACATATATTGCATAACGAGTTCCATTCTGTTGTGAGAGATAAATGTTCGGTATTAATACTCGTCATTATTGATCCGCGATTACACCAAATGAATAACCTAAATAGATACAGGTAGGGAAGCAGCTCACTTTAACACCATACTCTGTAATTTTTCCACAAGTCACAGTTAAATTTGCGAATCTCTAAACGACTATTTAAATCATGGCACAGAGTGCATGGATAGTTTAGAATTCGCGATGCATAATTACAGTACACGACACCAGTTGTATACACCCCACCGTGGAAAGATCATGGCAGAAAAATCCACGGAGATCTACTGTGTTGGACGACGTGTGCTATTTGCCAGTAAACACAGCTTCCACGGGCGTCGACGTTTCTATCGCCGCTTTGCAGAATATGTGAAATGTGCCACCGACTAAACAATCATGATCAAGTGGAATTAAAAAAAATAATATCGATCTAATCAAATAAACTTAATTCAATATAGCAATCAAAGTAATATCGATGATTAATAAGTTGGAATTAATCTATTACATAAATCAATACAAACAAAAATGTATCCATCAAATTATATAAATTTATATATCATGAATTAATCACATTTGACCGAAACTTATATTCATGGGTCGATATGGGTGCTTACTCCTGTTAGATGCTTGCTTCCACCATTACTATGTCCAGGAGTTCGTGCTTGAACAACTGTTTATGCTGTTGTCCTCGTGACATTTATGCGATTGATCATTACTCGTTCTAAAAACTTTTCACCGAAGCTTAAATATATTATGTATGAATCAATTTCATCGAAAACAAAACATCATATTTAAATTGACCTTATAGTTTTGCTTAACAGGTTAAGGACAAGGATTCATATAAGATGGTCACAATGATAAGTTGAACTTTCCGAGGGAATGCTATTATTTTTCTATCAAGGTAGTCTGGTGTCATATCAGGTGCTCATGTGCATTTATTTGCATTAGGTAGTTATAGAAATATTCCCAGGAATGGGCGAATACATCGCCATGACATTGACATGGTTTTCTCATCCAAAATAATGTTTTTTTTTACAATTGATTTTGTAAGCTTCTTCAGTAGTACTTATATTCATAGATTCAATCTTGTTCAGACGGCATTCTTGGGAAAAAATGATAACGCTAGAAAAATTGGTGCACTGTAGCTACCTCAATGTTTGTGAATAAATTGCAAATCTGCATTCAAAATGAGAGAAGGGTGTATGCTACTGCAACACGTTTAAATTTGAGTCTGGTTACATTATTCTCATTCCAATTTAGCTCTAAATTCAAAGGAGAACTCGATAATTAAGCGAGAGCTTACTACAAACAACATTTGATAAGAGGTTCATATAACCCTTTTTGTAAATGAAAACTATCCCGCATATACGCCCTGGTTACATGTTTTTGACATACAAGAGACCTACTATACAATTCCAAAACCACACAGTGTGAATGATCACTGTTCTTTATATTCGCCTTTCATGAGGCGGATCCGTTTATCGTCTTTGCTAACAATCACATTCAAACAATCGCACATGTGTATAGATATCATACCAGTGAAAAATGAGAAGGAAATAAATCCAACTGTCATGTTTAATCACACCGCAGTTTTTACGTTGATTTAGAGACCCGGTATGGTATTGTGTCTTTCTTGTATTCAGGAGCTATACTATTACTCATGGTAATAACTTCACTACAATGAGATATGGTGACATTGTCAGCAATAGTCAATCTATAACACCCTATTTCCCCTTCAAAGGACAGTTTAATCTGCTTTCCTTGTATGACAATAGCAGAATTGGGTAAATCAAGCAAACAATTGTTTAATTTCAACATATCAATACCAATCACTGTGAATAACTGACTGGAATTCAAGTTCGATAGCGAGAAAGAAATTGAGATGGAACCCCAACCTCCATGTCATCTGCTGTGGGGACCTCCTGGTTAACCTTATTAAGGATTGGCTTTGGATTATTTATCACATAATGTAATATGTCAGGTGAGGTGATGATGACTGTGGCTGCTGTATCTATGACCGATTTTACTTTGTTGCCGTTGATCGCCGCACCAACAAATATACCTATTTCACCATCTTTCCGACTGATCCCAGTTCGGCTTGTGTGATTCCCATTGATTTTCTCCTGTTTTTGTTTAGGACAAGACTCTGGTTCTGCTCTTCTTTGTTTCTGATTTCCTTTTACATGCAGAGCAGTTCCTCTACATATGACGCTTCTTTTTGTAATACTTGTTATCAGTAGAATGTTGTTTTGAAATCTTTGATGTCCCTGTTTCTCGCTTAAAGGACTCCATGTCATTTTACCAGTCATGAATTGCCTTCAACTGTTTAGCAATGACATCGTCTTGAACGATAGCTTCCCTCAAATAATGTTGGTCTTCAGATTGATTCATTTCAGCCAAATTAAATACATCAAGCTCTACTGCATTACGGATCACATCATTAAGGTCTGTCGGCCTTGCTTGTTTTATTCGTAATGTCATAGCACTATTTTAAGAGAGTTAATAAATTGTTCCTTTGCAAGAATTTCTCTGACCTCTCTTGGAGCTGTTGGGTAGGCCAGATTGGTCAACCTGCGTACATCTTCTCCAAGTTCTGGTAACGTCTCTGAAGTTCGATGCCTTCTCTCTCGCTGTGGTGCTCTGTACAACTCTGTTTGGTTGGAAGAATGTAACAATATTTTTTTCAAACACGCTGCAGAGGAGTCGATAATTGCATCTATCTCCCTCTGGTAGACTTCCCAAGACACCTTAAACTCAACCTCTCAGTGCTACTGCTAGATACATACCTTTATCCGAGGTTACCCAACCATTTAATTCCGCACATACATCAAAATGATACTTTGATTCTAAACGTGGGGTACTGCCATCAAACTTGTCTGGTTTGACATTACTACTCTTTTTCTGGTCAAAACATGTCATATCATTTGGACGGTGTCTTGTTATATCTTCCTCTGAATACAAAGGAAAATATTGCCTAGCAACATTTACATACGTACCTGTTGAAGAGAACCTATTTGAATATCTCGCATCATGATCTAAGTTACCTAACACAGACATATGTCATGTGTTTGAAGGTACCCTAACTAATTTAGGTGTGGCATCCCATTCTTCATTTAAAGTATTCGCCTACATTCAGAAATACCTGAATCTGTGGTTTTCCTTATTCCCTGATCGACCCTAGCCTGTAGCTTACTTCATTCCCTCTCTACTTTAGTTAGATCAGAATCTAAATCCTCTACAATAGCCCTTTGTCCTATTTTATAAAACAGTATAATTCTAACTTAACTGCCCTCGCATCCCGTCGCTGCCACCATTTTTGTAACGTATTTCCTGAAAGACTAGAAGGCTATCAAAGTCCGTGCCTTATCAATCCAAGCGCACGAGGTGTAATTAGAATAAGAACTTTCATTGGTAAAATGAAATTGGGAATGTTATTGGAAACTGGACCTGCAGATATACACAAATATGACAAAAGCAACCCAGGTTCATAATTGCTATCAAATCAAGGGAATTCAATCAACATACTCAGATCAGGGTTAACGATATGAGTTGTAATATCAAAATAATTTAGCAATGGGTATGGGCACCCCCAGTCAACGACTGGCTAACCCGGGACTAACGCTTGTACTCCAGCCTTATTCAGTACACAAAGTACAGGTGACATACATTCAACCGTTGCACACACTGTAGAGCATTATCCAGGCAAACACTGTGAGGAGCAACCCGGCCGTCAGTCAATTTCAGTATATAGAAAAGACGAACTGTGTGGCTAGCTTTTATTTGGTCGACCTCAACAGTGCCAGACCTTTTACTACTAAGGTAACACCCAATGCCCCCACTCTAACACCTGTACAACTAATGGGATCAAACACTGACTTACTCAGTAAATCACTTTATTGCTTGCAACTCACTGTTAATCTTGTCCACCACGTCTTCTCACCCCGGGCTTCAACAATAATCGACAGACGACACCAGTTTGATGCTGTGTTTATAGCGATAGGTCATGCGACTAAAATACAGACGTTTACATTGCAAACTACAGTGTCGAAACTTGAAGGTTGACGAATGAATTTCCGGAATATTATATTTACTCATATACTTGTTTTTCAGCGTCTTAATAATTAAAACAGTTCTTCATTTGATATAACTTTGTTTTCTTTTTTCGTAATTTTGAACGAAGCGGCATGTGGGTCAACAATATAAAATGTATGTAAACGTGTTGTTAACCAATTCCAGCGATTGTTATCAATCAAAAGGGTAAAAATAAGTAATAAATATCATTTTAAAATATGTATTGGGGTGTAAATACGGGTTGTTCTGGTGATCAATTTCCACAAAGCCCAACTTAATGATGCAATGTGAAATTGTCATATACCCGCCTTTCATAGTCTATTTCTCTCGAAGATGTTTATAAATTTCCACTGTCATCTGGCCCAGAAAAATAGATGATTTCAGCAGGGGTCCCAAAATCTGGCATTCAAATACGGAATATATAAGCAAATCAAAACAACGTTTAATTTGATCAGAAATTACTTTGTGTTTTATGACAGGAGCGTGAAGTTGGCATAAAATTGCCAAAATGAATGAAACATTTCATAAATTCATGGTATATTTTTCGATTTCTCTTAATACACAATGTATATTAAATTCATTTTGCTCGACAGATGGCCACACCTTTTCCTAAGCAATAATCTGGATCAAATTTAACAGTTATCAAACTCTTTTTGAAAAATGGCGGGAAAAACTCTTATTCATGACGTAATAATGCTATAAAATTAGAAATAACCTTGATTTAAGTTGAGATTGTGTACTTGGCATCTATTTAACTTATTCAAAACATAGATCAAGCTTGATTCAAGACACATTTAAATCAAAGAATTGTTTGGGCCTTTTTATGTACACAATCGTACCTTGTTCTTTGCAATATTTATAGGAGACGTTCGCTTATCATAGTTTGTGTTATGACGTTTGTAGTGGGACTTGTTGATATAATTGAACAGAGTACCAGGTATTACGAAGGTTTAAGTACCCTCTATCTTAATAGTAACTCTTCATTATCTTCACTTTTTGAAAGAAACGGAAAACGTTCTTCGAATTACAAATTATATCTGCTTTTAGTATAATAATGATCGTTATATAATTTAAAATACATTGATTTAAACCGAGATTGTTGAAAAATCTGTAACATCAAGTCATTAAATTGAATTGGTTGGCCATTAACCTCTTACACAATTGAGATGCCATTTTGCCGATAGCATCTTTATCCAATAATATTCCCAAAGAGTAAGGAGGTAAGGATGATTATATGGTGTTGACTATGATATATCTGATACACACACGGATGAAAATAAGAAATATTCATAGATAAACCGTCGTTGATATATCTAAATATCCAGTAAAAGGTGAAGGCAGACTTGTTTTCTAATCAGATGATCAAATTTATTCAAACAGCAATTACAACAGGATAATTCTTAATAGAAAAGACTATTGCATCCAACTTTGGCAAACGTATCAAATCATATAGATACAATATATAAGGATCACGATGGGTATGACTGGTCAACAGTGAGTGCTTACTCATTTCGGGTACCTGGACTTACCTCTGGTATATTCAAGATTATGTGTTTGTTCAACTCTATATTTTGTATTGGTTATAGGAGTTGTGAAATTGATCACTGATCGTTATATTTATTTTTCGTTCAGTATGCAACTTATCTAATTCGCTTATTAAGCATGGATTCTTAAATACAGGATAAAGTATGGTGTGTTATTTGGTTTTGATGTATTTTATAGAATCTTGATATTTATCTTAGATCTTATGTTTTTATCATTCGCCTAGACAATATTTTGATATCGATAATGATATATCTAACAAATGAAAAGGAAGCTATTCGTTGTAGTGCCTTTTAACAAATTCAACGAGAGTGGGACAACCAGTTCTGTTAGTGGAGTTAACAAGACAATGAATATGTATTTTTTTTAAAACAGACACGGATTAAATCTCGAATTGTGGCTGATTATTTTTCTGCTTTTAGCTAATCATGAAGCAACCATTCAAACATACAGGACCAATCAATTGAGTGTTTTCGGTAACGTTACAGACTACACGTTACACAAATCTTTGTATTGTTCTTTGCCAATACACAAACCGTCCGTGGGCTTCGTCGCGGGTATCACCACTTTGCAGGATGTGTGAAATATTGCGGCGACTAAATAGTGATGGTAAAGTGGAATTTCAAAAAAGATATTTTAATATCGATCAAAACGAATTAACTTGATCCAATACATAAATTAAAGCAATGACGATGATTAATAAATGGGAATTAATCTATTACATATATCAATAGAAGCAAAAATGTTTCCATCAAATGATTTTAAATCAATTACATTTGACCGAAACTTATATCTAATCTGGATAATACAATGGTCTATGTACAACAAGTATATTCCATGAAAAATGCTAAGGATGTTTGGCACAATAGAATACATCATGGCTAGAGAGTCTACATAGTTGAACTTTACAGAAGTGTTTGACTTCTTGCGAAGAGTGGGACGTATATCTAATGGGCCTGTATGATGTAATATCTTGTCTAATATCATACGTATATTATGCTGACCTAATGCATAGCTCTTATCCTTGGACGAATTTGGCTTCACTTTTTTGGCACACTGTTTTTGGCTATATTTAGCTCTAAAACTTCATAGTTATTTCGGATTTCAAACATTTCGGTTGAGCATCACTGAAGAGACATTATTTTTCAAAATGCGCATCTGGTGCATCAAAATTGGTACCGTATAAGTTTTACATATATCACACTTTTCGCAAGAAGTAAAACACTTCTGTTAATTTCAAACATCTGGATTAGCTGACCCCACCCCCTAACTGCACTGTTGTGACAAAAACCCTTTCATTTGAATGGAATACCCAAGTTATACACTGGTCATTGTTGTAGACAGAGCTTATAGGGACCAATTATATATATTTTTTTTATTTACGAAAAAAGACATCGAATGGTGAACAAGACCAACAGCTGATTGGCAGCCACGTGCTATCATTACTTATGCTTACAATGTATCAAAAAAATAAAAAATAAACGGACATGATGAAAGTTAACATGTTCTTGACAAGCAGAAAATAAAACAATAACAAGAAATGATACTTAAATTATCCGATCTTCAAAAACGTTAAATGTTGTCCATGTGTGTGTGGGTAGGGAGGGGGGGGGGGGGGTCTTGATCCACTCAAATTGTCTCGACTTCCCTTCTGACTTCAATTTCTGAAATTGTGATATGATGAAGCAATTAAATACTTGTATGTACCTTGTAAAGCACTGTCAGAGAGAGTGAGAAAGAGATAGGGTAAGTGAGTTACAGAAAAGGAGAGAGAGAGAGAGAGAGAGAGAGAGAGAGAGAGAGAGAGAGAGAGAGAGAGAGAGAGAGAGAGAGAGCATCAGTAATCATATACAGATATGTGAAGTGTCCTCAAATATGTTAATGTACACCATTTCTCTTATCTATTAAGTTCTCCCCTGCATTCATGTATTTTTATTTCACCATTGTTTTTGGGGGTTTTTTTTGTCTTTACGTGTTATTTGTTTTCCCCCGTTCCGAGATAGGATCCCCCTTTCTAAAACGACGTTACATGTCCTTGTTTCTGGATATTACTTTAAAACGGTAGTCTAATGTTGTGTCCAGTTTTAATACGCTTTGTAATCATTTCTGTTGTGGCCTTGACCTTTAGATATTCCAAAAAATATATGTCACAGATTGATAAATTCTCAAAATTAAATGAAATAATTGAATACAAGTCACAACCTGTATCATGCCATGCATTTATTGGAAACTGAAAACCGGTGGCCATGTAACAAGACGATCCGAGGCCATATACAAAATAAAAGGCAAAATTGGTTATATATATTAGTTACAGTAAAGGTATACACTATTTATGTTATGCCTGGTTTTGATACAGGCATACAGTTCCTGGACACACAGGTCCGGGGTAAACCCAGTTCCTGGACACACATACTGTTCTGCGAAACACATTTCCAGGATATACAGAGTTCAGGCACACGCACAGGTCCGGGACACAGTTTCAAAGGAATATTTTGGGACTTGCACGGAAATCAGAAATACACACATTAAGTTAGCAAGGCAATGGTCACATATTTCCACTTGTAGCGCTACGTTTACACTTGAACTTAATGCTATTTAACTAAATGATACACACTTGATAATACTTAATACTTTACAAATACGGAACATATAATATATACAAAAGTAAATACGGACTCATGGTTACACATTACGAAAACACATATCAATGAAAGAAATACACAAAGTAACACATAACACAATGTATTAACTTTAGTTTTTTAACAGAATAGAAAACACAAATTTGAGCAAAATTATTCCAGGACCATAAAATTAACAACACGTAAGAAATAGAAAACATAACACCACATTAATAGTTATAGAAAAGTGACCTCAGACAGCCAAGTGTCTGTATTATTAATGAAGTTTTACAAAAAACTATACCCCAAAATACCTGAACACCAATCAAACATGAATTCCGTGCAGCATGAGTGTAAAATGAATGGCTAAACCCAGAACTCAGTTATATCAGACACAGGTAAACGTGGTATCATACGGGGTAAAGATATGAACTGATAGAAGAGGTCCTGAAAAGGATAACTATACATACAAATTTAAACAAGTACACAAGTAAATGTGACAAGTTATAATTCAATTGCAACTGCTAGTAGTTATTTGGTGTCACTTCAGTATATGATTTAAGATTGTAGCTAACACCGTCTACATCCAGCCCACTTTCTTTATGTCTGTTATGATCAGTCATATGCTCAATTAATCATAACTTTTATAGATATAGAACTATCACCAATTAATGTTACACTTCTTTCAATATGTTATACATTTTAGAAACTGATGTGGAAAATGTTGCGTGATTTCTGAATGAGTACATCTAAATACATGTATACAAAGGAGAGAAAATGAGAGAAAAAGAGAGAAAAATGCCATTATATCAAAATTGCATGGTTCATGGGATTTTCTTTAAATATGATTTACGAGAAAGTAGCAGTTGTGTACAGGTCAATGCTTTCAAAACTCTGTCATACTGGGCTTCCTCAAGATATAATAAATACTGGTAAGCATTGGCTGTGATTATTATCAAAACACCTTTTATTGGGTAGTATCAGAACACTGTCACTGCAGATGTCACTCCACATGATATATATTGTTAAATGTTTAAAGGCGGGTTATCATTGGTCACGATACACGAAAAATGTGGGTGTTAACTTATAATCGGGTTTTTAAAGGAATTGGCATGGTATATTGAACAGTAAAACATTGAAGTTTTGATGACTTCAAGTAGATCTATACTAGACCTACGTCACAATCAGATGTAGACACAGTTTCCGTTTTCCCAAAATGGAGCCTTTGTTTGATTTTTACATGTCACTAGGATAATCCGCCATCGATCCCCCACAGCCGTTCTTATTACCTGAGGTCAAATTAAAGTATATATTTTGTTAAAAAGGGGGATGGAGTAAGGAGATTAAAACTTTAGAAAGAAATCGGTTGGAGAACGAATGAGATGTTTGCGGATGTATTATACATATCCATGATGAATTCAGTGTACATTGAGTATCCATGGATGTAAACGTGTGACAATGATCTGAGTTTATGCATATTGAATTTCGGGGGCATCAGAAAGTTGGGAAGAGGGATGGGAAAGGGGAGGGATCAGACCAATTCAGATTTCTACCAGTAACATGGTATTAGCTAATTATGTTTCATTTTGTTATGATGACACGGTGTGAATGATATTTTCTTTTATTTTCATGTGTTTATTTACATTGTATACATGTATGGTAGAACCTGATGCAACTTACTAAGGTTAAACGAGAGAGAAAACAAGAGCAGCGCTGATATAAATGTGACTCTGTGCACTTTCCACCATTTGAAGTCACAATGGAAAAGTACCTCAGAACGTACTACGTTACATGTTCTCATACTTGCATCAAGGAGAAGGTGTCAACATATGTTGTCGTTATTTACTATCTTTATCAAGTGACACATGAAACATGTTTTTGTCAAATGCTTGCCAAATAATTATATATCATCCCTTTATGATAAAAAACCACTCTTCATTTATCTCCGTATTATACTGTAACGTTGAAACCGCCCCTAATTTTAAAGACTAAGGTTTTCAAAAAATCACTTATGTGCATAGATAATATCTTTTTGCACACACATTGGCAACGTTTCGGTGCATATCTATAACCCACATCATATTTTTTTCTGAGACATATTCAATATATCTGTATGCGTCTGAAAGGTGCAGGAAACAACGTCTGTCTTGTGTGTTAAAGGTATTGTGTCTATAGGAATGTGAATAATCCCGGCAATTCGTAATGAATGTGTATATGTTTTTAAGGTATATGCTGGACAGCATCCCTAATCATAGGTTTCAGTTTAAATCCTGGTGTTAAAAATCCAAGTATAGACTACCTTTTGCTTCTTTAACCACCATATTCAAAATTCCCCATTGAAAAGAGCAAAGTTGTGTGCAAAGACCATGTGGACCTAAGTGTCTGTTCACGTAAAGTAAAAATGAATCAACTGTGACATCGTACATACTTGTTCTTTTATATGAACGGAGCTAAAGACTGCGTTTATGTCTCTGGGCGTTATTTCTTTGTGGACTAGTGGAATTCCCTACATTTTCGTTATCATCATTGCATTGCATACGTAAGGAATAACAGTGTTTGAATTTCTGATCCAGTGATCCTGTTCTCTATGAAAAGAGTTGTTTAATGTTGTATTGTTTGTATGACAGTATTTGTTTTCTAGAATATCAACCCTCGTGGAAAAATGGAGTGGTCAGGGAAATTAAAATGTTTAAGAGAAGTTTTTATTTGAACTATGTGTCTTTAAGTAAAATAGGGGAATTTCTTTTTATTTGAGGCATTGTAAAAAACACTCTTACGAACTTTTTTTTTCATTTGTTTGTTCTTTTTCTTATTGTCTGTGCTTATCAAGATTTTTTTTTTTGAAAACGTGAATATGCATTAATACTCTGTAGTAATAACACATGTGGTTAAGCTTCCTGAAAAATAACCAATGTAAAACGAAACACCATATATCTCAGATAAATATGTTTTCGTAGCTCAAATTCCCTCCCTTGTTTACATGTAGGCTATAATGTTTGTATATTGCCTAATATAAGTATGTACACCTAGCGGTGTGATGTGTGAATCTGATATATAATGGTTAGGATAAAAACAGTAGTTTTAGGAGGTGCCCTATCTGTAGGAGAAGAAGGAGAAGTGTCTGTAAAAGGCATGGCTTTCAGAAAGCAAAATTCTAAGAAATGTGTTGGCGAAAGTACTCTATAAAACTTCAACATCGTAAATTTCATATTTATGTAGCATTGTTCCATTGTCAACTGTTTATTTTATTTGCATCTCTCTGATTCGATTCGTGATAGCTTGTTCTCCATATGGCCAGTTTTTAAATTGAGGCAAGCTACTGAGAAACAAGTTGTTTTTTACTAACAAACAAGTTGATGGTGCAGTGGTTTCAAATGTCTCTTCAGCATTATATGATGGTTATAACGATTGCCACGTTTTGTTCTCATGGAATATAACAGATGGTGTTATACTTTACAATTTTATCATTTTTACATTTTTTTTCTTCTAATTATGACAAGAATACGATGGGATATAATTAAAACCCAGTCTTGAAATTGTTACTTTATGGCAATGCGGTTGTTTCAACCACTTATATATCACGTGAATGGTAGCTGTACATGTTTGGTCCAGTTGGAATGGTGGATCCGCTCGGAATACTAGTCCGTTCCCATTGGCTTCCACACTACTTCCTACTTCTCTTTGATTTCTTTTGCTACTAATTTAAAGGATCTATAAAATCAAGTTGCACATTTTCAAATATACATATTGTTATCTTACATTGTGCATGTACCTCAACCAAGTGTGGATATTTACGCATCACTACCACACTATACATGTTTGTACTACAACCACGGTACACTGTATATACTCATATATGTACTTTTACTGTACTCATTACTTCATATACTCAATGTGCAGTATGTACATATACCTGTACATGTACTTTACTTACTACACAATACAGATACTGGTGTATGATAATTGACAATGTGTTTTCATTGTTACTAACACTCGTCACTTGTATAAGGATGAGAGTTTTACTCATACTCTATACTTAAAACTATACACAGAACTTGCAAAATTAACAATATTCAAACTTGAACCAACTTTACACAACAAAGTCAACAATAAACTGCAAGTGAAAAAAATTGAAAGTTTTATAGATAATCTGATATGAAATTAATATAAAAAAATGAAGTAGATAAGCTTGCCTCAGAAGTACTAAAGTGGAATCTGCCTGAAGTAAAATAACAAACTGAATATCTAGCAATGTAAAGAACCCTACTCGTGCTTGCTACACCCACACTGACCAAAGCAAAAACCGCAAACTATTTCGAATACTAGGATCTAAAAATAAACCTTGCTTAGTCGCTAATTTCAAACCTAATTTAAACGTATGTGTGAAAGTTTGGGATAAAATGTATTTGTTTATCTGAACACAGATTCGGTTATGAATAAACGGAGAAGTTTTTGCTTTAAATGTGACAACGATCTTGTTTACCAATACAACCTACCATAGGGTAAAATACTGGCTAGCTTATTTCCTACCGATTCTTAGATAGTTTTAACTAATGACACCGCGACTGATTCAAGCATCATTTATGTATCACGACATGGGTACTTTAGCTCCATTTAGAATAATACTTCTTGCTTCCACAGGTAGTCATTCTGTTTGTCCTTGATGATTTTATAAAAAATGTTGTGATCTGCAAAATCAAGTGGTACCAGTTAAAATATGCATATTGTTAACTTGTACTGTACCTGCGCTTAGTGCGAGTATCGACGTACCACCACTACCCTGTACATTTATGTATTACAAACATGATACATTGTACATAGTCACTGGTCATTATCTTCCCCTTTCACAAGTACGTCTTACTTTATATTTCCATATTCTCAGAACACCCAGTGTATACAAATACTTGTATATCTACATTTCTTACTACACAACACGAATGCTGATGTATGACAATTGACACGGTTTCCTTTAATATTGTTAGTAATACTCATCGTTTTATTTCTATACTCAGGGTTTCACACATGGCCTGCACTTAAATATATACATAGTGTATTCAACAAAGCAAGCATAAACTGCAAGTGAAGAGGTTTAGGGATTTTATGATAAAAGATTGAAATCAATATCAGTAATGAAGTAGATAGTCCTACCTCAGAAGTGTGAAAGTAGAATACGTCTGAAGCAATATGACAAACACGATATCATACAATGTTGAGAATCGTCAGCTACGCAACGCACTGTTACGTGTGTCTGCTAGGTCCAAACTAACCAAAGCATACCACTATTTAAAATACGATCTCGCTCAGCCATATATTCAAAACACGATTTACACGTAGGGGTAAAAGTTTAGAATAAAACTACTCATCTACTTGAATTCAGATTTTGTTCTCACCAACGGAACTCATTTTGGACTTTAAATGTGACACCCTCTTTCTCTACTACTACGTCATACTCTGAGCAATTTTTGGCTATCAAAAGAGGGTTAGCAGAAATAACATAGTATGCATATGCACTCGCATCGCCAAAAAGCTTAGTCACTATATAAAAATTTGCATTCAGTGGACCTGTAGTCACTTTGTTTAAAATGTTCGAAATCCAGAGAACCCCCATTTTTTAATTCGTAGAAAAACGGAATGAGAGCAGCTTCTCCATGGTCAACTTCCCATATTTATGTAGCAGTATTCCATTCTCATCTGCATATGGTGTTAATATCACTCAAGCAATTCCATACCCAAGTGCTTGCTCTGCACTTGTTCAGTTTATAAATCAAGGGGAGCTACTGACAAACAATTTGATGGTACATGGGTTTCAACAGTATCCTTTAAAGTCACCATTTCAAAACCTCTATGGTAGTTATGATGATTTAGTTTGCCTATACAACCAAGCAATGTATCGAATGTCGTATGACGTGTTTCATAATGATTGTTAGACCGTTCTTGACACACTGATTTTGACTAAGGACAATTCCGATTACCTGATCAAGATAGACGGTTCATGGCGGGTGTGAACGGTCGACATTAAATGCAAATTTCTCCTAAGCACCTTGTCCAGGTTTGGTGTGTCCAGGGGTCCGCGTTTGCCCAATTCTCTATTTAGTATTCCTTATAGGGTTTATACCATTGATCACTATGCGTTAGCTTCACCTTTCACAGAACTATATATGGCTAAACCCAATACCCAATTATATCAAACACAGGTAAAGGGGTACCATACGGTGTAAATATATGAACCGATAGAAGAGGCCCTGGAAAGGATAACTATACAAAAAAAAAATAAGTACATAAGTAAATGTGACAAGTTATAATTCATTTGCAACCGCTAGTAGTTAGTTTGTGTCACTTCAGTATATTATGATTTAAGATTGCACAGCATGCACGAATATCACGGTAAATTACACAGATTGTATTTCAATATGAGAGTGCATCTTTGAAAACAAAAGTGAAATAAGTTAAAAATATAGATAACATGTCAGAAGTATCTAATCTAATGTATTTTTGTTCTTGGGGGTCCGAATTCCCATTGAATAAATCTAGCTATGGTTCAATTGTATACACGGTAGTATGTCCAATACCATGCTCAAACGGACACACCTAATTCCATAAATTAATCATAGCATGCACCAAAGAACCTATATTTGTGTTAGGTAGTTATAGGAGAACTATTCCTCAGGAATGGTGTAATACATAACGATTACCTTAACATGGTGTTTTACCCAAAAGGATGCTTTTTTACGATTGATTTTGTAAGCTTTATCAGTAGTAGCTATGTTCATATATTCAATCTTGTTCAGATGATATTTCGATAACGGCATTACTGACAGAATAATAACACTAAATCAATTGCAATACTGTAGCTTTCTCAAAGTATGTGAAGAAATTGCAAAGCTGCATTCAAAACAAGAAAAAGGGCCACTGCTACTGTAATACGTTTACGTTTGAGTCTGGTGATGTGACTCTCATTACAATATATCTTTAAAGGCAAGGAACAAATCGATAATCAAGCGCTAGCTTACTACAAACAACATGTGAGAAGATATTCATATAACCTTTTTAGAAAATGAAAATTGCTCCGCAAATACGTCCTCGCTACATGTCTTTGACATACAAGAACGTACCAGAAAATTCCAAAATCAAACAGTGATCTTACTTTAAAGAAGCTATGATGGATCCCACCTCTGGTATATCCAGTGATCCATTTTACCTACCTCTCTATTTTGCATTGCTTATATGAGTTACGAGATTGATCACTGTTCGTTATTTTCGCTTTTCATAAGGTGGTTGTGTGTATCGCCTATGCTAGCAATCACAATGAAACAATCGCAAATACGTATAGATATCATGCCAGTAAAGACTGACAAGGAAATACCTCCAAAAATCCAAGTTTAATCACACCGCAGTTTTTTTACGTTTGTCTAGACCAAATATGATATTGTGTTAGTGTTTTTTATGTAAATGTAATTAAACAAAACAAGTATAAAGTAAAACAGGTATGCCTAATGTATGTTGTTGTTTGAAATGGTGAGACTGTGCGTATTCATAAACAGACAAACACTCATTCTTATGAACACATGCGATGGTGCTCATTTCAATTTCATTGTGATGTTTATCATTAAAGTATCTAGCTATGTAATCATGCTTTAACCTCATTTCAGGGAGAACAAAGATTTATGAATCAATTTCGAAACTATTTTTACAAGTATTGAACGCATTAATTCAGTTACATCAGAGGCAGTACTGGTAGTAGTTACGTACATGTGTTTCTCTTTCAGGTATCTATATAACAATCAAATAAAAGAAATGCCACAGACAGCATTCTCCAACCTCCTGAACTTACAGAAACTGTAAGTATACTTTATTTGCAATTTTGAAAAGAAACGGAAATCAAAATACTATATCCCTTTACTAAAATAGCCGCTGTATGAAATGCAACAATGTGTATTTTGATTTACTAAAACATCAGAAATTATCTTTTATAACATATGCCCATGTATATATTTCTATATTGAATGCAGTACTTTTATTCTGGTAACGATAATCACCACATTGACATTTGACAATCTTAAAAGATGTTATTATCTATAGCATTATCACAATAAAGGACACATCTTGTGTTTTCAAAGTATACAGAATTGTATGCATTGTGTCTAGAAATTAATTGTAAAAGTTCGTTCCCTGAAGTATTGCTATAATTAGCCACAGTACGAACTTAAATCTAAGCCCTATTTAAAAAAAAATACCTATTTAATTAGATAGGTAGTGAGGTGGTACAATGACATCATATGCGACCTTCGTCGATCAACTTTTTGTAAAAGTAGTGTTAGATATTTTTAAAAAATCGGGTTTTAGAAGACTAATTTATTTATGGATAACATTTATTTCCATGTTGACAAATTTCCCGAGCCTTATATCATTTAGCCATCAGTGCATACAAATAGCGATCCGGATGTAGCGATGAAAGCGAGTATGAACTCTGCATTTCCGAGTAAATAATGTTTACATGGGATCACGGTCTAAACATTATTTGACAATGCCATTTCTTTAAACAACTGTAAATAGCGCTGTTGCTTTTCTGAAATAAACAGTGCAACTATTATTAATTTTATTTTGGATAAGTTAGATAGGCCTATATTATGATACGATTACGCATCATTGACAACTAGGCATATTGTCACAGGTGCATTTCGAAAAAAAAAAATAAACAAATAGATAAGAATGATCAAATTTATAGTGAACATCACATTACTTTTAAATCATTCTATTTTATTAGTCTTTTTTTTTTAAATCTACACATTGTTACTTAAGAAGTGGGAGCGCGGCGTGCTGTTGTTCTTACGTACGCGTTCCTTAAAAAATGAAAGCATTATAATTCAATACAAATTTGGAAAATATTATATTTTATGATTTATCATTGAAAGTTCAATTGTCTTTTATCTTTAAATTTCTTTTTTTTTTTAACTACCAGTTGCTAGAAACTGCGATCACAAGTTCTACTTATATGTTGTTACAAGGTGAAAGTCAATTGGTGCGAGTGTGTAATGAATTTGAGACAAGAATGGAAAGCATATACAGTAACCCTATATGTAATAGTGCGTAGCTTCGATAAAACAATTTACTCGCAGTTTATCTGCGTCTTTGTCCAAATGCTTGTTTGAAAAAGTACAGGGACAATTTATACTGGGTTTCTAAGGCAAGGTAGCTGTGCCGACAAAACATATTCACGTCTTGTCCATCATACCTCCCTTCGAAAATTGAAAAAAAAAAAACGCAGTCCAAATACTCTGTACTGACATCAAGTACACCCTTAAACGGCACAGAACACCCTAATAGAGTGTTAATTACAAGCCGTTAATGTGATAATTGATTTTTTGTCAATTAAATCTAATCTGAATATCTATGTCATGATGTATGTGAATCTAGGCGGACATAACCAATGCTAAATAACTCCGGTGCGAGCTGGATAGAAGGTCGTCGAGGACAAAAAATAAGAATATTGCTATTTCAAAGTTCTCCAAGAATTTATAACCGCACGAATTAGAGAGTCCATTGACAATGGAGGGGTAATTTCGTGCAATGACGGAATTTCTTCAGAACAAAGTAAATGCTGATTTCTTTGTACTAAACGACAACACCATTGTTTAGGTTGACAGATCACACAATGAGTAATGTACCCATGATGCAGGGATATGAGTATTTACTTTACAGTGTTGGAAAATTGAAAGATTTCCGTCTAAATTTACAAATTGATGACACACGAATGCCGGTTGTGCAACATCTGAGGCAACTGTCATTTAACGTATGCAAAAAAAAATCCATAGAAAGGTGATTGAAATAAAAATAGACATTATAAAGAAAGTTAACATATCATCAGCATGATTTTCATCTCGTCGTACCGAAGAAAAAAACACAGATATCTGAATATGTGTTGATATGTGCCCTAGGAATACAATTGTAAGGTTTTTAGGTTATATTAGTTTTATTCCTGACTTATACCTCCCATACTCTGAATTATTGTTTAGGGTTAGGATTATGGTTAATATCACAAATAGCCAAGCACGTACAATCACAACAGATAGTTATCACCTTTCATAATGGCAATACTTTGAGGTTTGTAAAACAATCAGATATATATTGGGGAGTGCCCCCTCCCTTATTTTTCACAGTATTAATGAATTAAGATAATTTAATCAAGCGCTCGAGTCCTCAAATAGTAACACAATCATACGTCCAACCCTATCCCCACGGAGTAAGTAAAATGGGGAATTTCTTTTTATTTTAGACATTATAAGACACCCTTACGAATTTTGTTGTTTTCATTCGTTTGTTCTTTTTCTTGTTGTCTGTGCTTGTCAAATTTAAAAAAAGCATGTATGCAATAATACTCTGTAGTAATAATACATGTTGTTAAGCTTCCTGAAAATTAACAAATGTAGAACGAAACACCATATATATATATATGCAAGGTGAAGATATATATATATATATATATATATATATATATATATATATATATATATATATATATATATATATGATAAACATGTATTCGCAGTCCAAATTTCCTCCCTTGTTTACATGTAGGCTATAGTGTTTGTGTATTGCTTAATATAAGTATATACACCTAACGGTGTGATGTGTGAATCTGGTATATAATGGTTAGGAAAATATACAGTAGTTGTTGGAGGTGCCCTATCTGTAGGAGAATAATGAGAAGTGTCTGTAAAAGACATGGCTTTCAGAAAGCAAAACTCTTAAAAAATGTGTTGGTGAAAGTACTCTATAAAACTTCTCCATCGTCAACTTTCCATATTTATGTAGCAATGTTCCAGTATCATCTGCCTATGTTGTTTGCATCTCTCTGATTCGATTCGTGAGAGCTTGTTCTCCAGTTTTTAAATTGAGGCAAGCTACTGACAAACAAGGTTTTTTTTTACTGACAAACAAGTTGATGGTGCAGTGGATTCAATTGCCTCGTCAGCATTATATGGTGGTTATAACGATTGTCACGTTTTGTTGTCAGGGAATATAGCAGATAGTGTTATACTTTGCATATTTATTATTTTATTATTTTTACATACTTTCGTTTCTAATCATTACAAGAATACAATGGAATATAATTCAAACTCAGTTTCATAATTGTTATTTTAATGACACTGCAGTTGTTTCACTCACTTATGGATCACGTGGATGGTAGCCGTACACACTGGTTCCAGTTGGAATGGTGGCTCCGTTTGGAATACTAATCCGTTCCCACTGGCTCCCACTCTACTTCCTATTTCTCCCTGATTTCCTTTACAACTAATTTAAAGGTTCTATAAAATCAAGTTGCACATTTTCAAATATACATATTGTTTTATCATACTTTCATGTAAAATACTCGAACCTGATTGATCGAGAAGCATTGGAAAAAACATAGTGTTACCCTCTGAGAACAAAAAAAAAACGCGTCCCAGGGTGATAGTATCTAGCAACGAGTAACAGTACTTGACAACGGGTGATATTATAAAAAAAATATCACATGCGTCAAATTTATGCTCGGACGGTTCGCCGTAGATTGCTAGACGACGTCGTTTGAGCGTTTGTAATAAACGCGAGTACCCGCATCGAAATACGAAATATCACATGACAGTGATTGATGAAATGTCAACAGACGTAAGTTTTTCTGCTTTCCAGTTTGCATAACATTCAGTATAATAAAAAAAATATTGCATGTAGTTGAGGGTAACGTTGAAATTTTCACCCCTCGGTTGACAATGGGTTTTTTGGGGTCAAAATTTTCAATGTTACCCTCAACTACATGCAATATTTATATAATCTTACATTATACATGTACCTCAACCTAGTGCGCATATGTATGCACCCCTACTACACTATACATTTTTGTAGTACAACCACGGTGCACTGTATATACTCATATATGTACTTTTACTATACTAATTACTTCATATACTTAGTGTTCAGTATATACATATACCTGTACATGTACTTTACTTACTACACAATACTGATACTGGTGTATGATGATTGACAATGTGTTTTCATTGTAACTAATTCTCTTCACGTGTATTCGGATGAGAGTGTTGCACATACTCTATACTTAAAATATATACACACTACTGTCAAAATTAACACAGTACTTGTAAAATTAACAATATTCAAACTTTAACTAATTGTACACAACAAAATCAACAATAAACTGCAAGTGAAGAAATTTGAAAGTTTTATAAATAATCTAATTTAGTCGGTAATTTCAAACCCGACTTAAACATATGGGTGAAAGTTTGGGATAAAATGTATTTGTTTACCTGGACACAGATTTGGTTATGAATGAACGGGGAACATTTTTTATTTTAAATTTTAAATGTGACAACGATCTTGTTTGTCAATACAACCTACCTAGGGTAAAATACTGGCTGGCTTATTCCCTACTTATTCTTAGGCGATTTTGACTAATGACATCGCGACTGATTCAAGCATTATTTATGGATCACGACATGAGCACTTTAGCTCCATTTGGAATATTACTTCTTGCTTCCACAGGCAACTATTCCGTTTCTTCTTGATTTCTTTATAAATAATTTTGTGATCTACAAAATCAAGTGGTACCAGTTGAAATATGCATATTGTTAACTTGCATTGTACCTGAACTTAGTGTGAATATTAATGTACCACCATTACACTGTACATTCGTGTATTACAAACATAATACACTATACATACTCACTGGTCATTATATTCACCTCTCACAAGTACGTCTTACTTTATATTTCCATGATCTCAGAACACTCCGTGTATACAAACACGTGTACATCTATATTTCTTACTACACAACACGCATGTTGATGTATGACAATTGACACGATTTCCTTTGATATTGTTACTAATATTCGTCGTTTTATTTGTATACTCATTAGAGTTTCATACATGGCCTGCACTTAAATATATACATAATGCATTCAACAAAGCGAACACAAATTGTAAGTGAAGACGTTTGGGGATTTTATGGGGAAAATGAAATTAATATCAGCAATGAAGTAGATCATCTTACCTCAGAAGTGTGAAAGTAGACTACGTCTGAAGCAATATGACAAACACGTTAGCATACAATGTTGATAATCGTCAGATACGTGATGTAATGTTACGTGTGTCTGCTAGACCCAAACTAACCAAAGCATACTAATATTTAAAATACAATATCGCTTAGTCAGAAATTCAAAACCAATTTGATTTACACGTAGGGGTAAACGTTTGGAATAAAACTACTCATCTACCTGAATACAAATTTTGTTATTATCAAGGGGACTGATTTTGGACTTTAAATGTGACACCCTATTTGTCTACTACTACGTCATGCTCTGAGTAATCTGTTGCTATCAAAACGAAAGAGAGTTAGTAGAAATAACAGAATATGCATAAGTTCTCTTATCGCCAAAAAACTTAGTCACTATAAAAAATGTTTCATCCGATGGACCTGTAGTCACTTTTGTTTAAAATGTTCGAAATTCAGAGAACCCCTATTTTTTAACTCGTAGAAAAACAGGATGTAGCAATATTCCATTCTCATCTCCATATGGTGTCAATATACCTCAAGCAATTTGATACTTAAGTGCTTGCTCCACACTTGTTCAGTTGATAAATCAAGGAGAGCTACTGACAAACAAGTTGATGGTACAGGGGTTTCAACAGTATCCTTTAAAATCACCATTTCAAAAACTCTATGGTCGTTATGATGATTTAGTTTGCATATATAACCAAGCATTGTATCGAATGCTGTCTGACGTGTTTAATACCGACTGTTAGACCGTTCTTGACACACTAATTTTGACTAAGGACAATTCCGATTACCTGATCAAGATAGACGGTTCATGGCGGATGTGACCGGTCGACATGGAATGCAAATTTCTCCTAAGCACCTTGTCCAAGTCTGGTGTGTCCAGGGGTCCACGTTTGCCCAATTCTCTATTTATTATTCCTTATAGGGTTTATACGATTGATCACTATTCGTTAGCTTCACTTTTCACAGAACTATATTTCTATGTTGAATGTTGCCGGATATGATATTACGATTTGTAGAGGTAATGAGTATTTTGCCAGAGAGAATACGTTATGTATAAGGATTTCAATGTTGAAGATGTCGAACAGTTATGGATCTCATAACTCTGAAGGCATACAGACTAAAGAGTTGGGCAAACACAGACATACGACAGGTGGAAGTTGGTGCCCAGGAGGAGTAAGCACCCTCTATAAACCGGTCACATCCGGTCCATATCTTTGTCGTGATCAGGTAAACGGCATAAATCGTAATCAAAATCAGTTCAGCAAGATGCATGAAAACAAAAGGTGACCGACCAGTATTCTGACGGTCCGATAGTCCGACGGGCCGGTATGTCAGCAAGTAAGATGGCATGGATAACTTAATGAGCTTGTATAATTTAATCATGAAATCATATAATAAAATGGATGTTGCTGGGTTTTTGTCAGTCAATACGATGAATTAGTCATCTTCAAAGTATAGTATTAACCTCGTCCTCTGGGCTCCGTGAATATTGTACTACTCAAACGGCTTAATCACTGTATTGACATAAAAAACAACAATATTTGTGTAATGTTACATTTCTGATCAATTTGTTAGTCACTGGTATCTGTTAATTATATTCCAAAACAATGCATAATAAGGGGACATTTGGTTATAATTCTTATTTTCAGTAAGAAAGCTGAGGAATGGAAAGTTGTTTTTAAAACAGCATTCCTCATATGTTTCAAACATCAGCTTATACCACAGTCATGTGTTTGAGTAACAGGCATTCTGATAAGTTGGATCTGGTAATAGTGGGGAGAATGATGTCCTACAGCGGAAAACCGAGAAGGGGGGGGGGGTCAGTAAAAGTCTTACGAAAAACTTACAAAAATTTACAGTATTAGCTGACATTATCTTAATATGTAATTGCGGCATTTCCTGAAAATAAGTTTGATATAAACTAGTGTTAACATTTTATTCGTTACGGACGCCATTTAATGGAATGGCACTGTAATTTGCAATCCCAATCGGTTACTTAATGATATTTTGATTTTTATTCCAACTTGTTATAGAGGGGATATTAACCAGCATAATATTTCATTTCTATTCTGTTTTAATTGGGGTATATTGCACGCCTTATTGTAACAACTTCTACAATTAATTCACTTCTTATAAGGTTTTGACTCACATGGATAGCGACACCGGGACTCTGTTTTTCCTTTGTTTACTCTGTTTGCTTTTAGGCTTCTTTTTTCTTTTATTTCCTTCTTTTGCCAACATACATTATTATTGCAAGTATTATGGATGTATGAATGCATGTTATTTTTGCCAAATCATATCATTAATGTGAACACGTTTATCTTTTTAAATTTAACTTTCTGTACGCGACAGCTCATTGTAACATTCATTTTATTTTGATTCATTATATAGATTAAAACTTACAACACGTGTAGCAGTCTTTCACCATGGGCCAAAATATCATGCCTCATGATCTTGATAATACTTTCATAGACTACTAAGTTCATATTCATACACAAATACTTAGCCAGATAGATCTCAAAATGATGTAAGAATATTGTCATATCGGAAAGTAAGACACGGAGAGACTTAAACATACATGTAACATTGAAAGGCAATCACTATTTAATAAGGAAGTTGTGTGTTGTGGCCGGATTTCAAATCAATCCTGCTTAAAGCTTGATGATGTTTGTCCGTCCGTGAAAAAAAAATGTTGCATTTCTCTGTAATGTTAAGGGTAATTTACGACATATTTTACCTGTACTTCATCAGTTAGCAATTTTAATTTCCATAAATACCGGGTTTATCTAATTTAGTTCACACTTGAATGATTTTGGTCAGAAATTTATTGTACGATTTACAATCAGGCCGTGCCGATTTTGGAGGTTTCTGGTAATTTCCATAAAATAATGACTGAAATGAATAAATTTTAACTCTATTAATTAAAATTTTTGATGATGGTCAACATGTCGGCTTATCGGATCGTCGGACTACAGGTCCGTCTGACTACCGGAACGTCGAACTATCTGACCGTCGGAACAAATGGGTATGTATTATAGCCATTCATGTTTAATAAAGCACACTTGATTTGGTAACCACACAGGGTACTTGAACATACTTTGATAACAGCGCCCGCAACATGTGATAATTTCTTTGGTTGTAAGATTCATTATTGCTGTTATATTTTATATAACTTTCCCTAAAAGTCAACATCTGTTAATCCGAATCATATTCCAAGTGCCCATTCAAAAATGAAGTTCTTCAAAATCACGTTTTGATTTTAAGGTATCTGATGTACAATTGACGAAAAAATTATGCCTGGTAAGGTATATATTTCATATCATCATTAGATAGGTATAGGTGTGTAGTTTCTAAAAATAGCATTTTTCCCGCCAAAACACTAAAGGGAGGTAACTCTAGCCATTTGAAAATAACATGGAAAAACGCATTTATTCTTTAAAAATGAACAAAAAGTCAGCTTGAAATTAATATTTGGAAAAATATATTGGACTAGAATGATAGGCAAAATATTTCAGGCATAATATGAATATGTGTTGCTTCATTTATTGCATTCAATTATAAAATCAATTAGAAAAATTAACCCCCCCCCCCTTACAGACACACACGACCCCTCACACACATTTTTAAAAACAAGAAAAGTCGAGATGTCTCAATTGTATTGTATGATTAATTTCATGATTTTCTGGTTCAGGATACACATGTACATATATGCACAAAATGAATAACAGTATTTATGACAATTTGGTTACATGCACATGTAATAAACAAGTGGCCCACAGGCCTTAACGATCACCTGAGTACCATACCCCATACATAGACCACGCAATTATTTTATCCACACACTTGTCTGAAAATAAAGATTTTATAGAATTTGATTCAATATAATAATAAAATTATGAAATATAATAGATTTTCACTCCACAGCCCTATTGGTAACATTAGCCTAGTCTATGTTTTCAAGAGGAAATGAAAAATGTAAAAATGTTAGCCGACAACACATGGCGACGAACAAAGACCAACAACACTAGTTCATCTGAGAGTGACTAGGGTGACCTAAAAATTCTTGGTCAGCAGCATGCTTTAAACAGATAAAAAATGGCACAATTTAGGAATCTAATCATATAAAACATACTTTAAAATAATTCCAATGTTATTTATTACAATTGTTTTGATTGGACAAAAATAAAGCTGAACAAGAGTTTACACATCAATAAATCCGAAAACGCAATGTATTCAAACACACCTGAAAACAAATAACATAGTGCGGGGAAACTATTCAAATTTTTGCAATTGTTAATAAAGTGAATGAACTGGAATTATAAGAATCAAACATTCTTTTTGAAGATTTATCGATGTGTAAACTCCGGACATTTTACTCACAAAGTTAACATAAAAGTGCTCTGAGTCTAAGACACATCATTGCACTGTACAAGTTTGTATAAAGTAACTTCTAAGTAGTAGAAGTCAACATTTCTATTGTGAAAAAAACTGACATAATTTAGGTACTACATAATCCAAAACCTTACAATCACTCGTAACTCGTGGTTTACCACGAGAGGTTTGGTCACAAAAAATATTGCACAGACCATCTTCACCAGAACGCTTATGTATTAGTTTCAGATGATGCAGGCCAAGTCTGGAGCCTGCAACATTCTCTGCCATGTTCATTTTCATAACACCATTACCAACCAGAATATTCAATGATGGCAGATATAATGTTTTTGCGGAATTAAACTTATCTTGAAGAAAAGGGGTTTCTGCATCATATGCAGCTTTTGACAATTCACTTTGTGAAACAGCAACTGATATAATTTTTGAGAGCATTTTCACATCTTCCACTGCATCATGTGCAGACTAAGTCTCATTACAGAAGTGCTTAGCTAAAAAAATCTGTGAATACTTTTCAAGTTTCTTATGTTTTGAACGAATCAAAGACAATGAATCAGTAAAACCAGACACTATTTCTAGAAAGTTTTCCTGTAATCCAATACAGTCAATGGCATGGGAAAGGACACGGAAATCGAACACACGGTCATTGTGAGCAACCAGTATAATTCCATATTTGCCAAATGTACCTAGCCACTTGAGGAAGTTCAATATCGCTTCACGTATGGGGACTGCAGTAACTTTGGATCCATGTGCAAATACAGAGGTCCCATCACATACTATTCCTGTTGTTTCTTCTGTTCCGGGCTCTATTGGAATCTTTGGCTGAACATAAGTTGAAAACACATTTCCAGACTCTATCTCCACTGCGCCAATTTGAGTTATATGAGGCATAGCTCCTTGTCTGACTTTTAAAAAGAAAAACACATTTATTTTGATTCATGATCATGATTTAGAAAGCAAAAGTACATATACCGGGTATATAGATATTCATTTTAGTATCTGTAATATCCGCAATCACATTTTGTCTGAAAAAAGGGAAAATTATTAAAGAACTTACTAAAGCCTGTAGTTTCAAGATCAAATATAATGTACTTTGCCTCCATGTTCTTCAGCTTTTGGACAGCACCAAAATTTGGCTTGGGAATGGGATTCGGAATCTGTTCAATGTCAGCCTCTGTACCTAAACCAATCTCTATAAATACAAATACTGTGTATTTAGTTATTATGTAATGATTATTTGTCCTGATTTCTATCTAAGATATAAACTAATTAACTCCAGGGAGTTAATGCAGAAAAACAAGAGGCCCATGGGCCACATCGCTCACCTGAGCCCATGTCTAAATATTTTCCATTGTATTCATGTAATATTTTGGTGCCTATTTTGGCCCCAACATATCCCCCAGGGGGCGGGGGCGGGCATGATTTTTACAAATTTGAATCTGCACTGTGGCAGGATGTAAACTTCTTTGGCCCAGTGGTTTTTGAGAGGATGGTTTTAAATGACCGCATCCTATTTTTTATTATCTCCCCTTCGAAGGGGGCATGGCCCTTCATTTGAACAAGCTTGAAAGCCCTTCCACAAGGATGATTTTTGCTAAGTTTGGTTGATATTGGCCCAGTGGTTCTGGAGAAGATGAAAATGTGAAAAGTTTATGCCGACGACACCAGGCAACGGACAAATTTTGATCAGAAAAGCTCACTTGGGCCTTCTGCTCAGGTAAGCGAAAATCATTTTGCAGGGAAAAATAGTGAATAGTGAACCTGATTGATAGGTGGACCCCTCAGATGCCTCGGATGCATTCATTTGCATTGCTCTTTCTTGTTTTAGGATAAGACGTCTGCGTTTTGTCCCTGGCAATTTCATCTTCTCCCTTCGTTTCACCCTGTATTCATCCACTTTGTTGGAGAACTTCATGTTGAAGTGACCAGGGGAAAGCCCATTTTTACTGAAAACCTGAAATCATTAAAATAAAAATATAGATTTCCATAATAGTTTTTTTTTTTCAATTAGTCACCAGACAATGTCACGTTGATAATACAGCTTTAAAAATATTTTTAAAAGACAATCCATGTGTATTTACATTGTATATACATGTATTAATAAAATTTACTTTTGAATAATAAAATGTGTTAAAATAAAAAACACCACAAAGTTAGTAATAATTTGAAAAGAGTAAGCAAACTCAAATGAAATGAACTTACAACTCAAAACCCAAAACAGAAACATCATTGGAACTAAAACTTCAATGCTAAAGTAGATATTTCCTTCCAATATGTATGCTGGCTGCTGTTGCATGAATGCGGAAATCTAGGCTTTCACTCTCCCCATAATGTAAATGTTTAGGGGCCTTCAGCATCGCTGCACGATTTGCATACTCGCATGCTTGACTGGAGCAAAGGTCAACATACATGGCAGACTTAGCAATAACTCGTTCAAAAAGTAAATCAAGTTGTTCACGTAGTAAAGGGTCACTAAGTGATGCTTTGTATGGCAAACTTCTGTGTGCATATTTCTGTGTGTTTCCTACTCGCTTGTAACCACAGAAGCGAGCATGACAATGGTTGTGATCTCCAAACTGGTGAGGTATAAGTGCCTGTAGGTTCTCACGCATCCCATCTACATCACCTTGGTTTTTACTAAATACATACTTTATGCACTTATGGAGATGCTGAATTACCATATTACTGATTTTAACATCCTTCCTATTGCGAAGATCATAGAGAAGTTTGACTATGTTTTTTATGCAATGATTCCTGTCAATTTTTTTCTTAACAGTCACTCCAAGACTCTTATGTATACGAGTCACAAGAGTATTATCACCATCACCCTCTATTACATCTACAGGCGTACCTTCTTGGATCATATCCTTGATGGCTTTCAGGCCTGCTTCACTCTCCATGGCCCTGGCAGATCCTCTGTGATTCCACACACAACGATGTTCCCGAACTTTTACTTCTGGTCTATTTCTCTTCCACCATTTGCATACTCCACAAGTGCGGTGTGTTACAACTGCCTTCAAAACCTTATTTTCTTTGCTCATCATGAATGTATGCCCTGGGAGAAAACCCATATTTATTTATTACTTTGGGATTTAATTAAATTAGTGGTGCTACATGTTTTTAGAAATTCTGCATAACTTGACATTAGCTTGAAGTAATGTCATAATAATTTCACAAGGTACACAGACAACCAACCCTTAGACTAACATTCATTATTTTTTGATAATTAAAAAATCAAAACTTTGTCAAATATATACCTGTTAAACTGTCAAACCCCCTTTTTTGCCATCCATGGTCGATGCAAACTGTCATGCCTTTACGGGACTTAGGAGGGAAAGAGAGTTTCTTGACTGCTGGATGCAGTTTCTTTGATCTGTGGGCATCATAAGAAGTGACATCTTTATTGGAATCCAGAATCACTCCATAAGTAGCCTGCTCAAGTTTGGATCCTTTAGAGCTAAAATATTATGTTATAAAAATATTACATAATCAATCACCCCTCATCATGTCAACATGGAAAAATGAGAACCCTGGATAAAAAAAAACAACCTAAAGTGATATATATCCTGCATTACTCCAACAAGTTAGAGCCTCAGTCAACGTCCCTTATATACGCGGCACCAGGTCAAAAGTATCTCATCATGAACCTCTGGCAGGCTGGAATAATCCTGCATTTGTAACATGCATTTACATTTCTACACTCTGTGTGTCATTGTTGAGATTACTGTGAACATAGGATTGTGCACTGAATTCAAAATTTAAAAGATAATTCGAATGATCCTGACATATTAGAAATTGAAAATTGTTCTATCACAATAATTCAGTATAATTCTGTGTTTAATAAAAAGCCCACCTCTGTAACATTACATGTATAAAGACATTCAAGCTATCTCGGTGATATATTGTTTACATCCAGTCATGATGCAAATTGTGCACAAAAAATGATGATGTAGTGTCTGCATGTTAAGCAAAGGGGCAGTTGGAAGTTTAGATGTAAGATTGGAATTTAATATTCACTCGACATAATCTGTTATCATTGCTTTTACAATGTTATTTCCAATCGATTCGTTCACTATCATATTTCAGCTGTCATTGATAATAATGGCTGCCAATATAATGCATGTGCAATTTTAAAAAAGTAGTAATGAAAATAATCTTTACCTGTTTCCATCACCTGGAGAATCAAAAGAGGTGCATGTACTTTGGTCTGCCAGTCTAGACACATCCCTGTGCAGAATTAAAATTAAAATGTTACAATATTCATAATACTAATACACATGGTGTTAATCATTTTACATGTACTAAAATACACTTATCATAAACATCAAAATAGATATATAATAAATTTACCCATGAAATTCATCTGAAATAACAGCAACCCCTAAGTCGTTAAACTCCTCCTTGACATCCTCTTCTTTCTGTGAAATAGCTCTAAAACAACCAAGTTTAAAGATTTACATGATCAATATTTATAAACATTTTTATATCAAATTGAATGAACATAATTATTTTTTTTAAAGAAAAAATAGCAATTAAATTTTTATTACATCATTTCTTTCTCATAGGCCATGGCACTTTCTTTCTTCATGTTTTCTTCTGCATATTTCTCGATGAACTGGCCCGCTCTTCTTTCCATTGTTTTCAAACTTCTGTTGTTTATGAAGGGAAGGTCAAGGGTGGTAAGCAGGTTGTTCATCCGCTGGGGGTCCACCAACACTGTCTATCATTGCTTCAATATAACATGGTACTGTGTGGTGATTAATTCTTCTTTTTTTATGTTTCACTTTTGTATTTTTAACACATTTATACATACAAACTGTAATCTACACTCGCTCATTCACACTTGCAATTACTCTGTGCACCTTCTGTATCAACAATAACAGTGAATTGTATAGATGATATATACATGTATAATATATACATACACACACATAAATATATATACACACATAAACATACATATGTACACATTCAAAGATAACAGTAATTATTTTATTTTTCATATACCTGTAAATGTATTGTAATTTTTTTTACAAACTACTTGTCCATTATATTATGATACAATGCCCATTTACCAAGCATTTTGGATTTGCTATGAAATACATTTTGACAATATTGTTCAAAATCTCTATAGTATAAAATAATTCTTGCTAAACTTTATGACAATGTAATGCTACATGTATTTCATAAGATATAATTCGTTTATAGATAAATTATATTTTTAAAAAACGACAACATACCTGCGCCGACTTTAGTATTTATGCAAAAACTTGGCATCCCCTTGTCGTTTTGTTTCTCACTTCTGTGGGTCTTCCCATACGGTATCCTGTTCAGCCGGAGACAGAATGTACACTGGATATAGAGATATCCACCTAGTCCCAGTTTCATCTCGCCCTTAACTGTGTGTTTAGTTAAATAAAGAGGCCCGCATTTACAATGTTGACAACTGGAAAGTGCGTCTATAATTGACGACCACTCAACGATTCGTCGACCGTTCTTCCACCCCGTAGAACTGAATTTTCTACTGTTTATCAACGTTTTCATCCCGGGAAAACACACCTCACAACATTCCCCTTCACAATAATGTCCTGACACATAATTATGATCCAGAGTAAGTTCATTAACATTTACTGACCGTACCGTACCGGTTTTTTTAAATCGACCTTTCTTGTTTCGTTTCACGGCGGCCGCCATTTTTAAAAACTGTTTATATTAACGACGTCGCGTCATACAAGTCATACAAAGAGATTTTAATTTAAACGATTACAAATTTTATTAAAGCACAAAATCAAACATTTATTTGATAGGTTTGACTATCCAATATGTTAGATTTGTTCATAATGTTGATTTTAAAGATTTATGCTCTTTTCCGAATATTACCGAGGTCATTCCGGAAAATACCGAGCTCTCGTGCTCAATTGTACATCAGATACCTTAAACATATCCAATATTTAAAATAGAGGGGTAAAATAAACCTGAGTTTCAGTACCTATGCTAGATTCTAAAACTTCACAAAACGTTCGAGAGATGTAGTGCATGATCCAGAATATTTTATACTAAGCCACAAATATTTCCTCCCCACGAACTGTCGTGACGGCGTAACTTTAAACGGGGTGTGTCAAAACATCAGAGAGACGTGCCGTAAATCTAATTGTAAGTTAACATTTTTTTTTAGTAAATCTGAAAGTATATTTTATTCAAATCAACATATATTGTGATATATCGTGTAAACAATTACAAGTGAATCTCGATCGCTCGAACGTCGATGTTTCGAGGTTCTCGATATTACGCCCCCGAGTTTTCCTCTGTACTAAGGAAATGCACTATTTGTTTCTCGAGATTTTGATCTCTTAAAGTACTTGGTATCTAAAAGTGAACTTTGGGTCCTATAAAACATGATTTTATTGTTTTCATTCGATAATTTTTGAACTTTTGGTAGCGTATATGCACCACCACTCCATATATAATTAACAGTGAATGTCTAGGGTGAGTCTGGCCGTGGTATACAGATGTTTGCATAGGTAACACATCCCTACTTTTCCTTGTGGGGTGAATAATAAATTGCTTAACTGGTTTCAACCCTTCAAGTGCAATTCGTGTGATCACATAATTCGAATATACAGAACTGTTAGCAGTCGTTTGAACTTAACAATAATATAGTAATCTTGGAATTATAATTTGAAGACAGGCCAAAGAAACGTCATTAATTATTAGAATGTGTGTTTTGTGCAAAGTCACTATGACCTGTGACGATTATGCTTGGTGTACTTAGTTACTACATAATTACGTAATGTATGAAACATTGTAGATATGTACACGTGTCGTTACATTTACATGTACTGGTCGATAGCGGATGTTCACCCCTCTTACACCTGATTCAACGCTTCGTGTGCCCAGAATTTCGTATTTTCTCAACTCCCTATTTCATATTGAAACGCACATTGATGCAGTTTTCCGTCAATTCTTTTTTTTTCAATTAATACATGTATCAAAAACAATTATAAGTTTAATTTCTTAAAATAATAATCGAAACTGTTTCTTAAAGGAACATGCTAATATTTAATATGGCGATATGAATATTGATTTATCTACTAAAGCTGATTATTATTTGACTGTACATACTTATTGTTATTTCGGAATTCAAACATTTCGGTTGACCATCACAGAAGATACATTATTTGTCGAAATGCGCAACTGGTGCATCACAATTGGTATCGTATAAGTTTTACAATATGACAAATCGTTAATATCTCGAAGAATAATATGTGGAACACCAACCAATGGAAGGTGAAGATAAGGAAAAAAAAGAAAAAATATGCTAGAGTTCCTCATTGACAATATCTTCGTGGTCTTTGGTGAGCAGGTCTTCCAACAGTCTGTTCGAATTCCCATGGGCACGAATTGTGTTCCTTTGTTAGCTGACCTGTTTTTATATTCATATGAAGCAGAATTTATTCAAAAACTTCTACGTGAGAAGAAGAAATATCTCGCTGTGACCTTCAATTCGACTTTTAGATATATCGATGACGTTTTGTCTATTAACAATGATAGCTTTCATTCATACGTCGATTTGATATATCCCTGTGAACTCGAAATAAAGTACACCACAGAGTCGTCCACTTTTACTTCATACTTAAATATATTATTGAAAGTAGACATTAACGGTAAACTAACAACTCAACTGTATGACAAACGGGATGATTTCAGCTTCTCCATCGTCAACTTCCCACATTTATGTAGCAATATTCCATTATCACCTGCATATGGTGTTTATGTATCTCAACTGATTCGATATGCAAGAGCTTGTTCTGGGTATAGTCAGTTTTTAAATCGAGGTAAGCTACTGACAAACAAGTTGATGGTACAGGAATTTTAACAGTCTCGATTGAAGTCAGCATTTCGCAAATTATATGGTCGTTATAACGATCTAGTTCGTCAATACAACCTCGCATTGGGTCAAATTCTGTCTGACGTGTTTCATACCGACTGTTAAGCCGTTCTTGGCACACTGATTTTGACTGCGGATAACTCCGTTTACCTGATCAGGATATGGGGCTCACGGCAGGTATGACCGGTCAACAGGGGATGCTTACTCCTCCTAGGTACCTGATCCCACCTCTGGTGTGTCCAGGGGTCCGTGTTTGCCCAACTATATATTTTGTATTACTTGTAGGAGTTATGAGATTGATCACTGTTCGTTATCTTCACCTTGCATAAGGAACACTGATCAAACTTAAAACTCATATAAGCAATACAGCATTGAAAGTTGGGTAAACATGGACCACTGGATATACCAGAGTGGGATCAGGTCCCTAGGAAAAGTAAACACCCAGTCCCTGTCAACTGGTTACAAATGTCGTGATCCCTATACCGCCCTGTCAGAGCTTGTATCCCCTATAGACTCCATAATGTGACACCTTTTTATATTGCACAGCGTTTCAACCAATATTTGTAGCATTATTGCTTATATTCAAGAAAGGGCAGGTATTATCGGGCAGCAGGGATACATACTAGAAGGGTAAATGAAATGTGAACATAACGAATACTGATCAATTTGATAATTCTTATAGGCAATAGTTGATAGAGAATTGAGGAAACACGGACTATGTACATGTCAGAGGTGGGGCTAGGTGCCTAGGAGGAGTGATGCGTTAATTAATACTTGCTTTCAAACTTCAATTTTACATTTGATCTTATTTGAAGCCCATTATATGTGCTCCATCGTGACCAACTGCCTACCTTTTGCAAAAGCAGCCCAAGGATACCTCAGGATTATTGATTTCTAAATGCAGAGCTTCCGGTGAAATTACAAACGCCAACCTGCAGTCGACTTGACACAACATACTGTTGAATAAAGCTCATAATTTAACTATATCACTTAGTCAGCAAGCATCTTGCTGAAAGGTCTGAGTTTATTGAATGGCAGAGTTATAGAAATTAAGCATATTTCATCTTGATGTTGACCGACTGTCATTTCATCAGATGAAGAGTCTTTCAAAATCCCAATACATTGAGCCATCTGTTAATATTGGGAAATACCTATTCCCCTACATACGTTGCCGTGACTTGTTTGTGTGGTTTTCCATGTAACATTATAAGTGATATGTTCGTAAATGCCTAGCTGTATCCCCGTGTATGTCTTCCACTTTTTGGTGGACGCAATCTAAACTAAATTATCACATGTTCAACATCTGAAGAAAATTCATACAATTACTATATATTTGCTGATGTGATTAGAAGAATCATAAAAAATAGAATTTTTATGCCATCTACGGAAGGTTTGTTTGAAATGGTTCGTTATGCATGGAATACTTTGTAAGCTTGATTATTCGTGTTCTTTCTTCTCTCTTTTTAAAGTGTATCCGAGAAACTTCCAGGCCTCATATCAAATACACCCTACCATAGCTACATAAACATATACACCTCGTACAACATTTGAATGCTATAATATCTGTATTAACCTTTTGATATGAAATATTTTCCAGGCATATATCTGGTAATCCGTTGCTGTGTGACTGTAATATGAAATGGATGCTGTACTTCCGTCGCATGCAGAACTTGGATATGGACCTCTGGGGTGACCCAATATGCAGCGACCCTGTAAACATGAAAGGAAAACGGCTCGACAGACTTCAACTGTCAGATATACAGTGTGGTAAGAAAGAAGATAACCAAATTTCAAACACTATTTCAGATCTAAAAACATCACATTTGCTGAAAAGACAAATAAACCAAATAGTGGATACTCTCACAAAACATAGATATTACAAAACAATGAGTAGGGAACGCACTGATAAATACACAGGTGATACACTGCTATTTCGCATTCATTTGAATAAATAAGGTTGCGATTTCGGGTCATACGTTTAAAGATGACATATTCTGGGTTCATTAGTACAAAAACACGTTTACAGTTCATAAAGGTCAGTATCCGTTATTGTCATTATTGATTCCCATCTTCTGATTTTAGAGAATTAGATCGGAATTTTCTCAAGAAGTCCTGCACCTCCCATGCCCAACATTGGAGGCGAAATTAACGAACAGTGATCAATCTCATAGTTTGGATAAACAATACAAAATAGAGAAATTGGTAAAAACTTACCACCGGATGTACAAGAGGTGGGATCAGGACCCATATTTATTAAAGTTCGTGAACCTAAACATAGAGTAAATCTAGACGTAGCTTATGTTTATGCGTGGGGCGACATTCACTAACAGTCGTAGACGTAGATTTACGCCAGACATAACCGCAGCTTTACGTCTGCTATATTAGTGCACGTAAGCTGATCGTAACTTAAGAATGAACAATGCAAATGTCATTTCTATCGCAAATGTCTTTCATACAGACCTTACAAATATTCTAGATGCACATAACCTTTTTATTGATACACAGATTAATGGTATTTATCCAGATCATCGTTTTCTTTAAGATCATCTGCAATTGTGTGATACTTCTCAAAATGTTGAGCCCGATCTAATGTACCTTGTGGCGTATCTAACCTAGCCTTTCCAAATAATTGGAAGCCTTTTCTTTTAGTCTTAGGATATAATTAAAAAAAAAGAAATGTTGCCTTTTATCTAATCATATAGGGTATATCTAGCATCTTTCAGGGAAACATATTTTTATTCTTTTTTTCCAAAGAAGGTGGAATTAATGTACATATATGCAATCAAACATGCAATGTTTTATATTAGATTTCAAAAGAAGAGAGTCGATGTGTGTACAAGAATATATGGTGATTGGAAGCTAAAATAACGTAATGACATGATCATTAAATTACTTTCCCTTCAAATTACCAAATACATGTATGTGTGTAGAGAAAAAAAATAGTTCTACTTGATAGATAGATGGTCATAAACTAATACCGGTAGTCCAAATAATTAATTGTTACATTGTAACTTACACAACAGGGAAAATATATCTTTGAATAAATATTTCTTTAATGATATGCATTCCATTCTAAGGATACATTTTTTTTATAATTTGATTCAGAGAGCAATTGTGATGCCACATAGTGTAGTCATGTGTATATTTTCAATTTTTCAGAGTATCATTTCCTATAAAATATAACCCTATAAAAGGTGAATATAACAAACAGTGATCAATCTCATAACTCCTGCAAGCAATAGGAAATAGATAGCTGGGCAAACACGGACCCCTGGACATACCAGAGGTGGGATCAGGTGCCTAGGAGGAGTAAGCATTCCCTGTCGACCGGTCACACCCGCCGTGAGCTGTAATAATAATAAGAATAATGATACTAGTGGTATTTATTTATACAGCGTCCTATATGACTATAAATAACCGCTCTAAAGGGCTGCACACACAAAAAGAAAATGATTCAACATGTTACAAAAGTAGTGAAAGGAAATTATAGTAGCATTAAGACAGATACTATCAAAACAATGCTAGCAAAACACCTATATGAGTTAAACCGTCATTGATAATGCATCTATAAATATGTCTACCATTCACGATTTTTATGTAATTGACCTCTGTATGTGACCAGCTAGGTAAACGTCTTCGCTGCACATATTATCAAACCCCAAGGTCGATGCCTTCAACATATATATTCTTTATTGTAGTTTTCCTCCCATTTTACAAAAAAATGTCATTGCTAAAAGTTCCTTCTGAAGGCTTCTCATATTAATCCAACAGATGTGCTAGTGCTTCTCTTTACACATTGTAATCCACCAGGCAACTTTCTTGACAACTATGAGTCATCTTTTTAATATCAAGATGTTGAATCATTCTAGAAATGGAAGTAATACGATATCAATAAAAACATGAAAATTCATCTAAAAAATATTAACAAATATAATTACATGTACAAATCGAATGTAAAAAAATGCATGCACTTTATATCTCAATCATGTATTGTAACACTTTTTTGGGGGTGAATATCAAACTATTTTTTCCTGTCAAATTTCCATATGAAATCAATTATTTAATAAATAAATAAGATGGCATCAATGTAGCAGATGGACCATGGACATTAGCATGAATTGGCCATTGGGTAGAGTACCAGACTACGGGTCCTAAGTGGAATTTTCAGTCCTGTCAAATATTTTCGAATCGTTCCTCTGATCCACCTGTCACACAATGATGGCAGTGGAAGATGAGTATTTCACTGTTTCACAATTTTTTTCTGGTTATTACAGATTTACACCCATAGACCTGAAAAAATAATAGTATTACCTTGAATTAAACAACTGCCATTAGACTGCGATCAAATTTCATAAGGCTTGCAAAATACGTGCAACATAATTGTTTGTTACATAACTGTAAAATTGTGATAACACTGATTTTATGGTACATTTATCTACACCATATCTGGGAATATATAAGCAAGTATTACCTATAAATTCTACTTTCAATAATTGATAACCAAATAGCCCATATTACATGTAAAAAAATCCTTTAAAATGACTCTAATGTCAACTTTAGTATTTATTCATTATTTATTCCCCTGGTAATGAGCCTGCCTTCTTTCCAAAACATAATATGATATTCTTTAATCAAGAATAGTAAGAATGGTAAGTTTCAATTAAATGCATACACATTTCAAAATCAATTAATATTTTTCGTGACATACCAGGTAAATCAAATGACGTTCTATTGTGTTTCTACACAATTCCCATATTTTAGTTTAGAGTTAACATATTTTGATAGTTCCTGGTTCTGGTAAGTAAAAATGTAAAGTCAACTGCTATATACGATAGTAAGTTATATAAATGCTTTTTACTGTAGCAAAGGTGATAAAAATCTTTAGCACAATTGAGTATTGCACCTGCGACTTTTACATTACTAGTTAGGTGATCTAACCACTGAGCTATTCACGTCGATATAAAAAAGTAGTGTGTTACCACCATACACATTTAAAGGGGCATATTAGCTGTGAAAGTGATGACAACCATTTTTCTCTCAAAATATCTCGGAATCAAAGGAATATATATTACTAATAAAAATATGTATTTTGAAGAAAAAAAACAAAGAGAAGAAACCTGATAAAACTACATTAGATAACCGCTTTGAGTGTACAGCAATATATAAAGAAGAATTCTTGTCGTACAAGACAATAATCATTTAATCACCAAAATTGCATAATCATGTGTCTGCTTTGAGGTTAAAAATTGTTTGAAATAATTGAATACTTGTGTTATTACTGAAATATGTTATATAGCGCACGTTTTATTAAATTCAATTTTTGGTGACATAATTACAGCACTTTAAATTTGTTTGGAAATCATGTAAATACTCTTCATATCGACGGGATAAAAAATAAATTCAGAGAAACGTAGCGTGCGTCCTTAAGTTGGCAAAATTTATATTCGACAAACTTTGATTACAAAAACACAACAATTATCTTCTAAAGTCTAAGATTTTAATCATCACTGAAAAACGGTAAACGTGATCGACATAGTGTAGACAGGTGTACGTGTTAAAATGCGTTAGTTTCTCACAAAGTTGTGTGTTCTGTTTCGCCATTTTCAGTTATAATGCGGCGTTAGCGCAGGGGATTGAAAGTAGATGTGAAAATTCACACTTTTTTACGCTTCGACGTGAAAATAGCTACTGTGCACGCGTAAGTGCAATCGTCCATTTAAGAATGTATAAGTCACCTTTGCGGCTACGAACGGTTTTGTGAATACCATTTTACAAATACATAACTCTAATGCGAAATCAGACGTAAACCCTACGTTTATGAACTATAGTAAGTATGGGAGATTCAAAGTAGATGAGCAAAGTCACATTTGTTTGCTTCGAAGTGAGGCCCACAATTGATCCGTTTTGTTTCATTTATAACTTCGTAAATATCTAAACCTTTAAGGCTCACAGCGGGTGTGACCGCTCGATAGGGAATGTTCACTCATCCTAGGAATCTGATCCCACCTCTATTTTGTATTCCTTATAGGAGTTATGAGATTGACCACTGTTCGTTGTCTTCACATTTCTTACAAGTAATTCAATATTGAGGTGTATGATACAAGTAGTAGATACTAGGAACAAAGTCACATGTTTCTTTAATTTGGTTGTTAGATTTTTGCAAACAAAACACATTTTTTAAATAAAAGTTTACATTGATTTAATCATAATTTGACATGAAATAATTGCTTACTCCGCATAGACATGGGATCTCAATTCCGATATGCACAGAGGTTTGTCTTTGCCTATGACTAAACTTTGTATTTTGTATAGGAGTTCTGATATTCTTTCAATTCAAAAACGAAGAAATTGCGATTTTGTAATCAGAAAAAAAATATCTTCTTTTGCTACACATGTTCAAATTGATCACTAATGTTGGATTTAATCATGAATAACTGATAACAGAAATGTGAAATAAAGTGCGTATCATATGTAATGTACAGATTGTCGAATTCCTGGGAAGATTTACAAAGGAAACCGGAACGAGACAAAAGACGGGAAGGTGTGCAATGAATGGAAAAAGGAAACATCAGATGAAGCAGAGTATGGTGAAATGGTGAAAACAGATACAAACTATTGCAAAAACCTTTATACAGATGAGCCTGTATGTGTTCCCAGGAAGCAGTCAGATTGTACCTCGTGTGGTGTTCCCATTTGCAGTAAGTTTCATTAAATCAGTTACAACAAGCCAATTCGACTAAAGATGGAAACGTGGGAATGTAACGACAATGAATTTTTATCTAAAAGTCAGTTAGAATGGAAATAATTGACGTTCAACATAACCATTGCACTTTAAATAATGTATGTTATATTATAATTTGTATTACAATTAGTATTTTCATCATCAGCATTGCTATTATTTCAGATCGGTCTCGATAGTTCAGATGTAAATAATTCGTTTCGCAAGAAACAGGTTGTGACTTCGAGCACTTCTCATAACCATTCGTAGTCAAAGCTAATAGGAAATATATATAGTGCTTCATCATTCGACATATGTTCAATTATTGGATATAGAATAACGGCTTTTTCGCATACGGTGTCCGGTGTCGTGGTATGTTTTAGCAAATTATATGAATATCTAAATTATGATTCCGAGTGCTAATCACAGGTCTTGATTTGTGGTGCTTCATCTACGGCTGATCAGGGTATCGGAATCAGTGAGAAAGTCTAAACGGGATGTTAAAAGCAATCAATCAATCATTATTTCATTGCAATACATAATTATTGTCACAGCAATGATACGTCGAACGTGTCCATTAGTATCGCCATCGTCATCACAGTAAATACACACAACAGTGACAGCACACTTGTAATACAATTATGTAACATGGCATTTCATTTATCATTGTAGGTGACAATCTCTGTGTAAATGATGAATTTGTGCAAAAGAGGTACCAATTCTTGCCCTTGCACAACCGGTTACAGTGCATGTACAGAGAGTTAAGTTCATTGCTGCCATCATCGCTGCTTCACTGTGGGTAAGGAAGTTATGTATGGAAAATGTATGATAACGAACAGAGATCAATGAAAAAGTAAAAGATAACGAAATGTTTTATTAAAAGGTAAATGAAACGAATACCGATCAATATAATCAATCCCATAAAGAATATAAAATAAACGATAATGCGCACACGGAATTAGGGACACACAGATGGTTTGGTTAGGGGAGTAGCAGTAGTAGGCATACATAATATACCTTTTAATTGGCCGTATATACTGTGACCCCTACGTCATGTATGGTAATAAATTAGCATGAATGGAATATCGATGACGTAAATCATGGTATGTCTTCACTAGCGTGGTAGAGGTGTCGTGGATAGTTACCTACGTGTATATAGAGTTATATATTCTAAGTGTTTTGGTCTGATAATGTCACTGTGATACGTGAATCAAAGTGAAACATATACTACTTCCTAACAGACTAGCACAAAGCCTTGTGAAGACAATACAGCTCAAGAACATACAATGCCCAGACCACCGAACCATGACCAGAGCTCTGACATTGCACACAGACGACTCCAAAGAAATGTTTGAGAAATGTGAGTTTTTATTTTCCTATTTAATGGTTGAAAGTGATTTGCCTTGTAGCTCCTTAAATGTTTTTTTTTTCATTTTAGGTTACCTTCTTGAGAACAATCAGCGTGAATTCTTGACAAAGAGAATACAAAAGGACCAATATTGTCTAAAATATCTGAAAAACATATTCTTGTCTGAAACAAAGGAACAGTTCTGCAGGTATAACATTTCTGATGAAACATATATAATTCAACAAGTATTTTTCTTTAGACAGACATAGCATACGGTCGAACATATGCTTTTAGTGTGTTAACTTAATAAGACACAGTGTTGTAGTGGCTAACATTTAAATGTTGACTTTAGCGATATTGTTACGAAAATTGTTTGCATGCACTGAGAATTAGAATTGAGAGTATTGGACAGGATGTGCCTTCTAACAACTGCTACTGTATCAACATCGGTAAACTTTCACTGTATCAACATCGGTAAACTTTCACTGTATCAACATCGGTAAACTTTCACTATCAACATCGGTAAACTTTCACTGTAGCAACATCGGTAAACTTTCACTGTATCAACATCGGTAAACTTTCACCGTATAAAGATCTGTAAACTTTCACTGTATCAACATCGGTAAACTTTCACTGTAGCAACATCGGTAAACGTTCACTGTATCAACATCGGTAAACTTTCACTGTATCAACATCGGTAAACTTTCACTGTATCAACATCGGTAAACTTTCACTGTATCAACATCGGTAAACTTTCACTGTATCAACAACGGTAAACTTTCACTGTATCAACATCGGTAAACTTTCACTATATGAACATCGGTAAACTTTCACTGTATAAACAATGGTAAACTTTCACTGTAGCAACATCCGTAAACTTTCACTGTATAAAAATCTGTAAACGTTCACTGTATCAACATCGGTAAACTTTCACTGTATCAACATCGGTAAACTTTTACTGTATCAACATCGGTAAACTTTCACTGTATCAACAACGGTAAACTTTCACTATATAAAGATCTGTAAACTTTCACTGTATCAACATCGGTAAACTTTCACTGTATCAACATCGGTAAACTTTCACTATATCAACATCGCTAAACTTTCACTGTATAAACATCGGTAAACCTTCACTGTAGCAACATCCGTAAACTTTCACTATATAAAGATCTGTAAACTTTCACTGTATCAACATCGGTAAACTTTCACTGTATCAACATCGGTAAACTTTCACTGTATCAACATCGGTAAACTTTCACTGTATCAACATCGGCAAACTTTCACTGTATAAAGATCTGTAATCTTTCACTGTATCAACATTGGTAAACTTTCACTGTATGAAGATATGTAATCTTTCACTGTATCAACATCGGTAAACTTTCACTGTATAAAGATCGGTACACTTTCACGGTATAAAGATCGGTAAACGTTCACTGTATCAAGATCGGTAAACGTCCACTATATCAACATCGGTAAACTTTCATTGTATCAAGATCTGTAAACTTTCACTGTATCAAGATCGGTAAACTTTCACTGTATCAAGATCGGTAAACTTTCACTGTATCAACATCGGTAAACTTTCACTGTATCAACATCGGTAAACTTTCACTGTATCAAGATCGGTAAACGTCCACTATATCAACATCGGTAAACTTTCACTATATATAGATCGGTAAATTTTCAGTGTATCAACATCGGTAGAACTTTCACTGCATTAAGATTGGTAAACTTTCACTGCATTAAGATCGGTAAACGTCCACTATATCAAGATCGGTAAACTTCACTGTATGAACATCGGTAAACTTTCACTGTATCAACATCGGTAAACTTCCACTGTATCAAGATCCGACTACGCGGAATGACGTATCTGTATATAGGTGAGAAGTTAATAAATAAGACGTAGACAACAGGGGACAGCATTTAAAGCCACAGATATGAAGTAATATGTGCTCCTTTGAATGACATCAAAGAAATGTAGCTTATCCTATTCGTTACAATCCACATAAATATTATCAACAGAAAGTAAAACATGGACGTTTTACGTCATTGTCCGTAGTTGTACATTACTAAGTTTGAAAGATGGATTGACCTCATTGAAATATTGTATATGTAAAACTGATGCGGTACCCATTTTGATTCACCAGATGAGCATTTCGACAAATAATGTCTCTTCAATGATGCACAAACCGAAATGTTGCACATTCGAAATAACAATAAACTTATAAGAACTAAAAGGAAATCCAGAGTACCAAAGACTGATGACAAATTCGTCCAAAGGATCAGAGCTATGCATGAGGGAGATAATCCTTACTTTTGAAATGAATTTCTAAATTGTATTCCAGCAATTAAATATGCATATGCAAGGTGAAGATAACGAACAGTGATCAATCTCATAACTCCTACAATCAATACAAAATAGATAGTTGGGCAAACACGGACCCCTGGACACACCAGAGGTGGGATCAGGTACCTAGGAGGAGTAAGCATCCCTTGTTGACCGGTCACACCCGCCGTGAGCCCCATGTCCTCATCAGGTAAACGGAGTTATCCGCAGTCAAATCAGTGTGCCAAGAACGGCTTAACAATCGGTATGAAACACGTCAGGCAGCATTTAACCCAATACGAGGTTGTATTGACGAACTAGATGACGATAGAGAAGCTGAAATCATCCCGTTTGTCATGTAGTTGAGTTGTCAGTTTGCCGTTAATGTCTTATGTATCCCCATGCTAGTAACGAAGACTTATGTACTGGACTGTAGGGACCCTCGGGGACTAACATACATATTGCTTAAAATCCCTCTCGAAAAGATTGTACTTATATAGTAATTACAAGTTTTGAATGTAAGCAAACGTATTTTATATGTTTCTGGAAATATGAAAAAAGCTACGACATATTCATGTTTTTTGAAAATATTTTGAAACCTAGGTCAATGTCCGTGTTTGCAAACTGCAAGTTGTCAAAATTGATGGAGGTCACCGATGAAACAATCACAGAATATGACAAGAGCTTTGTTGTCAGACGACTACAGAGAGAGATCCAGCACATCGGGATTGAACAGTACAACTGTGAGGCATATTTATCAGGTTTTTGAATTCAAATTTGCTTCCACAACCCTAATTTCTCTTCACAATGGTTTAATCAATATAAAATATACTTGTTTTCATCAATAATGTTTTTTACTTTGTTTGGACATGCCAAATAGGCAGCAACACATCACATACAAGACAGAGCGGTTAGTAAATCATTAGATTTACAATATAATGTAATTTATACAAAATGTCATGATTTTGAAAGTTTTACTCGTTTGTTAAATGAATCTTAATCAATCGAACACAGAACACGATTACAATCTTTTCTTAATTCGTTTTCTTTCTTTTTTTTTTTGTTCAGAAAATGCACCAAGGAACACTTCCCCGTATTTGAACAACAATAGGAGTCTCCCAATTACTTATCTTGTCGGTAAGTACTTCAACATGTTATACTACAGCATAATTAATGTTTCCCGACAATACCGCAATATCAGCTACTGACAGCATGGATAGGCGAGGATAACGAATTGTGATGGATGTCATAACTCTAAAACAAAATACAAATATAAGTATATGGTAAAAATGGACCCTTGTACATACCAGACACGCCCTACAAAAATGTTAAGGTAGCACGTTATAATACAAATTCGATGTGAGGAAAAACAGTGCAGTCAATTTGATACGTCATCACCTGTAGGCAACCAGTGTGAAACACGGAAGTAAAGCCAAGGCTACCCGGCATCACTTGAAGTCTCAGTGTGGAGTATAAACAGTAAAGACAAGGCTATCCGTCATTATTTAAAATGTGAAGCACACACACTAAAGTTAATGTTACCAGCATCAATCAAAATGTGAAGCACACAGACACTAAAGTTAAGGCAATTGACGTATAATCACATATTAAAGGCGTACATTTGATGAATTTCAAAAACAACAGCAATAAACCCAAACTGGCATTACAAAGACAGGAACATAACACGGTGTTGAAACATCACGGACATCACAAATTAAGTAGCAATAAAACCACAATGATATGCATTAATAAGAACATGTCGAACACCAAAAGGTCAGAAAAGATAAAACTAAACTGATACTACAATGCAACAAAACAACATGGATTACACACTAATATCACAGAGTAATTATATATCACAGAGTAATGAGATATCACAGAGTAATGAGATATCACAGAGTAATGAGATACCAGAGTGATGAGATATCACACCACGAATTAAGTAAAGATAAAACCATGTTGATAACACACATCAATAATACATCATAAAAGCCAAAAATTACGCATTAAGTACCTATTAAATCACACCATTGACAATCGTTGCATGCGAGTACAATATGTATTTATGAAACAAAGATGTCCAAAATAGCTGTAAAACAATTTAGATACTAAATGTTGCGTCCTGTTATAATGACTGTACATATGAAATACAAAATGCATAGTACTTATGCAACCCAATGCGATGGCTAAGGCGAATAGTTTTCATCAGCATGTCAAAATATACGGGCGTACGGTAAAAAAGGATAAGTTATGAAAGGCATTGTCACGGGAAATATGCATATGGAAAAGACATACCACCACTCATGCGACCAAAGTATTTTTTTTAAAAGTATATCTTAGGTGCACACTTCTTCCATGCAAGGACTTCAAAATTGACATCACCCCAAATCTCCGGTGCAAAGAATCGTTTAAGCAGTGTTTTCAAACAAGGAATGTATCATTGAAACATGAGAGAGTCTTCACATAACATTACGAAGTTTAAAACTCGTGCATACAAGCACACAGACAAACAGACAGGCAGGCATGTAAGCAAACGAACAGAAAAGAAATGAATGTCCCTGAATTTCCAAAGAAATGGCTATAAATTCACACTTAATCTACATAATAAATAACGTTAGACTTAAAATGACACAGACTAGTAAGTGTATTTACGGGCACTGTGACGGCACAATGTAAATTATTGTAAAAGAACAAGGACCCCGCACAGTGAATAACAATTAAACCAAACGAATAACGTATATGTATTAATGGTGTATGTACAATGACATCACACAGTTAGTAACAATAAAATCGGACAGGCACCACACAGATACCAATTATATGTTCACATTGACATCGCACATTGATATTAAACAGCAGGTAAATATGTGTATGTTCACATTGTTTGTTTGATATTCGTAGGATTGGTTAACTACGATAGAATCAATAAGAAGCAAAACAGAAGGTTAAGTTAATGAATGCATTGAATACTGAATAAGCATAAATTATCAATGGAATTATAAGGACATGTGAATAATTAAAATTTAATAGTAAAGTAATTTAACATAATGATATTTAGATTGGAAAACAAATTTTATTATTTAATTTAATAATAATTTTAAGATGTAAATTATATGTATAAATTACAGTAACTCAACTCGTTTAAAAGTACTGTCAAGAGTGTAGAGTAACTGTCGCTATTTGATGGACCACCTTGGAAGTAATGCTTTGTTTATTTGATATTCATAGGATTGGTTAACTATATATCGTTAACCGATTGGTGACTGTATTATCTGCCATAATACTATCCATCTCATTGCGATCCAGCCTCACCCTCCAACACCTCCCAAATGCACCAACATAGTGAAGTTGAAGTGTGTTGTAGTAACATACATATGCTCCGTATGGGACGTATGGGCTGTCCCATGGTTTTAAAAATAAATATTTATAAATAAATAAGGACCATCGTGTACCAACACGTCTGATGACTGCGGTACTGTCTTTTGATGGCCGGACACATACATGTGGTCGTATGTCATAAATCATAATGAAATAAAGAAGTAACTTATATTTTACAAAACTAAATAAAAAGCAAACAATTAATTATATTTTTTTATTTATATAATAAATTTAATAATAGTTTTTATTTAATTTATTCAATAAATTAGAATTTAAAAAAAAAATATGATAAGTAAATTAAAATTAAATAATTAAAATATTTTTTATTTATAATAAATTACAGAATGTAATAATTAGTAATCACACGAGTCTCCGTCCTTCGTCCAAATAAATCAAGATACACCGAAATTAATATACCATAATTATTACATAATTAGTAATATTAGTAACAGGTAATAGTTATAGGAATGTAGGTATGTATATACATGTGAAATAACTAAAATATATACAGAAAAGATTTAGGGTAGGGTCGCCAAAGAAAATTTTGATAATAGAGTGCTACTAGTTATTAGTTATTAATTATACATTTTGCCATACAACAATTTTGAGATCGTCATTAGGCAAGAATTTTGAGGTCGTCATCAGGTGCTACATCTCATACCTTGTACCATGTTTCTGTAGCTAGATCCAGCTTTTAGCACGACATGGCTCCATAATTCTTATTCGATATTATTATATTATGTGTATAAAACTGAAGATGCATAATGTAATAAGTGGTGAGTTAGTACTTATGTTAAAAAGTGTATGACAGATAAAATATTAACCATAAGAAGTGGTATACTTAATTACAAAACATATAGATTTAATTAATTAATGACAATACAGAATAGATGCAAAATCACAAATCGCATACATCCAACAAGCTTACATATATTAAATATAATAGTGTGTAGCAGGCCTGCATGCATACAAACTGCGACATTGCATCTAAATGTTTGTCATAAAAAGAGAAGTTTACAAAATATATACGCATAATAACATACATGAATTTTATGTATATTTGCATATACATTATACTTATAATATACCTGGATTTGATGTATAGCTGCATCTATACTTTAACATACATGTTTATATAAACTAAAACGATAAAAAGTTTATATTTATAATATTAATATGCTACGATACTTATATATGTAAATGTTTACATACTGATAAACAATTAGTAACGATAAAATCAGACAGGCACCACACAGATACCAATTATATGTTCACATTGATATCGCATATTGATATTAAACAGCAGATAAATATGTGTATGTTCACATCGCACATTTATATTAAACAGCAGGTAAATATGTGATATGGAGGAAGAGAGAAACACCAATATCTTAGAAAATATTCATATAACGATATTCTTGGATGTTGTAAAGAATCCTAAGAATCGGTTTTGCTGTAAATTTCAGATTGTAAAATCCCTGAAGTTAGTTATCTTGGAACACAAAACGTGACAGAGCGAGGGTTTGAGTGCCAGGCGTGGGACAAACAGTATCCACACAGACACAGCTACGGATCCTACCCCGGGGCTCGTGAGAATTATTGCAGAGATTTTGATTCTGACGAACCGTGGTGCTTGACAACGAACAGAAAAGTGGTCTGGGATCGGTGCATAGTGCCTTCGTGTGGGGTAAATGTGACAGGTATGTTATGTAGTATCATTCAGAAATATGATAAATTGTAACCAGGGTGTCATTTTGCTTCTACACCATAACGGCGGTAGTATTAACAATCGTCCTTGGATTGTTCAAATCCTACCAGTTCTTACAATTAACTAATCGTACAATCAATACTTGTATTGTTATTAACAATAAAACAATTCACACTAGCCTTGTGATGAGGGCTTTTGTATTTCAATTAGGAAATCAAGGTCAAATTGTCGAGTCGATCTAAACCTAACAATCTGATGTAGGTGATGGTTGCTCTTTGATAAGCATGTCACACTAATACTGACTATCTCTGTTCTTTTAGATATGACCTTAAACAGGTTCAATGGAAATAAAATCACTGTTACGACGTACATAGGTCAAATTTTACAGCATTTTACAGCAACTTGGATGTGTTGATGATTCAATATAGTGAAAAAACTCTCAATTAGGACATTAAACAAAATACATTTAGAGGGAAACGTAAATACTAACCACAAATACATACTTTAAGACATTAACAATGCACAGACACTGCTTTCAATCAATTTTCAAATGAAAATATTTTTTTTGAAAATTCCGAGCATTAAATTTGCATCAAATGAAAACGCATAAGATACACTGATTTTGTTTTGTTTGCAGCGAATTCTTCCTCATGTGCGTCTATCGATGAATTGGATATATCTGAACTGAAGAACGAAAGAAGTTGTGGATCCTACTGCAAGTAAGACAAACGTTATGAGGGTAGACGCACGATGTGGTTAACTATATTACGGAAACTATTTGAAGTAGGCTATTAATATTTATAAACTGAATTAACATGAGCATCGACAACAAATTCATAGGAAACAGAAGTAGATACAGAAACAATGTGATTCGTGAAAAACACATCTTATTATGGGGACTCATTATCAATTGGGAATTAATTTCTGATATTTGATATATCCCTATGAGCTCGAAATAAAGTACACCACAGAGTCGTCCACTTCTGCTTCATACTTAGATATTTTATTGAAAGTAGACATTAACGGCAAACTGACAACTCAACTGTATGACAAACGAGATGATTTCAGCTTCTCCATCGTCAACTTCCCACATTTATGTAGCAATATTCCATTATCACCTGCATATGGTGTTTATATATCTCAACTGATTCGATATGCAAGAGCTTGTTCTGGGTATAGTCAGTTTTTAAATCGAGGTAAGCTACTGACAAAGAAGTTGATGGTACAGGGATTTCAACAGTCTCGATTGAAGTCAGCATTTCGCAAATTATATGGTCGTTATAACGATCTAGTTCGTCAATACAACCTCGCATTGGGTCAAATGTTGTCTGACGTGTTTCATACCGATTGTTAAGCCGTTCTTGGCACACTGATTTGACTGCGGATAACTCCGTTTACCTGATCAGGATATGGGTCTCACGGCGGGTGTGACCGGTCAACAGGGGATGCTTACTCCTCCTAGACACCTGATCCCACCTCTGGTGTGTCCAGGGGTCCGTGTTTGCCCAACTATCTATTTTGTATTGCTTGTAGGAGTTATGAGATTGATCACTGTTCGTTACCTTCACCTTGCATCTCTGTATCTTTCACAAACAACTTTTACCGTTGGCAGCAAATTTTCTGTATTAAAACCTTTACGATTTCAGCTGGATTAGAACAACTATAAATGACGCAATAACAAAAAGAAATCTGCAAAATGGACGTACATGTGGAATTCGGGACAAGAAAAAAATAGTTCGTAAACACGAGCATCTACTTCAAAGGGGCACCTATACACCATGGATGTGTATGTAAATTTACGTTTGTGTAATAATCTAGATTAATATGAAGACATGCATGATTGTAAGGTACCTTAGCTTGTATGTTTCCAATATAAATGTATTCCTGTAGTCAATGTATCCCTTTCCATGTGTACAGGGGCTTCCCACTATGACATCAGTATTTATATCACGTTGATTTTAACATGTGTTGGTTTCTTTCACGTAAGTATTCCACTATGTATTGACAGTAGACAGTACATTTAAGATTCGGTTCTTGACTCCCCTGATCCGTATTATTAGACCTTGATTGTCAACAAACCATTTTTTTTTTTGCTCGCGGGAGTGAATTCTCACATAAATTGAATGCATTTCCGCTTGAAATCGCTACCATTATTATTTTGTAACTGTCATTATTATACCTGACATAATGTGGCATAAAAAGGAAGGTCGATTGGGTTATAGTGTATATACTTTATTGAATTATTTGCAGGCTCCATCTCAATATTTGACGGCAATAAAGATGGTAAGTTTTACCAAATAATCATGGTCTTTAAAACATTTCAAAGCCCGAATTTATTTTTTCAGTTAAAGCAATTCATATGTTGTAGTGCACTAATGTTCCCATTGATGACACCATTTTGCAGTAAATGTAAAACATGCGTCTTTCAATATTTTACTTGATGTGTTATTCTGTCACAAATACATACTTTTCTTTTATATATAGATCAATGTCATATGGTGTAAACTTTTTTAAAAAAGAACAATTTCAGTTCACACAGTTGAATGTAATTTCATGAAACTTGAGTTAGCATAGAGACAGGCGCTTACTGCTCACAGTTGATTTTTTCTTGACATTTCAGTTTGCATTACCCCAGAACATCAAGACCCGGGCGTTCAATGGAACAAGGAAATACTCAGTAAATCACTAAATCTAATCAATCTTCAATTTTAAAACATCTTTAAAAGTTGTATAGATACTTTGTTACAGGGACTCTGAGCTCACCTTACAATATTTACAATCAGTTTGAATACGAAAAAATGAATATAACGAACAGTGGTCAACTTAAGAAAATAAATGAAGGGTAGAGACGTACACGCCGGAGATAAAGCCTGGTGTCTAAATGAGAGATGAATTACCCTGTCACAGGTTGAACCCGCCTTAAACTATACATCTTGTTCAGGTTAAAGGCAGAATGTGTAAAAATGAATTCAGTATACAGAGATTACCGAACAATTCACATATAACAAATATCATTTGACAACTTTCAGTGTGTACTTGTGTTTACTAATTAAACCATAGTGCGACTATGAAAACGCTGAATTTAAACAAAACTATTGAAACATCAAGTAACAAGTTAACTTCATTGTTAGTAGCTTACCTCAATTTAGAAACTGATCATACGCACAACATGCTCTCATTTTCGGATCAATTAAAGGACATGCACACCATATGCAGGTGATACGGGATATTGATACACAGCTATGAGACGTGGATGGTGAAAACACAACTGTAGTAATGTAAAACTAATACAGTACAATATGAGTGAGATATTGTCGAGAGGGACATTAAACATTATTCAATCAATGAATCAATCAAATTCCACATTAGTAATGCTACTTGAAATCCAAGATAGGATTTTACACATACATACTCCATATTCAAATACATTGAATATCCCAGAAAATTGAAAAAATAAATATGAGTTATCGTACTTATGCTGGATTCCTAGACTTTGCGAAAAAAATATTTTAGAAACCGGTTGTTAGATCTAGCAAGACTGCCGCCAATTTTCGATGGGTTTTTTCCCCGCCTCATGGATATATTCACTGTTATGTAGGGATAAATTGAAATGTACCGTCTCAACATCTGCGGAAAGAGTATAAATCAAATTTCAGGGTAACATTCACCGTACTTTGAATTTTGAATCATACAACCGTTCCCAACTATTGCTAATACAACCTATCATTGGGTGAAATGCTGCATCACGTATTTAATGCCGATTGTTAGGCCGTTTATGGCACACTGATTTTTACTATGGATAACTCCGTTTACCTGATCAAGACATAAGACTCACGGCGGATGTGGTCGGGAGACATGGGATGCTGACTCCTCTTGGGAACCTGATCCCACCACTGGTATACTCAATGGTCCGTCTTTATCCAACTACTCTTTGCATTGCTTATAGAAGTCATGTGATTGATCACTGTTGGCTATCTTCATCGTTCACAGTAACAAAATGTATGACTATTCAATATTTCACATTATCACTGTTCACGATAAGGTTAAATTTTTGACATCAAAAACAGCTGCATTTGCAATGAAAATAGAACAAAAAAATATGTAGATCTTGTCAACATTGCTTTGCTAAACCCAGCTTTCGTTCTACTCAGAGGTACATTGAATTCAATATTGAACATATATATTAAACATATGTTTAAGTTTCCAAACGACAACGTGTACATACTCTTTGGTTATTTAATGAGGGCTCTTTGTTACCTGAAATATCTTCGAATTATCACAAGAAAGAAATGATTCAACAGTTTCTCTAAGAGCAGGATAAGGTTATAGTTGTGGCCTTCAATTTAAAAGTTAGATATAGCGGCGAAGTTTTAGCTATCAATATGTCCATTTCCAACCATACCTCTATTCGAAGTATTGTATGTTTTACATTTCGACCCCTGGGTCGAGGCCTCTGCTGGTGGACTGTTGATCCCCAAGGGTCTCTACAGCGCAGTAGCTAAGTACTTCGTTACTAGCTTGGAAATACGGATGCATATTTTATTACTGGGTTAAAAATTAGAAATTAATTTCTAATTTAAGGATTATCTCGCTTATACATAGCTTTATCTTTGGACGATTTTGGCTCCAGGTTTCGGCACTCTAGTTTTCCTTTTAGCTTGTTACTTCGAATTTCCAAAAAGGTTGGCTTGAGCATCACTGAAGAAACATAATTTGTCAAAATGGACATCTGGTGAATCAACATCGGTACCGTATGTTTTACATTATGACCCCTTGATCAAAGTCTCAAAATAGATATAGGGGCGAAGTTTTAGCTATTGATATGTCCATTTCCATTCATACCTCTATTCCAAATATTGTATGTTTTACATTACGACCCCTAGGTCGAGGCCTCTGCTGGTGGACTGTTGATCCCCAAGGGTGTATTTCATCTGATGATTAAATGGATATTATATTTAATAAAAATTGTGAACTGTTGGTCCTAAAGGGTATCTACAGCCCTGCAGCTAAATACTTAGTTAATAACTTGAAAATACGGATGTATATTTAATTCCTAGGATAAGATTTAGAAATTAATTTCAAAATTAAGGCTTATAGGAGTTATGAGATTGATCACTGTTCATTATCTTCACCTTGCATCTATGGCTCATGACGCGTTTAGGTGATCAACAGGGGGTGCATGTTCCTCCCAGCCACTTGCATTCACCGCTTTTGTGTTCAGGGATTCGTGTTTACACAACTTTGTATTCCTTTTGAGAATTACGGGATTCATCACTGTTTATTATCTTCACCTTTTCATCAGTCAGATAAGGATGCACATGTAACGGTATATCTATTTTTCAGTTGTGGTTGGAATATATCTTATGTTGGCCATTGTCATCGTTATCGCCGTCAGAATAAACCGGTAAGATTATTTCATCTGATGATTAAATGGATATTGTATTTAATAAAATAGTAAATACAAAATAGTAATGAATGAATGACAACATTGTTTAACGCAGGATGACGAAAAGGCTAGATGTCGAGATCAAACAGATAGAAGCACGGATCCAGCGTGAACTGTTAAATATAACTTGCATGTTGTTGCATCGAGAGTTACAGCGTATGGTTCGACGAAGGCTTCGACAAAGGTCAACCAGATACCAATCTATTGCAGAGGATCACTATGAATTGACCCCGATTGTGAACGATCCATATGAACCTCCTCTTCGAAGATCTGCAACATTAGCAGAAACAGAATACCAATATGTTGCTCCGTACGAAACTCCCAAAGAAGGCTGTTTTTTGTAGATATTGCTTGGACCAAGCTGCCAACCATCCCCCAAACAGCTTACCAGAAGTAGATGGAGCGCATGGTACAGCAAGAGCATATGACAGTCTGCAAGGAATTTTCGCAGAGAAACCCTTCCTTGACAGAACTACTTCAGAGAAGCATTCGCAGTATTCTCTTCTCAATAACCCGCCTGATGTTTACTCGCTAAGCGGCAAAACAAGAGCACTGATCCATAATGCTCACTCCCAATCCACAGAACGGCGTCTATCCCGAAGAAGAATGCGCCGTGGAAGAAAATCCGGACTTAACGATTATGATGATGACGGCATTAATGGTAATTGGATAGAACTGGAGCGGATTAAGCAAAGACAAGAAGAAGCCGAAGATGCGGAGTTCATATCGCAATTGCTATCCGATGTGAAGAGAGAACCTATCACTGATGTTTTACCCGGTATCAGCCCATTCAAAATACCAAAAACATTGCCAAATTATAAACGAGAAGAGGCAAAAGAATCCATCGCCCTTTCGGAATTTAGCTTTTTAGAATTAGAAATACAAGAAGTAGATGATGCCATCAATGCCAACTATACTGAGAAAGAGAAGCCCAGTTTCAAGAATGAAACATTATCGGATGTCGGAACAACTAAAACCACCAACGATGTACCTAACGAGTTGTTTTCTAGTTCGAATATAAAAAGCAAAGCAGAAGAAAACAATGTGGCACCTACAAAAGGAGTTTGCATTGCAGAGGTGAATTTTGATGTAGGAAACAGCGGCGGCGAGTCGAATTCATCAGACTACTTAAAACCAATGCCACACAAAAACACGGGAGATAATTCAAGCGAAAAGCAAACCAGTGTAACAACTGAGTTTTGCCTTGCAGAAGTAAATTTTGATGTTGAAGATAACGAGGGAGACTCAGAATCAGAGCAATATGGCAAAGAAAACGGTTCAAACGAAAAACAAATCATCGACATCGCTGGACTTTGTATTGCTGAGGTGAACTTTGATGTTCAAAACATCGAAGCACTCAATGTTTCACCAAACAATACACAGCCAATGGCGGACAGAGACAACAAGGAAGATAACATGTCAATCGCGTTCTCTACCGGACTATGCATTGCAGAGATAGATTTTGACATTGAAAACACAGAAAGGGTATCTGATTCATCAGACTACCTAGAGCCAATTGAATTAGATTCTGGAACACACACATTGCAAGACGAGAAAACCGACATTGAAACATACGAAACATTGCAAAATGTCACCGACACCATGGTTAACATTCCCAACATTGAGACCGCCAATGAATATTCCATTCAAGGTGAAGATGCTGGTTTCAATATTTGTTTGTCAGATCTGAACAACTTCCAAGATATTTTGTCAGAAGTTGAATATATGGAAGAATCTATATTAGACATCGGGTATTCCTCAAGCAAAGAATATGAACGATTGAGGACGACTACAGAGATCGTCATGAATGCACCGGAGGAAAAGCACAGGGGAGAAACAACAGCCATGTCTGCTGATACAGGACTCAATGTTTGTTTTGCAGAACTGCAAAATTTTGAACAACTGCTCTTAGAATCTGAGACAGTGGAAGAGACAGCATCGGAGAAATCACATGAAAGTCATTATGACGCAATTAAGATCGACGTTGACGTCAACCATAGCGATGATTCTGACACCATTTCTGAGTGATCACAGGTAAATGCCATTCGCTTTTGACTTGTGATAAAGAGTTTATTCTTCCTCTCTGCATTGAGTTCTATGTGTAAGAATTAAAATATGATTTCTTGACTATTTACCGAGTTATTCGGCATATAGAAAACCACACAAAACTTGAAACTTAGATATCTACTAATGATTCATTTTAGAGATGACATCCTAATGGCTGGGTATAAAGAGAACCATCTAGCGAATTTTATGAAGATATCCAGCAAAAGACATGGTATCCAGAGAACCAGCTTAGACTTTGTATACAGAGAACCAGCCAAGACGTAGTGTAGAAAGAACCAGTTAAGTCTTGGTATACAAAAATGAAAATCAGCGTTTTGTAAAGGCTACATAAATGACAGACATATATTGAACAATTCAGAATGCTTTATGGAAATTCTATATCATTATCACATGTTTGTTTGATTTTGTACTTCTTGTGTCTTGGGTAGTCAACAGCACACTTTTATGTGTGGGTATTTTTCTAATTAGAAAAACGTACTTATTCACACACCGAATGTAGGGTTTTGATTTGGAAATTTATTGAAAACCAGAAATTTTCGTTGAAAAAAAAATGCATTTGATTTTTACAATTCATTAATGTACCTTTTCTGACACGATATAAACGTTTGATTTGTTTACTGTAAATACTTGTATTAAGACATAATTGTACAATCTGTCGACACATGTTTATGCTGTTATACAATTTGCACATATTTTTTCACTGAATATATTGATTTCATTTTATGCGTATTTGTGTTGAGCTATATGTATTTATGCAGACTTCTGTCGTTGGTATGGATGAACATCGTATTGTCTCCATAACTAGCAAAAAAAAAAAAAAGAAGAAAGGAAACATTCATTGAAGATGGGAGATGACTTTGTTATTATACTATCATTCTGTAAAAGAAATATGCTCAATATACTAACAAAGCTATTGCTTTTGTGAACGTTTGGCTTTGGGTTTTTGTGTTGGAATTCTTAAGATGACAACCTAAGCAAATATCTCCCATTGATCTAACAATACATTTTACATGTAGTTTGTTTAAAAAAGACCTGTCTGTATACTCACTGTTTGTTGTCCTCCCTTGTTTTTATTATTTACATGTAATAATCTATGCAACTTTGTGTTTTTTCTGCTGTATGTACATTTATGCATGTGCTTCTGATATATATAGTTTCATATTCATGTTTAAAAAGGATGTCAGCCACTGTGAAGATGTATTACTCCTCGTTAAAGAAATGATATTTAATACACAATTTTCTGATTAGATATATAACCATGTAGTATGTAGATTCAAAGTTTTTTATCCCCAGGTTTCTGTATTCAAAAGAATGGTTTGAAGTTTTAAATGTAAATCTATAGGAAAGTTCGCTCAAACATGTATTTTTAATAACCAGAAGGCTACTTTTCCAAAATAAATAAATAAATATGCAAACATCCTATTGCACGGCAAATTCAATAGCACCCAAATCATTTCAACTGGGACTATAGTGGGGGTTACATGACTTAGATCAATATCGATAATTAATGTTTCACATAAAAATAGTTCAGTTGAGCAATATGGATCACAGATGATATTTCACTTTTCTTCTTGAAAGTATCATGATTACTACTACTACTACTGCAAGTACGACTACTATTATTATTACTACTACTACAGTTACAACTACTACTACTATCAATACTACTACTACTACTATTAGTATTAGTATTACTATTATTACAACTACTTCTACTACTACTACTAGTACTACTAGTTTTATTATTATTACTACTTTTACAACTACTTCTACTACATTGTACTTCTATTATCATTGTTGTTATATGGATATAGTATTATCACTGCTATCTTTATCATTACTAATATTATCACTACCCTTATTACCAAGGTTATTATTATCATCATTGCATGTTGTTTTTTCCCATTGCTGTTATTTTTATTATAACCATTATTATCATTGATTGTTATACTATGTTGTTTCTATTAAGATTATTGCATGTTTGAGTATTTTTATTGCATTTATTATTATTATTATTATTATTGCTATTAATATATACGCCATTATTAATATTGTTGCATTTTTATTTTCCATTTAGTATTCGTATTATTATGATTATTATTGATTTTTACTATTATATTGTTTCTATTATGATTGTTGCATGTTTTAATATTTCCTATTGTAGTTATAATCACTATCCTTATTGATTTTTCTATTATAGTATTGGTTTTATAATTAGCTCATGTTTACTTATTTTTATTGTATTTAATATCATTTTGTTTTTATACTCATTATATTCAATCAAAATCTAATTTAAAAAATGTCAAATATTTAGCATGGTATATTTAATAAAGGCTTGTCAACGACTGAATCATTGTATTATTTTAAAGCCACATTTTCAAAGAAAGAAAACACGATTCCCACCACCTGGTTACTCCCTGAAAATGTCAAAACCTGGGTCTTAATTGGTTTGTTAATGTCGAAGATCAGTTGTAATTATCTCTCAGCTAGGAATTGATTTGTTAGCTAAACATTGATCATGATGAGAAATTGGCATTCTAAAGGAAGTTGATTATGAAGGGTACACGAAAAAACAACCTGATGTTTTGGACAAAGTGCAAACGCGAGATGATTCTCATTTGTAAACCCGCGAAAATCATATCTGACTTGGGGGAAGTCATGGTGGCAATGACTTTTTGTGAGGGTTGGAAAATTTCAATGTTACTTTCCCTTGCATACAGTACTTGATATGCGTGATGTGTGTTATAAAGCGTTGCTTATAAACATGTGAACTTTACACTATCTACAATTGACCATACTACTAGTTTACAGACGTCCTTATTAATCGGCTTGATTCACTAAAGGAAATGTTACAGTAAAATGTAACGTTCATTCCATTTCATCAGTGACAGCAATGAAGTTTGTACAACTGCAGACATTTTTTTGCAAGATAAACACTGCTGAAACAGACGTAGGGGGTATCAAAGATACATAAGGGAGTGGATATACAGATGTTACCAGAATTTATATCTGATGTAGTAAATAAAATACAGAAATAACACAAGAATAAGTCAGTGTAAGTTCACTTGTTACCAGATCTGTCAAAGCAACGTCTTTGACTATGGTTATCCTTCATCGAACCTCTGGATCAGCTCTATCATAATCAAAGTTTCGATCTAGCTATCTCGATCCTATGTTACCTGATTCTTAACTACGGTGTATATCAATTCTAACGATTGAAACAGTTGGTCCAAATTTTCGGTGGCGTAGATGAAATCTCCGGAAAGCAACATCGTCTATTACTGGATCTTGACCCGAAATTCCACTTTCTCCAAACGGAATAAGTATCACGGTTTTCATCAGGGAATCAATACACAATACACAGTAACATGATAGAAGATTTATTAGCAAACAGCGATGAGAGTATGGAATGTATTTGTTATGTTATCACTGGTTACACCCGACATAAAACAAGGACGACTGTTATCAGCAGATGTTAAATAGGACGATCCTACACAACGTTTATCACGTGAATACGACGTCACAATAACCGTCAAACATCACATTGACGTCTTTATAATAACCTCTAAGCATCACGTATGTCGTCACAATAACCACGAAAGGTCATATGAACATGACATCAAGATAACATCTAAACGTCATATACTAATGAAGTTAAGTATCCAAGATAATCGGACAGTCATAAATTATCATACATTCGTACATGTATCCAATAAAAGCTATACACATACATGTTTCACGCATTATGGCCATCCATACATGCTATGTAATGAATCAATTTTCATACTTCAGACATAATGGGCCATTCTTTTACGTGTATCACAATATATATAGCATTATACATCACTGATCCACATTCATATCACCAATAAAATAAAATAATACATGTCATTTAAATACAAAAAACAACACATACACAACGACAGTATTCTTTCACATCCGATATTCTGCAGGGATTTGAATATCATTCCTGAGTTTTTTATAAGTCAACATCCATGCATCCATACAATACACAAATACTTGATGGGTGTGGTAACATGTTTGTGACATACAAGATATTTCCACATCCGCTAATGATACTATTACAATTTTGTATGCATAGACACGCTTCTCGCAGGGAACAGCGCAGGAGGTCGGGGTTTCAAAAACTGAAGGGTGGATAGGGAAACAGGCAATCCATGAAACACGCACCTGTCTATTTAAAAAAAATCACAGAATTGAAATACCAATCCTGAATTGAATTAATATAATTCCATAAAAACAACATTAGGGTCAGCAAAACATCATCATAAAATATAGATCACCTGGCAATATCAGTCACACTGCCCTGATGCCTTTGGTAGGTTTGAGAGAAAACTAACATTATCTGACCACTAGATGATTGCACCATTCTGGTTTATAAGACACCAAGTTACTGATATGTAGAGTATTTATAAAATGTTTCTGAAACCATTCTCTTGATAAGTTGGCAATCATAATATATATATTTGTGTTGCACAAAAAACAACGTGTTTCTCATCAACCTCCAGTGTAGTAGAATTATATCATTGTATTGTGTTAATTGTTAAATTGCAGTATGTAGTATATTATAGTAAGCGAATTATCAATAAAACATCAGTAAAACAATATGTTTCTCTGTAAACTCTTGTACTAAAACTTGAGGCAACATCATCTAAACACTCTTTCTACTCCACACGGAGGCAGGTCAAATGCAGTAATTTCATTAACTTGCGATTAAAGATAGTAAGTGTGGAGCCAGTTATTACACAGATTACTTTCTCATAATAGACGGGTTATTATGATAAACAGCAATGTTTAGCCTTAACCTCTAGGCACCAAATCTAAGCACATTTCCTATTTTACGAGGAAATAAGTCAGTAGCAACTATTTCTTAAATTTGAGATGAACAAAAATGAAATAATGTTTTAGTTAGCGGGATCTCAATACCACTTGTCAATGAAACTCCGTCTCTTGTCACCGGGGATAGAAAGGTTGACAATATTTAAAACATATCTCCTTCATCGAGGAATCTTAATGCAAGGTGAAGATAACGAACAGTGATCAATCTCAAAACTCCTACAAGCAATACAAAATAGATAGTTGGGCAAACACGGACCCCTGGACACACCAGAGTCCATTTCAATCATCAACACAGACTTCACATGAAATCCCATTCACAAATTAAAACCTTTCAAGAGTAAATATTTCCTTTAGTTTTTTGGTCATTTGTTGAGACTGTCTCTGAAATAACTTCAACTTAGAATTTTGCAATGTACTACAAAACTAACGAAAACCTAAAAAAAAAAAATCAAACAGATACATGTGCACCATATTTACATATGAAAACTACATATATCCAAATGTGGTGTTGAAAACATTCCTAAAGACTTGGTTTCAGCAAATATAAAATATTGAATGAGCCTACTTTCTATCTCGTTCTCATTCTTACACTATTTGTTTCCCGCGTTAAATTGAGTCCAAAATCTGGCTTGGATTTCATAAAAAAATCTCAAACTTAAGTTTCAGTTTTCTTTTATTTAAGCAGTAAATATTTGAGTAAACTCTCAGACTTTAGTCCAAGTTTCGACTTCAGTTCTTTTCGAGAAATCCTGGCCTGATGTAAGCTCATTTACATGACATAGTCGGATAATGAAGATCACATCTAAACACTCTCTGACACAGTCCTACTCAGATAGCGCAGCTTTCTGTCCAATAAAAAGTTGAAACTCACTTTCACAAGATCCCAAGAATATACATCTTTTATCATACTCAATTTCACAGCATAAAAAGTATGTACATGTGTACAGTTTACTTCACACTCAATTTCACTGGAAAACAAATTTGTACAACTCTTATCACACTCAATTTCACAGGATCACAAGTCTATACAATTTTTATCACACTCAATTTCACTGGAAAACAAAGGACAAGGTACGGTTTTAGCCAAATTCTGCCCGGCGTTTATGGAGGAAAATTATTTTGCGTTGCAGATATTTTCCTGTCAAATTCCTAAAAGAGTAACTTATAGTAACTCTCAAAAGCATATGAAAATCAACTCATCTACGCGCATGCGTAGTACATAATCAAATAAAGTAAGGGCTTTCAGGCTATTTGTGGTGTTTTCATGGTTTTTGTATTGATAAACTTGTGAAATTGAACACCTCTTCCCTCGTCGCCCGGAATAATTTTTATATGGATTAAAAATTTACTAAATAACTTACAATTCCTCTTAGTTTCATCCCGGGCGACGATGGAAGAGGGGTTAAAATATCAGTTGAAAGATGCTAACAAATTCGCCATCGTGACGCAATTTGCGTTGACCGTGGCGGTTGAAGAGGAAACGAGAATCATTTGAGTAGTAAATATATTTTCAAATAATATATGCTCATATAGTTATTTATTTAAACACATTGACATTTAATAAAATCATCATAATAATAATAGAAAATCCGGATAAATTTAAGCCTATCTTACAGACCGGATGCCATTTTTGTTGTTATGACTACAGTGTAAACAGAACGGTATATAAATAGCACCAACCGACGATTCGTGAGAATTCATGTTACGTACCAGGCAAGCTACATTTAAATAGTTTATATAACGATGGACGATTCTTTTAATAAATAATATATTCCTTGAAGATTCAAGCATTATTTTTTACCATTCATTTGATTAAATGGGAAACGGCATGTAACAGCAGACGACAATATCCACCTAGGTACGTACGTACATCAGTGACGTATTTAGCGCGAGTGTAACATTTTATATTTTTCAAAGACAACAATTTATTTGTCAGAAAGTTTTCGATGGTTATTCACAAATATAAAATTTTAAGCACATTATCTATAAATATACACCACCGCGGTGGCCGAGCGGTTAGAGCGTTCGCCCCGCATGCGGAAGGCCCGGGGTTCGAATCCCGCCCGTGAACGACCGGAGTCGTTAAATCAGGTAGTGACATTGCTCGGCATCAAGTGTCAATGTCACGGGTCCTTGGAGATGACCTTAACACCGGATGATCGGTGTCACAATATGGCACTGGGGGTCTTTAGTGTTCTAGTATATCTGCAATAGTTACAAAACTATTTCGTTGTTTGGGGAACACTAATTCACTTTCATTTTTGAAAACACAATACAAAACCAAAAAAGTTTGTGTAGCTAAGATAGGGATTAATATACGTTTCTTGCAAGGCACTTTTTACTAAGGAATATATGTTACTCATTAAAATTATTTTTAAATTGAGGTGCCTGAAAGATAATTTGCTCCATATGTGTTACTCGTATTACTATATTTATTTTAATTTACAATGATTGAAATAGATTATAGGCGCATATATCTTCTTTTTTTTTAAGAGGGGGGGGGTGACTTCTCGAAAACATTGACAAACACAAAAATAGGGATTTTGGTAGCATTGGAGTGGGTTGATTACATGTATCCAATGTAGCACTTACAATTACATTTCATCTATCGTTCTCTACTACTATAAAATGCAGTCCGGGGGAGGGGGGTTACACAAAGCGAATACACAACATATGGGTAAATCTATATATAAATATAATATTGAGACTTGCAGTATTGAGCATTCCGTCAAAATTTTGTTTTTCTCCATTCGAGATAAATATACGATGTATGTATATACTTGCATAATGAGAAAATGCAGTTTAGATTTGAATGGTTTTCTTTTATCATGGGGCAGGGGTTGGTTAGCAAGTCTTAAGTTTTATTTCTCTTGTATAAACTATCGAATGATTTTTGTATTTTACAACTTTTAAGAGGGTTTCTTTGAGCAAAAGTGGATACAATGACACTAAATTGCGCAAACCAAGTGTTGGGGTGTACCAGCTTTGTATCGCTCAGTTGTACAGTACCGAACACATTGACGATTTTTTGTGGAGAAGCCTGATAGTGGTGAGTGAGAGTGTGTGTGAATATGTGCATAAGAGACGGTCTGTTTGAGGCATGGTATATTTGAGAGAGAGAGAGAGAGAGAAGAGAGAGAGAGAGTTTGACTTAAAAAGTTTTTCATGTTTTGTTTGTTTATTTTACGTCCTTTCGAGAACTTTTCTCTCAAATTGAGAAATCATCAGTTGTATGTGACGTACCACATATAAAACCTATGATTAGCATTTAAGGCTATAGCATTGATTTTTTTTAACGTGCCAATACCTGTTGTGACACAGGGCCTCCTTTTTTAAGGTCACGAAAAATTGAAGATATCGAATAGTGATGAATTCGAATTTGCGTAATTTCTATAAAGAATACAAAATAAAGAGTAGGGGAAACACGGACCCCTGGACACAGTCGAGGTGGCATCAGGTGCCTATCTGAAAGACCCGTGATTCTCACTTTTGTTGAGCGTTTGTCGAAGAGCACATGTATGTCAACGTCTCAGGTTCGACGTGGCATGTCATGAGCAGGGTTCGAACACACTATACCTCCCGGTTACGAAGCGAATGCCCTACCACTGATAACCGTAACCGTTTCATAATTATCTTCCCTTTGAAGTTGTGTTTCTAGTTTCTCAGAAACACTGCGTTTTTTCCTGAGTATACCCATGAAATGACATTTTGCTCCAACTTAATACCACGCATATAATATTGAGAATATACATATATGGAATATTGCGTATGCCAATTAAAAACAAATACCGATGAATTCTATTGTGTTCCGATTCATGAAGAATTACATTGGTGATAACCCAAACTTCGCATAAAATTCAGTGATTTGAATTTGAGCTGCCTTTGATGTCATAATTTTTTTTTCCGAATGCAGGCGAGACTCTAACAAATATAAAAAAAAAATCTTAAAATTCGCCAAGTTGGAGACAGAAATAAGAAATCACTGTTACCAGTATATAAATGTTTCTTTAATTAATTTGGTGTTCAAACCATTATATTTCTGCACCAGAAAAGCTTTCCGCGAATACCTGCAGTTTTTGCCCCTGTGCGGCATATCTGATGTGGTTTCAATTTCCATTTAATACCCATTCAAATCAGTACAAAAACCAATAATTTCGCATTTATTAAGAATTAATACTTCTATGTGTGTTTTCCTACTCAAAACATCGCTTGGGGAGAACTCTCGTATATTACGTCAAAATTAACGTCAAATTTAGTGACGTCGTCAGGTTAATATAAAGTTTTCCGTTGAATATATTACAGCTACTATGGTAGATAAAGAATAACAATGGTCATTTTCATAAATGGCACACTCTCAAATACCAGATTTAGTATTTTGGTGAATTTCCTTGACAGGGCAGATTTTGGCTAAAACCGTACCTTGTCCTTTGTACAACTCTTATCACACTCAATTTCACAGGATCACAAGTCTATACATTTTTTATCACACTCAATTTCACGGGATCTCATGGTTGTACAGCTTTTATCACACTAAATATCAAATGATCTCAAGTCTATAAATCTCACTAGCATACTCAATTTCACAGCATTTGAAATATCTACAGTCTTAACACAATGCATTTCACAGGATCTTATGTCTATACAGCCTTTTATCACACCCAGTTTCACAGTATCTTCAGTTTACATGGCCGTTTATCACATAAAACAATTACAAAATCACTCCCATTATAAACATTCACCATTTGACCTTGACACTGTATATTTCCATGGGATTCAAGGTAAGGTCACTATCTAGCGATGTGGGGCCTTTGTCGTGTAGTAATGTCAAGGACGTCCGCCGCATCTCCTTCACCCCTAGCGTGTCACTGAACAGATCCCGTAATCTGACTTAGATAAAGTGTTTGAGAGAGCATGTACCTGGGCAGTAGTGTAAGGTATGGTAGATAACTCCTATTGCATGTACTGGAATGTTTACATCACAAGAACCACACTAATGACGCAACTCTCTCTTACTGTTCTATGAATGTAAACTAATAGAAAACGTTTAATAGAGGACCAGTGAACAAATGTATATCACAGGTTTAGAGCCTGCTATCCCACAATCCTCTCCTGTCCTAAACTAGGTATCCCATAATTCTGTATCGTTATACTCATATATACCACTGTCAACGTCTCAAAATAAGCAATGTTATTCCACATGTAAATACACCTTTTTACGCCTAATAAAACTAAGAACTACTTTATAAAATATCAGGAAAATGTAGGACAAGCAATTATTTGTAGTTTTTCCCCATTACTATGCATTCTCCATGTACCTATGTATAGCCTTGGTGGAATAGAACAACCCCATATCCGCGTTTCGACCCAAATCAATGTTTTTTGTGTCACAAAAAGACTTGACATCTGCTCAGTATTCATCTATTTACGTATATTTTTGTAACTGAAGCGAAACCATACTTTATTTGAGCATGTATGCCATTTTACGGGAATAATGTAAAACCCTCGAGACGTTGACAGAGGTGTATGCGAGAGCAAAGAACGACAACTCTGGGTAGAGATTGCCCCAGCCCTAAACTAGGTATCCCATAATTCTCTGTATCTAAAGGTGAAGATAATGAACAGTGTACTATCTCATAACTCCTATAAGCAATGCAAAATAGATGGTTGGGCAAAAACGGACCCCTGGACACACCAGAGGTGGGATCCGGTGCTTGGGAGGAGTAAGCATTCCCTGTCGACCCGTCACACCCGCCGTGAGCCCTATATGTAAAACTTATACGGTACCAATTTAGATGCACCAAATGGGCATTTCGATGAATGCCTCTTCAGTGATGCTCAACCTAATTTTTTTAATCCTGATCCAGTAAACAACAATATGTGTCCAACAATATCCTACATTGTAAGTATAGCCCAAAACTAAGCATCCCATAATACCCAATATATCTAACTCAAAAATAAGCATCCCACAATACTCTATATCTAACTCAAAACTAATCATCCCATAATACCCTATATTTAACTCAAAACTAAGCATCCCATAATACTCTATATCTAACTCAAAACTAAGCATCCCATAATACCCTATATCTAACTCAAAACTAATCATCCCATAATACCCTATATTTAACTCAAAACTAAGCATCCCATAATACTCTATATCTAACTCAAAACTAAGCATCCCATAATACCCTATATCTAACTCAAAACTAAGCATCCCATAATACCCTATATCTAACTCAAAACTAAGCATCCCATGACACCCTATATCTAACTCAAAACTAAGCATCCCATAATACCCTATATCTAACTCAAAACTAAGCATCCCATAATACCCTTTATCTAACTCAAAACTAAGTACCCCATAATACCCTATATCTAACTCAAAACTAAGCATCCGATACAACCCTTTATCTAACCTAGAGCCCATTGCTAAATATCCCACAATTCTTGATGTTCAGTCACTAGTTAGATATCCCACAATCCCCTTGTATATAACTCAAAGCTACACATTCCGCAATTTTACATACCTAACCTAGAACTCAGTGCTACATCCCCCACAATCCTTGCTGTCCCTCCCTAAGTTAGATATCCCACAACCCTTGGTGTCCATCCCTAAGTTAGATATCCCACAATCCTTGGTGTTCATCCCTAAGTTAGATATCCCCCAATCCTTGATGTCCATCCCTAAGTTAGATATCCCACAAACCTCGGTGTCCCTCCCTAAGTTAGATATCCCACAATCCTTGGTGTCCATCCCTAAGTTAGATATCCCACAATCCTTGGTAGCCCTGCCTCAGTTAGATATCCCACAATCCTTGGTGTTCCTTCTTAAGTTAGATATCCCACAATCCTTGGTGTCCATCCCTAAGTTATATATCCCACAATACCCTATATCTAACAATAGTTTTGGTATCCCGTGTGTCTGTTGTCTACTACATATCCCACAATCACTTACCTTCCCCTGTGTATCAGCACAAGCTAATCCATGGCTTGAAATCCCACAATCCAGTCCTAGTCTGTGTAATAGGAGTGCTGAGTCATCACTCCGTGCGATTGGTCCATCATAACTCTGCTGTAAGGACTGAAGATTGAGTAGGTGCACATCACACGGTAAAGATCCCGACAGGAAGGAATGCTGAGAAACCAATGGCGGCACACTGACTGAGCTTTTCTGGGGTAGAATCTGAATGTTATGGACTAGGTGCAGATAGGTCATGTGAGGTTGGAGTGAAGGAAAACCACTTGTTTTGTCCTTGATCTATAAAAGAAAATTAGCAGATAGGTCACAATGTTTACATGCCTTATGGTGCTAAGGCAACATTCTAATTCTTATGTGCACCACTCATTGGCATTACACAAAGGATACAAAAACGTTTCATTAACTATATTCTGAATATAAATTAACTTCAAACTAACTATACACTAAGTCTACAACAACTATGCATTAACTTTGCATTAACTTCTAACTATCTTTGCATTAATTATACATTAAATTTACACTAACTATATATTAACTTTACACTAACAGTACACTAACTTTACATTAACTATGCATTTAATATAATATACCAATTTACACTAACCATGCATTCAATATATACTAACATAACACTAATTATACACTAATTTTACACTAACTATGCATTTAATATATACTAACTTTACACTAAATATACAGTAACTATGCATTAACTACATTCTAACTTTACAGTCTGCATGTATAAACTTCACATTAGCTTCAGGCATAATACACAAAAATAGTGATTGGTGAAAGTTGTTTTGTAATAGAACGAAAAAATGCTTTGTCAAAATTTGATCACTTACCGGGGGAGCACTTCGGGACTCAAACATAAGGTTGAATCTGTTTGGGGTCAGCGTGTTGTCTCGGACACCCTGACCTAGACCTCTCATGTCGTCCTGATTCAGCGTCCTGTCCAGCATAACCTGGATCTCACCTGTCACCAATATACACATATATCTAAAGATACAAACATATACATTCAAATCTATTGTGAATATTGGGATGTGTTGTCTTCTGTTTGTGAATATTGAGTTGTGTTGTACTATAAGAATATTGAGATGTGTTGTCCTTTGTGAATTGTGAATATTGTGATGTGTTGTCCTTTGTGAATTGTGAATATTGAGTTGTGCTGTAATTTGTGGATTGTGATTATTGAGTTGTGTTGTACAATGTGAATATTGAGATGTGTTGTCCTTTGTGGATTGTGAATATTGAGATGTGTTGTTCTTTGTGAATTGTGAATATTGAGTTGTGCTGTCCTCTGCTTGATATTGAGATATGTTGCCCTTGTGGATTGTGAATATTGAGATGTACTCTCCTTTGTGGATTGTGAATGTTGAGATGTGTTGTCCTTTACTTATTGTGAATATTGAGATATATTGTCCTTGTGGATTGTGAATATTGAGATGTGTTGTTCTTTGTGGATTGTGAATATTGAGTTGTGTTGTAATTTGTGTATTAAGATTATTGAGTTGTGTTGTACTATGTGAATATTGAGATGTGTTGTCCTTTGTGGATTGTGAATATTGAGATGTGTTGTCCTTTGTGGATTGTGAATATTGAGTTGTGCTGTAAGTTGTGAATTGTGATTATTGAGTTGTGCTGTACTATATGGATATTGAGCTGTGTTGTCCTTTCTGGATTGTGAATATTGAGATGTGTTGTCCTTGTGGATTACGGATATTGAGATGTGTTGTTATTTGTGGATTGTGAATATTGTGATGTGTTGTCCTTTGTGGATTGTGAATATTGCGTTGTGCTGTAAGTTGTGAATTGTGATTATTGAGTTGTGCTGTACTATATGGATATTGAGCTGTGTTGTCCTTTCTGGATTGTGAATATTGAGATGTGTTGTCCTTGTGGATTACGGATATTGAGATGTGTTGTTCTTTGTGGATTGTGAATATTGTGATGTGTTGTCCTTTGTGGATTGTGAATATTTTAATGTGTTGTCCTTTGTGAATTGTGAATATCGAGATATGTTGTCCTTTCTGGATTATGAATATTGAGATGTGTTGTCCTTTGTCGATTGTGAATATTGAGTTTTGCTCTAATTTGTGGATTGTGAATATTGAGTTGTGTTGTAATTTGTGGATTGTGATTATTGAGTTTTGTTGTACTATGTGAATATTGAGATGTGTTGTCGTTTGTGGATTGTGAATATTGTGATGTGTTGTCCTTTGTGGATTGTGCATATTGAGATGTGTTGTCCTTTGTGAATTGTGAATATTGTGATATGTTGTCGTTTGTGGATTTTGAATATTGAGATGTGTTGTCCTTTATGGATTGTGAATATTGAGTTCTGTTGTACTTTATGAATATTGAGATGTATTGTCCTTTGTGGATTGTGAATATTGAGTTGTGCTGTAATTTGTGGATTGTGATTATTGAGTTGTGTTGTACTATGTGAATATTGAGATGTGTTGTCCTTTGTGAATTGTGAATATTTTAATGTGTTGTCCTTTGTGAATTGTGAATATTGAGATATGTTGTCCTCTGTTTGTGAATATTGAGATGTTTTGTCCTTTGTGAATTGTGAATATTGTGATGTGTTATCCTTTGTCGATTGTGAATATTGAGTTTTGCTGTAATTTGTGGATTGTGAATATTGAGTTTTGCTGTAATTTGTGGATTGTGAATATTGAGTTGTGTTGTACTATATGAATATTGAGCTGTGTTGTCCTTTCTGGATTGTGAATATTGAGATGTGTTGTCCTTGTGGATTACGGATATTGAGATGTGTTGTTCTTTGTGGATTGTGAATATTGAGATGTGTTGTTCTTTGTGGATTGTGAATATCGAGATATGTTGTCCTCTGTTTGTGAATATTGAGATGTGTTGTCCTTTGTGAATTGTGAATATTGTGATGTGTTATCCTTTGTCGATTGTGAATATTGAGTTTTGCAGTAATTTGTTGATTGTGATTATTGAGTTGTGTTGTACTATGTGAATAATTAGATGCGTTGTTCTTTTTGAATTGTGAATATTTTGATGTGTTGTCATTTGTGAATTGTGAATATTGAATTATGTTGTCCTTTGTAGATTGTGAATTTTGAGATGTTTTGTACTCTGTGGATTGTGAATATTGAGTTGTGCTGTAATTTGTGGTTTGTAATTATTGAGTTGTGCTGTAATTTGTGGATTGTGATTATTGAGTTTTGTTGTACTATGTGAATATTGAGATGTGTTGTTGTTTGTGGATTGTGAATATTGTGATGTGTTGTCCTTTGTGGACTGTACATATTGAGATGTGTTGTCCTTTGTGAATTGTGAATATTGTGATATGTTGTCATTTGTGGATGTTGAATATTGAGATGTGTTGTCCTTTGTTTGTGAATATTGAGATATATTGTCCTTTATGGATTGTGAATATTGAGTTCTGTTGTACTTTATGAATATTGAGATGTGTTGTTCTTTGTGAATTATGAATATTGAGTTTTGCTGTAATTGGTAGATTGTGATTATTGAGTTGTGTTGTACTATGTGAATATTTTAATGTGTTGTCCTTTGTGAATTGTGAATATTTTAATGTGTTGTCCTTTGTGAATTGTGAATATTTTAATGTGTTGTCCTTTGTGAATTGTGAATATTGAGATATGTTGTCCTCTGTGTGTGAATATTGAGATGTGTTGTCCTTTGTGAATTGTGAATATTGTGATGTGTTGTCCTTTGTCGATTGTGAATATTGAGTTTTGCTGTAATTTGTGGATTGTGAATATTGAGTTCTGCTGTAATTTGTGGATTGTGATTATTGAATTGTGTTGTTCTTTGTGAATTATGAATATTGAGTTGTGCTGTAATTGGTAGATTGTGTTTATTGAGTTGTGTTGTAGAATGTGAATATTGAGATGTGTTGTCCTCTGCTTGATATTGAGATATGTTGCCCTTCTGGATTGTGAATATTGAGATGTGCTCTCCTTTGTGGATTGTGAATGTTGAAATGTGTTGTCCTTTACTTATTGTGAATATTGAGATGTATTGTCCTTGTAGATTGTGAATATTGAGATGAGTTGTTCTTTTTGGATTGTGAATATTGAGTTGTGCTGTAATTTGTGGATTGTGATTATTGAGTTGTGTTGTACTATATGAATATTGAGATGTGTTGTCCTTTTTGAATTGTGAATATTGAGATGTGTTGTCCTTTATGGATTGTGAATATTGAGATGTGTTGTCCTTTGTGGATTGTGAATATTGAGCTGTGTTGTCCTTTCTGGATTGTGAATATTGAGATGTGTTGTCCTTGTGGATTACGGATATTGAGATGTGTTGTTCTTTGTGGATTGTGAATATTGTGATGTGTTGTCCTTTGTGGATTGTGAATATTTTAATGTGTTGTCCTTTGTGAATTGTGAATATCGAGATATGTTGTCTTCTGTTTGTTAATATTGAGATGTGTTGTCCTTCGTGAATTGTGAATATTGAGATGTGTTGTCCTTTGTCGATTGTGAATATTGAGTTTTGCTGTAATTTGTGGATTGTGAATATTGAGTTGTGCTGTAATTTGTGGATTGTGATTATTGAGTTTTTTGTACTATGTGAATATTGAGATGTGTTGTCGTTTGTGGATTGTGAATATTGTGATGTGTTGTCCTCTGTTTGTGAATATTGAGATGTGTTGTCCTTTGTCGATTGTGAATATTGAGTTTTGCTGTAATTTGTGGATTGTGAATATTGAGTTTTGATGTAATTTGTGGATTGTGAATATTGAGTTGTGTTGTACTATATGAATATTGAGCTGTGTTGTCCTTTCTGGATTGTGAATATTGAGATGTGTTGTCCTTGTGGATTACGGATATTGAGATGTGTTGTTCTTTGTGGATTGTGAATATTGAGATGCATTGTTCTCTTTTTGTGAGTATTGAGATGTGTTGTCCTTTGTGGATTGTGAATATTGAGATGTGTTGTTCTTTGTGGATTGTGAATATCGAGATATGTTGTCCTCTGTTTGTGAATATTGAGATGTGTTGTCCTTCGTGAATTGTGAATATTGTGATGTGTTGTCCTTTGTGGATTGTGAATATTGAGATGTGTTGTCCTTTGTCGATTGTGAATATTGAGTTTTGCAGTAATTTGTTGATTGTGAATATTGAGTTGTACTGTAATTTGTGGATTGTGATTATTGAGTTGTGTTGTACTATGTGAATAATTAGATGCGTTGTTCTTTTTGAATTGTGAATATTTTGATGTGTTGTCATTTGTGAAATGTGAATATTGAGATGCGTTGTCCTCTGTTTGGGAATATTGATATGTGTTGTCCGTTGTGAATTGTGAATATTGAATTATGTTGTCCTTTGTAGATTGTGAATTTTGAGATGTTTTGTACTATGTGGATTGTGAATATTGAGTTGTGCTGTAATTTGTGGATTGTGATTATTGAGTTGTGCTGTAATTTGTGGATTGTGATTATTGAGTTTTGTTGTACTATGTGAATATTGAGATGTGTTGTTGTTTGTGGATTGTGAATATTGTGATGTGTTGTCCTTTGTGGATTGTGCATATTGAGATGTGTTGTCCTTTGTGAATTGTGAATATTGTGATATGTTGTCGTTTGTGGATGTTGAATATTGAGATGTGTTGTCCTTTGTTTGTGAATATTGAGATGTATTGTCCTTTATGGATTGTGAATATTAAGTTCTGTTGTACTTTATGAATATTGTGATGTGTTGTCCTTTGTGAATTGTGAATATTTTAATGTGTTGTCCTTTGTGAATTGTGAATATTGAGATATGTTGTCCTCTGTGTGTGAATATTGATATGTGTTGTCCTTTGTGAATTGTGAATATTGTGATGTGTTGTCCTTTGTCGATTGTGAATATTGAGTTTTGCTGTAATTTGTGGATTGTGAATATTGAGTTGTGCTGTAATTTGTGGATTGTGATTATTGAGTTGTGTTGTTCTTTGTGAATTATGAATATTGAGTTGTGCTGTAATTGGTAGATTGTGTTTATTGAATTGTGTTGTACAATGTGAATGTTGAGATGTTTTGTCCTCTGCTTGATATTGAGATATGTTGCCCTTGTGGATTGTGAATATTGAGATGTGCTCTCCTTTGTGGATTGTGAATGTTGAGATGTGTTGTCCTTTACTTACTGTGAATATTGAGATGTATTGTCCTTGTAGATTGTGAATATTGAGATGTGTTGTCCTTTGTGGATTGTGAATATTGAGTTGTGCTGTAATTTGTGGATTGTGATTATTGAGTTGTGTTGTACTATATGAATATTGAGCTGTGTTGTCCTTTGTGAATTGTGAATATTTTAATGTGTTGTCCTTTGTGGATTGTGAATATTGAGCTGTGTTGTCCTTTCTGGATTGTGAATATTGAGATGTGTTGTCCTTGTGGATTACGGATATTGAGATGTGTTGTTCTTTGTGGATTGTGAATATTGTGATATGTTGTCCTTTGTGGATTGTGAATATTTTAATGTTTTGTCCTTTGTGAATTGTGAATATCGAGATATGTTGTCCTCTGTTTGTGAATATTGAGATGTGTTGTCCTTCGTGAATTGTGAATATTGAGATGTGTTGTCCTTTGTCGATTGTGAATATTGAGTTTTGCTGTAATTTGTGGATTGTGAATATTGAGTTGTGCTGTAATTTGTGGATTGTGATTATTGAGTTTTGTTGTCCTTTGTGGATTGTGAATATTGAGATGTGTTGTTCTTTGTGGAGTGTGAATATCGAGATATGTTGTCCTCTGTTTGTGAATATTGAGATGTGTTGTCCTTCGTGAATTGTGAATATTGAGATGTGTTGTCCTTTGTCGATTGTGAATATTGAGTTTTGCTGTAATTTGTGGATTGTGAATATTGAGTTGTGCTGTAATTTGTGGATTGTGATTATTGAGTTTTGTTGTCCTTTGTGGATTGTGAATATTGAGATGTGTTGTTCTTTGTGGAGTGTGAATATCGAGATATGTTGTCCTCTGTTTGTGAATATTGAGATGTGTTGTCCTTCGTGAATTGTGAATATTGTGATGTGTTGTCCTTTGTGGATTGTGATTATTGAGATGTGTTGTCCTTTGTCGATTGTGAATATTGAGTTTTGCAGTAATTTGTTGATTGTGAATATTGAGTTGTGCTGTAATTTGTGGATTGTGATTATTGAGTTGTGTTGTACTATGTGAATAATTAGATGCGTTGTTCTTTTTGAATTGTGAATATTTTGATGTGTTGTCATTTGTGAATTGTGAATATTGAGATGCGTTGTCCTCTGTTTGGGAATATTGATATGTGTTGTCCGTTGTGAATTGTGAATATTGAATTATGTTGTCCTTTGTAGATTGTGAATTTTGAGATGTTTTGTACTCTGTGGATTGTGAATATTGAGTTGTGCTGTAATTTGTGGATTGTGATTATTGAGTTGTGCTGTAATTTGTGGATTGTGATTATTGAGTTTTGTTGTACTATGTGAATATTGAGATGTGTTGTTGTTTGTGGATTGTGAATATTGTGATGTGTTGTCCTTTGTGGATTGTGCATATTGAGATGTGTTATCCTTTGTGAATTGTGAATATTGTGATATGTTGTCGTTTGTGGATGTTGAATATTGAGATGTGTTGTCCTTTGTTTGTGAATATTGAGATGTATTGTCCTTTATGGATTGTGAATATTAAGTTCTGTTGTACTTTATGAATATTGTGATGTGTTGTCCTTTGTGAATTGTGAATATTTTAATGTGTTGTCCTTTGTGAATTGTGAATATTGAGATATGTTGTCCTCTGTGTGTGAATATTGAGATGTGTTGTCCTTTGTCGATTGTGAATATTGAGTTTTGCTGTAATTTGTGGATTGTGAATATTGAGTTCTGCTGTAATTTGTGGATTGTGATTATTGAGTTGTGTTGTTCTTTGTGAATTATGAATATTGAGTTGTGCTGTAATTGGTAGATTGTGTTTATTGAGTTGTGTTGTACAATGTGAATATTGAGATGTGTTGTCCTCTGCTTGATATTGAGATATGTTGCCCTTGTGGATTGTGAATATTGAGATGTGCTCTCCTTTGTGGATTGTGAATGTTGAGATGTGTTGTCCTTTACTTACTGTGAATATTGAGATGTATTGTCCTTGTAGATTGTGAATATTGAGATGTGTTGTCCTTTGTGGATTGTGAATATTGAGTTGTGCTGTAATTTGTGGATTGTGATTATTGAGTTGTGTTGTACTATATGAATATTGAGCTGTGTTGTCCTTTGTGAATTGTGAATATTTTAATGTGTTGTCCTTTGTGGATTGTGAATATTGAGCTGTGTTGTCCTTTCTGGATTGTGAATATTGAGATGTGTTGTCCTTGTGGATTACGGATATTGAGATGTGTTGTTCTTTGTGGATTGTGAATATTGTAATGTGTTGTCCTTTGTGGATTGTGAATATTTTAATGTGTTGTCCTTTGTGAATTGTGAATATCGAGATATGTTGTCCTCTGTTTGTGAATATTGAGATGTGTTGTCCTTCGTGAATTGTGAATATTGAGATGTGTTGTCCTTTGTCGATTGTGAATATTGAGTTTTGCTGTAATTTGTGGATTGTGAATATTGAGTTGTGCTGTAATTTGTGGATTGTGATTATTGAGTTTTGTTGTACTATGTGAATATTGAGATGTGTTGTCGTTTGTGGATTGTGCATATTGAGATGTGTTGTCCTTTGTGAATTGTGAATATCGCGATATGTTGTCCTTTGTGGATTTTGAATATTGAGATGTGTTGTCTTTTGTTTGTGAATATTGAGATGTATTGTCCTTTATGGATTGTGAATATTGAGTTATGTTGTACTTTATGAATATTGAGATGTGTTGTTCTTTGTGAATTGTGAATATTGGGTTGTGCTGTAATTGGTAGATTGTGATTATTGAGTTGTGTTGTACTATGTGAATATTGAGATGTGTTGTCCTTTGTGAATTGTGAATATTTTAATGTGTTGTCCTTTGTGAATTGTGAATATTGAGATATGTTGTCCTCTGTTTGTGAATATTGAGATCTGTTGTCCTTTGTGAATTGTGAATATTGTGATGTGTTGTCCTTTGTCGATTGTGAATATTGAGTTTTGCTGTAATTTGTGGATTGTGATTATTGAGTTGTGTTGTACTATGTGAATATTAAGATGCGTTGTTCTTTTTGAATTATGAATATTTTGATGTGTTGTCCTTTGTGAATTGTGAATATTGAGATGCGTTGTCCTCTGTTTGTGATTATTGAGATGTGTTGTCCGTTGTGAATTGTGAATATTGTGATGTGGTGTCCTTTGTGGATTGTGAATATTGAGATGTGTTGTCCTTTGTGAATTGTGAATATTGAATTATGTTGTCATTTGTAGATTATGAATTTTGAGATGTTTTGTACTCTGTGTATTGTGAATATTGAGTTGTGCTGTAATTTGTGGATTGTGATTATTGAGTTGTGCTGTAATTTGTGGATTGTGAATATTGAGTTGTGTTGTACTATATGAATATTGAGCTGTGTTGTCCTTTGTGGATTGTGAATATTGAGATGTGTTGTCCTTGTGGATTACGGATATTGAGATGTGTTGTTCTTTGTGGATTGTGAATATTGAGATGCGTTGTTCTCTGTTTGTGAATATTGAGATGTGTTGTCCTTTGTGGATTGTGAATATTGAGATGTGTTGTTCTTTGTGGAGTGTGAATATCGAGATATGTTGTCCTCTGTTTGTGAATATTGAGATGTGTTGTCCTTCGTGAATTGTGAATATTGTGATGTGTTGTCCTTTGTGGATTGTGAATATTGAGATGTGTTGTCCTTTGTCGATTGTGAATATTGAGTTTTGCAGTAATTTGTTGATTGTGAATATTGAGTTGTACTGTAATTTGTGGATTGTGATTATTGAGTTGTGTTGTACTATGTGAATAATTAGATGCGTTGTTCTTTTTGAATTGTGAATATTTTGATGTGTTGTCATTTGTGAATTGTGAATATTGAGATGCGTTGTCTTCTGTTTGGGAATATTGATATGTGTTGTCCGTTGTGAATTGTGAATATTGAATTATGTTGTCCTTTGTAGATTGTGAATTTTGAGATGTTTTGTACTCTGTGGATTGTGAATATTGAGTTGTGCTGTAATTTGTGGATTGTGATTATTGAGTTGTGCTGTAATTTGTGGATTGTGATTATTGAGTTTTGTTGTACTATGTGAATATTGAGATGTGTTGTTGTTTGTGGATTGTGAATATTGTGATGTGTTGTCCTTTGTGGATTGTGCATATTGAGATGTGTTGTCCTTTGTGAATTGTGAATATTGTGATATGTTGTCGTTTGTGGATGTTGAATATTGAGATGTGTTGTCCTTTGTTTGTGAATATTGAGATGTATTGTCCTTTATGGATTGTGAATATTAAGTTCTGTTGTACTTTATGAATATTGTGATGTGTTGTCCTTTGTGAATTGTGAATATTTTAATGTGTTGTCCTTTGTGAATTGTGAATATTGAGATATGTTGTCCTCTGTGTGTGAATATTGAGATGTGTTGTCCTTTGTGAATTGTGAATATTGTGATGTGTTGTCCTTTGTCGATTGTGAATATTGAGTTTTGCTGTAATTTGTGGATTGTGAATATTGAGTTGTGCTGTAATTTGTGGATTGTGATTATTGAGTTGTGTTGTTCTTTGTGAATTATGAATATTGAGTTGTGCTGTAATTGGTAGATTGTGTTTATTGAATTGTGTTGTACAATGTGAATGTTGAGATGTTTTGTCCTCTGCTTGATATTGAGATATGTTGCCCTTGTGGATTGTGAATATTGAGATGTGCTCTCCTTTGTGGATTGTGAATGTTGAGATGTGTTGTCCTTTACTTACTGTGAATATTGAGATGTATTGTCCTTGTAGATTGTGAATATTGAGATGTGTTGTCCTTTGTGGATTGTGAATATTGAGTTGTGCTGTAATTTGTGGATTGTGATTATTGAGTTGTGTTGTACTATATGAATATTGAGCTGTGTTGTCCTTTGTGAATTGTGAATATTTTAATGTGTTGTCCTTTGTGGATTGTGAATATTGAGCTGTGTTGTCCTTTCTGGATTGTGAATATTGAGATGTGTTGTCCTTGTGGATTACGGATATTGAGATGTGTTGTTCTTTGTGGATTGTCAATATTGTGATATGTTGTCCTTTGTGGATTGTGAATATTTTAATGTTTTGTCCTTTGTGAATTGTGAATATCGAGATATGTTGTCCTCTGTTTGTGAATCTTGAGATGTGTTGTCCTTCGTGAATTGTGAATATTGAGATGTGTTGTCCTTTGTCGATTGTGTATATTGAGTTTTGCTGTAATTTGTGGATTGTGAATATTGAGTTGTGCTGTAATTTGTGGATTGTGATTATTGAGTTTTGTTGTCCTTTGTGGATTGTGAATATTGAGATGTGTTGTTCTTTGTGGAGTGTGAATATCGAGATATGTTGTCCTCTGTTTGTGAATATTGAGATGTGTTGTCCTTCGTGAATTGTGAATATTGTGATGTGTTGTCCTTTGTGGATTGTGAATATTGAGATGTGTTGTCCTTTGTCGATTGTGAATATTGAGTTTTGCAGTAATTTGTTGATTGTGAATATTGAGTTGTGCTGTAATTTGTGGATTGTGATTATTGAGTTGTGTTGTACTATGTGAATAATTAGATGCGTTGTTCTTTTTGAATTGTGAATATTTTGATGTGTTGTCATTTGTGAATTGTGAATATTGAGATGCGTTGTCCTCTGTTTGGGAATATTGATATGTGTTGTCCGTTGTGAATTGTGAATATTGAATTATGTTGTCCTTTGTAGATTGTGAATTTTGAGATGTTTTGTACTCTGTGGATTGTGAATATTGAGTTGTGCTGTAATTTGTGGATTGTGATTATTGAGTTGTGCTGTAATTTGTGGATTGTGATTATTGAGTTTTGTTGTACTATGTGAATATTGAGATGTGTTGTTGTTTGTGGATTGTGAATATTGTGATGTGTTGTCCTTTGTGGATTGTGCATATTGAGATGTGTTGTCCTTTGTGAATTGTGAATATTGTGATATGTTGTCGTTTGTGGATGTTGAATATTGAGATGTGTTGTCCTCTGTTTGTGAATATTGAGATGTATTGTACTTTATGGATTGTGAATATTAAGTTCTGTTGTACTTTATGAATATTGTGATGTGTTGTCCTTTGTGAATTGTGAATATTTTAATGTGTTGTCCTTTGTGAATTGTGAATATTGAGATATGTTGTCCTCTGTGTGTGAATATTGAGATGTGTTGTCCTTTGTCGATTGTGAATATTGAGTTTTGCTGTAATTTGTGAATTATGAATATTGAGTTGTGCTGTAATTGGTAGATTGTGTTTATTGAGTTGTGTTGTACAATGTGAATATTGAGATGTGTTGTCCTCTGCTTGATATTGAGATATGTTGCCCTTGTGGATTGTGAATATTGAGATGTGCTCTCCTTTGTGGATTGTGAATGTTGAGATGTGTTGTCCTTTACTTACTGTGAATATTGAGATGTATTGTCCTTGTAGATTGTGAATATTGAGATGTGTTGTCCTTTGTGGATTGTGAATATTGAGTTGTGCTGTAATTTGTGGATTGTGATTATTGAGTTGTGTTGTACTATATGAATATTGAGCTGTGTTGTCCTTTGTGAATTGTGAATATTTTAATGTGTTGTCCTTTGTGGATTGTGAATATTGAGCTGTGTTGTCCTTTCTGGATTGTGAATATTGAGATGTGTTGTCCTTGTGGATTACGGATATTGAGATGTGTTGTTCTTTGTGGATTGTGAATATTGTAATGTGTTGTCCTTTGTGGATTGTGAATATTTTAATGTGTTGTCCTTTGTGAATTGTGAATATCGAGATATGTTGTCCTCTGTTTGTGAATATTGAGATGTGTTGTTCTTTGTGGATTGTGAATATTGAGATGTGTTGTCCTTTGTCGATTGTGAATATTGAGTTTTGCTGTAATTTGTGGATTGTGAATATTGAGTTGTGCTGTAATTTGTGGATTGTGATTATTGAGTTTTGTTGTACTATGTGAATATTGAGATGTGTTGTCGTTTGTGGATTGTGCATATTGAGATGTGTTGTCCTTTGTGAATTGTGAATATCGCGATATGTTGTCCTTTGTGGATTTTGAATATTGAGATGTGTTGTCTTTTGTTTGTGAATATTGAGATGTATTGTCCTTTATGGATTGTGAATATTGAGTTATGTTGTACTTTATGAATATTGAGATGTGTTGTTCTTTTTGAATTGTGAATATTGGGTTGTGCTGTAATTGGTAGATTGTGATTATTGAGTTGTGTTGTACTATGTGAATATTGAGATGTGTTGTCCTTTGTGAATTGTGAATATTTTAATGTGTTGTCCTTTGTGAATTGTGAATATTGAGATATGTTGTCCTCTGTTTGTGAATATTGAGATCTGTTGTCCTTTGTGAATTGTGAATATTGTGATGTGTTGTCCTTTGTCGATTGTGAATATTGAGTTTTGCTGTAATTTGTGGATTGTGATTATTGAGTTGTGTTGTACTATGTGAATATTAAGATGCGTTGTTCTTTTTGAATTATGAATATTTTGATGTGTTGTCCTTTGTGAATTGTGAATATTGAGATGCGTTGTCCTCTGTTTGTGATTATTGAGATGTGTTGTCCGTTGTGAATTGTGAATATTGTGATGTGGTGTCCTTTGTGGATTGTGAATATTGAGATGTGTTGTCCTTTGTGAATTGTGAATATTGAATTATGTTGTCATTTGTAGATTATGAATTTTGAGATGTTTTGTACTCTGTGTATTGTGAATATTGAGTTGTGCTGTAATTTGTGGATTGTGATTATTGAGTTGTGCTGTAATTTGTGGATTGTGAATATTGAGTTGTGTTGTACTATATGAATATTGAGCTGTGTTGTCCTTTGTGGATTGTGAATATTGAGATGTGTTGTCCTTGTGGATTACGGATATTGAGATGTGTTGTTCTTTGTGGATTGTGAATATTGAGATGCGTTGTTCTCTGTTTGTGAATATTGAGATGTGTTGTCCTTTGTGGATTGTGAATATTGAGATGTGTTGTTCTTTGTGGATTGTGAATATCGAGATATGTTGTCCTCTGTTTGTGAATATTGAGATGTGTTGTCCTTCGTGAATTGTGAATATTGTGATGTGTTGTCCTTTGTGGATTGTGAATATTGAGATGTGTTGTCCTTTGTCGATTGTGAATATTGAGTTTTGCAGTAATTTGTTGATTGTGAATATTGAGTTGTACTGTAATTTGTGGATTGTGATTATTGAGTTGTGTTGTACTATGTGAATAATTAGATGCGTTGTTCTTTTTGAATTGTGAATATTTTGATGTGTTGTCATTTGTGAATTGTGAATATTGAGATGCGTTGTCTTCTGTTTGGGAATATTGATATGTGTTGTCCGTTGTGAATTGTGAATATTGAATTATGTTGTCCTTTGTAGATTGTGAATTTTGAGATGTTTTGTACTCTGTGGATTGTGAATATTGAGTTGTGCTGTAATTTGTGGATTGTGATTATTGAGTTGTGCTGTAATTTGTGGATTGTGATTATTGAGTTTTGTTGTACTATGTGAATATTGAGATGTGTTGTTGTTTGTGGATTGTGAATATTGTGATGTGTTGTCCTTTGTGGATTGTGCATATTGAGATGTGTTGTCCTTTGTGAATTGTGAATATTGTGATATGTTGTCGTTTGTGGATGTTGAATATTGAGATGTGTTGTCCTTTGTTTGTGAATATTGAGATGTATTGTCCTTTATGGATTGTGAATATTAAGTTCTGTTGTACTTTATGAATATTGTGATGTGTTGTCCTTTGTGAATTGTGAATATTTTAATGTGTTGTCCTTTGTGAATTGTGAATATTGAGATATGTTGTCCTCTGTGTGTGAATATTGAGATGTGTTGTCCTTTGTGAATTGTGAATATTGTGATGTGTTGTCCTTTGTCGATTGTGAATATTGAGTTTTGCTGTAATTTGTGGATTGTGAATATTGAGTTGTGCTGTAATTTGTGGATTGTGATTATTGAGTTGTGTTGTTCTTTGTGAATTATGAATATTGAGTTGTGCTGTAATTGGTAGATTGTGTTTATTGAATTGTGTTGTACAATGTGAATGTTGAGATGTTTTGTCCTCTGCTTGATATTGAGATATGTTGCCCTTGTTGATTGTGAATATTGAGATGTGCTCTCCTTTGTGGATTGTGAATGTTGAGATGTGTTGTCCTTTACTTACTGTGAATATTGAGATGTATTGTCCTTGTAGATTGTGAATATTGAGATGTGTTGTCCTTTGTGGATTGTGAATATTGAGTTGTGCTGTAATTTGTGGATTGTGATTATTGAGTTGTGTTGTACTATATGAATATTGAGCTGTGTTGTCCTTTGTGAATTGTGAATATTTTAATGTGTTGTCCTTTGTGGATTGTGAATATTGAGCTGTGTTGTCCTTTCTGGATTGTGAATATTGAGATGTGTTGTCCTTGTGGATTACGGATATTGAGATGTGTTGTTCTTTGTGGATTGTGAATATTGTGATGTGTTGTCCTTTGTGGATTGTGAATATTTTAATGTGTTGTCCTTTGTGAATTGTGAATATCGAGATATGTTGTCCTCTGTTTGTGAATATTGAGATGTGTTGTCCTTCGTGAATTGTGAATATTGAGATGTGTTGTCCTTTGTCGATTGTGAATATTGAGTTTTGCTGTAATTTGTGGATTGTGAATATTGAGTTGTGCTGTAATTTGTGTATTGTGATTATTGAGTTTTGTTGTACTATGTGAATATTGAGATGTGTTGTCGTTTGTGGATTGTGAATATTGTGATGTGTTGTCCTTTGTGGATTGTGCATATTGAGATGTGTTGTCCTTTGTGAATTGTGAATATTGTGATATGTTGTCGTTTGTGGATGTTGAATATTGAGATGTGTTGTCCTTTGTTTGTGAATATTGAGATGTAATGTACTTTATGGATTGTGAATATTAAGTTCTGTTGTACTTTATGAATATTGTGATGTGTTGTCCTTTGTGAATTGTGAATATTTTAATGTGTTGTCCTTTGTGAATTGTGAATATTGAGATATGTTGTCCTCTGTGTGTGAATATTGAGATGTGTTGTCCTTTGTCGATTGTGAATATTGAGTTTTGCTGTAATTTGTGGATTGTGAATATTGAGTTCTGCTGTAATTTGTGGATTGTGATTATTGAGTTGTGTTGTTCTTTGTGAATTATGAATATTGAGTTGTGCTGTAATTGGTAGATTGTGTTTATTGAGTTGTGTTGTACAATGTGAATATTGAGATGTGTTGTCCTCTGCTTGATATTGAGATATGTTGCCCTTGTGGATTGTGAATATTGAGATGTGCTCTCCTTTGTGGATTGTGAATGTTGAGATGTGTTGTCCTTTACTTACTGTGAATATTGAGATGTATTGTCCTTGTAGATTGTGAATATTGAGATGTGTTGTCCTTTGTGGATTGTGAATATTGAGTTGTGCTGTAATTTGTGGATTGTGATTATTGAGTTGTGTTGTACTATATGAATATTGAGCTGTGTTGTCCTTTGTGAATTGTGAATATTTTAATGTGTTGTCCTTTGTGGATTGTGAATATTGAGCTGTGTTGTCCTTTCTGGATTGTGAATATTGAGATGTGTTGTCCTTGTGGATTACGGATATTGAGATGTGTTGTTCTTTGTGGATTGTGAATATTGTAATGTGTTGTCCTTTGTGGATTGTGAATATTTTAATGTGTTGTCCTTTGTGAATTGTGAATATCGAGATATGTTGTCCTCTGTTTGTGAATATTGAGATGTGTTGTCCTTCGTGAATTGTGAATATTGAGATGTGTTGTCCTTTGTCGATTGTGAATATTGAGTTTTGCTGTAATTTGTGGATTGTGAATATTGAGTTGTGCTGTAATTTGTGGATTGTGATTATTGAGTTTTGTTGTACTATGTGAATATTGAGATGTGTTGTCGTTTGTGGATTGTGCATATTGAGATGTGTTGTCCTTTGTGAATTGTGAATATCGCGATATGTTGTCCTTTGTGGATTTTGAATATTGAGATGTGTTGTCTTTTGTTTGTGAATATTGAGATGTATTGTCCTTATGGATTGTGAATATTGAGTTATGTTGTACTTTATGAATATTGAGATGTGTTGTTCTTTGTGAATTGTGAATATTGGGTTGTGCTGTAATTGGTAGATTGTGATTATTGAGTTGTGTTGTACTATGTGAATATTGAGATGTGTTGTCCTTTGTGAATTGTGAATATTTTAATGTGTTGTCCTTTGTGAATTGTGAATATTGAGATATGTTGTCCTCTGTTTGTGAATATTGAGATCTGTTGTCCTTTGTGAATTGTGAATATTGTGATGTGTTGTCCTTTGTCGATTGTGAATATTGAGTTTTGCTGTAATTTGTGGATTGTGATTATTGAGTTGTGTTGTACTATGTGAATATTAAGATGCGTTGTTCTTTTTGAATTATGAATATTTTGATGTGTTGTCCTTTGTGAATTGTGAATATTGAGATGCGTTGTCCTCTGTTTGTGATTATTGAGATGTGTTGTCCGTTGTGAATTGTGAATATTGTGATGTGGTGTCCTTTGTGGATTGTGAATATTGAGATGTGTTGTCCTTTGTGAATTGTGAATATTGAATTATGTTGTCATTTGTAGATTATGAATTTTGAGATGTTTTGTACTCTGTGTATTGTGAATATTGAGTTGTGCTGTAATTTGTGGATTGTGATTATTGAGTTGTGCTGTAATTTGTGGATTGTGAATATTGAGTTGTGTTGTACTATATGAATATTGAGCTGTGTTGTCCTTTGTGGATTGTGAATATTGAGATGTGTTGTCCTTGTGGATTACGGATATTGAGATGTGTTGTTCTTTGTGGATTGTGAATATTGAGATGCGTTGTTCTCTGTTTGTGAATATTGAGATGTGTTGTCCTTTGTGGATTGTGAATATTGAGATGTGTTGTTCTTTGTGGATTGTGAATATCGAGATATGTTGTCCTCTGTTTGTGAATATTGAGATGTGTTGTCCTTCGTGAATTGTGAATATTGTGATGTGTTGTCCTTTGTGGATTGTGAATATTGAGATGTGTTGTCCTTTGTCGATTGTGAATATTGAGTTTTGCAGTAATTTGTTGATTGTGAATATTGAGTTGTACTGTAATTTGTGGATTGTGATTATTGAGTTGTGTTGTACTATGTGAATAATTAGATGCGTTGTTCTTTTTGAATTGTGAATATTTTGATGTGTTGTCATTTGTGAATTGTGAATATTGAGATGCGTTGTCCTCTGTTTGGGAATATTGATATGTGTTGTCCGTTGTGAATTGTGAATATTGAATTATGTTGTCCTTTGTAGATTGTGAATTTTGAGATGTTTTGTACTCTGTGGATTGTGAATATTGAGTTGTGCTGTAATTTGTGGATTGTGATTATTGAGTTGTGCTGTAATTTGTGGATTGTGATTATTGAGTTTTGTTGTACTATGTGAATATTGAGATGTGTTGTTGTTTGTGGATTGTGAATATTGTGATGTGTTCTCCTTTGTGGATTGTGCATATTGAGATGTGTTGTCCTTTGTGAATTGTGAATATTGTGATATGTTGTCGTTTGTGGATGTTGAATATTGAGATGTGTTGTCCTTTGTTTGTGAATATTGAGATGTATTGTCCTTTATGGATTGTGAATATTAAGTTCTGTTGTACTTTATGAATATTGTGATGTGTTGTCCTTTGTGAATTGTGAATATTTTAATGTGTTGTCCTTTGTGAATTGTGAATATTGAGATATGTTGTCCTCTGTGTGTGAATATTGAGATGTGTTGTCCTTTGTGAATTGTGAATATTGTGATGTGTTGTCCTTTGTCGATTGTGAATATTGAGTTTTGCTGTAATTTGTGGATTGTGAAGATTGAGTTGTGCTGTAATTTGTGGATTGTGATTATTGAGTTGTGTTGTTCTTTGTGAATTATGAATATTGAGTTGTGCTGTAATTGGCAGATTGTGTTTATTGAATTGTGTTGTACAATGTGAATGTTGAGATGTTTTGTCCTCTGCTTGATATTGAGATATGTTGCCCTTGTTGATTGTGAATATTGAGATGTGCTCTCCTTTGTGGATTGTGAATGTTGAGATGTGTTGTCCTTTACTTACTGTGAATATTGAGATGTATTGTCCTTGTAGATTGTGAATATTGAGATGTATTGTCCTTTGTGGATTGTGAATATTGAGTTGTGCTGTAATTTGTGGATTGTGATTATTGAGTTGTGTTGTACTATATGAATATTGAGCTGTGTTGTCCTTTGTGAATTGTGAATATTTTAATGTGTTGTCCTTTGTGGATTGTGAATATTGAGCTGTGTTGTCCTTTCTGGATTGTGAATATTGAGATGTGTTGTCCTTGTGGATTACGGATATTGAGATGTGTTGTTCTTTGTGGATTGTGAATATTGTGATGTGTTGTCCTTTGTGGATTGTGAATATTTTAATGTGTTGTCCTTTGTGAATTGAGAATATCGAGATATGTTGTCCTCTGTTTGTGAATATTGAGATGTGTTGTCCTTCGTGAATTGTGAATATTGAGATGTGTTGTCCTTTGTCGATTGTGAATATTGAGTTTTGCTGTAATTTGTGGATTGTGAATATTGAGTTGTGCTGTAATTTGTGTATTGTGATTATTGAGTTTTGTTGTACTATGTGAATATTGAGATGTGTTGTCGTTTGTGGATTGTGAATATTGTGATGTGTTGTCCTTTGTGGATTGTGCATATTGAGATGTGTTGTCCTTTGTGAATTGTGAATATCGTGATATGTTGTCCTTTGTGGATTTTGAATATTGAGATGTGTTGTCTTTTGTTTGTGAATATTGAGATGTATTGTCCTTTATGGATTGTGAATATTGAGTTATGTTGTACTTTATGAATATTGAGATGTGTTGTTCTTTGTGAATTGTGAATATTGGGTTGTGCTGTAATTGGTAGATTGTGATTATTGAGTTGTGTTGTACTATGTGAATATTGAGATGTGTTGTCCTTTGTGAATTGTGAATATTTTAATGTGTTGTCCTTTGTGAATTGTGAATATTGAGATATGTTGTCCTCTGTTTGTGAATATTGAGATCTGTTGTTCTTTGTGAATTGTGAATATTGTGATGTGTTGTCCTTTGTCGATTGTGAATATTGAGTTTTGCTGTAATTTGTGGATTGTGATTATTGAGTTGTGTTGTTCTATGTGAATATTAAGATGCGTTGTTCTTTCTGAATTATGAATATTTTGATGTGTTGTCCTTTGTGAATTGTGAATATTGAGATGCGTTGTCCTCGGTTTGTGATTATTGAGATGTGTTTTCCGTTGTGAATTGTGAATATTGTGATGTGGTGTCCTTTGTGGATTGTGAATATTGAGATGTGTTGTCCTTTGTGAATTGTGAATATTGAATTATGTTGTCATTAGTAGATTATGAATTTTGAGATGTTTTGTACTCTGTGTATTGTGAATATTGAGTTGTGCTGTAATTTGTGGATTGTGATTATTGAGTTGTTCTGTAATTTGTGGATTGTGATTATTGAGTTGTGCTGTACTATGTGAATATTGAATTGTGTTGTCGTTTGTGGATTGTGAATATTGAGATGTGTTGTTCTTTGTGGATTGTAAATATTTAATTGTGTTGTCGTTGATGAATATTGAGTTGCGGTGTAGTTTTTTTAATATTGGGATGTGTTGCAATTGTTGGTTGTGAATATTGAGGTGTGCTGTCCTCTGTGAATATTGAGATGTGTTGTCCATTGTGGATTGTGTATATTGTGATGTGTTGTCCTTTGTGGATGGTGAATATTGAGATGTGTTGTCCTTTGTGGATTGTATATATTGAGATGTGTTGTCCTTTGTGGATGATGAATATTGAGTTATGTTGTCATTTATGAATATTGAATTGTGTTGAACTTTGTGAATATTGGGATGTGTTGCAATTGTTGATTGTGAATATTGAATTTTGCTGTCCTCTGTTTGTGAATATTAAGATGTGTTGTCCTTTGTGGATTGTGAATATTGAGATGTGTTGTCCTTTGTGAATTGTGAATATTGAATTATGTTGTCGTTTGTGGATTTTGAATATTGAGATGTGTTGTCCTTTGTTTGTGAATATTGAGATGTATTGTCCTTTATGGATTGTGAATATTGAGTTATGTTGTACTTTATGAATATTGAGATGTGTTGTTCTTTGTGAATTGTGAATATTGAGTTGTGCTGTAATTGGTAGATTGTGATTATTGAGTTGGGTTGTACTATGTGAATATTGAGATGTGTTGTCCTTTGTGAATTGTGAATATTGTGATGTGTTGTCCTTTGTGAATTGTGAATATTGAGATATGTTGTCCTCTGTTTGTGAATATTGAGATGTGTTGTCCTTTGTGAATTGTGAATATTGTGATGTGTTGTCCTTTGTCGACTGTGAATATTGAGTTTTGCTGTAATTTGTGGATTGTGAATATTGAGTTCTGCTGTAATTTGTGGATTGTGATTATTGAGTTATGTTGTACTATGTGAATATTGAGATGCGTTGTTCTTTTTGAAATGTGAATATTTTGATGTGTTGTCCTTTGTGAATTGTGAATATTGAGATGCGTTGTCCTCTGTTTGTGATTATTGAGATGTGTTGTCCGTTGTGAATTGTGAATATTGTGATGTGGTGTCCTTTGTGGATTGTAAATATTGAGTTGTGTTGTCGTTTATGAATATTGAGTTGCGGTGTAGTTTTTTTAATATTGGGATGTGTTGCAATTGTTGGTTGTGAAAATTGAGTTGTGCTGTCCTCTGTTTGTGAATATTGAGATGTGTTGTCCATTGTGGATGGTGAATATTGAGATGTGTTTTCCTTTGTGGATTGTGAATATTGAGATGTGTTGTCCTTTGTGGATTGTGAATATTGAGATGTGTTGTCCTTTGTGGATTGTGAATATTGAGTTTTGTTGTCCTTTGTGGATTGTGAATATTGAGTTGTGTTGAACTTTGTGAATATTGGGATGTGTTGCAATTGTTGATTGTGAATATTGAATTTTGCTGTCCTCTGTTTGTGAATATTGAGATGTGCTGTCCTTTGTGGATTGTGAATATTGAGTTGTGCTGTAATTTGTGGATTGTGATTATTGAGTTGTGTTGTACTATGTGAATATTGTGTTGTGTTGTCCTTTGTGAATTGCGAATATTGAGATGTGTTTTCTTTTGTGGATTGTGAATATTGAGTTGTGCTGTCCTCTGTTTGTGAATATTGAGATGTGTTGTCTTTTGTGGATTGTGAATATTGAGTTGTGCTGTAATTTGTGGATTGTGATTATTGAGTTGTGTTGTACTATGTTAATATTGTGTTGTGTTGTCCTTTGTGAATTGTGAATATTGAGATGTGTTTTCTTTTGTGGATTGTGAATATTGAGTTGTGCTGTCCTCTGTTTGTGAATATTGAGATGTGTTGTCTTTTGTGGATTGTGAATATTGAGTTGTGCTGTCCTCTATTTGTGAATATTGAGATGTGCTTCCTTTGTTAATTGCGAATATTGTGATGTGTTGTTCTTTGTAGATTGTGAATATTGAGTTGTGCTGTATTTTGTGGATTGTGATTATTGAGTTGTGTTGTACTATGTGAATATTGTGTTGTGTTGTCCTTTGTGAATTGCGAATATTGAGATGTGTTTTCCTTTGTGGATTGTGAATATTGAGTTGTGCTGTCCTCTGTTTGTGAATATTGAGTTTTGCTGTAATTTGTGGATTGTGAATATTGAGTTGTGCTGTAATTTGTGGATTGTGATTATTGAGTTGTGTTGTTCTTTGTGAATTATGAATATTGAGTTGTGCTGTAATTGGTAGATTGTGTTTATTGAATTGTGTTGTACAATGTGAATGTTGAGATGTTTTGTCCTCTGCTTGATATTGAGATATGTTGCCCTTGTTGATTGTGAATATTGAGATGTGCTCTCCTTTGTGGATTGTGAATGTTGAGATGTGTTGTCCTTTACTTACTGTGAATATTGAGATGTATTGTCCTTGTAGATTGTGAATATTGAGATGTGTTGTCCTTTGTGGATTGTGAATATTGAGTTGTGCTGTAATTTGTGGATTGTGATTATTGAGTTGTGTTGTACTATATGAATATTGAGCTGTGTTGTCCTTTGTGAATTGTGAATATTTTAATGTGTTGTCCTTTGTGGATTGTGAATATTGAGCTGTGTTGTCCTTTCTGGATTGTGAATATTGAGATGTGTTGTCCTTGTGGATTACGGATATTGAGATGTGTTGTTCTTTGTGGATTGTGAATATTGTGATGTGTTGTCCTTTGTGGATTGTGAATATTTTAATGTGTTGTCCTTTGTGAATTGTGAATATCGAGATATGTTGTCCTCTGTTTGTGAATATTGAGATGTGTTGTCCTTCGTGAATTGTGAATATTGAGATGTGTTGTCCTTTGTCGATTGTGAATATTGAGTTTTGCTGTAATTTGTGGATTGTGAATATTGAGTTGTGCTGTAATTTGTGTATTGTGATTATTGAGTTTTGTTGTACTATGTGAATATTGAGATGTGTTGTCGTTTGTGGATTGTGAATATTGTGATGTGTTGTCCTTTGTGGATTGTGCATATTGAGATGTGTTGTCCTTTGTGAATTGTGAATATCGTGATATGTTGTCCTTTGTGGATTTTGAATATTGAGATGTGTTGTCTTTTGTTTGTGAATATTGAGATGTATTGTCCTTTATGGATTGTGAATATTGAGTTATGTTGTACTTTATGAATATTGAGATGTGTTGTTCTTTGTGAATTGTGAATATTGGGTTGTGCTGTAATTGGTAGATTGTGATTATTGAGTTGTGTTGTACTATGTGAATATTGAGATGTGTTGTCCTTTGTGAATTGTGAATATTTTAATGTGTTGTCCTTTGTGAATTGTGAATATTGAGATATGTTGTCCTCTGTTTGTGAATATTGAGATCTGTTGTCCTTTGTGAATTGTGAATATTGTGATGTGTTGTCCTTTGTCGATTGTGAATATTGAGTTTTGCTGTAATTTGTGGATTGTGATTATTGAGTTGTGTTGTTCTATGTGAATATTAAGATGCGTTGTTCTTTCTGAATTATGAATATTTTGATGTGTTGTCCTTTGTGAATTGTGAATATTGAGATGCGTTGTCCTCTGTTTGTGATTATTGAGATGTGTTTTCCGTTGTGAATTGTGAATATTGTGATGTGGTGTCCTTTGTGGATTGTGAATATTGAGATGTGTTGTCCTTTGTGAATTGTGAATATTGAATTATGTTGTCATTAGTAGATTATGAATTTTGAGATGTTTTGTACTCTGTGTATTGTGAATATTGAGTTGTGCTGTAATTTGTGGATTGTGATTATTGAGTGTTTCTGTAATTTGTGGATTGTGATTATTGAGTTGTGCTGTACTATGTGAATATTGAATTGTGTTGTCGTTTGTGGATTGTGAATATTGAGATGTGTTGTTCTTTGTGGATTGTAAATATTTAATTGTGTTGTCGTTGATGAATATTGAGTTGCGGTGTAGTTTTTTTAATATTGGGATGTGTTGCAATTGTTGGTTGTGAATATTGAGGTGTGCTGTCCTCTGTGAATATTGAGATGTGTTGTCCATTGTGGATTGTGTATATTGTGATGTGTTGTCCTTTGTGGATGGTGAATATTGAGATGTGTTGTCCTTTGTGGATTGTATATATTGAGATGTGTTGTCCTTTGTGGATGATGAATATTGAGTTATGTTGTCATTTATGAATATTGAATTGTGTTGAACTTTGTGAATATTGGGATGTGTTGCAATTGTTGATTGTGAATATTGAATTTTGCTGTCCTCTGTTTGTGAATATTAAGATGTGTTGTCCTTTGTGGATTGTGAATATTGAGATGTGTTGTCCTTTGTGAATTGTGAATATTGAATTATGTTGTCGTTTGTGGATTTTGAATATTGAGATGTGTTGTCCTTTGTTTGTGAATATTGAGATGTATTGTCCTTTATGGATTGTGAATATTGAGTTATGTTGTACTTTATGAATATTGAGATGTGTTGTTCTTTGTGAATTGTGAATATTGAGTTGTGCTGTAATTGGTAGATTGTGATTATTGAGTTGGGTTGTACTATGTGAATATTGAGATGTGTTGTCCTTTGTGAATTGTGAATATTTTAATGTGTTGTCCTTTGTGAATTGTGAATATTGAGATATGTTGTCCTCTGTTTGTGAATATTGAGATGTGTTGTCCTTTGTGAATTGTGAATATTGTGATGTGTTGTCCTTTGTCGACTGTGAATATTGAGTTTTGCTGTAATTTGTGGATTGTGAATATTGAGTTCTGCTGTAATTTGTGGATTGTGATTATTGAGTTATGTTGTACTATGTGAATATTGAGATGCGTTGTTCTTTTTGAAATGTGAATATTTTGATGTGTTGTCCTTTGTGAATTGTGAATATTGAGATGCGTTGTCCTCTGTTTGTGATTATTGAGATGTGTTGTCCGTTGTGAATTGTGAATATTGTGATGTGGTGTCCTTTGTGGATTGTAAATATTGAGTTGTGTTGTCGTTTATGAATATTGAGTTGCGGTGTAGTTTTTTTAATATTGGGATGTGTTGCAATTGTTGGTTGTGAAAATTGAGTTGTGCTGTCCTCTGTTTGTGAATATTGAGATGTGTTGTCCATTGTGGATGGTGAATATTGAGATGTGTTTTCCTTTGTGGATTGTGAATATTGAGATGTGTTGTCCTTTGTGGATTGTGAATATTGAGATGTGTTGTCCTTTGTGGATTGTGAATATTGAGTTTTGTTGTCCTTTGTGGATTGTGAATATTGAGTTGTGTTGAACTTTGTGAATATTGGGATGTGTTGCAATTGTTGATTGTGAATATTGAATTTTGCTGTCCTCTGTTTGTGAATATTGAGATGTGCTGTCCTTTGTGGATTGTGAATATTGAGTTGTGCTGTAATTTGTGGATTGTGATTATTGAGTTGTGTTGTACTATGTGAATATTGTGTTGTGTTGTCCTTTGTGAATTGCGAATATTGAGATGTGTTTTCTTTTGTGGATTGTGAATATTGAGTTGTGCTGTCCTCTGTTTGTGAATATTGAGATGTGTTGTCTTTTGTGGATTGTGAATATTGAGTTGTGCTGTAATTTGTGGATTGTGATTATTGAGTTGTGTTGTACTATGTTAATATTGTGTTGTGTTGTCCTTTGTGAATTGTGAATATTGAGATGTGTTTTCTTTTGTGGATTGTGAATATTGAGTTGTGCTGTCCTCTGTTTGTGAATATTGAGATGTGTTGTCTTTTGTGGATTGTGAATATTGAGTTGTGCTGTCCTCTATTTGTGAATATTGAGATGTGCTTCCTTTGTTAATTGCGAATATTGTGATGTGTTGTTCTTTGTAGATTGTGAATATTGAGTTGTGCTGTATTTTGTGGATTGTGATTATTGAGTTGTGTTGTACTATGTGAATATTGTGTTGTGTTGTCCTTTGTGAATTGCGAATATTGAGATGTGTTTTCCTTTGTGGATTGTGAATATTGAGTTGTGCTGTCCTCTGTTTGTGAATATTGAGTTTTGCTGTAATTTGTGGATTGTGAATATTGAGTTGTGCTGTAATTTGTGGATTGTGATTATTGAGTTGTGTTGTACTATGTTAATATTGTGTTGTGTTGTCCTTTGTGAATTGTGAATATTGAGATGTGTTTTCTTTTGTGGATTGTGAATATTGAGTTGTGCTGTCCTCTGTTTGTGAATATTGAGATGTGTTGTCTTTTGTGGATTGTGAATATTGAGTTGTGCTGTCCTCTATTTGTGAATATTGAGATGTGCTTCCTTTGTTAATTGCGAATATTGTGATGTGTTGTTCTTTGTAGATTGTGAATATTGAGTTGTGCTGTATTTTGTGGATTGTGATTATTGAGTTGTGTTGTACTATGTGAATATTGTGTTGTGTTGTCCTTTGTGAATTGCGAATATTGAGATGTGTTTTCCTTTGTGGATTGTGAATATTGAGTTGTGCTGTCCTCTGTTTGTGAATATTGAGTTTTGCTGTAATTTGTGGATTGTGAATATTGAGTTGTGCTGTAATTTGTGGATTGTGATTATTGAGTTGTGTTGTTCTTTGTGAATTATGAATATTGAGTTGTGCTGTAATTGGTAGATTGTGTTTATTGAATTGTGTTGTACAATGTGAATGTTGAGATGTTTTGTCCTCTGCTTGATATTGAGATATGTTGCCCTTGTTGATTGTGAATATTGAGATGTGCTCTCCTTTGTGGATTGTGAATGTTGAGATGTGTTGTCCTTTACTTACTGTGAATATTGAGATGTATTGTCCTTGTAGATTGTGAATATTGAGATGTGTTGTCCTTTGTGGATTGTGAATATTGAGTTGTGCTGTAATTTGTGGATTGTGATTATTGAGTTGTGTTGTACTATATGAATATTGAGCTGTGTTGTCCTTTGTGAATTGTGAATATTTTAATGTGTTGTCCTTTGTGGATTGTGAATATTGAGCTGTGTTGTCCTTTCTGGATTGTGAATATTGAGATGTGTTGTCCTTGTGGATTACGGATATTGAGATGTGTTGTTCTTTGTGGATTGTGAATATTGTGATGTGTTGTCCTTTGTGGATTGTGAATATTTTAATGTGTTGTCCTTTGTGAATTGTGAATATCGAGATATGTTGTCCTCTGTTTGTGAATATTGAGATGTGTTGTCCTTCGTGAATTGTGAATATTGAGATGTGTTGTCCTTTGTCGATTGTGAATATTGAGTTTTGCTGTAATTTGTGGATTGTGAATATTGAGTTGTGCTGTAATTTGTGTATTGTGATTATTGAGTTTTGTTGTACTATGTGAATATTGAGATGTGTTGTCGTTTGTGGATTGTGAATATTGTGATGTGTTGTCCTTTGTGGATTGTGCATATTGAGATGTGTTGTCCTTTGTGAATTGTGAATATCGTGATATGTTGTCCTTTGTGGATTTTGAATATTGAGATGTGTTGTCTTTTGTTTGTGAATATTGAGATGTATTGTCCTTTATGGATTGTGAATATTGAGTTATGTTGTACTTTATGAATATTGAGATGTGTTGTTCTTTGTGAATTGTGAATATTGGGTTGTGCTGTAATTGGTAGATTGTGATTATTGAGTTGTGTTGTACTATGTGAATATTGAGATGTGTTGTCCTTTGTGAATTGTGAATATTTTAATGTGTTGTCCTTTGTGAACTGTGAATATTGAGATATGTTGTCCTCTGTTTGTGAATATTGAGATCTGTTGTCCTTTGTGAATTGTGAATATTGTGATGTGTTGTCCTTTGTCGATTGTGAATATTGAGTTTTGCTGTAATTTGTGGATTGTGATTATTGAGTTGTGTTGTTCTATGTGAATATTAAGATGCGTTGTTCTTTCTGAATTATGAATATTTTGATGTGTTGTCCTTTGTGAATTGTGAATATTGAGATGCGTTGTCCTCGGTTTGTGATTATTGAGATGTGTTTTCCGTTGTGAATTGTGAATATTGTGATGTGGTGTCCTTTGTGGATTGTGAATATTGAGATGTGTTGTCCTTTGTGAATTGTGAATATTGAATTATGTTGTCATTAGTAGATTATGAATTTTGAGATGTTTTGTACTCTGTGTATTGTGAATATTGAGTTGTGCTGTAATTTGTGGATTGTGATTATTGAGTTGTTCTGTAATTTGTGGATTGTGATTATTGAGTTGTGCTGTACTATGTGAATATTGAATTGTGTTGTCGTTTGTGGATTGTGAATATTGAGATGTGTTGTTCTTTGTGGATTGTAAATATTTAATTGTGTTGTCGTTGATGAATATTGAGTTGCGGTGTAGTTTTTTTAATATTGGGATGTGTTGCAATTGTTGGTTGTGAATATTGAGGTGTGCTGTCCTCTGTGAATATTGAGATGTGTTGTCCATTGTGGATTGTGTATATTGTGATGTGTTGTCCTTTGTGGATGGTGAATATTGAGATGTGTTGTCCTTTGTGGATTGTATATATTGAGATGTGTTGTCCTTTGTGGATGATGAATATTGAGTTATGTTGTCATTTATGAATATTGAATTGTGTTGAACTTTGTGAATATTGGGATGTGTTGCAATTGTTGATTGTGAATATTGAATTTTGCTGTCCTCTGTTTGTGAATATTAAGATGTGTTGTCCTTTGTGGATTGTGAATATTGAGATGTGTTGTCCTTTGTGAATTGTGAATATTGAATTATGTTGTCGTTTGTGGATTTTGAATATTGAGATGTGTTGTCCTTTGTTTGTGAATATTGAGATGTATTGTCATTTATGGATTGTGAATATTGAGTTATGTTGTACTTTATGAATATTGAGATGTGTTGTTCTTTGTGAATTGTGAATATTGAGTTGTGCTGTAATTGGTAGATTGTGATTATTGAGTTGGGTTGTACTATGTGAATATTGAGATGTGTTGTCCTTTGTGAATTGTGAATATTTTAATGTGTTGTCCTTTGTGAATTGTGAATATTGAGATATGTTGTCCTCTGTTTGTGAATATTGAGATGTGTTGTCCTTTGTGAATTGTGAATATTGTGATGTGTTGTCCTTTGTCGACTGTGAATATTGAGTTTTGCTGTAATTTGTGGATTGTGAATATTGAGTTCTGCTGTAATTTGTGGATTGTGATTATTGAGTTATGTTGTACTATGTGAATATTGAGATGCGTTGTTCTTTTTGAAATGTGAATATTTTGATGTGTTGTCCTTTGTGAATTGTGAATATTGAGATGCGTTGTCCTCTGTTTGTGATTATTGAGATGTGTTGTCCGTTGTGAATTGTGAATATTGTGATGTGGTGTCCTTTGTGGATTGTAAATATTGAGTTGTGTTGTCGTTTATGAATATTGAGTTGCGGTGTAGTTTTTTTAATATTGGGATGTGTTGCAATTGTTGGTTGTGAAAATTGAGTTGTGCTGTCCTCTGTTTGTGAATATTGAGATGTGTTGTCCATTGTGGATTGTGAATATTGAGATGTGTTTTCCTTTGTGGATTGTGAATATTGAGATGTGTTGTCCTTTGTGGATTGTGAATATTGAGATGTGTTGTCCTTTGTGGATTGTGAATATTGAGTTTTGTTGTCCTTTGTGGATTGTGAATATTGAGTTGTGTTGAACTTTGTGAATATTGGGATGTGTTGCAATTGTTGATTGTGAATATTGAATTTTGCTGTCCTCTGTTTGTGAATATTGAGATGTGCTGTCCTTTGTGGATTGTGAATATTGAGTTGTGCTGTAATTTGTGGATTGTGATTATTGAGTTGTGTTGTACTATGTGAATATTGTATTGTGTTGTCCTTTGTGAATTGCGAATATTGAGATGTGTTTTCTTTTGTGGATTGTGAATATTGAGTTGTGCTGTCCTCTGTTTGTGAATATTGAGATGTGTTGTCTTTTGTGGATTGTGAATATTGAGTTGTGCTGTAATTTGTGGATTGTGATTATTGAGTTGTGTTGTACTATGTTAATATTGTGTTGTGTTGTCCTTTGTGAATTGTGAATATTGAGATGTGTTTTCTTTTGTGGATTGTGAATATTGAGTTGTGCTGTCCTCTGTTTGTGAATATTGAGATGTGTTGTCTTTTGTGGATTGTGAATATTGAGTTGTGCTGTCCTCTATTTGTGAATATTGAGATGTGCTTCCTTTGTTAATTGCGAATATTGTGATGTGTTGTTCTTTGTAGATTGTGAATATTGAGTTGTGCTGTATTTTGTGGATTGTGATTATTGAGTTGTGTTGTACTATGTGAATATTGTGTTGTGTTGTCCTTTGTGAATTGCGAATATTGAGATGTGTTTTCCTTTGTGGATTGTGAATATTGAGTTGTGCTGTCCTCTGTTTGTGAATATTGAGATGTGTTGTATTTTGTGGATTGTGAATATTGTGATATGTTGTCCTTTGTGGATCGTCAATGCTGAGATATGTTATCCTTTGTTGGTTGTGAATATCAAGATGTGTTGTACTTTGTGAATTGTGAATATTGAGATGTGGTGTCCTCTGTTTGTGAATATTGAGATGTGTTGTCCTTTGTGAATTGTGAATATTGTGATATGTTGTCCTTTGTGGATCGTCAATACTGAGATTTATTGTCCTTTGTTGGTTGTGAATATTGAGATGTGTTGTCCTTTGTGGATTGTGAATATTGAGATGTGTTGTCCTTTATGAATATTGAGTTGTTTTGTACTTTGTGAATATTGGGTTAACCTTCAGGTGTACTTTTTATTGATTTAAGCAAAGCATATGACACAGTTAATCATGATGTATTGATGCACAAACTTTTATCTTATGGTATCTGTGAAAAAACTTTTAATTTTTTTCATTCTTAGCTATATGAAAGATCGCAATGTGTCAAATGGAAAGGGACCATCTCAAAGGGAAAAAAATGTTACCATCGGAGTCCGTCAGGGGTCTATATTGGGTCCTCAGTTTTTTATTCTGTTTGTAAATGACTACCCAACATGTCTCAAGCACTCTACAGTCAATATATATGCAGATGATGCCACGCAAGATGTTTCTGATAAATCCTTAGATGTAATTGAAAAATAAAGATAAAGGATGATCTTATAAATTCTATGGAATGGATGCATAAAAACAAATTGACAATAACTTTAAAGAAAACACAATGTATTTTAATAAGAACGTCACAGAAATTATCGAAATGTAGAAACCTTTGTATTGATGTTGGTGAAATTTTTATAGAAAAATGTCAAATGTGCCAAACTTTTAGGTATTTACATCGATGAATGTCTTACGTGGTCTTATCACACAAATGCCTTATGTAAAAAACTTAGTCAGAAACTAGGTGTTTTAAGGAGATTGAGTACTTTTATGTCAAAGGAGACACTACTCAAAATTTACAATACTATTGGTTTTCCTCATTTTAACTATTGTTGTACAGTATGGCAGGATACAAAGAACAAGACAAATATTGATAGGCTTTTTAAAATACAAAAGAGTGCAGCAGGAATCATTTTACATATAAAAGTACCTCATTCAGTGTCATCTTCTTGCATGCTATCAAATTTGAGATGGATGCCTTTGATTGACTATTTTATTTATTGAAAAGTTATTCTTATGTTTAAAGTTTTACTTCATATGACTCCAGCGTATTTACATGTTTTTAGATTTGTGAATGAGGTAAACACAAGAAATCCAATACAGAGCTCTATAAATTTTATTTATGTTACAAGAGCTAAAACAGATTATTTTAGAAGATCTTTTATCATTTCAGCAGCAATTTTATGGAACTCGTTACCAGATTTTATAAGAAAATGTACAACTACCACATCTTTTAAATCACCCTATCTAAAACATTATTTTGACACTCAATGATACTCGTGTGTGTGTTGTCTCTTTTCATTTAGTTCTTATCTGTATGTATATAAATTGTGATATTTCCATGCTTTGTGATATACTATGTTATCGATATGTATATATGTTATAGACAGGACCAAAATGCAAACTAGTTTATACAACTAATTGTGCAATCCTGTATAAATAAAGGATATTATTATTATTATGTGTTGCAATTGTTGGTTGTGAATATTGAATTTTGCTGTCCTCTGTTTGTGAATATTAAGATGTGTTGTCATTTGTGGATTGTGAATATTGAGTTGTGATGTAATTTGTGGATTGTGATTATTGAGTTGTGTTGTACTATGTGAATATTGTGATGTTTTGTCCTTTGTGGATTGTGAATATTGAGATGTGTTGTCCTTTGTGGATTGTGAAAATTGAGTTGTGCTGTCCTCTGTTTGCGAATATTGAGATGTGTTGTCCTTTGTGAATTGTGAATATTGTGATGTGTTGTCCTTTGTGGATCGTCATTATTGAGATGTGTTGTCCTTTGTTGGTTGTGAATATCGAGATATGTTGTCTTTTACTTATTGTGAATATTGAGATGTGTTTTCCCTGTGGATTGCGGATATTGAGTTGTGTTGTATTTTATGAATATTGAGTTGTGTTGTACTTTGTGAATATTGAGATGTGTTGTCCTCTTTTTGTGAATATTGAGTTGTTTTGTACTTTGTGGATTGTGAATATTGAGATGCGTTGTCCTTTGTGAATTGTGAATATTGAGTTGTGTTGTACTTTGTGAATTGTGAATATTGAGTTGTGTTGTCCTCTGTTTGTGAATATTGATTTTATTTGTACTTTGTGGATTGTGAATATTGAGATATGTTGTACTTTGTGAATATTGCGTTGTGTTGTCCTTTGTGAATTGTGAATATTGAGTTGTGCTGTAATTTGTGGATTGTTAATATTGAGATGTGTTGTCTTTTGTGAATTGTGAATATTGAGTTGTGCTGTAATTTGTGGATTGTGATTATTGAGTGGTATTGTACTATGTGAATATTGTGATGTGTTGTCCTTTGCGGATTGTGAATATTGAGATGTGTTGTCCTTTGTGGATTGTGAATATTGAGATGTGTTGTCCTTTGTGAATTGTGAATATTAAGATGTGTTGTCCTTAAACAATTTGTGAATTGTGAATATTGAGATGTGCTGCCCTTGTGGACTGTGAATATTGAGATGTGCTGCCCTTGTGGACTGTGAATATTGAGATGTGCTGCACTTTGTTGTTTGTGAATATTGAGATTGATTGTCCTCTTTTTGTGAATATTGAGATATGTTGTCATTTTGGATTGTGAATATTGAGTTGTGCTGTACTTTGTGGATTGTGAATATTGAGTTGTGCTGTACTTTGTAGATTGTCAATATTGAGATTTATTATCCTTTGTTGGTTGTGAATATCGAGATAGTATTTGGATGTTACCATTTCTGTGAGCTGTCTACCCCCTGCGACTGTGCAGTGAGGACACTGAAGCGAGTTTTGTCATCTTCGATGAATGCCATGGCCGGCATTGGGTACACTTTGGCCTGAGTGGGCAGATTGTCAAATGTTTTATGTTTGATCATCTGTATCAAAACCAACAACGTGTTCATGGCTACATGAAAGGTGAAGATAACAAACAGAGATTAATCTCATAACTCCTATAATTAATTCAAAATAGAGAGTTGGGTAAACACGGACTTCTAGATATACCAGATGTAGCATCAGGTACCCAGGAGGAGTAAGCACCCCCCGTCGACTGACAACAGCCTTTGTAAGCCCTTTACATCCTATTCATAACCATGCATAAAGGTAGATTTTAGTTACCTGATTTATTTTTGGTTACCAGAAGAGGTATTACTTAGCAGTTGAGTATTTGGTTACCTGAGGGTGTTTTAGTAACCTGGAGTTTTTAATTACCTGGAAATCTTTAGTTACCTGCAGTTATAAGTTACTTGGTTAGTAACCTGCAAAGTGTTTAGTTATCTTTATAATTTTTAGTTACCTGTAATTTATTAATTAACTCGAGTTGTTGGCTATATGGAGAGTTTTCAGTTATCTGAAGTTTGTTGTTAATCGAAGAATTTATAGTAACCTGTGAAATATTTAGTTACATTGAGTGTATTCATTTACCTGGATATTATTATTTAATTGGAGTTTTTGGCTATATGGAAAGTTTTAGTCACCTGGATTATATTAGTTAATTGAAATTATTTATATTGTGTATTATTTTAAGATAAAAAACATAATTGAATACGAATTTGCTCGACGCACGCGCTGTATGTTTTCTGAAAGGAAATCCACCTGAATCTGTGAATATTTGCATTGAAAATGGCATTTCTGTTATTTTATGTCAACTTCTAGCTCTTGTCATATGACGCAAATCATTTTGCTGATCAAACTGAACAAATTTTGAATTTGCTAATCTATCCCTTATTTGAAGTCATGGTTTGAGCTCCAAGTGAAATCATCGGTATTGTGGGCCAACTGACTTTAGAAACTGTACCTACTTCTTACAATTCTACATCTTAAAAAGTGGGTTTTTTTTTTCTCCAATACTAGTGTTGGTTTATTCTGTAAATTGTATGATATTGCAAATATCGAATCGTGCTATAAGTATTACACTATGCATCGTATTCTGAAGGGGCCCGTCGTTTCAGCACTACCTGAAATGTGTCCTAATAAGATATACTATGACCTTGCCATTTGACCTCGGAGAACAATATCCTATGAACTGATGTTACAATCTTTGCATTTTACCCCTGACCTTGAAAAACAATAGATATATTTCTATCAGCACGGTTAGCAAATGTACCAGGTAGTAGGATCCATGAACTCACAGTTCATTTTATTTTTTACCTACAGGGTCATGACAGACAGACGACGCCATAACATAATACTTCCCATCTTTGACGGGCATACCAAAACACATATGTTGTGTTATGTCAGCCGTGAAAAATGCAAATTTGTTCATATGTCATCACTGAAAAACAAAAATATATATATTTTACTATGCCACCACTGACACAGATAGTTTATTATGTCAGCACTGAAAAAAATGTTTACTATGTCAGCAATGAAAGAATGTATTCTACGATATGTCAGCACTGAAAAACAAAGACGTTTTCTCTGCCAGCTGGAAAAACAAAAGTGTTTTTGTCAGCAAATTGTTCATATAAGTGAAAATAATATTGAGAGGGATGTTAAACAAAGTAAAAACAGTTATCTCTATGAGAGTTTAAAAAGAAATAGTATCATCCATAAACATGAAACATATAGACATTTATGTCAGCACTGAAAAACACCTAAAAATGTATACATCTGACATCATAAATACTAAGAGATTCACAACAACTACTGTAACCCTTCAGTAACCTCGTTATTTACTGACTTCATACAGTAATCCCATGTTAGCATTATTATGTGATTTTTAATCATTGACATTAAATTACTGATATTCAACTTCTGATGTTTAGCTAATTATATCGTATGACACATTTAGTATTCAGTAATATATTACTAATTTCAAGATCGTCGATAAAACACATCATTTAGGTTGCCCATAAAAAAAAATCCGTAACCTTAATGTTTTAACAGAGTGATACAAGTAGAAACAGAAAATTCCGAAGGGATGTTAAACTAGATAAAACCATTCAAACAGCTATTTCAGTGATGAAAAAACATGCGTTTTACTATGTGAGCACTGAAAATAAAAAAAAATGTTTTACGATACCATCACTGAAAAAAAAAGAACTTTTAGAAAACCACCACTTAAGAAAATCAGACTCCTGACCTCATAACTAGTAGCAACTTCACTATAAATCCTAAACAGCCCTGCGGTAACCTCGTTATTTACTGACGTCATAACTAGTAGCAACTTCACTATAAATCCTAAACATCCCTGCGGTAACCTCGTTATTTACTGACCTCATAACTAACAGCAACTTCACTATAAATCATAAACAGCCCTGCGGTAACCTCGTTATTTACTGACCTCATACCTAGTAGCAACTTCACTATAACTCCTAAACATCCCTGCGGTAGCCTCGTTATTTACTGACCTCATAACTAGTAACAACTTCACTATAACTCCTAAACATCCCTGCGGTAACCTCGTTATTTACTGACTTCAAAAGGTAACTCCATACACGCGTTGTTATCTGATTCCTAGTTACTGACATCTAAGTTAATGATAAATGTATACACAACACCTATACGCATCCTGTTCCTAATTATTTATAACTCCAATATTGGTATTTAGCGCACTACACAGCCCTTTCCTGGAAGGTGAGACGCCATTATCTAGGATATGTTTGGCAGGAATTGTATCCCTTTTATCCATTATAACACCTACAGTCTCCTCTTTCATGAAATCGTCCCTTCAAATAATAAAAAGAATAGCGATTATTTGTTGTGTATATTGCCAAGAGTTTCATGGCCGAGCTGGATTGTCACATGGTTCTCTTTGAAATTCAACAGAATCATCCTTTATGGCGAATACATAACTAAACTAATGTATGTCTCCGTGATGTAAAACAAGACTAGAGTGACTACTAAGCGATTTTACTGTGTATTTTATAGAGTAATTATCGGAATCATGTCTGTCCAGGTGTATGTCGGAGATCAATGATCACCATTTTTACATCATATATCATGTGCACCCGTAGCGGTTTATGGAGTCAATTAATACTTTGAAAAATACATTTGTAATAAAATACCGTGGTAAATGGCGATAACGGATTAGACGTTTTAACGGGATTTCAAGTAATAAGAAAAATGTTCTTAGGAAAAGGTGACATTGATATGAATTGAATGGCGATGATTCGAAAGTTAACTCTGTCTACCATCAATTCAAAATTATGTCATTATGTGCATTGATACTCCATATAGCCAATCAAAGAAAGCATACAATGATTAACTTTAACACATCTAGTATATTTACTGTTTTCCCTTCAATTAGCCATGACTGCAAAAGAAGAATTGAACAATTCACAATGACGTAGATACTCAAGGAACACTTCATATAGAAGTACTTACACTAAACATGTAGTTACAATTAGGTGACAATATACTCTTCAGATTTATATATCTAGTTCCGGTTTTTCTTTCTTATTAGAATGAAAGGATTTAGTCTACTTTTAAGAACAGTGCGTTTACAGAGCAAAATTAATTGGCGTGTGTTGTATTTATTAGAAATATTGGTTTTCTAAAGTGGTCTAGCTAAATAAAGTCACAGTGGTTAGTTCCTGTCTCCGTGGCCAAATCACGCCGTACGAACTTCACAACGTAGGGGCCTTTTATTTGTACTTTTGGACAAATTAATGAAATACTTGAGCATTATACTTCAATAAACACCACCCAGTTGTGCAAAAATATGAATGTAATTGACTAGTACTGTTTATTAATTTAGGAAACTAAGTTATAACTCAATTAAGCTACGAATGGGGAATGTAATTTCATCTTCAAAATAAACACCATACAGCTGTCAAAAATATGAATGCAATGAACTATTACTGTTTATTAATTTAGCAAACTGAGTTATAACTCAATTAAGCTACGAATGGAGAATGTAATGTTATCTTCTCCACAAACATGAACAATATTTATAAATTAAGAAGTGTTATTTCCCCCCTCTTCTCGTAGGTTTTCACATGCAGGTTTTTTTGGGTATAACTTGATTAGACACTTGGAATCCTCGAGCATCTTGCCGGGTTCAATTATCTTTTTTTTCAAAAGTTTTTTATTCATTTTGTTTCTGTTTTCCTTTTCTATTTCATTTCCTTGGAGGTACATATCAACTGAACAGAACAGAGTTCTTGTCTGGACTCAGGCTATCATAGATAAAAAATTAAGTGGAAACAATCCTAAAATACTTACATTAAACTATCAGGGACTGAGTCACATAGGCATGTTTCATTTCTTTTGATTTATGTGCTACTTTCCCTCCTTGTAAACAGCATTTCATCGATTATCAGCAATAATTCAAGGCAAATATATAGTATATTTTCTTACCAATATGATATGAAAAGGGACTATAAAGAAAAGTGATTAATCTGATAACTCCTATATAAGGAATACAACATAAAGAGTTGGGAAAACACGGACCTTTGTATATATCAGAGGCTGAACCAAATGCCTGAAATGAGTAGGTATCCCATGTCGACCCGGCACACTTGTCGTGAGCCCTATATATTGATAAGGTAAACATATATTTTATTTTTTCCATTGACTAACCTAAAGGAAGTTTATGTTTCAAGATCGTTCCATTACTCTTACTACAGTGTTATGTAATTGTCAACATCCCTATTTTATAACAATAAAACTCGTAATAATTTTTATTTTTATCCGACATATTAGTTTTTTTTTTTGATAAATAAATAAACTGATTCATATTCCCTACATGTTGCCTGGTGGTCCGATAACAATGTCATCAAATCCAGGTAAATTATAAGTATATGTATATGCAAATATACATAAAATCCAGGTATGTTATTATACGTATGTATTTTGTAAACTTCTTTTTATGACGAACATTTAGATGCAATGTCGCAGTTTGTATGTATGCAGGCCTGCTGCATACTATTATATTTAATATATGTAAGCTTGTTGGATGTATGCGATATGTGATTTTGCATCTATTCTGTATTTTCATTATTTAATCAAATCTATATGTTATGTAATTAAGTATACCACTTCTTATGGTTGGTATTTTATCTGTCATACAATTTTATCATAAGTACTAACTCACCACTTACTACATTATACATCTTCAGTTTTATACACATAATACATACTATCGAATAAGAATTATGGAGCCATGTCGTGCTACGAGCTGGATCCAGTTACAGAAACATGGTACAGGGTCTGAGGTGTAGCACCTGACGACGACCTCAAAATTCTTGCCTGATGACGATCTCAAAATTGTTGTCTGGCATAATTTTATAATTTATGATTAACAAAGTAATAACTATTGGCACTCTATTATCAAAATTTTCTTTGGCGACCCTACCCTAATTCTTTTCTGTATATATTTTAGTTATTTCACATGTATATACATATCTACATCCATATTACTATCACCTGTTACTAATATTAATAATTATGTAATAGTTATGGTATATTTATTTCGGTGTATCTTGAATTGGACGAAGGACGGAGACTCGTGCGATTACTAATTATTACCTTCTATTAGAATCCAAATAAATAACAAATATTTTAAATATTTAATTTTATATTTACTTATTATATTTTTTTTAAATTTTAATATACTTAAGGAATAAATTAAATAAAAATCATTATTAAAATTAATATATAAATAAAAATCATAATTTATTTCATTAATTTTTACTTTTTATTTAGTTTTTATAAATATAAGTTACTTCTTTATTTCATTTTTATTTATGACATACGACCATCACATGTATGTGTCCGGCCATCAAAAGACAGTACCGCAGTCATCAGACGTGTTGGTACACGATGGTCCTTATTTATTTATATTTATTTATTTTTAAACCATGGGACAACCCATACGTCCCATACGGAGCATATGGAATGTTACTACAACACACTTCAACTTCACTATGTTGGTGCATTTGGGAGGTGTTGGAGGGTGAGGCTGGATCGCAATGAGATGGATAGTATTATGGCAGATAATACAGTCACCAATCGGTTAACGATATATAGTTAACCAATCCTACGAATATCAAACAAACAAAGCATTACTTCCAAGGTGATCCATCGAATAGCGACAGTTACTCTAGACTATTGACATTACTTTTAAACGAGTTGGGTTACTGTAATTTATACATATAATTTACATCTTAAAATTATTATTTAATTAAATAATAAAAATGTTTTGTTTCCAATCTAAATATCATTATGTCTAATTGCTTTACTATTAAGATTTTAATTTTTTACATGTCCTTATACATGTAATTCCATTGATAATTTATGTTTGTTCGGTATTCAATGCATTCATTAACGCAACCTCCTGCTTTGCACATATATATAATAGGCCATCGTACCGTGGTTTCAGCGGGTGAAACGTCACAATATCTCAAATTACGTTGTATGAGCGGTTTCAACACCGGATGAAACGTCACAATGTTACAAATTACGTCACAAATTACGTTGTATGAGCGTCTTCACAGCGGCTGCCACATAACTAATCTATTCATTCGCCATCTTTAATTTGCATGATTTATAGCTTCCAATATCATTCGTAAGTTTCCTTCCGGTTGGTGAGTAAAAAGTTTTACTTATATGTATAACTAAGGTTTTATCGTGCATGTTTACAAATATGTAAACAGTTTCGTATGTTTATAAGTATGAAAACCACTAAGCATCATTATTCTAATGTTAAAATTTTTATATGTTTACTAATATAGAAACAACTACATGTGTTATACTTATATAAACATCTAAGCATATAATTCGGGTTTTCTATCGTGTATAACTATATGTTTATTAGTATGTAAACAATTACATATATAAGTATCGTAGCATATTAATATTAGGAATATAAACTTTGCGTTTTTATCGTTTTAGTTTATATAAACATGTAGTTAAAATATAGATGCAGCTATACATCAAATCCCGGTATATTATATGTATATATATGCAAATATACATAAAATCCAGGTATGTTATTATAAGTATGTATTTTGTAAACTTCTTTTTATGACGAACATTTAGATGCAATGTCGCAGTTTGTATGTATGCAGGCCTGCTGCATACTATTATATTTAATATATGTAAGCTTGTTGGATGTATGCGATTTGTGATTTTGCATCTATTCTGTATTTTCATTATTTAATCAAATCTATATGTTATGTAATTAAGTATACCACTTCTTATGGTTGGTATTTTATCTGTCATACAATTTTATCATAAGTACTAACTCACCACTTACTACATTATACATCTTCAGTTTTATACACATAATACATACTATCGAATAAGAATTATGGAGCCATGTCGTGCTACGAGCTGGATCCAGTTACAGAAACATGGTACAGGGTCTGAGATGTGGCACCTGACGACGACCTCAAAATTCTTGCCTGATGACGATCTCAAAATTGTTGTCTGGCATCATTTTATAATTTATGATTAACAAAGTAATAACTAGTGGCACTCTATTATCAAAATTTTCTTTGGCGACCCTACCCTAATTCTTTTCTGTATATATTTTAGTTATTTCACATGTATATACATACCTACATCCATATTACTATCACCTGTTACTAATATTAATAATTATGTAATAGTTATGGTATATTTATTTCGGTGTATCTTGAATTGGACGAAGGACGGAGACTCGTGCGATTACTAATTATTACCTTCTATTAGAATCCAAATAAATAACAAATATTTTAAATATTTAATTTTATATTTACTTATTATATTTTTTTAAATTTTAATATACTTAAGGAATAAATTAAATAAAAATCATTATTAAAATTAATATATAAATAAAAATCATAATAATTTTTACTTTTTATTTAGTTTTTATAAATATAAGTTACTTCTTTATTTCATTATAATTTATGACATACGACCATCACATGTATGTGTCCGGCCATCAAAAGACAGTACCGCAGTCATCAGACGTGTTGGTACACGATGGTCCTTATTTATTTATATTTATTTATTTTTAAACCATGGGACAACCCATACGTCCCATACGGAGCATATGGAATGTTACTACAACACACTTCAACTTCACTATGTTGGTGCATTTGGGAGGTGTTGGAGGGTGAGGCTGGATCGCAATGAGATGGATAGTATTATGGCAGATAATACAGTCACCAATCGGTTAACGATATATAGTTAACCAATCCTACGAATATCAAACAAACAAAACATTGACTAACCTAAAGGAAGTTTATGTTTCAAGATCGTTCCATTACTCTTACTAAAGTGTTATGTAATTGTCAACATCCCTATTTTATAACAATAAAACTCGTAATAATTTTTATTTTTATCCGACATATTATTTTTTTTTTTTGATAAATAAATACACTGATTCATATTCCCTACATGTTACCTGGTAGTCCGATAACAATGTCCCTGATGTGTATAGCAGATTGCCAATTTTTGAATGACATCAAGGTGCTGAATCGGTAGGGATACAGGTTCACACACCTACACACCTAACAACATGACTCCACCGTTGTGGCCGTCTAGCCGGGAACGTTTACTCTTCCAGGGTATTTGTTGTCACTCTCCAAACACTCTCTTTGAAATTCAACAGAACCATCCTTTATGGCGAATCCATAACTAAACTAATGTATGTATCCGTGATGTAAAACAAGACTAGAGTGAATCCCAAGCGATTTCACTGTGTATTTTTTAGAGTAATTACCGGGACCCTGTCTGGCCAGGTGTATGTCAGAGATCAATGATGACCATCTTTGTTTTTCTGAATATGTGCACCCGTGGCAGTTTATGGAGCCAATTAATACTTTGAAATATACATTTGTAATAAAACACCGTGGTTAATGGAGACATTTGGCGGTATTTGTTGTCACTCTCCATACTTCCGGAAATCCTTGATTGTCCTCCTCATCATTTTATATTCCACATTATATTTAGTATTCCTTATGAAATTGATGAGATTAATAATATTTTATTATATTTTTTTTATCAAACGTATATATAGATAGATATTGTTAATAACAGAAATACCCATCAGCAGCATATGCCTGGAATCTAGTTTGTGTAGATAGTGGTTATACCACACAAGGTAACATAATTTTACAACGGCCTTATCTTCCGGAAAACATTAGTGGAGTTATTGTTCTCTGAACTATACTGATATTATACGGGTCTGCATTGATTTGTCTCGAGTAAACTATTTATGCTTTCCATGAAGGGTGTCATCTAGCAAGTATTACTGGGTATTTTGTATTAAGATAACGAACCCAGGACACGACATCGTGTTGTAATTTCCTGATCTCATCACTTGTTTACCCCCCCCCCCTCTATAACATATTTCAAGCTTTATAGTAAAAACACATTTCCAAAACGATGCAGCATTTATCAATAGCTATAAATTGTTTCTAAATTTGAACTCATCCCTTGTTGAGATAGTGTCCCTGTGTGTCATATGTAGTTTAGTATGTGTGTAAATGGTAATATCTTTAAGCAATCGATATATTTCTTAAATATCCACATCAATGTTATATAATATTAATTAAACTGATGTGAATCTTAACATTGATAATCTATATCATCAATAAATGGTGTCCTGTTGTGGTCAACTTTAACGCATCGAATAACTTACCTTTATTACCCTTCAATGACTCATATCATCAGAAGCAGTATTGGAAAATCCACAACTCACGAACACTTTCAAAGTTATTGTACCAAGCATGTAAAATGCATTTTAGATTACTGCATCTAGTTCCGGTTTTTCTTCTTTATCATTTGAACGAATGTACACTGGTAGGGTGCATAGTAAAGTACTACACGTGTACAGCAAGTTTAAGTGTTGTATGCTAAGGAATAGTGTTATTCGAACGGTTTACCGTATACTTCTAGAGTACTGCAATGGTTATCATCATTAAGCAACACTCACATGATGTTCTTTGCGTGACCAATTGATTTTGCACAGCCTTCAAAGTGTGGGCGCTCTTCTAATTTGATTTCTAATCAGATCAATAAAAACCAGCATGATGCTCCAATACGGATCGTGTAGCTACCATACAAATACTACTGCACATCCCTTCCACGCGAAATTGAAAAAAAAATATCCTAAAACAACACATACAGTTGATTAGAACACAAAAACAAACAAGTCGTTACACAATTAGCATTTTCTATTTATTTTTTTGTTGTCATTGCTGCAGGGAGTTTCTAGAATACCATGGTTTTGTCACTCTCACAAAATCACAAAAGATATTGGGAGTACTATAAATGTTAAACACTAAGGTAATACAACACACTTTGATGATACTGTGCAATCTGTCAAGTACTTAGAACTGACTATTCAGTCACATGTCAAGTTTCATGTCAGACATCATCCTGGCACATTTCAGTAGCCATTCCGTCATATTTAATGAATATCTAGTTCTGTTTCAGGAATCCATCCATTTCATTTATTGACCATTCACTTTTCCTTCTACATTCATGTTGTCATGTTTCAATGCTCACTTTGTTATCTCTCCTTTTGAAGAAAAAAAAATATTCAAAAAATTGAATAACTTCATTCCATTAAGTGCTTGTCTCATATAAACCATGCAAAACAGTCCAGAAGCACATGTTACCAATCCTTGTGATATTTTACATGGATAATCACCTATGGGTTCTATCTCCATTTACAAAATATTTTAGTGAAATATCCATGTATGTTCTTTTTCTACAGCGCCACCTATTCCAGGCATATTGGTCTCAATTATCAAGCCAAAATACAGCTTTTTCAGCTATTTTCGATACCCGAAATAAAGATAACTGAGATAGGCAGTCCAATTCTGGACATACTTAAAAACGTACCTCCTCTATGCTATAAATCAAACTAAAAATGAGGTGAAAATATTTTATTATTATCGAGTACCGATGTCTTTATTATGGGTACCCCCCCCAAAAAAAAGCTGATTCAGCATTGTTTCCTAATGTTCGGAGCCATCAGTCTTCCAAGGTAGGCCAAGTTTAAGGGTTTTGTGTTCATTTAGTAAAAGCTCTGTCATATATGGCCAACTCATAAAAATATTGAGCTCGGCAAATAATACTGTCCATTTCGTCAAGGGATGCGAAGAGACTACCATTAGGAAATCCACCACAGAATGAATTTCACATACCATACCAACAATTATATCAATACCAAAGGAAAAAACATTCTCATTTTAAGAAAATTTTAATAAACACTAATTTTGAAATTGGTAATTCAAAGTATCTTATACAAATGATAGTAATTATACACCAACACTGTATTAATATGCACTATTTCAAAATAATCCACATGTTTGACCACATAAATCTGATCCCCTGATCGTTAAAGATATTTATGTTACTCCAACTCCTCTAACCAAGTGTCATAAAATTGAATAGGGGTTATGTACTAAGATACATCAGGCTGCCTTAGGAACCCTATAGAGAACAGTCTTTTCTAATACCATGTCTGTCTATGAACCAACTGAGAGATATACCAATATGTGCAAAGCAATACGCCAATCTTCTTTCAAGTAGAGTTAAGGTGGCTCACTACAACTTAAAAAGTTTTTCAAATCAGGACAAAAATGATTTCATCATGAAGGATATGATGCATCATAAGTATATATGTCAAAAAGGCAGACGATATGCAATTTTGTATAAAAATAACATGATTTTAAAAATTAATATCATTAACTATGAAAAACAGCCTATGGTGGATTTGAACTCAGGATCTAAGGTTCACCTGCCCAATGCTTTATTCACTGAGCCACAATGATAGACATGCAACCAAATCAATCGATAAAAACAATTTAACAAAACATTCAAATTGCTCACTTGTGATATGAGCCTTGGTATAATGAGCTACCTTAACCCTTTCTTTTTAAAAGACAAGATGACAGCGTCTTTTAAATCGATTTAAATCAATATGTGTCTTCATTCAATGTAGGCATATGATATATAATTTTGTTCACAATTGGACGGAGAACAATTTTCTAAAAATGTTTTCAGGATATTCCATGACCTTAAAGAAATCTACAGGGTCAAAGGTCAAATAAGTGCAGAATTTTCAAACATTTTTTTTCAGAAATATATATATATCATGACCCCTCTCACTAGATTAGAACCAAAAATAGGAAATTATAAATGTATGAGCTGATGTGCCTTTTAAAATACTACAACATTACAATCAAATTAATTAATTTTATTGACATATAAATATTTTTGGTTGCTAAGTAACAACACTCGCAGTGCAATTTTGACCAAAATTTGCCTTTCTGCAGCCATTTGATACAATTTAAACATAATTGCATATCATGGTTATTAGTAAATGCCACATTATTTTGAAAATGTAATATGTAGGCAGATCTTAATGATTTAAAAAAAAATTAACAAACATTATGAACACATGGGAGATAATTAAGGTCAAAGGTCATAAATTCAAAAGTTGTACGTAATGTACATTGACATCGTTTTTTAACAATATGATGTTCTGTGAATATCTTCCACTAGATAGAATACTGCAACATCAAAAATAAAGATCTTTAACTGTTCATTCAAAATAATTTGATTTTTTTTACATCAAATATATTTGGTTGCTAAGCAACAACACCGTAACAAATGTTATCATAAAGTACTGCCCGTTTTTCCTCTCCACGTAGGAATGTTCAAGTACATGTACATGTACTTGCTTTGAATCACTATATCTAACTGCACTTGCATCATGTTTAACAAGAATGTGCTTATTATATACAACCTTTTAAAACCTCTGGTGGTTAACTACACAAGCCATTTAACATATTGAAACAAAAATGTACATGCAGTAAAATATTTCAGATTTTAAGAACTACACACATGTTATGTGTATTGCATTACATTCACTTGTGATACCTCTGACATCAGAAAACAATATGCATTGAGAACACATTATATTCATAATTTTCTCTTTTTACATGACAAATCTGCACAATTTCTAACATCTTCCCCTTCTTTACTGTGCCACTTTTTAAAACAATTTCTGTCATTTGATAAACAAAGAGGAACTTGACATGATACACAAAATACAGATGTCTTATAACTTGGAACCTTCTCATTCATAAAAATTGCCTCAGCATTACAAAATGTACAGTCTTTCCTTTTATCTAAAAATGCAGGTATACATACAATAGGACTTTCTTTTGATACACACTTTTCATTTTAAAAATGAGAAATTAACAGCAACTCAAAACTACGCGGACCAAAATCAATGCATGTGCGCGTAAGTAAGACACATTGTTTTTGTTGATGCTATTCAAGAGGTATTTGATCGATATACTTACAGTTTAAATTTCAAATTTTTCCATCATTTAATATAAAAAAGTTATGGTGATTTGAAAATCGACCAATCAGAATTTAGCATACGTGCATGCACGTGCTGTTAAGTAATTTTGACTATAGATTTGAGTTAAGAACATCAAGATAAATTTTAACCTAAGTTTCAAAAGATTCTGTTGAAAAACAAAGAAAGTCATGGTCATTCAAAGAAATGAACCTTCAAACGACAATGCACGTGCATGCGCATGTGCATTTGCAATTTTTATTACACCGATCTGTAGATATTTGGCACGTAGACAAAAAAGTCACAAGAAGAAGGAATAATAATACTAAGAAACAGAGTAAAACCAATATGTTCCCAAACTCCGTTTGGGGAACATGATATGTTTTTGTATCTTCTATGTTTCGCATGTACATTTATGTGATATCTAGTAATGCAACAATGGGTTTCACCCTATACACAACCTCAAGAGTCGTCCCATCTGAATGCCAGGTTGTCGTTCCGGGTGAAAAGCCACAGTTCTTGGATCCGGTGCCCCTGTGTCCTCTACATTAGCATCCTTCCAATGCATGTCTGTATTTGCCAATGTATCCTCGCTAGCGGAAGATAACTGGGAACTCCCCACTGAGGACTGGGATTCCAATACCCTTTTTAAAGATGAAAAAATAATTACAATTAAACATTCCTGATCTAAGCTTTAAAGCAATGTAAGCTTCAAGGAAGCAGTGGATAGCTTCGCTTGGAAGTATTGGTCAATTAATTTACAAATAGAGATGCCCAGTGGCGGCTTTAAGGGGGATGCAGCCTCCCCCCCTTAAAATTTTCAAAATTAAGGTAAATCATGGTATTGTGCTCAGAAAAAATGTACTAAAGAATGTAAGAAGCAATAATTTCTTCCACTCCCGGAGAAATAAAGGACAAAATATATTGATTTCTTGAATTACTTTATTGGGAGAAGTTAATTTTTTTCAAAAACTATTAAAATTTGCGTCATTTTATTAATTTCACCTCATCAAAAATGATAGAAAATAGTACAAAAGACTAAATAGGAGATATATTTAGTCAAAATTAGACAAATCTAGGCAAGACGGGGCACTTGCTCATCACCTCATAGCACACTGATTTTGAATAATCAAACTATGTCTCAGTAAAGGCCTCGGTTCCATAGGACATAATCATTTCAACGATAGGCCTAGAGCATTCTAATACTAATAGCACACCTGCCACACCAGCACCAGCAGGTATGGATAACATGTGATTTATTGTCATATATGAATAACTACATGGGTATAAAATGCATGTACTTAGATACAATGTAAAAGGGAACCATGATTTTTCTATTAGCATTTCGAAAATCGACCCCCCCCCCCCCCCGCATTTCGTTTTTGCTACAATATGAAAAAAATAACTCACATTATGATATTTAATTGTATCATCACAATATGATTTTTCCTAATTATTCATGTTTGAATTTTTTTTGAGGAAATAGAAAGATAGGATTTTGATCAATATAGAAAATCAGCACACGAGCGCCCATGAATGCCGGGCCCGGACAAATTGAACACATTAAATCATATATGTTCAGCTCTTAATAAAGAGTTGTATGTTGCATACTTCGTGTAGATATCATACATATAGATACTTTCTTTCACGAAACGACAAATTATGGCATCATATTGTAAATTTCCATAAAACGACAAAACCACAAACAGCTTTTCGCGCACTTTTTCCTAGTCCTCTGTGACTACATCAACTTACATGTCATTTATAGTGAATGCAGAGTCGCTTGGATCGTCATCAAATGTATCCTGCAAAAGGAGGTCCAATGCATCTTCTTCATCTGACGATAGCAGGTCGTTTTTCATAGTGAAGGTTGAATATAAGCGTTGAAATCTTAGCGTTCGCTGTGTTGTTTTCAGTCAAACGGAAACACGTGTTACTCCTGCACACTCAGTAAACCCCAGATCTGGATCACGGAAAAAAGCGTCGGACTTGTTAATTTTTTTTCTTTGTTTGGCAGAAAAAGAAATATAGCTATACCGAAAAATGTTACATGATATTTATATCTAAATCAGATGTATTTTTTTTCAATGTGTACGTACTCTACCGATACATTCTCAATATGTGTTTCATGAACTTACAAATGGTTTGTGTAAAGTTCTGATATATATATATCTACTTGTATCAATAATGGTTTTATTGTTGTTTTTTTTTTAAAGCAGAGAATACCAGGGTAATTATTTCATACATGTGTGTATATTGATTTAGTGTATCAAAAGCAAGTAACCAATAGAGGTCAATACACATATTTTACACTACCTTATTGTGCGACGCGGGTCGATCGGATTCAGCGACGTCATTTTGTCAGTAATTTTGATAAAAACCGCACCGCATGTCCCAATTTCATTTTATCGTTGTATAAAAACTACCGAGAATTATAACACGAATAAGGGCTCATAAAAAAGGAAATTTCCTCTACTTTTACAGGCTGTATTTACTTTTCCCTATTTCAATATACGAATATAGGTAAAACGCCGATCTGTTTTAAAATTGAGAAATTAAAGCGTAAGAACACGTATGTGTGCAAACAATTGCTATTTTCTTATTACATTGCCGGGCATTATAAATAATTTTTATATACACTGAAGGCAGGGAATATATGTTTTTCTAACATATAAAAAAATATTGCATTCAGAGGGACAATAAAAAATGGTATTGAGGGTGAAAATGACCTTGCGACAAAGCGTTGCGTCATATTTAGACGAAGCCATCTTTCACTTTAAATGCTTTTATTGATTTAGTGGCTTTATTTACTTAATTAAAATTTACATAGTTAAAGAATAGAGAAACTTTCCAAAAATATGATATATAGATCATATATCTTATGGACGTAGTTTCAAAGATTTAGAGGCACTCTTTTGCGTAGTCTTGTTTTTACGCGCCACCGGTCAAATTGACCGGTACGGTAGAGAAGGGGTTAAATATCTTGTAGATGAAACAATCTACAAAGATTTTTTAACAATATACATAAGATTTAAAAATCCATAACAATCAAAGTTGTTTAAATGTTTGAGGGATCTTGTAGAATTACTGAAGTAGAAATAGATACAGTATAGTAATATATAAATTTAACCTCATCCCCGAACATGGACAGAATGATTAGTTCATGAGATTGACTTTTGTGCAAGACTTAACATGTGTAACATAATAAAAACATCATTTGCATGAAATGTATTTGACCTTACATGTAAATGCGACCTTAAACATGACTTTCATTCATTGGGTTTTTATCGATCTATTTGTAATAAAGAAGTCACTTTGAATATGACCTTTACTTTCATTAAATTTTATTTATATTGATTAAGTTTCAGTCCTTTACTACAAGTTTTATGTCTTGAAGGTAAAAAATAAAACAATGATATCAAATAAAAAAAAAACAAATTTCCATCCACTAAGTTTTAACAACCTTTAACCTATCTTATGGAGCATTTTGAGAGAGGAATTCAGTTCTTTACAAAATCCTTGCATTATGTTTAATAACAATGGGGCCTAAAATGAAAATTACTGTGTCTCCACTGTTTTGAAATTATACCTCCTACCCTAAAATTTAAAATAAAATATATATTGTTAAAGAGATTTTTCAATAAACATTGTTTTGAAGTTCACACTTGTACTAATTTCAAAGTAATTAATATCAAAGATATTTAAAAGTGCCATTAACTGTAAAAACTGAGCCCCTCAAATCAAATATGTTAATGTACCTGTAACTTTAAAAATATAGATTGTGATTAGATTGTCTTTTAGTGTTCTTTTGAAAATAAAAGTTTGAGAAAAAAATATAATGTATATTCTACCAGCCTACTTCAGTTTTGACTTACATGTTAACAGAAACACAAAAAATTACATTTTTAGTCTGATTCATAAAATTAAATACATGCAATGTGTATATAATAGACAAATATAATGTAATCCCATCATGTATTAGACCATAATCTATAGCAATTGTAGAATTAAGAAATATTGGTGTACACAGCATTATAGTACACGTACATTGTTGACAAGGTATCTTCTGATACTGAACATTACTATCAGATCCATAACTATACTTCAGATAATGTTCATCTATGTGCAGATTTTCCATTGCTTTTAACGTGACACCTTGGACACTCATTCACAGTTTCTTTGTTTTGTTTGGTTCATTCTCTTACACTATAATTAAAAATCATACATTTAATGAAAACTTTCTCTGAAAAGATAAAATGGGGGGGGGGGGGCTATTATATATATACATACAAAACACTCTGTAAGACTTTCATTGTCAGAATAAGGACAAAAAGATAGCCAGACATGCTAAAAACAAATTCTTGGATAATTATGATTAATAATTAGAATCCATGTGTAATTCATTTTTACAACATTCTGAATGTAAAAAATATATATTTAGATTATCAGACACAATAAGTATTTGAAAACAGGTTCATTAATAAGCAACAAACAAAGCAAAATAAGTTATCATTTTCAGACCATACATGTATATGCTAGTTCAGGTTTATTTGATCAGTTGGGCATCAGATTTGAAAATCAATTTTATAAATGTAGAATTAGTACAGGATATGCATTTATTTTACCTACTTGTATATCATCCTCAATACTGGTAGGTACATTCAAACATGCCAAAGAATTCCTCAATTTGATTGAGCTTACTGCTGCATTGCTTTATACCCTGCAATAAAGTAAAAAATTCCATTAAGAATATTCTTACAAAAAGGGATACAATACTGTGATAAATGGTAGGTTGTAGCAAATTTGGTATATGACATAGTTATATATGTTTGTAGGTTTATGTTATTATAATTTATGCCTTTAGATTTGACTACATACACTTGAATAATTTTATACCTCAGCAGTAGTGTGCAGGAGCAGTATGGATTTGATAGCAGGTGTTCAGATCAGATGATATACTGGTACTGTTCCTCGATCCTGACATATTTTCAGTTAAGGAATTTACCTACTTTCCGCATCATGTTTCATGGCGGGTTAATTGTTCAAACAAAAGCAAAAACAAAAGCACTTCATTAAAAAAGGTTTACACTACACTTGTCCTTGAATGAATGTATTATTCAATGACTGAAAGAAAATTACTCATATTTCCTGTTCAGATTTTTTTTCCACCTTCTGTGAGAGTTAGAATTTTTTTCTCTATTCTTTCTAAACCACCCCACCCCCAATCACTATTGAAATAATGGAATGTGACTGGCTTTTAAAATTTGGAATAAATTACAGATCTTTAATCTCCTTTTCTTACTGTCTGAGTGTTAGACAAAAAACGTCCCTGGCTCTGATGATTTTATAGTTCCTATGGAAGGTCTCTGTAGTACTGTATAACACTACATGAACATTTCCTCATTGTAGACATAAATATCCATTTTTCCACCACCTAATTACTGCTACAAAACCCACAGATTTAGCATCACGCTTTATAAAAAAAACATTAAAAAAGCCAGCTAATATTTTTCGGGAAGCCGGAGCCGGGAGTGGGACATTGTAAACACAAATGTATGTAAAGTTTCCTTACCAGCTTCAACCTGAATTGCCTCCCTTGACCGATACCAAAACATTGGTGATGCACCTCAATCTGCCTTTGCCTTTCTGGAAGAGCAATTGTCTAGAACACTGCATTTGTCCGTGTTCTTTTCCAATGTATGCCGTAATGGTCTCGTTGTTTTTGACATATTTAACTGTCCGGTAACGCATAAAACTCTGGTCCGGTACAGAATCAATAAGGATATTTCGAACCGTTTGATGAACATAGGTGTGCAGAAGTATATTTCTTACAATCAATCAACGATGAAGTGTCAGAATCTTCGAAATTATGACCAAAATTTCCACAAATAAAGCTATTATCTCCAAAACATTTGCAAAAATTACAAGTCAGACGATGCCAGCATTTCTCGTATACCTTTCGAGACTCCTTTTTTGAAGAGTTACACGGGGAATCCCCATTTCGATTTATATAGAAGAAGTGTATTTATCATGTTTTTTCGACCTTTTTTTTTTTTTTTTTACTATTTCCGAGCTTAGAAATGATAATATAAATGTTTTTGAATGAGTATTATTAAAAAATTGTTTAGAAATCATTAAAAGAAACAGTTTTACAACCAAATTAATTTTCTTCAAATAAGTCGGAATATAACTACTATTTATGGCAATTTTCAGCTACTTCTCATTATTTGCCAAGCTCCATAATATAATTCTTAATGTATCCTAAGTATCTAAAAAATATGGAAATACTACCAATTAAAATAGTTGTCTACCTTACACAACATATATGCTTAAAGTTGACTAACAATGAACATCTCAAATAGTAAGTCGTGTTTGTTGCACCCCCCTTTTAATGCGTCAAACATAAAAAAATCACCCAACAGTCGCAAATGATACATTGGACTGTATATTTCACCATATCAATAAGTTTTAATTCATAAAACTGATATTAACTAATTCAATTTATCGCAAAAATGGGTAATTTTAAACCATTTTCTATGTAGGGAAGCTATAGGGATTGACCGAAATGCAGTTTGCCCGTGTTACTATAAATAGAATGAACTTGACGTATATTTTGGTCTCACGATAGACTCACTTTAAACCATACCTCAAAAAAATACCATCATTGTTGGGAAGTTTTGACCCCCCTTCTGGAATATTTTTTCTGATTTTGCCTGTTTTTTTCTCTGAGACAAGCACTTAGTATGACCAAAAATTTGAATAACTTCCATGTATATGACCATTATGTAGCCTGTTTTATCAACGTTTTATATTTTAGAAATAGTTGTAGGCATTTGTACGACACCCGGTATTTTTGTAATTTACTAAATATTTTTTGTTATCGTTTGTTTTTAGTTTCTGTAGTCATTTGCACCATAATACAAGTTTGATAAGAAACAATGATCGGCACCAATAATGCGTACCGTATAACATTGCTTATAATACCAGTTCGATATGAAAGGTGACGCTAAGAAACAATGATCGGTACCATGCCTCTTATAATCAATATAAAATGAAGAGTTAGGCGAGCACGATATATACCAGGGGTGGGATCAAGTGCTTAGGAATAAAACGCACCCTACATTGACAAGTTGAATTCGCCGTTATTCCTATATGTGGGTCTGGTTAATGGATGTATGTACCTTTTCTAAAGAATTACATCAATCTAGAATGCATTACATAACTTTTATTGTCCCTTATAATGTTCTACATTATGCTCAACATCCCTATTTCATCACAACAAATAAAACCACGATAACCCTTAATATCACCCGATACATGGTACATGTATTCACCTTTTCTTTCAACTATATAACAATAGTGACGCGGTTTTCCTGCACACACCCTGATGATTCCACATCAAATATCCAGGTGTGTAGAGCAGATTGTCACTAGGTGTATACCATTCAAGTGTTATATCCATAAGTATGGTTCACACACAAACATAGCTACCCCCGATGATCCACTATTGTGACGATCTTGTCTGGAATGCGTACTTCGTCTGCGTGTATCTTTTCACTACTGATGATCTTAGAACTCCGGGATTGCTCTAGTCTGTTTGTTTTTTTTTTTGTATATTCCTAATGAAATATATGAGATTGATTCATCAAATTTACCCTTTATCCATAACACTTCTATGAAACACATGTACAGAGAGAACGATATATATGTATATTGATAATTTACACTTGGAAACTCGTTTGTATAAATCATAGCTACACCAGAGAAGATAACCTAACTTTGCAATAAGTAATGTCTTATCTTCAAGGAAATGTGAACAGTCATTGCTCTTTAAGTTATCTGAGATTACTCATGATTACAGTGAGTTACCTCGAATGAAGAGTGGCATTTCAAATATCTTACGGGATATATAGTTTAAGGATAGCAAACCCAACAAAGGATAATGCATCTCCATTTGCTTACACCATCTTTTATTTACTCCTCTCTCATATGTTTCAAACGTTGTATCAGGAACGAAACTTTCATCGTTAAATAGTCACCCCATTGATCGCATATACTTATAAGAAGCAGATGTGTACATCGATACATCTAAAAAAAAAATACAAGCCATCCCTTAGATATCAGCATACATGTTAAATAACATCGATTAAAGATATTGTGAATCTGCACATTAACCATATATACATCGAGTCCAACGAAATATTCAGTGCTTGATTTTAACACTTTGAGTTACTTGATTATGCTTCTCTTCAATTAATAGTACGAAAGGTGAAGATAACGAACAGTGATCAATCTCCTAAATCCTATAAGTAATAGATAACCGGTTTTTAGTCAAACGCGGACTTCTGAACATACCATAGGTGATATTAGATAACTTGGAGGAGTAAGCATTCCCTGTCGACGGTGAAACCAGTCATGAGTCCTACATCTGAACAAAGTAAACGGAGAAATACGTAATTAAAATCATTGTACCAAGAACGGAATAACAATTGACATGGAACACGTCAGAGAAATGTCCATCCAATGTTAGAACACATAGGCATACTAGATCGTTATAACGATCATAGATATTGTGAAGTGCTGACTTTAATGTCCACTATAGAAACCGTACAGGGAAATCCCAATGCCGTAGATACTCAAAACACTCCATACGAAAATCACCACGCCACGCTAGTAATTATAATTGAGTTAAAACAATCTCTTCAGATTGCTACATCTAGTTTCGGTTAATCTGTTTTAGTTAGATGAACAAACATAAGTAGGATGCACTCTTTAGCAATACGCGTTTACAGCCAGATTAAGTATTGTATGCTTAGGGATACAGCTATTCTAGTGCTGTAGTTTCAAACATTACGATTTTACCCCTCTCATCATAATAACAAACAAAATATGTTTCTTGGTTGCTTGACCGCATTTTTGTTTTTGTACAAACTTCAAAAAGTGGACAATGTTTTGGTTTCTAATCAGATTAAGAAAAAACAGTCTACACCAATTATTTAACGTGGTTGTCATAAAGCATGGCTGTAGTTAGCTGATACAGATCTGTATTGAACTAGGAGGTGTCAGTTTCTTTTGTTTTCATGTTACAAATACCAATGACTTAACCTGAATGACTATCGATGATAGAACAATTACTCATTTCTACGCGTGTATTTAACTTTACTCCATAACGGTGGACGACAGGTGTCTCTGAACACACATTTTACAGAATGCAATACAATATCCTCAAACAACAGATATAGTTGATTTAAAACTCAAACATCAATAAAGCGTTTCACAATTTGCATTTTTTATTCACTTGTTCATTGTCTATTTTTTTTTTTTTTTTGGTTCTGATTCACAAAGTGAGCTTATAAACCGAGTCTTTTGTTGCCATCGCATCAGTACAAAAGGGATTGGTAAGACATTATGAAGATGAAGATTAAGATAACACTGTGAAGTGATAGGTGTTTAGATCAGTTCCAACATTTTTTAAAATCCAAATGGGCGAGAATAATATTCCTTTGTTACCTGACGGGTTTCTCATTCCTATGAAGCAGAATTGATTAAAAATCTTCTACTTGAGAAGACAAAAATATTGCAGGGGCCTTGAATTTCCCATTTAGATATACCGACGACGTATTGTACATTAACGATAAACATTTTCACTGATATGTCAATTCGATCAATCTCTGTGAACTGGGAATGAAAGACATCGCAAAGTCGTCATCTTATGATTGATACTTAGATACATTATGACCCCTGGGTCGAGTCCTCTGCTGGTGGACTGTTAGTCCCCGAGTGTCTCTACAGCCCAGTAGCTAAGTACTTCGTTACTAGCTTGAAAATACGGATGTATATTTAATTGCTGTTATAAAATTTAGAAATTCATTTCAAAATTAAGGATTATCTCCCTCATGCATAACTCTTATCCTTGGACGAATTTGGCTCCAATTGTTTGGCACGCTGTTTTTGGCTATATTTAGATCTAATACTTCATAGTTATTTCGGATTTCAAAGATTTCGGTTGAGCATTACTGAAGAGACATTATTTGTCGAAATGTGCATCTGGTGCATCAAAATTGGTACCGTATAAGTTTTACATTATTGAAAATTGATATTAACGGAAAACTAACAAATCACTAGCGTCATGAGAAAGGGGTCCTTATCTTTCGACGTCACAATTCACAGAAAACGACGGCAAAGTTGGTGAACCTTAAACGTCAAAATCGCAGCAATGTAAACCAAAAAAAAAAAAATGAATTTGTTGGTTGTATTTGCTTACATTCTGGATGCATTAATTATATAACTAAGCACATGACAGTTCAAACAAAGAATATGTATATTTCCGAAAAGAATTCTAGTTTGATTTTATATGTCATTCATTTCATTGGACGGGTACAAATATCTGTGTTTGTTAATACATATGTAGCACAGTCTAGTAAATACATACGGGTTTTCAAATGAAAATGTTAGATGCATGTACACCACGCAAATTTGTTTATATGTTGAATCGCACCGATATTTGTCAATTACATGTATCGTTGTGCATATTGTTCCTAGTTTTGATGCACCTTTAATTTTAGATGAAATATATACATGTATTTATATCCATACAGTCTTTGATTTATCTCACATTTACATATATATGCACACTCCTGTATACTTGTACCGTACATACACGTAAAAACTAATCGAAGGAATCGATCTATTTTCAAAACATAATGATATGTTATATGGAGTTGTAAAATTATATTTCTGATAATCCACCATTTTAAATCAATTTGAGACAAACATTTCAGGTGAAATAATGATTATACAGTTACTAATTATTTAGTGGAAGTTTTATGTTTAGGGCCCAAAAGGTGTAATATCGTATGTACTTTACATGATTAAACACAACTTGATATCTCCATTTAAAGTAGTAAATATTATCTATATAAATTACATGTAACCAGAACGAATATCATGTAATTTTATTTCAGGTTATAATGAGAAACAGTAAGAAAAAGCGCTTAGGATTTACCATAAAGTCATGTAGTGCAAAGTACGGGGAGGGGGGGGGTTACGGGTACAGAGAAGTTAGCTAATATTATCGACAAGCCCCCCCCCCCCCCCCCCAAACCCCCCCCCCCCCCCCCAAAAAAAAACTCTGATGGATTATATTTTGTCAAAACGTCAAACTCCGGGGGGAATCACTAAATATATCTTATTTTAATGTAAAAATAACTATGCATGTAAAAATAACGGGAAATGAACGTTCTGAAAACAAGGGGGACAACCTATCATCACATAAGGACCGTAGGGCTCTTGCATATTGTACTTGTTGGAGTATTGTGTATAAAAAAAAATTGTTGTTGTGCATGCTACAGGTATAAAGCATGTGAAGAATGAACTCCCAAGTCACATGGCAACAATGGACTCGCCTTTTCATTTCCGCACATGATTTTCGAATACAGTGACTATGGATTGCCACTCCCTGCAGTACCCTATGTCAAATATACAGTCCAAACCCCATGTAGTTCTTTTGCCAGCATCTTCAAAAAAGATGTTTCACAACATACAAGTCTGTCTGTGAGGGGAGCAATGGTAGAGCTGTTATAATTTTTGTTAGCTGCAGAACTGTTGTTAAATTCATGTTTATTGGTAAAGTTATACAAGTTGAAAAAGAGTAATTATTTGAATTATATCTTTAAAAAGTTGCTATGGTGTCTTGAAGATATTAACATAATAGAAAAAGAATCATATTAAGATTCAGGTGGAAATCTGAATTTAAGTCAAAACATCTCAGTTAGAACCCCCCCCCCCCATCTTTCGATCCACTTTGCCTCCCCAATGGCAAATACTTGCTGACGCACCTGTGCATGCATGTCTATGTAAAGTTTTACTATTGCACTCACAGAAACAATAAATGCAACATGTGGACAGCGCATATTCATACATAGCCGCTTACATGTACGTATTTCGTTTTACTACTGCATGTCCAATGGTTACCCTGCCATATTGTAAAACATTGTAACAACAAAAAACGTAGAAGGATGGGGCTGTCAACAATTTATGTTTCCCTTTATTACATTAAAATCGCCAGTCTCACATCTAATGTTTGCCTAAATTGTAAATATATTCGATGTTGCGTGATGGTCACTGTCTCAACGAAGGAGAAACTGACAATATACGTCTGAGGAAAATGTTTTAAGGTACAGGCATATACTAAAGTAAACACTTCTTCACGCACTTCAAAACACATTCAAATTACCATATTATATGTGACTGCTGTATTTCAGTTTTATTTTTTTTTTATTAACATGACTTTTTTAAATTTGGAAAACGGTTTCTAAGTATGTTTAACTATATCATGTGTTGATTATCTATTTACTTTTCATCTGGTCCATCTGTTCCATTTATATTAACAGCAGCTATATTTGTTATTCAAGCTAATCTTTGTACACTTGAAATCCGTATAGAAAATATAACGATCATACCTTGTATGTTTGGTTCAAATTGGGCATGGTTTCAAAGAAGTATTTCACGGGTTGCTATAAACTCTGGTTTTGAAACAATTAAGGGAACAAGAAAGCATTTCTGTCATTCCTTATATATTCAATTGATACAACTGAAAACACTGTCCAGTCTTCTCTTGAATTTAATACACCTGGAAAGAAGAAAGAAAACATCATTTAATTTGCTTCTACTTATCAGTTATGATTGTATTCAAATGTTGTTAACATTAAAAACAATACCCGTGTTCTCCTGTTACCACCGCTTCCACCACTGTGTCCACCGCCGTTACCACTGCCGTTACCACCGCCCATCCTACCGTGCATGCCACTCGTCATGCCACTGTTCATACCACCGCACATGTCATTGCCCATGCGACAAACCCTGCCACCTCGCATGCCACCATTCCTCCCACTGCCCATGCGACAACCCATGCTACCGCTCATAACACTGCCCATGCGACCACCTTCAGTACTACCGACGTTACCACCGTGCATGGCACTGCCCATGCCACCACCCATAACACCGCGCATGACACTGTCCATGTGATGGCCTATGTCACCGTTCATGCCACTGCGCATGCCACCGCGCATACCACCACCCAGATTGGCTCTTAAGCTAGCAAATCTGCCAGCCACAGTGGCTACCGCAGAGGCGGCAGCACGTCGGTCACCAACGGCTGCAACAGCAGCAACAGGAGATCCATCTCCAAAGTTCAACGCATTAGAATATGGGCGTAATCCTGTTCCTTCTCTAAGGTGAGAGCTGCAGCTACTATCAGTGCCTGTAGAATAGGTTGGGTTGTGATCACTGTAAGATCCTGTAGAATAGGTTGGGTTGTGATCACTGTAAGTGCCTGTAGAATAGGTTGGGTTGTGATCACTGTAAGTGCCTGTAGAATGGGTTGGTTGTGATCACTGTAAGGGCCTGTAGAATAGATGGGATTATGGTCACTGTAAGTGTTTGTAGAATAGGGTCGGCTGTGGTCACTGTAAGTTTCTGTAGAATAGGGTCGGCTCTGGTCACTGTAAGTGACTGTAGAAGAGGTTGGGTTATGGTCACTGTAAGTGCGTGTAGAATAGCTTGGGTTGTGGTTACTGTAAGTTGTAGAGATCCGGCCCGCAACAGCGCAGGCAATGACGCGGACGAGGACTAGAAGGTTCAGCATTTCTGTCATAAGAAAAAATAATGAAACGTAATACCATAAAATGGAAAGTATTCCAATAAAGGAAATCAATGTCCTGATTATATTGGGTACACGTTTCTAAGAAAAGGGTTTAATTTGAAACACAACTTCATCCGTACATATGCATATATTTGTATATCACTTGTTTCCCTCCACTATAAGGTGTACACAAAACTGTTCCGTGCGAAAGATCGTATTTATTCCTAGTGGTTTTGCCTTTAATATCCTTACAAATTTTAATGTTAGTCTTTCCTCGTGAAAAGGTAAAGATAACGAACAGGGACCGATCTCATAACTCCCACAATGAATACAAAATAGAGAGTTGGGCAAACATGGATCCCTGGGTATATCGGGTGGGATTATGCACTTAGGTTTTGCACAATGCAGGTATGAATTTTGATGAATATAGGACGTCTATTCTAACTGTTGGAAATTTCGCCAGAAATACGAAAAGTAAAAGTGAACATAAAGGATGGATTTCAGTTTTGAAAATACACGAGAATATGAATCTACACACGTCATGCTGGCATACTTCATATTTTTTTTTTTATATGTTCATATACACAAATGTTGAAACATATTTATATGTGTTGGGGAAAATGAATAAACGCTTATTTTTCCTTCTGTGTACACAGTTTCAAAATAGTATCAATGAAATGAATTCAACACCTATAATACATATTTCGTTCCTCATTGATTGATTGTGGCTAGACATTGAATGAAAAACAAACGAAAAATAAATATCAGCTCAAAGTTGATTTCATGTATTTCTCGCTTTCACAGTGTCCAGCCTCTGGTGAATATATAAGAGAGAGAGAGAGAGAGAGAGAGAGAGAGAGAGAGAGAGAGAGAGAGAGAGAGAGAGAGAGAGAGAGAGAGATAAATGAATTCCATCACTATCATGAAAGTTCCGGTACTAAACATGCAGAATGCTTTTTGATTAATATACTTGAGGAATATACATGTGTAAACAATTAAGTTAAATAGTATATTCAATATCATTGGGGGTGCTGAAAGGCAAAACAAAATGTAAGCATAATAATCAACGTCTTTCCAGTGAACATGGTGTTATAAACTGCATTTGCAGTTCCGCTAGTATAATTTCTATGCGCGTTTTCCCTTAAACAAAACTTTACTTCTGTTGTACACATGGAAATATTAAATACAGAAGATGATCAATAAATATCATTTATTTGAATTCCAAAATAATGTCCTTGAAATGTACCTCACTCTTATATTTCATATTTAATCGGTTAAAATTGCCAATTTAGCCTTCAGAAACCAAAAAAGGATGAGTTGGTTATTCATCGTGAAAAACGGGAAGCATTTACAGTATAGTAGCATAATGTTTCTTATTCGTGGATTTATAGATTCTGAGACAACGTTAGTTACACACATGCATGGTCTATTGATCTAATCACTATGTATAGAGCGCAGGTTATGTCTAAGGTGACAGTATCTTCGGCAAATATAGATGGTCTCATTCTTTCTCGGTCAAAAATAATGAAAAGGTGAAAATGAGTGTGATGAAGTTAATTTTCATTTTTCATTTTAGTTAATTTTTGTGGTGTTGTTTGTAAATAAATTGTTTATGCTTGTAATGTGTTTCCGTAGTGTGAGTGTTGGTTGATAAGGCTATTTTTAGTATACCGGTTTGGTCAGTCAGAGTAGCGGCTGTTTGTCAAGTGTGTGGTCATGTTTTCATGCTGTCCAGCAGGGTCTTTTTTCTTTAGTTAGTCTGGGTAATGGGTAGCAAGAGAGACACACATTTTACTGTGTGGGGATTGATTTCCTCCAGTCGGTAAGCTATTCTTGTGTGAAATATTTGCGAGGTTTCGGGTAAATTTTCTCGTGTATTGTGTTTTCAATTTTGTTGTTAACCAAATCATTTTGTGTAAGGGTTTTAGATTAAGTATTTACTATTTCAGTGCAGAGGGGTTTTACGAAACTAACTGGGCCATATCAGGCAGTATACTCCCAGCGTTCAGAAGGTGCTCGGCGTGAGAATTGGAACACATGAGACCGCGCTGCACATGAGTGTTCCACTTGATGGAATCAGCAATTATTTTGTGGGCCTAGTGTTGGCATTGGTTTGAAGTCGGCGTTATCCAGTATCGTTGTCCAGTGAGATACCTGTGTTTCTGATCCACCTATTCCTTGTTAAACGCAGTTGATGTAAACAGTGCATCGTGACGTCATATATTGCAGCGGAGTCCGTGTGCAACGGAGGTGTGAATTTTATGATTGAGAAAATCTTTACGGATTTTATGTAACATAAACTTGGGTAGACGAGATTCAAAATGGCGAACGCTTCCAAACGTTTGCACACAAACCGACAGTACGCAGAGGGTAGACTTGCTTCGGATCGTCGCCATTTTGACCAAATTTCCAAGTTCCATAGCCATAGGCCTATAGGTATGGTTCTAATTGACTATATAAAATTCCCATTAATACAACTTATATGGAGAGTTCCTTTCTATTTGCACTTTTAAGGTAAAAGCAGAAGAGCGCCTAAGGAGTGGGTGGGTTGGGGGTGGGCATGCTCCCCCGGAAAATAATGAAGGTCTAGCCTTTTTCCGGTAGAAGAGCTACGGTTTTATGGATCCATTAGAAGAAGGCATTTTCGTGTATTTAGGCATTTGCATATACATGCTTACTTGTAAATAAAATTCAAAATAAAATGAAAAAAACAGCTGTACAATATTGTATTTTATAGGCTTAATGCACAAACATATATATATATATATATATATATATATGATTAAAAAATATAGGCCTAGTGATGAAACGATTGTCGATCGCTTTTGGCTCTTTGATTCCAATTATCGATTCTATTTTTCAAAATCGATTGTCGCCCATACACTATTTGATATCTAATCCAATATTTTTCTGACTGCTAAACCCGCTTTTATATCTTGACATGTGAGGAGGAGAGTTGAGAGTAGACTAGACTCCATATTGAAAAGCGACACCAGCTAGTGATTGATTGATTGTATCTAGTTCAACATCTCTCTCAAGAATTTTTCACTCATATGGATACGTCACCATGAAGACCGATAAAGGGCTTCAAATTTAAGCCCCTGCTCGGCACCTACAGCAATTGAGCAGCAAATTGTACACCTACTGTACGTGACATGGGACATCCATTTTAAGGTAGTCTCTGGGGACCAGTGTCATTCGCACCTGATGCCAAACATTTGGCGATGGAACTGTCACTACCTGTTTTAACATTTGGGTCTGTCGTGGCCGGGATTCGAACCCCGGCCTTCTGCATTAGCCAACGACTGTCAACTTTTGGTCAATTGGGAAACCCAAACATTATAGTGCATAAGCTAAATATATTATATCAAACAAGTAATGAAACACAAATTGATATGTAATTCGATCTTCTTTTATTAAAATACATATTAACTTTATCCTTTGAACTCTTAAAATTTTCAACTATTCTATCTAAATCATCTAGAAATGATGCGTCTTTGTCTGACATGTTGTACATAAACTATTCACATTGAACTTAATTTTTAACAAATACACTTTTTTGCCAATTTGTATTATTCAAGTTAAACTGGGGGGAAATTGGTAATTTTTGGGAGCAGTGAGGATTCTGTAATGTGACAATGCTTGCTTTGACATGGGACTTCTGTTTTAGGTCATATCCAAAGACTTTTGAATCTCACTTCTAGATTCCTAGTGTTTAGCAAAGAACAATCACTACCTATGTTTACATTTAATGTTTGACACGGTCATGGTATGAAAAGGGCTCAAAATCATGACCGATCGGTCAACCCAGCACTAACAATGACCAATAGAAATGTGACATCATGTAAAGATAAACTGCATTGACCTGGCGGACCGTATTCGTTTGGTATCTGAGTAATGAAAATGCTAATTTCCAACACAGTAGTGATGCAAAACGTTGTCATTTTTAGCTCACCTGAGCTGAAAGCTGAAGCGAGGTATTCGTCTGTTAATCTTGGCCAGGGAAGTACAAATTTTCATGAAAGCTTTCTGGCATTGTGCAGATTCAAGTTTGTTAAAATCATAGCCCCCACTGAGGATTAAGATGGGGCTACAAAAAAAAGTTTTACAGACCTATTACATCTATAGGGACAATATGTTTAAAACTCTTATTCTTAAGAACCAGGCCTGAAAAGTTCATACATTTACATGAAAACTTCCTCAGATATAGTGCAGATTCAAGTTTGCAGTGCAGATTCAAGTTTGTTAAAAGCATGTACCCCTCTCCCCTCTGGTGTAGGGTGGGGCCACAATAGATGATTGTGGCGCCGGTTGCCTAGTGGTTAGGCTGTCAGACACTCGTGGGTTCGAGTCCTGGCCGCGGCAAGGCCGACGTTGTGTCCTTGGGGAAAACACTTTACATGAATTTCCTCACTCCACCCAAGTGTAAAGGGGGTACCTGGCTATAGACAGTGAAAGATATTGTTAGAATGTTAGTGCTTTCTTTCTGGATCCACATTATTTTAAAAATCCTTCAGGTATTCAGCTTTTCTTTTCAAAACGTTTATCTGCTGCAATCTTGCGAGAAGATATACCATTTTTATCAAGATCAATCACTTTGATTTTTTCAGACAAAGCTAAAACTTTCAGATTTACATTCGGCGAAACCATTTCAACAATTAATGTGTTGAAAATGACAAACAACATTAACAGAGTACAAACTATTTAATTTGAACACAAATCTGTTTTATAGTCAGTGATTTTTCTACATTTTTTTTTTACAAGGGTCCTGTGGCTTTCGAATTGGGGAAAAATTGTCGACATTTCATCGTATATAATTTTTAAATTCATATCAAACATTATTATACCCCATCGCGAACGAAGTTCAGGGGGGTATATAGGAAGCACTCTCTGTCTGTCTGTCTGTCCGTCTGTGCAGATTCGTGTCTCGGCCATAACTTCTTTGTTCTTTGACATAGGCATACCATATTTGGCACACAGGTGGATCACCATGAGACGATGTGTCGAGGTACCTTCATGACCTCTATATGACCTTGACCTCAAGGTGAAAATTAAAGGTTTTTACAATGGATTTGTGTCAGGGTCATGACTTCTTTGTTCTTTGACATAGGCATACCATATTTGACACATGAGTGTATCACCATGAGATGATGTGTCGGGTACCTTCATGACCTCTATATGACCTTGAACTTTGACCTCAGATCAAAATTGAGTATAGGGTTTAGACATAGTCATAACATAAGACATGGGTGTATCATAGGGCTGTCACGGTTCCAAAAATTTTCGGGTCGGGTCGGTTCTAATTTTTAACTTTGGGTTCGGGTATTTCGGTTTGGGTATATATAACTATTTTTAAGAAACTAATATACAGTCAAAATCAAAAACCTTTATTGTATTTTGTCACAATAATTACTCGGGGAGGTGGACTGAGGTTTAGACTCAACATCCATGGTACTAGAAACAGCATTGTCACTTCTACTCGTTTCCATCCATGCTTTCAATGTTTTTTCATTGACGATGTTGCTCCCGTGGCGTATTTTCAATGTGTCTGACATATCTTACATATACTGTCATTATTTACAGTTTTGTCGACAATGCCACCATTTAACAATTAATCAAAATACAGCCACCTTTGAGGATTTTGGCGACATAATGATTCTATTTTAAAAACCAAACCCAAACCGAAATACGGAAAAATGGAACCGAACCCGACCCGAATAACACAACTCGCCGTTTTCGGTTATTTCGGGTACTCGTTACAGCCCTAGTGTATCACCATGAGACCATGTGTCATGTACGTTCATGACCTCTTTACGACCTTGACCTTTGATCTCAAGGTCAAAATTATAGGTTTATACCATGGATTTGTGTTCGGACTATATCTTCCATTTTCTTCAACAAAGGCATACCATATTTTCACACTCAGGAAATAGTTAATTCATACCTATTAACAACACCCTTTGGGAGATTGGGGTAAGTGGGGTGTATTCTTAGTGAGCATTGCACACAGTACCTCTTGTATTATCTTTATTTTACACATCTAATTTCTTTAACCTTCTAAAATTTTCAACAATCTATTCAAATCATTCTCATGACTTTTTGTTAAGTCTTATGTATATAATTCACATCGAATATTTATTTCTTTCAAATACATTTTCCTTTCATAATTTTATTATTGGGAGAAATGCAAGCTAAATTGGGAAAAAAATGGCAATTTTTAGGAGGGGAAAGGGTCGAAATTCGGACACAAAATGGGCCTTAAAAAATCACTGAATAGCTTCAGTTAAACTGACCAGTATTTAATTAACCAAGCAAATACATGTGTGTTTTCAAAACAATCAGCTATCGTCACAGGTGATTAACTCATGTAAAATATCATATGATAAAAAAGCATTGTTGGACAAAGTGGCTGTCTATTACAGAGTAATTATCGTGTTGGGTGAGAAGACATTTGGACTGATTATACTAGAAATCTTGTTAGCCCGAACAATGTTTTTTCGATCCTAAGAATTTTGTGTAATTTTGAATAACTCATTACAACAGAGTATTATTGAAATCTGGAATTATTTTAATTATTGGAATTTATGAGATTGTAGGAAAAATGGTTTCTACCTTAAAACTTGAAAGGTATTAAATATCAAATTTTGATTTTCGATTTTTTCTTTGTGCATGAAGTATTCCAAAAACACTTAACATTCATTAATTTATCATACAGAGTAATCCTTGAAATTACTAGTGGTGACCAATTTTTAATGTTAAATATATATATGAAGAAAAAACTCATTAGTTTTGAAATAGTTAATAAATGAATTATTGAGAATTAATTCATCTATCTTTTATATAGATTTTTTCATATATCAACATCAAACATCAGTACTTAAATGCATGTTGATTTGTTGAATTTATGGTTAAACTTCATTAATTTAATATTATGAATTATAATTTATTGTTAGGCCAAAATAAATGATATGTTTTTTTCTGGTCGCCCGACCAACCCTAAATATATCCACAGACCCTATTAATTTTTCAATTTTCTAATTTCAATTTATCGATGTACGAACTATTACCCGAAATGTCAAGACATTTATTGTAAATGTATATGTATATGTAAATGATGTTAAGAAAGTTCGTTCCATGATTCACATCATGCCTAAACTTATTTATAAACAACTCATATACAAGTTTTTATGTTTTTAATAACCAGACAGTCCACCTTTGTGTTTCAATACATTTTTAATTCTGTTTGGCATTGAATGAATTAAAGAAATCAAATGTTTCTGAGGTATCTCCTTCCATGTACGTTGAAGTCGGCGGCGTAATTGGCTCATTGTTGTTGGGCGCGGATCTTTGTAGGCCTCGCTGTTCAGAATACTCGAAAGATTTTCCATACATTTTAGGTCTGGGGAATTGCCTAGCCATTCTTCTTTCGAAATAAAGTTTGGTAATTTATTTTCACACCAATTTTGTGTTAGGAGGGCAGTGTGAGGTGTCGCTCCATCTTGAACAAACGTAGCGTGTCCTGGATATTGAACTAACTTTCGTTCGTCGATCCTACCACTATTTTTCTGTCGAATCAGAGCAGGTTTTAGTTCTTTTTGAAGAATTTTCTTCACATAATAGTCAGCATTAATAGTTTTGCTGGCTGGAACAATGTGAAGTTTGGACAAACCCTGAACTCCCATCGCACCCCATATCATGACTAGCGCTTGACTTGACCCAGCTTATGTCTGGAATCTCATCTGACTGGGACCCCCATACAACATCGACCTGTCGGTTCGGAACATAAACAAATATTTTGTAGATTCATCACTAAAGATGTAGTTTTCCCAGTCTTCAGCCATCAAATGATTGTGATCACGAGCAAATTTTAATCTCTTTTGCCTCTGTTTTTTTGTCTGTAGTTGATTTCTCGATCTTTTAAATGCCTTCCATTTTTTAACTTTTCGCAAATAATTATAAACAGTTACATGACTTACATTAAAGCCTGAGTTCTTAAGTTCCTTGCTGCGTTTTCTTGTTGATTTTCCTCTTTTGAATTTTATGTTCTCCACTTTTTTCTTTACTACCCCCATTATTTTCGATGGTCGAACGGATCTCGGTTGATCGGTTAGTTGTTTATTTTGCTCTCGCCTTCATCTCCACTTTGTTACCCATCGCTCACTTTTACATAGTTGCTTAGCCACATCCTTCACACTCAATCCTGCATCTAATAAAGCCAAAGCTTTAGCTCGTTCATTAATTGTATCGACACTTGTACAGGACGTCTGCTTTTTCAACGAACTCGGCATATTTATTTCATGTCGTAATATACATCATGTTTACATCACTCCATAGTAACACGAGAGAGTGCACATAGGGAAGGAAACTACAGATATAATGAAAAAAAATTCTAAAGTGTTACCAGTAAAAACATTGTATAACAACTGTAACTATCAGATTTTCATTGATTCGAAGGCAGATATTTATTTTAAAAAAAAAAAATCTTAATATTTTTTTTTAAAAACCTACCTACCAATCTTTTTTTAAAATCAGAGGCGACCTGAAACAAACATATTTTTTTTTGGCCTTACATGTATGTACTTGAATTTGACTAAATTTATATTTATCTTTCACATTTCAAGCACTGAATTTGTTTATTTTGTGAAACTTGGATTTCAGGAAAATTTTCATGCCTGACTATGGTATTTACATTTCATGTTTACATTTCCGGTATAGCCACGTGAAGAAAATAGATATAGTTTTTATGATTCTTATGAGCTTAAATCTTGAAAAAGTTTGGTGTATTCTGTTGACAAATTTCGCTTGTAATTAATATTTTTCTCAGATTGAGAAAATGAAAATTAAAAAAAAAAAATCCTTCCACCTGCCCCATACTTTTCGGTGACCCTGGATGATAATCTACTAAGTTAAAATCGCCTTACTGACAAACAAGTTGATGGTGCAGGGGTTTTAACAGTCTCATTTAAAATCAACACTTTGCAAATTCTACGGTTGTTATAACAATCTAGTTTGCTAATACAACTTATCATTTGGTTAAATGCTGCCTGACTTATTTCATACTGATTGTTAGGCCATTCTTGGCACTCTGATTTTGACTATTAATTATCCTGTTTACCTTCAGATATAGGGCTCACGGTGGGTGTGACTGGTGGACAGGGGGTGTTTACTCCTAGGCACTTGATCCCACCTCTGGAATATCCAGAGCTCTGTGTTTGCCCAATCCTCTATTTTGTGTATAAGATTGATCACTGTTGGTTATCTTCACCTTTCATATAGTATAAGATATGGTTCTGTACTGAAAAGGAGTTACCATGACTTTATTTTCTAATATTCAATTCAAATAAATTGATATATTTCCTACTGAAATAATCATATACAATAATGTTTAATAAAATGAAAGTGTAAAAAAGCTATGGTCTTGTTTATGCATATAACTAATGGTTTGTTTCATTGTAGGAAATTTCCTTCAATATTGCGAAGCAAGAAGCCCTGGATTACATTAATCGGGGGGAAGAAAAGCCAGGATGTATTGTTAAAGAGGTTAACCCTGTGATAGGTGAGCGAAAAGAGAAAAGGAAAGACTGAGACAGAGAGATAAAATTTTCAAGACTACAAGGCTCAAACATGTCCTTTAGTCTTGTATTCTTTTTTAGCCGAGTTGCGTAGCAAATCTCGGCTTTTAAATTCGCGGGCGGTTGGGTGGGCGACATCCACAATTAACCTTTCTGGTCTCTAACTTTAATACTTTTTGTTGCATATTTGAGAGACTTACATAACATGATCACATCCAAAGAGAAAGGTTCCCATTTATTTTGAGGTCAAAAGGTCAAAGGTCAAGGTAACTTTGTCACTAAATGCCATATATTTGAGCTTGTCCGGTCTCTAACTTTCATACTACTTGGGGCATCTTTGTGAAACTTAAATAACATGATAACATCCAAAAGAGGAAGGTTCCTATTTATTTTGAGGTCAAGAGGTCAAAGATCAAGGTCACTTTGTCACTAAATGCCAGAGATTTGAGCTTGTCCGGTCTCTACATGTAACTTTCATACTACTTGGTGCGTCTTTCTTTGTCAGATTTGCATATTTTGATCACATCCAAAAGAGGAAGGTTCCTATTTACTTTGAGGTCCAAAGGTCAGGTTCTCTTTTTCACTATATACTGTAAATTTGAGCTTGTCTCTAACTTTTATACATGTACTTGCTGGTGTTTGTTTATCAGACTTCAAATCCTGATGACATTCAAGATTCATGTTGCTTTTGAAATCCAAAGGCCAAAGGTCAAGGTCACTATCACACGAAATACCTAGTGCGGCCATTCAAAGCTTCATACTTATAAACTATATTAAATATGTGCATGTTTTGACTTTGTGAATGCAAGCGTGCATAATTTTCCAAACTGCAACTCCGCTATCTGCATCAGTGATGCGTTTTAGCGATTATTTTTCTTTTTTTTTTTATGGTCCTACACATTTTGTGCATCAACCATAAGGGGATAAGATTTAATCAATGTGCAACATGAAACCTGATCTTCCACCACCACTTTTGAGGGACAAATGAGGCTCACTTCAGGGGTAACACACTAATATGCACTGATTTGGCTGATTTTCCTTAGCGTCAGAGGCAAATGATAAATAGCTTACACAGATCTGTTAAAAGTTCTCATGTAAATGATGTATGCAAACTGGTTTGTATGTGGGGCAATTGCATTTGCCTCTATCAACAGTAACAATGGGATTCAAACTATTTTCAGGCCATGAGCAGAGCATACCTGACATAGAGGCATAAATCACAAATACATGATTCTATATCAATACCAATGCTTATGGTCAATATATTTTACTTGAGAATAAAAATGACACTCTCATTAGCTGTCAGTTCGGTGTTCAAGATTTTTTTGGTAAAAGTGTGATATTATTTCAAAGAAAGTAAAAAGACTCTTAAGGAAGTAAAATTAAATTTATGTCTCCCTGTACAAAAATTGATTTCTGTGTATATTACTATACATTCAATAGATTTTAATAGAATATTAATCTTACGGGCTACACGAAATTCGTTGCACTCTCGGACATTTCTGATGAAAAATGAGTCTGCCTGATAAAATTTTGTACTATTCCAAACCAAATGTCCTGTACAGGTTTTTTTAGGATTGTTTTTGTTTATAGTATTTCCTATATTATACTACTTCTGTTTTTCAAAATAAACATGTTTGGATTGAAATATAGGCATGGATCAATTCCAGACAAAGTTTAATTCTTAAATCGGGAAGATAAAGACATTTTGCACATTAGAATTTTTTTTTGGTCTACCTGGTAAAGCTAGATTGTTTGCAAGACTGAATGACCTGTTAATTAAATTAAAGATCATATGTGTGGTCCTTCTTTAGTAATGAATAATGATATGTTTAAAGATACAACACTTTCATGCAACAATTAAATTTTCAAGTTTAGAGCTATTATTGCTTTAACATAAAAATACTAATTGAATTTAAGTTCATGTTAAAATCTGTAGTTAAATTTTGTGTGTGCATTTTTTTAAAGAATAAAGCAGCCTTTTATAGATTAGAATAGGACACACTGCACCATTGCAGTGATTCACAGGAAAGCAGTTGTCAGGTGAAGAGTGATGAGTCATTGCATTATAAGTAATTTCTGCAGAAGTATAACTGATTGAAATGGTTTTAGATATTTAAAAAAAAATCTTTACATTATTGAAATCAAAATGATATTTGCTCTTGAGCATAGATCTTACTGTGATTATGTTTGAGGACCTTTGTATGACCCAGTATGTACTAGCTGTAATCACTGTACAACTATATAAACCATCATTCAAATATGAATTTACATTTGAAATAGTGAATATTATGTATTTGAATTTTTTATTTTATTTTAGGCCATCCTAGTCACTTATATTAATGTTGCTATTTTTGTTCATTTTGTGTGTTATGTGTATTGTCCAGAATCCAAAAGTGTCAGCTGGACATAGCTAGACGTACAAGGTATCAGATAAAAGTGACAGAACTTTTATGACTGAATGTACTACTTTGATACTGAACAAGCAACCTCTGATATTTTATTATAAATCTGACTGTTTTAAAACTCATGAATTTCAGTCATAAAACATGTGAAATCCTGGAAAGGGGAGTGGTGGTTAGTTAGAATAATTCAACTGTGTCTCGGGACAGACCCTCTGTAGGAAATTACACTTTTATTTAAGGATAGAACATTCTATCCTAGGGGCAGGGCAATATCTGCCCAAAATTGACCAATTTTCAAAAATCTTCTTCTCAAGAACCACACACATGTAAGGAAAACTAAATGCATAGTGATGTAGAGCAGGAAGGCTTCTACCAAAATTGTAAATTTCATGCTCCCTGGGGTAGGGGTTCTGAACCCAGGGTGGGGCCAAACTTAGTATATAGTGTTATTGTGTAAAACACTTAAATAGTATCTTCTTTAGTGCTATTGATACTAAATTGAAAGTAAATAGAAATTTAAAAAGAACAGGTAGTCCTTTAATAAAATTGTAAATTGGATGATCCCAGAGGTAGGGATTTTGGTATCAGACTGGGGCTAAAATCGTCAGTTATTAAATGTGTAAACAATAGACATTTTTAACTTCTTCTTGATAACTATCATTCCAATTCTCTTCAAACTTGGTATGAAACATATTTGGAACAAGGGGGGCATAAATTGTAAATTTTAGGACTCCAACACTCCTGGGGCCCTAGGGGCAGGGCAATAACTGCCCAAAATTGACCAATTTTAAAAAGCTTCTTCTCAAGAACCACGCACATGTAAGGAAAACTAAATGTATATAGTGATGTAGAGCAGGAAGGCCTCTACCAAAATTGTAAATTTCATGATCCCTGGGGTAGGGGTTCTGACCCCAGGGCAGGGCCAAACTTGGTATATAGTGTTAATGTGTAATACACTTAAATAACATCTTCTTCAGTGCTTTTGATACTAAATTGAAACTAAATGGATAGAGCAGGTAGTCTTACCAAAATTGTAAATTTGATTTTCCCCAGAGTAAGGGTTTTGACCCCAGGGTTGGACCAAACTTAGTAGATATAGTATTTATGTGTAAATTTGCTGATACTGTATAAAATCTAAATGCATACTTGGGAATAGCAGAAAAGGATGTACAAAAAATGGTGAATTTCACAACCCAGGGTTATGACTTTAGGATGAGTCCAAATTAGTAATATATTTTGATGTTTTAATGTTAATACACCTATTATTTAAAGCCTTTCATCAGTGTATGCACTTTTGAAGGCAGTGAAGTTTTAAGAACACATCTTGTTTTATACTGTTGCTGAATATTAGAATTTAGCTTAGATATTCAGAACAGGAAATGTTTTCTAGATTTCATAGCCCATGGAAGTAGTGATACTTTTTCACTAATATTCAGGTGACCGATAAGGCCTGTGGGCCTCTTGTTTTGATCTGTAGTGTTAGAAGACATGATTATGTATCTATTTTATGTAATGATTGATTTGTGTTGCTTTTGTTGTGTTGACACCAACAGAAATGTCAAGTTTAATTGAAAATTTTTAAGTGCAAATAAGTCATGTTTAGAACACTATAGCTCAATAAAAAGCATTAATTGCGACCCCAGTTTTTCTTTTTAATTTTCTAATTTTCCTTCAATGTAGAAAACATAAATACACTTCCCAAAAAAATGACATTACTCCAAATCTTAGGTGCGAACCTCTTTAACAAGATTTTAAACAATAACTATTGGAAAAATAATATTGATTTGCAGAATAATATGACATATTACAACATGGAACTACTTTAAAACAGGTGGAACAATGTATGACATGTTGTACAGCCTCATAAATATGTATATGCAATGATTCAACAGTGTTTTTACGAGATGGACAGCATTTGTCGAAATTCGAACTATATACAACTGAAAGTATTACTCTGAAGATTTCCTCTTTTGAAATGTGTATTGTGCGTATGACAATTTCTTTCTTTGTATTGTAGGAAAAGGATTATTTGCTAATAAAGAATATACTGCAGGAGAATTCATTATGGAATATGCAGGAGAACTAATCAACAGAAAAGAAGGTTTGAAACGTGAAAAATGTTACCCTCTCGAAAAAGGAAGTTACATATACTTCTTTCTTTTCGATAGTAAAAAATTCTGGTATCTGCAATATTTAGCAATATCAAAGTTGAATATTTATGATAAATTTTCTTAAGAAATAAATAAACAAAAAAATGTTATGATAGATATCTTAATGCCTTTCCATTTCACTGTCTTTCAAAAATGTAACTGCACAGAGCTGTACTGCTGTATAATTTAAGGAATAGATATACTGGGTTGTACTGAGCCGGAGACTGAAATGAACAATTTTTCTGGATTTTGTCGTCATTGGCATTAACTGTTCACATTTTTAACCATTGAGCCAACCAGTCTTGGCACAAAATATCTTTATGGTAAGGACTTTCAAGTTCATGCCTTCAAATGAAAGCCAGGCCTCCTTCCAAGGGACCAAGATAATTATGAAATAATAATCAAAGTACTGAAAGTACTGAGAATTGCTAGGCTTGGCTTGTAATGATGCTGTATCAGGGATCAAAATTAACATAACGTTCTTGGCACACTGATTTTGACTGCGGATAACTCCGTTTACCTGATCATGATATGGGGCTCACGGCGAGTGTGACCGGTCAACAGGGGATGCTTACTCCTCCTAGGCAGCTGATCCCACCTCCGGTGTGTTCAGGGGTCCGTGTTTGCCCAACTATCTATTTTGTATTGCTTGTAGGAATTATGGGATTGATCACTGTTCGTTATCTTCACCTTGCGTATGCACGACATTCTGTGACTGGTTAAAAGTATGGCGGACTGACTGCCATTGTTTTAGTCAGTCCGATGGGACTAGTTAATTTTCTAAAGCATCATTTTTGAAAATATACTTATGAAATTTTATACACACATTTGGCATGTTTCCATCTGTAGATATCAGACGAATCTGATTCATAAATATAAATCCCACATTTAAGTGTTACAATATTGTCTGAGGCATATTGAGTTTAATTTCATTTTAATAACATTAACGAAATATGTTTAATTATTTCTGGAAAACTCTGTTGGACTGGTAAAATTTTCTGCGGATTGGTTGAAATTATACCCCATCAGTTCGACTGCACTGGTGACATAAAAAGTTAGCTTCAAGCCCTGTGTATGGATTGCTTTATGGATAACATACTAGTTATGATAGTGCTATTAACATATCAAAAAATGTTCAATAATTTGCTGCAATTGCTAAGTAACGGAAAGAATAAAATATTGGAAGTTTGGAACACTTTTCTAAACAATTATAAATGCATGCTACACTGGTATTTAAGATGGGAATTTCCTTATGAAATATTTTTCATGAAATGGAAAAATGAAAATATTTCATAGTAATCCATATTGTTCTTTGATTTAGTTTGATCCTTACTGTAAAAATGATTTATAACATAATGGGACTGTTAAATTAACGAAATGAACACATTTTGCAGTGATATACATATTATGCATTAAAAGTTTGTTGGAATAAATTTACAAACTCGTTTTTAAATGTGAAGATGCATTATTTTATTAAATGACATCTAAGAAGAAGAGTATTCAGGATTCGACACTAACGCTAGTCCGATAGTCCGAGGCTAGTAAATTTTGTCCCGGACTATCAGAATGTCATTAATAAGTAGTCCGGTGAACTACTAAAAAAAAACACAACCCTGTACAATAAAATAATTGTCGATGTCTTTCTACTTTCGTTTTGTTTCCTATCGTTGTAAATACATAATGGACTAATTTTTAAACGAGCTGTCTAATCTTAACTGTGTCACTTTTGCGCTTAGAATTATAGTTATAAAATGACACAGTGATTCAAGCATACACTATACACTGAACAAAATATGGCGGTTTTTGGGGAACGTCAGTCAAATGAGAGATGTTCAGGAACTTTCTAAGAAAGCATATCAAATGTTCATGGACTTGATGTGAACTCTTAATAAAATTGAAACAGTAAAATGTTTTTTCTGGTGGTTTGATATGAGAATCAGTAAAAATAGAAGCTGAAATTGGGTATCAAATTTTTATTCATTTGTTAATGTTGATCAGCTTGGATGCCACAAACTCTACAAAGCATGGGGGATATGCAAATGATGCAGCACCAGATGATACACAACATAATGCTGTAATGAAATGTGTATCAAATAAAGGAAGACCCCACTTGGCATTGTTTGCGATGAGGAAAATAGCAGCAGGAGAAGAAGTCAGATATGATTATGGTGTCCCAAATCTTCCATGGCGTAGAAAGGTACTTGATTTAAAATTGTACTCAACATATAAATGAAATAATGCATTCTTGTCAAATTTTGATGCCAGCCATCATAGCAATTAAAACATGTTAATTTAAGCAAGTCAGCTAGGCCAAAATAAGAATATTGTGTATTTCCCCTCGCCCGACCAAATCTGAGAATGTCACACCGACCCAAAAGTTTTTATTTTGTTATTTTGGCAAAGTTTTTTGTATTTCCGGAAAATGTCCGGGTCGTCACAGGTACAGATCATTGGACGGTCTCTTAATACAGGTTTGAGTGTACATGTACAATATGTCTATGTTCAGTGATTTGTTAATGAGCAGAAAATTATGTCTCGCCTCTTTCAGGGGGAGACATATTGTTTTTGTACTCTCCGACCATCTGTTTGTCACAAAATCTTGTGAATGCTTCTCCCATTATATGGGTTATCGGATAGACTTGAAAGTTTGTACAATGCTTTATTGCCATTTACAGATGTGCATATTGTAGGGAAAGAAGGATCCAATAAATTATTTTCCTAAAAGTTATAGTAGATCTAAGAGAGTTGGAGGATGTAAAATAGTTTGTGAACACGTCTCCTCCTATATGGGTTATCGGATAGATTTGAAAATTTGTACAATGCTTCATTGCCATTTGTAGATGTGGATATTTGTGGGACGGGAGGATCCAGTTATATTCATAAAAGTTATAGTGGATCTAAAAGGGATGAAGGATGTTAAATAGCTTGTCAACACTTCTACTATGTGGCTTATCTGATAGATTTGAAACTTTGTACAATGCTTCATTGTCATTTGTAGTTGTGCATGTTTGTGGGATGGGAGGATCCAATTATTTTCGTAAAAGTTGTAGTGGATGTAAGAGGGATGGAGGATGATAAAATAGCTTCTGAACGTGTCTCCTCCTATATGGCTTATCCGATAGACTTGAAATTTTCTACAATACTTCAATGCCATTTGCAGATGTGCATATTGTAGGGACAGGAGGATCCAATTGTTTTCCTTAAAGTTATAGTGGATCTGAGGGGTGGAGGGTGTAAAATAGTTTGTGAACACTTCTCCTATGTGGCTTGTGGGAGTTCATAATGTCTATGTTCCTGCTCATGCTTTTTATACGCCCGTCTTAAGATGGGACGTATTATGGTATGGCGTTCATGTCCGTCCGTCTGTCCGTCGGTCTGTTAGCTTTTTCGTGTCCGACCTGTAACTTAAATACTACAAGGCCTAGAATCATCAAACTTTGTCTGTAGATACATCTTGGGTAGAAGGTGTGTCGCACATTAAAACCAGGTCACTGTGACTTTTCATTAAGAAGATATCCGTCTGTCCGTCCATCTGTTAGCTTTTTCGTGTCCGACCCGTAACTTAAATACTACAAGGCCTAGAATCATCAAACTTTGTCTGTAAATACATCTTGGGTAGAAGGTGTGTCGCACATTAAAACCAGGTCACTGTGACTTTTCATTAAGAAGATATGGCCATATATGGCAAAAACTTGTCCGGCTCATAACTAGAAAACTATTAGACCTAGAATCACCAAAATTGGTCAACTAATGCATCTTAAGTAGAAGGTGTGTCGCATCCTACTTTAAGGTCACTGTGACATTTAATTAAGGTGATATCAAAAAAAATGTTTTAATGGGTACAATCTATACTGTTAACAATATGTGACGGGCGTATCATGTGCCGTGGTGGTGCACTTTATTTCTCCATACCATGCAGTACATTAAGGGGAGGAGGTTTCATTTGGAGCACTTCCAATTTGGGGAGCTGGGGAGATATTTGTTTTTTCATCAAAACAATCTCTAGTTTTTAGCTCACCTGAGCTGAAAGCTCAAGTGAGCTTTTCTGATTGTCTGTTGTCCATCGTCTGTCTGTCTGTCCGTCTGTAAACTTTCTACATTTACGACTTCTTCTCCAGAACCACTGAGCCAATTTCATCCAAACTTGGCCAAAAACATCCTTACATGAAGGGCTTTCAAGTTTGTTCAAATGAAGGGCCATGCTCCTTTCAAAGGGGAGATAATCACAAAAATGCAAAAATAGGTTGGAGTCATTTAAAAATCTTTTTTTCAAAAACCACTGGGCCAGAAAAGCTGAATTTTACATGAAGCTTCCTGACATAGTGCAGATTTAAGTATGTTAAAACCATGACCCCTGAGGGTATGATGGGGCCACAATAGTGGATCAAAGTTTTGCACACAAATATATTGGAAAAATCTTTAAAAATCTTCTTTTCAAAAACCACTGAACCAGAAAAGCTGATATTTACATGAAAGCTTTCTGACAGTGCAGATTCAAATTTGTTCAAATCATGCCCCCCCCCCCCCCGGGGGGGGGTATGATGGGGCCACAAGGGGGGATCAAAGTTTTGCATACAAATATAGGAAAATCTTTAAGATTATTCTTCTCAAGAACCATTGAGCCAGAAGAATTGATATTTACATGAAAGCTTTCTGACACAGTGCTGATTTGTTTATTCAAATCATGTCCCCCAGGGTTAGGTTGGGGCCACAATAGGGGATCAAAGTTTTACATAGAAATATATAGGAAAAATCTTTTAAAATCTTCTTCTCAAGAACCAATGAGCTAGAAGAGCTGAACATTATATGAAAGCTTCCTGACATAGTGCAGATTCAAGTTTGTTAAAAGTATGGCCCCCAGGGGTAGGTTGGGTTCACAATAGGGGATCAAAGTTTTACTTACAAATATATAGGGGAAAATCTTTAAAAATCTTCTCAAGAGCCATTGGGCCAAAGAAGTTGACATTTACATGAAAGCTTTCTGACATATTGCAGATTCCAGTTTATAAAAATCATGACCTCTAGGGGTAGGTTGGGGCACAATAGGGACTAAGGTTTTACATGCAAATATATATGGAAATTAAGTCTTCAGATACGGGCCAAGGTGATTCAGATGAGCGATGTGGCCCATGGGCCTCTTGTTTCTAGATTTCGTAGCCCTTGGGATTAGTGCTACTTTTAATACTCTGGTGACCTATAGGGCCTGTGGGCCTCTTGTAAATTGTTAGTTTTTTGTATTCATTAATTGATATTTCATTGCACAGGCTGATGATGTATTACAATGTGAAGCTGAAGGGCAGCACCACGAAAATACATTGGTAAGGAAAACTAGCACCATTTTAATTGTTTTCAGTAGGTTTGGGTATTGCCAGCAAAAACGATTTTGTGATGGGTTGCAATATTTTTAATTTAAAGATTGCAATATATTGCCCTTTTCAAATTCCATTTATGTAACAGGATTTTTTAAAGTAAGTATTGGATAAAATCTTATTGAGTACTTGGTCAGTAACCCCCCCCCCCCAAAAAAAAAAAACCCAAAAACCCACCAAAAATAAAAAAAAAATGTTAAAAATAAACACAGCAAAATTATCTTTTACATCTTCGTATTTGGTGTCCATATTTAAAGAGGATATATAAAAACACAAACATCTAATTCTGGAATAATGCCAGTCTTCACGAACTTGTTGGCCAGTAGGGCCAGTGAACTGTTTAAATTTACTGGCCTGTAGTGAAATTTTCTGGCCCCCAAATTTTCATAGGACATGTTTGGGTCTTTATAACTGATTTTAAAAATCTAATATGCAGTTAAAATCCAAAACCTTTATTGTATTTTGTTACAATAATTACTCGGGGACATGGAATGTGGTTTAGACTCGACATCCATTGTGCTAGAAACAGCATTGTCACTTCTCCTCGTTTCCATTCCATGCTTTCAATTTTTTGTCATTGAAGATGTTGATCTTGTGGCGTATTTTCAATGCGTTTGACATATCTTATGTACTGTCATTGTTTACAGTTTTGTCCAAAATGTCATCATTTGACAATTGATCAAAATACAGCCATCTTGAGGATTTTAACGACATTTCATTTAAACGGATTTCTAATAATGATTCTGGTTTAAAAACCAGTTTGAGACCTGAACCGAAATACGGAAAAATGGAACCGAACCCAACCTGAACAATATATAACCCCCGGTTTTCGGTTATTTTGGGTACCTGTTGCAGTCCTATTCTGATTACATTTTGTATTGTTTCACATTGTACAATTAATACATAAACATTGTATATAACATTCATCCTAGTATTTAATAGGGATGGATGTTGCCAGAAATATTATGTTGTGAAATATTTTGATATGGTGGCATATTGCAATATGTTGGATACAAAATTCTCTCTCTATATTTTTTTGCTTCATGTAATGTGTAGCTCAATTAAACAATTCAGAATCATTAACCACATTACTTCATTTGTCTTCCATTTTGATTAACAAAAATACTAAATCACAAATTGTTTATGTGTCTCATGCAAAGTTTTGTGCCCCAAACATAAATTGTTTTACTGTTTCTCATAATTTTTTAAGATGTGCTGTTTTCATTGAAATACATCATTTTTATTCTTAGTTTTTTTAGGTCACCTGGGTCACTCGGGTGACTAATTGTTATTGGTCTTCGTCCGTCATGTATTGTACGTTATCAATTGAATATTTTGAACTTCTTAATACATGTAATTACCCTTCTAAATCCATTTTATTCAAGCACTTTTAATAAATATTGGGATCACACCAACTGTTGGTAATTCGAGTTGCTCAGTGCATCATTTTTGTTCTTGCAGTTAAAAAAGTGCTCAGTTTTGCTGAAAAGAGTATCAGAAAAAGTCCTGAACAAAATTAGAAAAGGTATGTTAACATTTTTAGACAATAATTGGTTGAATACTGTAAAGGTGAATAGTTTGAGAAGGAGATTCATGAAATTGATGAATAGCTTTGAATCATAACCAAAGTTTTATTTTTATTGCAATTCATCTGTGTATGTTGTCATGCGTCATCCGTTGTGCTCTAGCAATTGGAACATTTCTAACTTTTTGATAACTACCATTCCATTTCTTTTCAAATTTGGCATGAAGCATCTTGGGGACAAGTGCGGCATAAATTGTAAATTTCAGGACTTCTGCACCCCTATAGTGCTAGCCTTAGGGACGGCAAAAACTGCCAAAAATTGACAAATTTTTAAAGGTGCATGTTCTCTACAACTGCATATCTTTAAGAAAAACTAAATGCATAATGATATAGAACAGAAAGTTCTTTACCTAATTTGTAAATTTCATGATCCCTGGGGTAGAGGTTCTGACTCTAGGGCAGGGTCAAACTTGGTTATATAGTGTATATGTGCAAAACATGTAAATGATATTTGCTTTAATGCTATTGATACTAAATGGATGTTTAAAAGGAATTTAACCGGTGATCCTAGGAGTAAGGATTTAGTTCCAGCGTGGAACCAAAATTATTATAGTGATTATTGTCTTTATCATTTGAAGGACTTCTTTAAGTTTACTGATACAGTAACCCCAGGGTTTTGGCTTTAGGATGGGTCCAAATTAGTGATATGGTTTAATGATAATACATATATCATATTAGGAGAATCCTTTCATCAGTGTATGCACTTTTGAGGTCATTGAAGTTTTAAGAACACATCTTGTTTTATGTTGTTGCTGAATATTAGAATTTAGCTTAGATATTCAAAACAAGAATTTTTTTCTAGATTTTTAGCCCTTGGGACTAGTCAGACTTTTCACTAGTAATGAGGTGACTGATAAGGCCTGTGGGCCTCTTGTCTTTAATGTTATTAATACTAAATTGAAACTAAATTTAGAATGAGCAGAAAGCCTTTTACCAACATTGTGAATTTCATAATTCCATGGGTAGGGGTTTTAATATCAGGGTGGGCCAAAATGGTCAGGGATTAAATGTGTTAAGAATTAAACATTTTTAACTTCTTCCTGAGAAATATTGGGCCAAAATGAAATATATGTGTGTTTCATATTTCACTTCCCCCAAAATTAGGTAAGGTATGTTGGCAAAACATTTTATTTTATTTAACCATTTTAGTTTAATCTTGGTTTTTGATACACTTTGAATACATGTCTATATACATTATAATTACCGTTCAAACATTTTGAAGATCAATTGTAGTGAAAATGATTCTTAGAGAAACTCAAACATGAAAAGAAAAAAAATTCCAGTTTGAAAATTGTAGATTTCTATTTTATTTATATTGTCGTCAATACAATATTTAGGGTTGGAAGCAAAAAAGTAGGTAGGGTTGGGAAACTTACTCCAATTCTTTTCAAATTTGGTATGAAGCATCTTTTGATAAGGGGGACATATTTTAAATTTCAGGACTCCTGCACCCCTTAGCCTTAGAGTTAGGGCAAAAGCAGCCAAAAAGTGACAAATTTTAAAGATTATTCTATACAACCGCATATCTTTAAGAAAAACTAAATGCATAGTGATGTAGAGCAGGAAAGCCTCTAACAAAATTGTAAATTTCATGTTCCCCGAGTAGGGTTTTGTACTCCAGGCCAGACCCAAACTTGGTATATATAATATATGTGTATAGTATATGTATAAAACATTTGAATTCATCTTCTTTAATGCTATTGGTACTAAATTGAAACTTAATAGATATTTAGGAGTAGGTAGTCCTTTATCAAAATTAAAAATTCCCATAGGGGTAAAGCCCCTTTCACACATTCATGGATGAGATGCTGGATCATCCAGGATCGTCAATCCGTAATGGTCCACGACAATCTGCCATTACCGTGTACACACCATATATGCATTCGGCATCATCCGGGACCATCCGGCATGGTCAAGCCAAACCAGAAAAAAAAAATTAAACATATGTTTAATTTTTCCCCGGATCGTCCCGGAAGAAAAGCATGCGTATTGATCCGTTTAGGTTCCGTACACATCCTTGTATCAACCGAGGGGTCCATGTATCCACCAAAGTATCTGTGTAAAGCCTGGGGTACTCCTTGTACGAAACATTTCTGCTGTAGAACACGGATGTCTACGGACTGTCCATGGATTGTTCCCTGAAACTACACATACAGTCACGATGTGAACACGGCAAAGGTACACATAATAGACAGTTGACACGGACACCACTGGTGTCAACACGGTGTGTTCCTGAAGCTGCCGGATTGATTACGTTCTGTACATGGATGTACACGGTGGGGCTATGGTTGATCCTGGCAGTGGACAGATGATGTCTCCAGCAGTTATTCTATTTTCACCCTCGCTACAAGACGTTTGACTATAAAATACATTCTGACTACTGCAGCCACCATGCCACCTAAAAGAAGGACAATCGAGAAGGGCAAGGTTGCCATAAAAAAGTGAATGAGTTGTATTGCCAGCCCTATCATGAACGGCTGATTCAGATGTCCCCAGAGCTAATCCACCTGAACTAAATCATTCAAATAGCCAACCAGAGACACAATACATCATACAGGGACCCTCAGCACAAGACGTTCTTCATGAGGCAGCACCCAGTGATGCAGTAGTTGCTGATGTAGAAGAGAAAGCTAGAGATACACAGATGAAGAGGAAAGAAGAGACAACCTTTAAACCTGACAGAGGAACAGGAGGAAGACGTGGTAGATTGGTACAGGGAACACGAGATCCTGTACAACAAGAGTATAAAGATATACAAGCAAAGACTTTTTTGTTTGAGAACGGTGTTCGAGCTGTGGCGAATTTTTTTTCAAAAATGGCGAAAAAAAAATTAAAGTGGCGAAAATCCCTCTTTGCAATAGTTTGTATTTTAAAATTTGTCATGTGTTTTCCTTTGTCAGCGACACAGTATCACCTGTTTGTTTATGCAGTCAAAATATGTTTACTCAGTCAACGCGTGCGACCGGAAATCTCGCGTCGCTCCAGTCCACACAGAGCTGGTCATGAAGACCAGATAATAGTCTCAGGTAATCTATGGCTGCAAAAAAGTCGGTGATTATATAATAAAGTACATCGGACAGCTGTGTACCCTGCTGTGGTCAATTGTTTAACATTTAAAATCTTATTCATTATCGTGTTATCAGCTCCACATTAATGTCAATTCTTAACCACAGAACTGACCGGTATTATTGTGTATAATGTATATACATTAATTGTTTGTTTTTGCAGCCAAGCTCGTTGATTACAATATCTTAATTTTGATGTGTTTGATTTTAGTTCGAATATTTCATTAACAATGCGGTCGGTCACCATTGATATGGATGTAGCAATTTTGATAATTTTCTTTGAAGTTCGGTGGGCAACAGCATAAAGATGCTAAGGCCAAAAATAAAAATTGATTTGTTTGATGTACTCCGACCGACCCGTGAAAATCGCACCATCCCAATCATTTTTTCAGTACTTTTATTTTTTTTTTATTTAGTTTCCAGGGAAATAGACATTTTTTCATTTTAAAGGTTTATATTCTCTAAGAAACTTTTTTGATGAATGTGTTATAGCAATAATTATTAAATCTGTCTTGTCCAATGTTTAATGAAAACATCAATAAATTTCTAAGTCTGCGTTTTTATGACAATAATCATTTTTTTCGATACTGCAAAAAAAAAATACCTACCTACCTACCCACCTTGAAAAATGTGGGTCGGAGTACATGAAACAAAAATATTTTTAATGATGGCCTAATCTCATAAGACTATGCACCCCGTTCTATTTTGATCCTAAACTTGTAGCTTCTGACCCCAGTCAGTCTAAAATTAAAGAAAAATATCTATGTTTGGCTTTACAGTCAACCCCACCGGCTCAAACATCTGATTTTGTCCAAATTGCAAAATCTACCATACCAAAACGGAAATTTAATAGGGAATGGTTGAGACGACTCTAAATTGGGCTTGATGTTTTGTGACATCTGCATTTCGGACAATGTAGACAATGTTTTCACTGAGGGGTGTAGCATCATGAAGTTTATATTTATATGATTTATTACCTGATTTTTGATTTCCACAATAAAATTTAATTATCAAACAAATCAACTTCTTATTATTTCAAAAAGAAGTGTTTAGGTATGATAGCTGGATATGATTAAGTAATGTAACTGATTCCAAATGCTAAAATCAGTGTAATGAATAAAATAATATGATAGAAATAATTGTATAGCATGAGATTATCTGCGCCGCGCCGCACCCCGCAAAAGTGGCGAAAGGGAATTTTGGTCCAGTGGGAGCACTGTTTGAGAAGACATCAGACATAGTAGGGTTCTTGAGCCTAAGGATATTGTGCAACACGCAACTAGCAAGTATTATGGTGCTTACTCTATCCGGACTTTGAGGCATTGTTGTTAAAAAGGCACCTGAATCTGGAAGCCAGAAGTGCAAATGTATTTCAATCACCCGTTGAGTTCTTAGTAGTCTGTAATTGAAAACTCGCTCTTCCACTGACATATTTCTGTGAAGCATAGGTTTCATCATCCGGGGTTTAAAGCAAACGCATCATCCCAACGACAAAACACGGCATGAGGCAGGGGAGCTGGTTCTGGTAGTCCAATAGTTCCATTTCCAAAAGCTTCCTTTAATTCTGTCTCACTAAAGACTCCAGCATCTGAGCCTGCACCGCTAGCACCAATATCAACATAGAAATACTTATAATCAGCATCAACTAAAGCCAGGAAAATGATGAAATGAAACCCCTTATAGTTGTAGTAGAGTGACCCTGCTCTCATTGTACATCTAATTGCAATGTGCTTCCCATCAATTGCTCCTATATAATGGGGAAAGTTCCACCGCTGCGGTGGCCGAAAGGTTAGAGCGTTCTCCCCGCATGCGGAAGGCTGGGGTTCGAATCCCGGCAGCGACAAACCTATGTCGTTAAAACAGGTAGTGACAGTTCCATCGTCAAACACTCGGCATCAGGTGTGAATGCCACAGGTCCTCGGAGATGACCATAAAAACGGATGTCCCATGTCACAGTAGGTGGGGCACGCTAAAGAACCCTCACTTCTCAATGACCGTAAGCGCCGAGCATAGGCCTAAATTTGAAGCCCTTCACCGGTCTTAGTGATGTCTCCACATGAGTGAAAAATTCTCAAGCGAGACGTGAAGCAAAAATCAATCAATCAATTAATCCATCTGTTGTTAAATCCTTTAACCACTTCTGCGAAGCTTCAGTCATTACTTTTAATTAGTTCAGTCATTACTTGTTCATACTGTCCATAGAGTGGTCTTCTGAGAAGCCAAGGTTTAACCCATATACACCTCTTCTTTCTTCTCCATATTTTAGTCGTTTGTCTTCCCAAATTATAACTTCATGCTGAACAAATTAAAGCATGTAATTTAGATCTTGTGACATAAGAAAAATTAAAAGTGCATTTGACTCCTTACGACCTTGTACAGACCTTGATCTGTGCTACTACACCTCCAAAATGTTTCGTTCTGTGCAAACCGTCCACCATTCCGTGCAGACCGTTCAGCTTTTCGTTCAAACCGTTCACCGTACCTTGCAAACCGTTCAGCGTTTCGCGCAGACCGTTCACCGTTCCGTGCTAATCGTTTTGTGCAAGAATCGTTCCATGCTTGATCAAGCCGCGCCCATAGAAACGTGCAGATCATTCAAACCATGCCCTTAGAAACGTGTAGACTGTGCAAGTCATGTAGGGGAGGTAAACATTGTTGGAAATTATTTCAAAATGTCTCTTAAGTCGGGGTTTCAAAAGTGAAAATCAGCAAATAATCGAGAGAAAAAACTGTAAATAATTGTTTATTATAAAATCACGAGACAGAGAAAAATCCGATACCATTTTATCACACTTGGTAGTTTCTAGCAAGTCCAGAAACATGTAGATATCAGCCTGCGGTAGTTTTTGTTAAATAACGGAATAATTTATTTGTCTTGTTACATTTATATGATCAAGTTTCTCTTTTTAGATAAAAGATATTCAAAATTGTTTATCGGAACTGTCTGCTTAATGCAAAAATGTATAACTTGTTTATTCCACGCAAATTTCAAGACATCGTCTTATCGAAGGTGACAGGTTCTTATTGACTGGCTAATACGATGTCTGAATACCTCCTCCCCCTACCTCCCCCCCCCAAGTTAAAAAAATATTCATTTACTTTTTATCCAATGTGTTCAAAAGTTATTAAAAATTAACGGATAATGGCAAAAATCAGAAATCCTATAAAAATAATTAACGACTTTAAGGCTTAATAAAAAATTAACGGCTAATGGCAAAAATAGTTCTTCTAATGGCAAAAAGTGCTACATGTCAGAGCTCTTCAAATCTGTATTAATATTTATCATGGGGGGTGAGGTTAAGAAGTTATTCCGTGAAAACCTCACCCAGCCGGAACTAATTTCGTGTTTATGCAACAGAAATCCTATCAAAATAATTAACGACTTTAAGGCTTAATAAAAAAATTAATGGCTAATGGCAAAAATCAGAAATCCTATAAAAATAATTAACGACTTAAAGGCTTCATAAAAAATTAACGGCTAATGGCAAAAATATTTCTTCTAATAGCAAAAAGTGCTACATGTCAGAGCTCTTTAATCTGTATTAATATTTATAATGGAGGGTGAGGATAAGAAGTTATCCCGTGAAAACCTCACCCAGCCGGAACTACTTTCGTGTTTATGCATCAGAAATCCTATAAAAATAATTAACGACTTTAAGCTTAATGAAAAATTAACAGCTAATGGCAAAAATATTTCTTCTAATGGCAAAAAGTGCTACATGTCAGAGCTGTTCAAATCTGTATTAATATTTATCATGGGGGTGAGGTTAAGAAGTTTTCCCGTGCAAACCTCACCCAGCCGGAACTACTTTCGTGTTTATGCATCAGAAATCCTATAAAAATAATTAAGGATTTTAAGGCTTAATAAAAAATTAATGGCTAATGGCAAAAATCAGAAATCCTATAAAAATAATTAACGACTTTAAGGCTTAATAAAAAATTAACGGCTAATGGCAAAAATATTTCTTCTAGTGACAAAAAGTGCTACATATCAGAGCTCTTCAAATCTGTATTAATATTTATCATGGGGGTTGAGGTTAAGAAGTTATCCCGTGAAAACATCACCCAGACGGAAATATTTTCGTGTTTATGCATCAGAAATCCTATAATAATAATTAACAACGTTAAGGCTTAATAAAAAAAATAACAGCTAATGGCAAAAATATTTCTTCTAATGGCAAAAAGTGCTACATGTCAGAGCTCTTCAAATCTGTATTAATATTTATCATGGGGGTGAGGTTAAGAAGTTATCCCGTGAAAACCTCATCCAGCCGGAACTACTTTCGTGTTTATGCGTCAGAAATTCTATAAAAATAATTTACGACTTTAAGAATAATAAGAAATTAATGGCTAATGGCAAAAATCAGAAATCCTATAAAAATAATTAACGACTTTAAGACTTAATAAAAAATTAACGGCTAATGGCAAAAATATTTCTTCTAATGGCAAAAAGTGCTACATGTCAGAGCTCTTCCAATCTGTATTAATATTTATCATGGGGGGTAAGGTTAAGAAGTTATCCCGTGAAAACCTCACCCAGACGGAACTACTTTCGTGTTTATGCATCAGAAATCCTATAAAAATAATAAACGACTTTAAGGCTTAATAAAAATTTAACGGCTAATGGCAAAAATATTTCTTCTAATGACAAAAAGTGCTACATGTCAGAGCTCTTCAAATCTGTATTAATATTTATCATGGGGGGTGAGGTTAAGAAGTTTTCCCGTACAAACTTCACCCAGCCGGAACTACTTTCGTGTTTATGCATAAGAAATCCTATCAAACTAATTAAGGACTTTAAGGCTTAATAAAAAAATAATGGCTAATGGCAAAAATCAGAAATCCTATAAAAATAATTAACGACTTTAAGGCTTAATAAAAAATTAACGGTTAATGGCAAAAATATTTCTTCTAGTGACAAAAAGTGCTACATGTCAGAGCTCTTCAAATCTGTATTAATATTTATCATGGGGGTTGAGCTTAAGAAGTTATCCCGTGAAAACATCACCCAGACGGAAATATTTTCGTGTTTATGCATCAGAAATCCTATAATAATAATTAACAACGTTAAGGCTTAATAAAAAATTAACGGCTAATGGCAAAAATATTTCTTTTAATGGCAAAAAGTGCTACATGTCAGAGCTCTTCAAATCTGTATTAATATTTATCATGGGGGGTGAGGTTAAGAAGTTATCCCGTGAAAACCTCATCCAGCCGGAACTACTTTCGTGTTTATGCGTCAGAAATTCTATAAAAATAATTTACGACTTTAAGAATTAATAAAAAATAAACGGCTAATGGAAAAAATCAGAAATCCTATAAAAATAATTAACGACTTTAAGGCTTAACAAAAAAATAACGGCTAATGGCAAACATATTTCTTCTAATGACAAAAAGTGCTACATGTCAGAGCTCTTCAAATCTGTATTAATATTTATCATGGGGGGTGAGGTTAATAAGTTATCCCGTGAAAACCTCACCCAGCCAGATATACTTTCGTGTTTATGCATCAGAAATCCTATAAAAATAAAAAAACGACTTTAAGGCTTATTAAAAAATTAACGGCTAATGGCAAAAATATTTCTTCTAATGGCAAAAAGTGCTACATGTCAAAGCTCTTCAAATCTGTATTACTATTTATCATGAGGGGTGAGGTTAAGAAGTTATCCCCTGAAAACCTCACCCAGTCGGAACTACTTTCGTGTTTATGCATCAGAAATCCTATAAAAATAATTAACGACTTTAAGGCTTAATAAAAAATTAACGGCTAATGGCAAAAATATTTCTTCTAATGGCAAAAAGTGCTACATGTCAGAGCTCTTCAAATCTGTATTAATATTTATCATGGGGGGTGAGGTTAAGAAGTTATCCCGTGAAAACCTCACCCAGCCGGAACTACTTTGATGTCTATGCATCAGACATCCTATAAAAACAATTAACAATTTAAGGCTTAATAAAAAAATAACAGCTAATGGCAAAAATATTTCTTCTAATGGCAAAAAGTGCTACATGTCAGAGCTCTTCAAATCTGTATTAATATTTATCATGGGGGGTGAGGTTAAGAAGTTATCCCGTGAAAACCTCACCCACCCGGAACTACTTTCGTGTTTATGCATCAGAAATCCTATAAAAATAATAACGACTTTAAGGCTTAATAAAAAATTAACGGCTAATGGCAAAAATATTTCTTCTAATGACAAAAAGTGCTACATGTCAGAGCTCTTCAAATCTGTATTAATATTTATCATGGGGGGTGAGGTTAATAAGTTATCCCGTGAAAACCTCACCCAGCCAGATATACTTTCGTGTTTATGCATCAGAAATCCTATAAAAATAAAAAAACGACTTTAAGGCTTATTAAAAAATTAACGGCTAATGGCAAAAATATTTCTTCTAATGGCAAAAAGTGCTACATGTCAAAGCTCTTCAAATCTGTATTACTATTTATCATGAGGGGTGAGGTTAAGAAGTTATCCCCTGAAAACCTCACCCAGTCGGAACTACTTTCGTGTTTATGCATCAGAAATCCTATAAAAATAATTAACGACTTTAAGGCTTAATAAAAAATTAACGGCTAATGGCAAAAATATTTCTTCTAATGGCAAAAAGTGCTACATGTCAGAGCTCTTCAAATCTGTATTAATATTTATCATGGGGGGTGAGGTTAAGAAGTTATCCCGTGAAAACCTCACCCAGCCGGAACTACTTTGATGTCTATGCATCAGACATCCTATAAAAACAATTAACAATTTAAGGCTTAATAAAAAAATAACAGCTAATGGCAAAAATATTTCTTCTAATGGCAAAAAGTGCTACATGTCAGAGCTCTTCAAATCTGTATTAATATTTATCATGGGGGGTGAGGTTAAGAAGTTATCCCGTGAAAACCTCACCCACCCGGAACTACTTTCGTGTTTATGCATCAGAAATCCTATAAAAATAATAACGACTTTAAGGCTTAATAAAAAATTAACGGCTAATGGCAAAAATATTTCTTCTAATGACAAAAAGTGCTACATGTCAGAGCTCTTCAAATCTGTATTAATATTTATCATGGGGGGTGAGGTTAAGAAGTTTTCCCGTGCAAACTTCACCCAGCCGGAACTACTTTCGTGTTTATGCATAAGAAATCCTATCAAACTAATTAAGGACTTTAAGGCTTAATAAAAAAATAATGGCTAATGGCAAAAATCAGAAATCCTATAAAAATAATTAACGACTTTAAGGCTTAATAAAAAATTAACGGTTAATGGCAAAAATATTTCTTCTAGTGACAAAAAGTGCTACATGTCAGAGCTCTTCAAATCTGTATTAATATTTATCATGGGGGTTGAGCTTAAGAAGTTATCCCGTGAAAACATCACCCAGACGGAAATATTTTCGTGTTTATGCATCAGAAATCCTATAATAATAATTAACAACGTTAAGGCTTAATAAAAAATTAACGGCTAATGGCAAAAATATTTCTTTTAATGGCAAAAAGTGCTACATGTCAGAGCTCTTCAAATCTGTATTAATATTTATCATGGGGGGTGAGGTTAAGAAGTTATCCCGTGAAAACCTCATCCAGCCGGAACTACTTTCGTGTTTATGCGTCAGAAATTCTATAAAAATAATTTACGACTTTAAGAATTAATAAAAAATAAACGGCTAATGGAAAAAATCAGAAATCCTATAAAAATAATTAACGACTTTAAGGCTTAATAAAAAAATAACGGCTAATGGCAAACATATTTCTTCTAATGACAAAAAGTGCTACATGTCAGAGCTCTTCAAATCTGTATTAATATTTATCATGGGGGGTGAGGTTAATAAGTTATCCCGTGAAAACCTCACCCAGCCAGATATACTTTCGTGTTTATGCATCAGAAATCCTATAAAAATAAAAAAACGACTTTAAGGCTTATTAAAAAATTAACGGCTAATGGCAAAAATATTTCTTCTAATGGCAAAAAGTGCTACATGTCAAAGCTCTTCAAATCTGTATTACTATTTATCATGAGGGGTGAGGTTAAGAAGTTATCCCTTGAAAACCTCACCCAGTCGGAACTACTTTCGTGTTTATGCATCAGAAATCCTATAAAAATAATTAACGACTTTAAGGCTTAATAAAAAATTAACGGCTAATGGCAAAAATATTTCTTCTAATGGCAAAAAGTGCTACATGTCAGAGCTCTTCAAATCTGTATTAATATTTATCATGGGGGGTGAGGTTAAGAAGTTATCCCGTGAAAACCTCACCCAGCCGGAACTACTTTGATGTCTATGCATCAGACATCCTATAAAAACAATTAACAATTTAAGGCTTAATAAAAAAAAATAACAGCTAATGGCAAAAATATTTCTTCTAATGGCAAAAAGTGCTACATGTCAGAGCTCTTCAAATCTGTATTAATATTTATCATGGGGGGTGAGGTTAAGAAGTTATCCCGTGAAAACCTCACCCACCCGGAACTACTTTCGTGTTTATGCATCAGAAATCCTATAAAAATAATAACGACTTTAAGGCTTAATAAAAAATTAACGGCTAATGGCAAAAATATTTTTTCTAATAGCAAAAAGTGCTACATGTCAGAGCTCTTCAAATCTGTAGTAATATTTATCATAGGGGGTGAGGTTAATAAGTTATCCCGTGAAAACCTCACCCAGCCGGAACTACTTTCGTGTTTATGCATCAGAAATCCTATAAAAATAATTAAGGACTTTAAGGCTTAATAAAAAATTAATGGCTAATAGCAAAAATCAGAAATCCTATACAAATAATTAACAACGTTAAGGCTTAATAAAAAATTAACGGCTAATGGCAAAAATATTTCTTCTAATGGCAAAAAGTGCTACATGTCAGAGCTTTTCAAATCTGTATTAATATTTATCATGGGGGGTGAGGTTAAGAAGTTATCCCGTGAAAATATCATCCAACCGGAACTACTTTCGTGTTTATGCGTCAGAAATTCTATAAAAATAATTTACGACTTTAAGAATTAATAAAAAATAAACGGCTAATGGAAAAAATCAGAAATCCTCTAAAAATAATTAACGAATTTAAGGCTTAATAAAAAATTAACGGCTAATGGCAAAAATATTTCTTCTAATGGCAAAAAGTGCTACATGTCAGAGCTCTTCAAATCTGTATTAATATTTATCATGGGGGGTGAGGTTAAGAAGTTATCCCGTGAAAACCTCATCCAGCCGGAACTACTTTCGTGTTTATGCGTCAGAAATTCTATAAAAATAATTTATGACTTTAAGAATTAATAAAAAATAAACGGCTAATGGAAAAAATCAGAAATCCTATAAAAATAATTAACGAATTTAAGGCTTAATAAAAAATTAACGGCTAATGGCAAACATATTTCTTCTAATGGCAAAAAGTGCTACATGTCAGAGCTCTTCAAATCTGTATTAATATTTATCATGGGGGTGAGGTTAAGAAGTTATCCCGTGAAAACCTCACCCATCCGGAACTACTTTCGTGTTTATGCATCAGAAATCCTATAAAAATAATAACGACTTTAAGGCTTAATAAAAAATTAACGGCTAATGGCAAAAATATTTCTTCTAATGGCAAAAAGTGCTACATGTCAGAGCTCTTCAAATCTGTATTAATATTTATCATGGGGGTGAGGTTAAGAAGTTATCCCGTGAAAACCTCACCCATCCGGAACTACTTTCGTGTTTATGCATCAGAAATCCTATAAAAACAATTAAAGACTTTAAGGCTTAATGAAAAATTAACAGCTAATGGCAAAAATATTTCTTCTAATGGCAAAAAGTGCTACATGTCAGAGCTGTTCAAATCTGTATTAATATTTATCATGGGGGTGAGGTTAAGAAGTTTTCCCCTGCAAACCTCACACAGCCGGAACTACTTTCGTGTTTATGCATCAGAAATCCTATAAAAATAATTAAGGACTTTAAGGCTTAATAAAAAATTAATGGCTAATGCAAAAATCAGAAATCCTATAAAAATAATTAACGACTTTAAGGCTTAATTAAAAATTTACGGTTAAAGGCAAAAATATTTCTTCTAGTGACAAAAAGTGCTACATGTCAGAGCTCTTCAAATCTGTATTAATATTTATCATGGGGGTTGAGGTTAAGAAGTTATCCCGTGAAAACATCACCCAGACGGAAATATTTTCGTGTTTATGTATCAGAAATCCTATAATAATAATTAACAACGTTCAGGCTTAATAAAAAATTAACGGCTAATGGCAAAAATATTTCTTCTAATGGCAAAAAGTGCTACATGTCAGAGCTCTTCAAATCTGTATTAATATTTATCATGGGGGGTGAGGTTAAGAAGTTATCCCGTGAAAACCTCATCCAGCCGGAACTACTTTCGTGTTTATGCGTCAGAAATTCTATAAAAATAATTTACGACTTTAAGAATTAATAAAAAATAAACGGCTAATGGAAAAAATCAGAAATCCTATAAAAATAATTAACGACTTTAAGGCTTAATAAAAAAATAACGGCTAATGGCAAACATATTTCTTCTAATGACAAAAAGTGCTACATGTCAGAGCTCTTCAAATCTGTATTAATATTTATCATGGGGGGTAAGGTTAATAAGTTATCCCGTGAAAACCTCACCCAGCCAGATATACTTTCGTGTTTATGCATCAGAAATCCTATAAAAATAAAAAAACGACTTTAAGGCTTATTAAAAAATTAACGGCTAATGGCAAAAATATTTCTTCTAATGGCAAAAAGTGCTACATGTCAAAGCTCTTCAAATCTGTATTACTATTTATCATGAGGGGTGAGGTTAAGAAGTTATCCCGTGAAAACCTCACCCAGTCGGAACTACTTTCGTGTTTATGCATCAGAAATCCTATAAAAATAATTAACGACTTTAAGGCTTAATAAAAAATTAACGGCTAATGGCAAAAATATTTCTTCTAATGGCAAAAAGTGCTACATGTCAGAGCTCTTCAAATCTGTATTAATATTTATCATGGGGGGTGAGGTTAAGAAGTTATCCCGTGAAAACCTCACCCAGCCGGAACTACTTTGATGTCTATGCATCAGACATCCTATAAAAACAATTAACAATTTAAGGCTTAATAAAAAAATAACAGCTAATGGCAAAAATATTTCTTCTAATGGCAAAAAGTGCTACATGTCAGAGCTCTTCAAATCTGTATTAATATTTATCATGGGGGGTGAGGTTAAGAAGTTATCCCGTGAAAACCTCACCCACCCGGAACTACTTTCGTGTTTATGCATCAGAAATCCTATAAAAATAATAACGACTTTAAGGCTTAATAAAAAATTAACGGCTAATGGCAAAAATATTTTTTCTAATAGCAAAAAGTGCTACATGTCAGAGCTCTTCAAATCTGTAGTAATATTTATCATAGGGGGTGAGGTTAATAAGTTATCCCGTGAAAACCTCACCCAGCCGGAACTACTTTCGTGTTTATGCATCAGAAATCCTATAAAAATAATTAAGGACTTTAAGGCTTAATAAAAAATTAATGGCTAATAGCAAAAATCAGAAATCCTATACAAATAATTAACAACGTTAAGGCTTAATAAAAAATTAACGGCTAATGGCAAAAATATTTCTTCTAATGGCAAAAAGTGCTACATGTCAGAGCTCTTCAAATCTGTATTAATATTTATCATGGGGGGTGAGGTTAAGAAGTTATCCCGTGAAAACCTCATCCAGCCGGAATTACTTTCGTGTTTATGCGTCAGAAATTCTATAAAAATAATTTACGACTCTAAGAATTAATAAAAAAATAAACGGTTAATGGAAAAAATCAGAAATCCTATAAAAATAATTAACGACTTTAAGGCTTAATAAAAAATTAACGGCTAATGGCAAACATATTTCTTCTAATGACAAAAAGTGCTACATGTCAGAGCTCTTCAAATCTGTATTAATATTTATAATGGGGGGGTGAGGTTAAGAAGTTATCCCGTGAAAACCTCACCCAGCCAGAAATACGTTCGTGTTTATGCATCAGAAATCCTATAAAAATGAAAAACGACTTTAAGGCTTATTAAAAAATTAACGGCTAATGGCAAAAATATTTCTTCGAATGGCAAAAAGTGCTACATGTCAAAGCTCTTCAAATCTGTATTAATATTTATCATGGGGGGTGAGGTTAAGAAGTTATCCCGTGAAAACCTCATCCAGCCGGAACTACTTTCGTGTTTATGCGTCAGAAATTCTATAAAAATAATTTACGACTTTAAGAATTAATAAAAAATAAACGGCTAATGGAAAAAATCAGAAATCCTATAAAAATAATTAACGACTTTAAGGCTTAATAAAAAAATAACGGCTAATGGCAAACATATTTCTTCTAATGACAAAAAGTGCTACATGTCAGAGCTCTTCAAATCTGTATTAATATTTATCATGGGGGGTAAGGTTAATAAGTTATCCCGTGAAAACCTCACCCAGCCAGATATACTTTCGTGTTTATGCATCAGAAATCCTATAAAAATAAAAAAACGACTTTAAGGCTTATTAAAAAATTAACGGCTAATGGCAAAAATATTTCTTCTAATGGCAAAAAGTGCTACATGTCAAAGCTCTTCAAATCTGTATTACTATTTATCATGAGGGGTGAGGTTAAGAAGTTATCCCGTGAAAACCTCACCCAGTCGGAACTACTTTCGTGTTTATGCATCAGAAATCCTATAAAAATAATTAACGACTTTAAGGCTTAATAAAAAATTAACGGCTAATGGCAAAAATATTTCTTCTAATGGCAAAAAGTGCTACATGTCAGAGCTCTTCAAATCTGTATTAATATTTATCATGGGGGGTGAGGTTAAGAAGTTATCCCGTGAAAACCTCACCCAGCCGGAACTACTTTGATGTCTATGCATCAGACATCCTATAAAAACAATTAACAATTTAAGGCTTAATAAAAAAATAACAGCTAATGGCAAAAATATTTCTTCTAATGGCAAAAAGTGCTACATGTCAGAGCTCTTCAAATCTGTATTAATATTTATCATGGGGGGTGAGGTTAAGAAGTTATCCCGTGAAAACCTCACCCACCCGGAACTACTTTCGTGTTTATGCATCAGAAATCCTATAAAAATAATAACGACTTTAAGGCTTAATAAAAAATTAACGGCTAATGGCAAAAATATTTTTTCTAATAGCAAAAAGTGCTACATGTCAGAGCTCTTCAAATCTGTAGTAATATTTATCATAGGGGGTGAGGTTAATAAGTTATCCCGTGAAAACCTCACCCAGCCGGAACTACTTTCGTGTTTATGCATCAGAAATCCTATAAAAATAATTAAGGACTTTAAGGCTTAATAAAAAATTAATGGCTAATAGCAAAAATCAGAAATCCTATACAAATAATTAACAACGTTAAGGCTTAATAAAAAATTAACGGCTAATGGCAAAAATATTTCTTCTAATGGCAAAAAGTGCTACATGTCAGAGCTCTTCAAATCTGTATTAATATTTATCATGGGGGGTGAGGTTAAGAAGTTATCCCGTGAAAACCTCATCCAGCCGGAATTACTTTCGTGTTTATGCGTCAGAAATTCTATAAAAATAATTTACGACTCTAAGAATTAATAAAAAAATAAACGGTTAATGGAAAAAATCAGAAATCCTATAAAAATAATTAACGACTTTAAGGCTTAATAAAAAATTAACGGCTAATGGCAAACATATTTCTTCTAATGACAAAAAGTGCTACATGTCAGAGCTCTTCAAATCTGTATTAATATTTATAATGGGGGGGTGAGGTTAAGAAGTTATCCCGTGAAAACCTCACCCAGCCAGAAATACGTTCGTGTTTATGCATCAGAAATCCTATAAAAATGAAAAACGACTTTAAGGCTTATTAAAAAATTAACGGCTAATGGCAAAAATATTTCTTCGAATGGCAAAAAGTGCTACATGTCAAAGCTCTTCAAATCTGTATTACTATTTATCATGAGTGGTGAGGTTAAGAAGTTATCCCATGAAAACCTCACCCAGCCGGAACTACTTTCGTGTTTATGCATCAGAAATCTTATAAAAATAATTAACGACTTTAAGGCTTAATAAAAAATTAACGGCTAATGTCAAAAATATTTCTTCTAATGGCAAAAAGTGCTACATGTCAGAGCTCTTCAAATCTGTATTAATATTTATCATGGGGGTGAGGTTAAGAAGTTATCCCGTGAAAACCTCACCCAGCCGGAACTACTTTGATGTCTATGCATCAGACATCCTATAAAAATAATTAACGACTTTAAGGCTTAATAAAAAAATAACAGCTAATGGCAAAAATATTTCTTCTAATGGCAAAAAGTGATACATGTCAGAGCTCTTCAAATCTGTATTAATATTTATCATGGGTTGTGAGGTTAAGAAGTTATCCCGTGAAAACCTCACCCACCCGGAACTACTTTCGTGTTTATGCATCAGAAATCCTATAAAAATAATTAACGACTTTAAGGCTTAATAAAAAATTAACGGCTAATGGCAAAATTATTTTTTCTAATAGCAAAAAGTGCTACATGTCAGAGCTCTTCAAATATGTAGTAATATTTATCATAGGGGGTGAGGTTAAGAAGTTATCCCGTGAAAACCTCACCCAGCCGGAACTACTTTCGTGTTTATGCATCAGAAATCCTATCAAAATAATTAACGACTTTAAGGCTTAATAAAAAATTAACGGATAATGGCAAAAATATTTCTTCTAATGGCAAAAAGTGCTACATGTCAGAGTTCTTCAAATCTGTATTAATATTTATCATGGGGGGTGAGGTTAAGAAGTTATCCCGTGAAAACCTCACCCAGCCGGAACTACTTTGATGTCTATGCATGAGAAATCCTATAAAAATAATTAACGACTTTAAGGCTTAATAAAAAAATAACAGCTAATGGCAAAAATATTTCTTCTAATGGCAAAAAGTGCTACATGTCAGAGCTCTTCAAATATGTATTAATATTTATCATGGGGGGTAAGGTTAGGAAGTTATCCCGTGAAAACCTCACCCACCCGGAACTACTTTCGTGTTTATGCATCAGAAATCCTATAAAAATAATAACGACTTTAAGGCTTAATAAAAAATTAACGGCTAATGGCAAAAATATTTTTTCTAATAGCAGAAAGTGCTACATGTCAGAGCTCTTCAAATCTGTAGTAATATTTATCATAGGGGGTGAGGTTAATAAGTTATCCCGTGAAAACCTCACCCAGCCGGAACTACTTTCGTGTTTATGCATCAGAAATCCTATAAAAATAATTAAGGACTTTAAGGCTTAATAAAAAATTAATGGCTAATAGCAAAAATCAGAAATCTTATACAAATAATTAACAACGTTAAGGCTTAATAAAAAATTAACGGCTAATGGCAAAAATATTTCTTCTAAATGCAAAAAGTGCTACATGTCAGAGCTCTTCAAATCTGTATTAATATTTATCATGGGGGGTGAGGTTAAGAAGTTATCCCGTGAAAACCTCATCCAGCCGGAACTACTTTCGTGTTTATGCGTCAGAAATTCTATAAAAATAATTTACGACTTTAAGAATTAATAAAAAATAAACGGCTAATGGAAAAAATCAGAAATCCTATAAAAATAATTAACGACTTTAAGGCTTAATAAAAAATTAACGACTAATGGCAAACATATTTCTTCTAATGACAAAAAGTGCTACATGTCAGAGCTCTTCAAATCTGTATTAATATTTATAATGGGGGGGTGAGGTTAAGAAGTTATCCCGTGAAAACCTCACCCAGCCAGAAATACTTTCGTGTTTATGCATCAGAAATCCTATAAAAATAATTAACGACTTTAAGGCTTATTAAAAAATTAACGGCTAATTGCAAAAATATTACTTCTAATGGCAAAAAGTGCTACATGTCAAAGCTCTTCAAATCTGTATTACTATTTATCATGAGGGGTGAGGTTAAGAAGTTATCCCGTGAAAACTTCACCCAGACGGAATTACTTTCGTGTTTATGCATCAGAAATCTTATAAAAATAATTAACGACTTTAAGGCTTAATAAAAAATTAACGGCTAATGTCAAAAATATTTCTTCTAATGGCAAAAAGTGCTACATGTCAGAGCTCTTCAAATCTGTATTAATATTTATCATGGGGGTGAGGTTAAGAAGTTATCCCGTGAAAACCTCACCCAGCCGGAACTACTTTCGTGTTTATGCATCAGAAATCCTATAAAAATAATTAAGGACTTTTAGGCTTAATAAAAAATTAATGGCTAATGCAAAAATCAGAAATCCTATAAAAATAATTAACGACTTTAAGGCTTAATAAAAAATTAACGGCTAATGGCAAAAATATTTCTTCTAATGGCAAAAAGTGCTACATGTCAGAGCTCTTCAAATAAGTATTAATATTTATAATGGGGGTGAGGTTAAGAAGTTATCCCGTGAAAACCTCACCCAGCCGGAACTTCTTTCGTGTTTATGCATTCAAAATCCTATAAAAATAAAAAACGACTTTAAGGCTTATTAAAAAATTAACGGCTAATGGCAAAAATATTTCTTCTAATGGCAAAAAGTGCTACATGGCAAAGCTCTTCAAATCTGTATTACTATTTATCATGAGGGGTGAGGTTAAGAAGTTATCCCGTGAAAACCTCACCCAGCCGGAACTACTTTCGTGTTTATGCATCAGAAATCTTATAAAAATAATTAACGACTTGAAGGCTTAATAAAAAATTAACGGCTAATGTCAAAAATATTTCTTCTAATGGCAAAAAGTGCTACATGTCAGAGCTCTTCAAATCTGTATTAATATTTATCATGGGGGTGAGGTTAAGAAGTTATCCCGTGAAAACATCACCCACCCGGAACTACTTTCGTGTTTATGCATCAGAAATCCTATAAAAATAATTAACGACTGTAAGGCTTAATAAAAAAATTAACGGCTAATGGCAAAATTATTTTTTCTAATAGCAAAAAGTGCTACATGTCAGAGCTCTTCAAATCTGTAGTAATATTTATCATAGGGGGTGATGTTAAGAAGTTATCCCGTGAAAACCTCACCCAGCCGGAACTACTTTCGTGTTTATGCATCAGAAATCCTATAAAAATAATAACGACTTTAAGGCTTAATAAAAAATTAACGGCTAATGGCAAAAATATTTTTCCTAATAGCAAAAAGTGCTACATGTCAGAGCTCTTCAAATCTGTAGTAATATTTATCATAGGGGGTGAGGTTAATAAGTTATCCCGTGAAAACCTCACCCAGCCGGAACTACTTTCGTGTTTATGCATCAGAAATCCTATAAAAATAATTAAGGACTTGAAGGCTTAATAAAAAATTAATGGCTAATGGCAAAAATCAGAAATCCTATAAAAATAATTAACGACCTTAAGGCTTAATAAAAAATTAACAGCTAATGGCAAAAATATTTCTTCTAGTGACAAAAAGTGCTACATGTCAGAGCTCTTCAAATCTGTATTAATATTTATCATGGGGGTTGAGGTTAAGAAGTTATCCCGTGAAAACATCACCCAGACGGAAATATTTTCGTGTTTATGCATCAGAAATCCTATAATAATAATTAACAACGTTAAGGCTTAATAAAAAAATAACGGCTAATGGCAAAAATATTTCTTCTAATGGCAAAAAGTGCTACATATCAGAGCTCTTAAAATCTGTATTAATATTTATCATGGGGGGTGAGGTTAAGAAGTTTTCCCGTGAAAACCTCATCCAGCCGGAACTACTTTCGTGTTTATGCGTCAGAAATTCTATAAAAATAATTTACGACTTTAAGAATTAATAAAAAATAAACGGCTAATGGAAAAATTCAGAAATCCTATAAAAAATAATTAACGACTTTAAGGCTTAATAAAAAATTAACGGCTAATGGCAAAAATATTTCTTCTAGTGACAAAAAGTGCTACATGTCAGAGCTCTTCAAATCTGTATTAATATTTATCATGGGGGTGAGGTTAAGAAGTTATCCCGTGAAAACCTCACCCAGCCGGAACTTCTTTCGTGTTTATGCATCAGAAATCCTATAAAAAAAATTAACGACTTTAAGGCTTAATGAGAAATTAACAGCTAATGGCAAAAATATTTCTTCTAATGGCAAAAAGTGCTACATGTCAGAGCTGTTCAAATCTGTATTAATATTTATCATGGGGGGTGAGGTTAAGAAGTTTTCCCGTGCAAACCTCACCCAGCCGGAACTACTTTCGTGTTTATGCATCAGAAATCCTATAAAAATAATTAAGGACTTTAAGGCTTAATAAAAAATTAATGGCTAATGGCAAAAATCAGAAATCCTATAAAAATAATTAACGACTTTAAGGCTTAATAAAAAATTAACGGCTAATGGCAAAAATATTTCTTCTAGTGACAAAAAGTGCTACATGTCAGAGCTCTTCAAATCTGTATTAATATTTATCATGGGGGTTGAGGTTGAGAAGTTATCCCGTGAAAACATCACCCAGACGGAAATATTTTCGTGTTTATGCATCAGAAATCCTATAATAATAATTAACAACGTTAAGGCTTAATAAAAAATTAACGGCTAATGGCAAAAATCAGAAATCCTATGAAAATAATTAACGATTTTAAGACTTAATAAAAAATTAACTGCTAATGGCAAAAATATTTCTTCTAATGGCAAAAAGTGCTACATGTCAGAGATCTTCAAATCCGTATTAATATTTATCATAGGGGTGAGGTTAAGAAGTTATCCAGTGAAAACCTCACCCACCCGGAACTACTTTCGTGTTTATGCATCAGAAATCCTATAAAAATAATAACGACTTTAAGGCTTAATAAAAAATTAACGGCTAACGGCAAACATATTTTTCCTAATAGCAAAAAGTGCTACATGTCAGAGCTCTTCAAATCTGTAGTAATATTTATCATAGGGGGTGATGTTAATAAGTTATCCCGTGAAAACCTCACCCAGCCGGAACTACTTTCGTGTTTATGCATCAGAAATCCTATAAAAATAATTAAGGACTTTAAGGCTTAATAAAAAATTAATGGCTAATGCAAAAATCAGAAATCCTATAAAAATAATTAACGACTTTAAGGCTTAATAAAAAATTAACGGCTAATGGCAAAAATATTTCTTCTAGTGACAAAAAGTGCTACATGTCAGAGCTCTTCAAATCTGTATTAATATTTATCATGGGGGTTGAGGTTAAGAAGTTATCCCGTGAAAACATCACCCAGACGGAAATATTTTCGTGTTTATGCATCAGAAATCCTATAATAATAATTAACAACGTTAAGGCTTAATAAAAAATTAACGGCTAATGGCAAAAATCAGAAATCCTATGAAAATAATTAACGATTTTAAGACTTAATAAAAAATTAACTGCTAATGGCAAAAATATTTCTTCTAATGGCAAAAAGTGCTACATGTCAGAGCTCTTCAAATCTGTCTTAATATTTATCATGGGGGGCGAGGTTAAAAAGTTATTGCGTGAAAACTTCACCCAGCCGGAACTACTTTCGTGTTTATGCATCAGAAATCCTATAAAAATAATTAACGACTTTAAGACTTAATAAAAAATAAACGGCTAATGGAAAAAATCAGAAATCCTATCAAAATAATTAACGACTTTAAGGCTTAATAAAAAATAAACGGCTAATGGAAAAAATCAGAAATCCTATCAAAATAATTAACGACTTTAAGGCTTAATAAAAAATTAACGACTAATGGCAAACATATTTCTTCTAATGACAAAAAGTGCTACATGTCAGAGCTCTTCAAATCTGTATTAATATTTATAATGGGGGGGGGGGGGGGTGAGGTTAAGAAGTTATCCCGTGAAAACCTCACCCAGCCAGAAATACTTTCGTGTTTATGCATCAGAAATCCTATAAAAATAATTAACGACTTTAAGGCTTATTAAAAAATTAACGGCTAATTGCAAAAATATTACTTCTAATGGCAAAAAGTGCTACATGTCAAAGCTCTTCAAATCTGTATTACTATTTATCATGAGGGGTGAGGTTAAGAAGTTATCCCGTGAAAACTTCACCCAGACGGAATTACTTTCGTGTTTATGCATCAGAAATCTTATAAAAATAATTAACGACTTTAAGGCTTAATAAAAAATTAACGGCTAATGTCAAAAATATTTCTTCTAATGGCAAAAAGTGCTACATGTCAGAGCTCTTCAAATCTGTATTAATATTTATCATGGGGGTGAGGTTAAGAAGTTATCCCGTGAAAACCTCACCCAGCCGGAACTACTTTGATGTCTATGCATCAGACATCCTATAAAAATAATTAACGACTTTAAGGCTTAATAAAAAAAATAACAGCTAATGGCAAAAATATTTCTTCTAATGGCAAAAAGTGCTACATGTCAGAGCTCTTCAAATCTGTATTAATATTTATCATGGGGGGTGAGGTTATGAAGTTATCCCGTGAAAACCTCACCCACCCGGAACTACTTTCGTGTTTATGCATCAGAAATCCTATAAAAATAATTAACGACTGTAAGGCTTAATAAAAAAATTAACGGCTAATGGCAAAATTATTTTTTCTAATAGCAAAAAGTGCTACATGTCAGAGCTCTTCAAATCTGTAGTAATATTTATCATAGGGGGTGATGTTAAGAAGTTATCCCATGAAAACCTCACCCAGCCGGAACTACTTTCGTGTTTATGCATCAGAAATCCTATAAAAATAATAACGACTTTAAGGCTTAATAAAAAATTAACGGCTAATGGCAAAAATATTTTTCCTAATAGCAAAAAGTGCTACATGTCAGAGCTCTTCAAATCTGTAGTAATATTTATCATAGGGGGTGAGGTTAATAAGTTATCCCGTGAAAACCTCACCCAGCCGGAACTACTTTCGTGTTTATGCATCAGAAATCCTATAAAAATAATAACGACTTTAAGGCTTAATAAAAAATTAACGGCTAATGGCAAAAATATTTTTCCTAATAGCAAAAAGTGCTACATGTCAGAGCTCTTCAAATCTGTAGTAATATTTATAATAGGGGGTGAGGTTAATAAGTTATCCCGTGAAAACCTCACCCAGCCGGAACTACTTTCGTGTTTATGCATCAGAAATTCTATAAAAATAATTAAGGACTTGAAGGCTTAATAAAAAATTAATGGCTAATGGCAAAAATCAGAAATCCTATAAAAATAATTAACGACTTTAAGGCTTAATAAAAAATTAACGACTAATGGCAAACATATTTCTTCTAATGACAAAAAGTGCTACATGTCAGAGCTCTTCAAATCTGTATTAATATTTATAATGGGGGGGTGAGGTTAAGAAGTTATCCCGTGAAAACCTCACCCAGCCAGAAATACTTTCGTGTTTATGCATCAGAAATCCTATAAAAATAATTAACGACTTTAAGGCTTATTAAAAAATTAACGGCTAATTGCAAAAATATTACTTCTAATGGCAAAAAGTGCTACATGTCAAAGCTCTTCAAATCTGTATTACTATTTATCATGAGGGGTGAGGTTAAGAAGTTATCCCGTGAAAACTTCACCCAGACGGAATTACTTTCGTGTTTATGCATCAGAAATCTTATAAAAATAATTAACGACTTTAAGGCTTAATAAAAAATTAACGGCTAATGTCAAAAATATTTCTTCTAATGGCAAAAAGTGCTACATGTCAGAGCTCTTCAAATCTGTATTAATATTTATCATGGGGGTGAGGTTAAGAAGTTATCCCGTGAAAACCTCACCCAGCCGGAACTACTTTCGTGTTTATGCATCAGAAATCCTATAAAAATAATTAAGGACTTTTAGGCTTAATAAAAAATTAATGGCTAATGCAAAAATCAGAAATCCTATAAAAATAATTAACGACTTTAAGGCTTAATAAAAAATTAACGGCTAATGGCAAAAATATTTCTTCTAATGGCAAAAAGTGCTACATGTCAGAGCTCTTCAAATAAGTATTAATATTTATAATGGGGGTGAGGTTAAGAAGTTATCCCGTGAAAACCTCACCCAGCCGGAACTTCTTTCGTGTTTATGCATTCAAAATCCTATAAAAATAAAAAACGACTTTAAGGCTTATTAAAAAATTAACGGCTAATGGCAAAAATATTTCTTCTAATGGCAAAAAGTGCTACATGGCAAAGCTCTTCAAATCTGTATTACTATTTATCATGAGGGGTGAGGTTAAGAAGTTATCCCGTGAAAACCTCACCCAGCCGGAACTACTTTCGTGTTTATGCATCAGAAATCTTATAAAAATAATTAACGACTTGAAGGCTTAATAAAAGATTAACGGCTAATGTCAAAAATATTTCTTCTAATGGCAAAAAGTGCTACATGTCAGAGCTCTTCAAATCTGTATTAATATTTATCATGGGGGTGAGGTTAAGAAGTTATCCCGTGAAAACATCACCCACCCGGAACTACTTTCGTGTTTATGCATCAGAAATCCTATAAAAATAATTAACGACTGTAAGGCTTAATAAAAAAATTAACGGCTAATGGCAAAATTATTTTTTCTAATAGCAAAAAGTGCTACATGTCAGAGCTCTTCAAATCTGTAGTAATATTTATCATAGGGGGTGATGTTAAGAAGTTATCCCGTGAAAACCTCACCCAGCCGGAACTACTTTCGTGTTTATGCATCAGAAATCCTATAAAAATAATAACGACTTTAAGGCTTAATAAAAAATTAACGGCTAATGGCAAAAATATTTTTCCTAATAGCAAAAAGTGCTACATGTCAGAGCTCTTCAAATCTGTAGTAATATTTATCATAGGGGGTGAGGTTAATAAGTTATCCCGTGAAAACCTCACCCAGCCGGAACTACTTTCGTGTTTATGCATCAGAAATCCTATAAAAATAATTAAGGACTTGAAGGCTTAATAAAAAATTAATGGCTAATGGCAAAAATCAGAAATCCTATAAAAATAATTAACGACCTTAAGGCTTAATAAAAAATTAACAGCTAATGGCAAAAATATTTCTTCTAGTGACAAAAAGTGCTACATGTCAGAGCTCTTCAAATCTGTATTAATATTTATCATGGGGGTTGAGGTTAAGAAGTTATCCCGTGAAAACATCACCCAGACGGAAATATTTTCGTGTTTATGCATCAGAAATCCTATAATAATAATTAACAACGTTAAGGCTTAATAAAAAAATAACGGCTAATGGCAAAAATATTTCTTCTAATGGCAAAAAGTGCTACATATCAGAGCTCTTAAAATCTGTATTAATATTTATCATGGGGGGTGAGGTTAAGAAGTTTTCCCGTGAAAACCTCATCCAGCCGGAACTACTTTCGTGTTTATGCGTCAGAAATTCTATAAAAATAATTTACGACTTTAAGAATTAATAAAAAATAAACGGCTAATGGAAAAATTCAGAAATCCTATAAAAAATAATTAACGACTTTAAGGCTTAATAAAAAATTAACGGCTAATGGCAAAAATATTTCTTCTAGTGACAAAAAGTGCTACATGTCAGAGCTCTTCAAATCTGTATTAATATTTATCATGGGGGTGAGGTTAAGAAGTTATCCCGTGAAAACCTCACCCAGCCGGAACTTCTTTCGTGTTTATGCATCAGAAATCCTATAAAAAAAATTAACGACTTTAAGGCTTAATGAGAAATTAACAGCTAATGGCAAAAATATTTCTTCTAATGGCAAAAAGTGCTACATGTCAGAGCTGTTCAAATCTGTATTAATATTTATCATGGGGGGTGAGGTTAAGAAGTTTTCCCGTGCAAACCTCACCCAGCCGGAACTACTTTCGTGTTTATGCATCAGAAATCCTATAAAAATAATTAAGGACTTTAAGGCTTAATAAAAAATTAATGGCTAATGGCAAAAATCAGAAATCCTATAAAAATAATTAACGACTTTAAGGCTTAATAAAAAATTAACGGCTAATGGCAAAAATATTTCTTCTAGTGACAAAAAGTGCTACATGTCAGAGCTCTTCAAATCTGTATTAATATTTATCATGGGGGTTGAGGTTGAGAAGTTATCCCGTGAAAACATCACCCAGACGGAAATATTTTCGTGTTTATGCATCAGAAATCCTATAATAATAATTAACAACGTTAAGGCTTAATAAAAAATTAACGGCTAATGGCAAAAATCAGAAATCCTATGAAAATAATTAACGATTTTAAGACTTAATAAAAAATTAACTGCTAATGGCAAAAATATTTCTTCTAATGGCAAAAAGTGCTACATGTCAGAGATCTTCAAATCCGTATTAATATTTATCATAGGGGTGAGGTTAAGAAGTTATCCAGTGAAAACCTCACCCACCCGGAACTACTTTCGTGTTTATGCATCAGAAATCCTATAAAAATAATAACGACTTTAAGGCTTAATAAAAAATTAACGGCTAATGGCAAACATATTTTTCCTAATAGCAAAAAGTGCTACATGTCAGAGCTCTTCAAATCTGTAGTAATATTTATCATAGGGGGTGATGTTAATAAGTTATCCCGTGAAAACCTCACCCAGCCGGAACTACTTTCGTGTTTATGCATCAGAAATCCTATAAAAATAATTAAGGACTTTAAGGCTTAATAAAAAATTAATGGCTAATGCAAAAATCAGAAATCCTATAAAAATAATTAACGACTTTAAGGCTTAATAAAAAATTAACGGCTAATGGCAAAAATATTTCTTCTAGTGACAAAAAGTGCTACATGTCAGAGCTCTTCAAATCTGTATTAATATTTATCATGGGGGTTGAGGTTAAGAAGTTATCCCGTGAAAACATCACCCAGACGGAAATATTTTCGTGTTTATGCATCAGAAATCCTATAATAATAATTAACAACGTTAAGGCTTAATAAAAAATTAACGGCTAATGGCAAAAATCAGAAATCCTATGAAAATAATTAACGATTTTAAGACTTAATAAAAAATTAACTGCTAATGGCAAAAATATTTCTTCTAATGGCAAAAAGTGCTACATGTCAGAGCTCTTCAAATCTGTCTTAATATTTATCATGGGGGGCGAGGTTAAAAAGTTATTGCGTGAAAACTTCACCCAGCCGGAACTACTTTCGTGTTTATGCATCAGAAATCCTATAAAAATAATTAACGACTTTAAGACTTAATAAAAAATAAACGGCTAATGGAAAAAATCAGAAATCCTATCAAAATAATTAACGACTTTAAGGCTTAATAAAAAATAAACGGCTAATGGAAAAAATCAGAAATCCTATCAAAATAATTAACGACTTTAAGGCTTAATAAAAAATTAACGACTAATGGCAAACATATTTCTTCTAATGACAAAAAGTGCTACATGTCAGAGCTCTTCAAATCTGTATTAATATTTATAATGGGGGGGGGGGGTGAGGTTAAGAAGTTATCCCGTGAAAACCTCACCCAGCCAGAAATACTTTCGTGTTTATGCATCAGAAATCCTATAAAAATAATTAACGACTTTAAGGCTTATTAAAAAATTAACGGCTAATTGCAAAAATATTACTTCTAATGGCAAAAAGTGCTACATGTCAAAGCTCTTCAAATCTGTATTACTATTTATCATGAGGGGTGAGGTTAAGAAGTTATCCCGTGAAAACTTCACCCAGACGGAATTACTTTCGTGTTTATGCATCAGAAATCTTATAAAAATAATTAACGACTTTAAGGCTTAATAAAAAATTAACGGCTAATGTCAAAAATATTTCTTCTAATGGCAAAAAGTGCTACATGTCAGAGCTCTTCAAATCTGTATTAATATTTATCATGGGGGTGAGGTTAAGAAGTTATCCCGTGAAAACCTCACCCAGCCGGAACTACTTTGATGTCTATGCATCAGACATCCTATAAAAATAATTAACGACTTTAAGGCTTAATAAAAAAAATAACAGCTAATGGCAAAAATATTTCTTCTAATGGCAAAAAGTGCTACATGTCAGAGCTCTTCAAATCTGTATTAATATTTATCATGGGGGGTGAGGTTAAGAAGTTTTCCCGTGAAAACCTCATCCAGCCGGAACTACTTTCGTGTTTATGCGTCAGAAATTTTATAAAAATAATTTACGACTTTAAGAATTAATAAAAAATAAACGGCTAATGGAAAAATTCAGAAATCCTATAAAAATAATTAACGACTTTAAGGCTTAATAAAAAATTAACGGCTAATGGCAAACATATTTCTTCTAATGGCAAAAAGTGCTACATGTCAGAGCTCTTCAAATCTGTATTAATATTTATCATGGGGGTGAGGTTAAGAAGTTATCCCGTGAAAACCTCACCCAGCCGGAACTTCTTTCGTGTTTATGCATCAGAAATCCTATAAAAAAAATTAACGACTTTAAGGCTTAATGAGAAATTAACAGCTAATGGCAAAAATATTTCTTCTAATGGCAAAAAGTGCTACATGTCAGAGCTGTTCAAATCTGTATTAATATTTATCATGGGGGGTGAGGTTAAGAAGTTTTCCCGTGCAAACCTCACCCAGCCGGAACTACTTTCGTGTTTATGCATCAGAAATCCTATAAAAATAATTAAGGACTTTAAGGCTTAATAAAAAATTAATGGCTAATGGCAAAAATCAGAAATCCTATAAAAATAATTAACGACTTTAAGGCTTAATAAAAAATTAACGGCTAATGGCAAAAATATTTCTTCTAGTGACAAAAAGTGCTACATGTCAGAGCTCTTCCAATCTGTATTAATATTTATCATGGGGGTTGAGGTTGAGAAGTTATCCCGTGAAAACATCACCCAGACGGAAATATTTTCGTGTTTATGCATCAGAAATCCTATAATAATAATTAACAACGTTAAGGCTTAATAAAAAATTAACGGCTAATGGCAAAAATCAGAAATCCTATGAAAATAATTAACGATTTTAAGACTTAATAAAAAATTAACTCCTAATGGCAAAAATATTTCTTCTAATGGCAAAAAGTGCTACATGTCAGAGCTCTTCAAATCTGTATTAATATTTATCATGGGGGGCGAGGTTAAAAAGTTATTGCGTGAAAACTTCACCCAGCCGGAACTACTTTCGTGTTTATGCATCAGAAATCCTATAAAAATAAATAACGACTTTAAGACTTAATAAAAAATAAACGGCTAATGGAAAAAATCAGAAATCCTATCAAAATAATTAACGACTTTAAGGCTTAATAAAAAATAAACGGCTAATGGAAAAAATCAGAAATCCTATAAAAATAATTAACGACTTTAAGGCTTAATAAAAAATTAACGACTAATGGCAAACATATTTCTTCTAATGACAAAAAGTGCTACATGTCAGAGCTCTTCAAATCTGTATTAATATTTATAATGGGGGGGTGAGGTTAAGAAGTTATCCCGTGAAAACCTCACCCAGCCAGAAATACTTTCGTGTTTATGCATCAGAAATCCTATAAAAATAATTAACGACTTTAAGGCTTATTAAAAAATTAACGGCTAATTGCAAAAATATTACTTCTAATGGCAAAAAGTGCTACATGTCAAAGCTCTTCAAATCTGTATTACTATTTATCATGAGGGGTGAGGTTAAGAAGTTATCCCGTGAAAACTTCACCCAGACGGAATTACTTTCGTGTTTATGCATCAGAAATCTTATAAAAATAATTAACGACTTTAAGGCTTAATAAAAAATTAACGGCTAATGTCAAAAATATTTCTTCTAATGGCAAAAAGTGCTACATGTCAGAGCTCTTCAAATCTGTATTAATATTTATCATGGGGGTGAGGTTAAGAAGTTATCCCGTGAAAACCTCACCCAGCCGGAACTACTTTATGTCTATGCATCAGACATCCTATAAAAATAATTAACGACTTTAAGGCTTAATAAAAAAAATAACAGCTAATGGCAAAAATATTTCTTCTAATGGCAAAAAGTGCTATATGTCAGAGATCTTCAAATCTGTATTAATATTTATCATGGGGGGTGAGGTTATGAAGTTATCCCGTGAAAACCTCACCCACCCGGAACTACTTTCGTGTTTATGCATCAGAAATCCTATAAAAATAATTAACGACTGTAAGGCTTAATAAAAAAATTAACGGCTAATGGCAAAATTATTTTTTCTAATAGCAAAAAGTGCTACATGTCAGAGCTCTTCAAATCTGTAGTAATATTTATCATAGGGGGTGATGTTAAGAAGTTATCCCGTGAAAACCTCACCCAGCCGGAACTACTTTCGTGTTTATGCATCAGAAATCCTATAAAAATAATAACGACTTTAAGGCTTAATAAAAAATTAACGGCTAATGGCAAAAATATTTTTCCTAATAGCAAAAAGTGCTACATGTCAGAGCTCTTCAAATCTGTAGTAATATTTATCATAGGGGGTGAGGTTAATAAGTTATCCCGTGAAAACCTCACCCAGCCGGAACTACTTTCGTGTTTATGCATCAGAAATCCTATAAAAATAATTAAGGACTTTAAGGCTTAATAAAAAATTAATGGCTAATGGCAAAAATCAGAAATCCTATAAAAATAATTAACGACCTTAAGGCTTAATAAAAAATTAACAGCTAATGGCAAAAATATTTCTTCTAGTGACAAAAAGTGCTACATGTCAGAGCTCTTCAAATCTGTATTAATATTTATCATGGGGGTTGAGGTTAAGAAGTTATCCCGTGAAAACATCACCCAGACGGAAATATTTTCGTGTTTATGCATCAAAAATCCAATAATAATAATTAACAACGTTAAGGCTTAATAAAAAAAATAACGGCTAATAGCAAAAATATTTCTTCTAATGGCAAAAAGTGCTACATGTCAGAGCTCTTAAAATCTGTATTAATATTTATCATGGGGGGTGAGGTTAAGAAGTTTTCCCGTGAAAACCTCATCCAGCCGGAACTACTTTCGTGTTTATGCGTCAGAAATTCTATAAAAATAATTTACGACTTTAAGAATTAATAAAAAATAAACGGCTAATGGAAAAATTCAGAAATCCTATAAAAATAATTAACGACTTTAAGGCTTAATAAAAAAAATAACGGCTAATGGCAAACATATTTCTTCTAATGGCAAAAAGTGCTACATGTCAGAGCTCTTCAAATCTGTATTAATATTTATCATGGGGGTGAGGTTAAGAAGTTATCCCGTGAAAACCTCACCCAGCCGGAACTTCTTTCGTGTTTATGCATCAGAAATCCTATAAAAAATATTAACGACTTTAAGGCTTAATGAAAAATTAACAGCTAATGGCAAAAATATTTCTTCTAATGGCAAAAAGTGCTACATGTCAGAGCTGTTCAAATCTGTATTAATATTTATCATGGGGGTGAGGTTAAGAAGTTTTCCCGTGCAAACCTCACCCAGCCGGAACTACTTTCGTGTTTATGCATCAGAAATCCTATAAAAATAATTAAGGACTTTAAGGCTTAATAAAAAATTAATGGCTAATGGCAAAAATCAGAAATCCTATAAAAATAATTAACGACTTTAAGGCTTAATAAAAAATTAACGGCTAATGGCAAAAATATTTCTTCTAGTGACAAAAAGTGCTACATGTCAGAGCTCTTCAAATCTGTATTAATATTTATCATGGGGGTTGAGGTTGAGAAGTTATCCCGTGAAAACATCACCCAGACGGAAATATTTTCGCGTTTATGCATCAGAAATCCTATAATAATAATTAACAACGTTAATGCTTAATAAAAAATTAACGGCTAATGGCAAAAATCAGAAATCCTATGAAAATAATTAACGATTTTAAGACTTAATAAAAAATTAACTGCTAATGGCAAAAATATTTCTTCTAATGGCAAAAAGTGCTACATGTCAGAGCTCTTCAAATCTGTATTAATATTTATCATGGGGGGCGAGGTTAAAAAGTTATCCCGTGAAAACTTCACCCAGCCGGAACTACTTTCGTGTTTATGCATCAGAAATCCTATAAAAATAATTAACGACTTTAAGACTTAATAAAAAATAAACGGCTAATGGAAAAAATCAGAAATCCTATCAAAATAATTAACGACTTTAAGGCTTAATAAAAAATAAACGGCTAATGGAAAAAATCAGAAATCCTATAAAAATAATTAACGACTTTAAGGCTTAATAAAAAATTAACGACTAATGGCAAACATATTTCTTCTAATGACAAAAAGTGCTACATGTCAGAGCTCTTCAAATCTGTATTAATATTTATAATGGGGGGGGGTGAGGTTAAGAAGTTATCCCGTGAAAACCTCACCCAGCCAGAAATACTTTCGTGTTTATGCATCAGAAATCCTATAAAAATAATTAACGACTTTAAGGCTTATTAAAAAATTAACGGCTAATTGCAAAAATATTACTTCTAATGGCAAAAAGTGCTACATGTCAAAGCTCTTCAAATCTGTATTACTATTTATCATGAGGGGTGAGGTTAAGAAGTTATCCCGTGAAAACTTCACCCAGACGGAATTACTTTCGTGTTTATGCATCAGAAATCCTATAAAAATAATTGACGACATTAAGGCTTAATAAAAAATTAACGGCTAATGGCAAAAATATTTCTTCTAATGACAAAAAGTGCTACATGTCAGTGCTCTTCAAATCTGTATTAATATTTATCATAGGGGGTGAGGTTAAGAAGTTATCCCGTGAAAACTTCACCCAGCCGGAACTACTTTCGTGTTTATGCATCAGAAATCCTATAAAAATAATTAACGACTTTAAGGCTTAATAAAAAATAAACGGCTAATGGAAAAAATCAGAAATCCTATAAAAATAATTAACGACTTTAAGGCTCAATAAACAATTAACGACTAATGGCAAACATATTTCTTCTAATGACAAAAAGTGCTACATGTCAGAGCTCTTCAAATCTGTATTAATATTTATAATGGGGGTGAGGTTAAGAAGTTATCCCGTGAAAACCTCACCCAGCCAGAAATACTTTCGTGTTTATGCATCAGAAATCCTATAAAAATAATTAACGACTTTAAGGCTTATTAAAAAAATTAACGGCTAATGGCAAAAATATTTCTTCTAATGGCAAAAAGTGCTACATGTCAAAGCTCTTCAAATCTGTATTACTATTTTTCATGAGGGGTGAGGTTAAGAAGTTATCCCGTGAAAACCTCACCCAGACGGAACTACTTTCGTGTTTATGCATCAGAAATCCTATAAAAAAAATCAACAACTTTAAAGCTTAAGAAAAAATGAACGGCTAATGGCAAAAATCAGAAATCCTATGAAAATAATTAACGACTGTAAGGCTTAATAAAAAAATAACGGCTAATGGCAAAAATATTTCTTCTAATGGCAAAAAGTGCTACATGTCAGAGTTCTTCAAATCTGTATTAAAATTGATCATGGGGGGTGAGGTTAAGAAGTTATCCCGTGAAAACCTCACCAAGCCGGAACTACTTTCGTGTTTATGCATCAGAAATCCTATAAAAATAATTGACGACTTTAAGGCTTAATAAAAAATTAACGGCTAATGGCAAAAATATTTCTTCTAATGGCAAAAAGTGCTACATGTCAGTGCTCTTCAAATCTGTATTAATATTTATCATAGGGGGCGAGGTTAAGAAGTTATCCCGTGATAACCTCACCCAGCAGGAACTACTTTCGTGTTTATGCATCAGAAATCCTAAAAAAATAAATAACGTTTTTAAGGCTTAATCAAAAATTAACGGCTAATGGCAAAAATATTTCTTCTAATGACAAAACGTGCTACATCGCAGAGCTCTTCAAATTTGTATTAATATTTATCATGGGGGTTGAGGTTAAGAAGTTATCCCGTGAAAACCTCACCCAGAGGGAAATATTTTCGTGTTTATGCATCAGAAATCCTATAAAAATAATTAACAACTTTAAGGCTTAATAAAAAATTAACAGCTAATGGCAAAAGTATTTCTTCTAATGGTAAAAAGTGCTACATGTCAGAGCTCTTCAAATCTGTATTAATATTTATCATGGGGGGTGAGGTTAAGAAGTTATCCCGTGAAAACCTCACCCACTCGGAACTACTTTCGTGTTTATGCATCAGAAATCCTATAAAAATAATAACGACTTTAAGGCTTAATAAAAAATTAACGGCTAATGGCAAAAATATTTTTTCTAATAGCAAAAAGTGCTACATGTCAGAGCTCTTCAAATCTGTAGTAATATTTATCATAGGGGGTGAGGTTAATAAGTTATCCCGTGAAAACCTCACCAAGCCGGAACTACTTTCGAGTTTATTCATCAGAAATCCTATAAAAATAATTGACGACTTTAAGGCTTAATAAAAAATGAACGGCTAATGGCAAAAATATTTCTTCTAATGGCAAAAAGTGCTACATGTCAGTGCTCTTCAAATCTGTATTAATATTTATCATAGGGGGCGAGGTTAAGAAGTTATCCCGTGATAACCTCACCCAGTAGGAACTACTTTCGTGTTTATGCATCATAAATCCTATAAAAATAATTAACGATTTTAAGGCTTAATCAAAAATTAACGGCTAATGGCAAAAATGTTTTTTCTAATAGCAAAAAGTGCTACATGTCAGAGCTCTTCAAATCTATAGTAATATTTATCATAGGGGGTGAGGTTAATAAGTTATCCCGTGAAAACCTCACCCAGCCGGAACTACTTTCGTGTTTATGCATCAGAAATCCTATAAAAATAATTAAGGACTTTAAGGCTTAATAAAAAATTAATGGCTAATGGCAAAAATCAGAAATCCTATAAAAATAATTAACGACTTTAAGGCTTAATAAAAATTTAACGGCTAATGGCAAAAATATTTTTCTAGTGACAAAAAGTGCTACATGTCAGAGCTCTTCCAATCTCTATTAATATTTATCATGGGGGTTGAGGTTAAGAAGTTATCCCGTGAAAACATCACCCAGACGGAGTTTCGTGTTTATGCATCAGAAATCCTATAATAATAATTAACAACGTTAAGGCTTAATAAAAAATTAACGGCTAATGGCAAAAATATTTCTTCTAATGGCAAAAAGTGCTACATGTCAGAGCTCTTCAAATCTGTATTAATATTTATCATGGGGGGTGAGGTTAAGAAGTTATCCCGTGAAAACCTCATCCAGCCGGAACTACTTTCGTGTTTATTCGTCAGAAATTCTATAAAAATAATTTACGACTTTAAGAATTAATAAAAAATAAACGGCTAATGGAAAAAATCAGAAATCCTATAAAAATAATTAACGACTTTAAGACTTAATAAAAAATTAACGGCTAATGGCAAAAATATTTCTTCTAATGGCAAAAAGTGCTACATGTCAGAGCTCTTCAAATCTGTATTAATATTTATCATGGGGGGTGAGGTTAAGAAGTTATCCCGTGAAAACCTCACCCAGCCGGAACTACTTTCGTGTTTATGCATCAGAAATCCTATAAAAATAATTAACGACTTTAAGGCTTAATGAAAAATTAACAGCTAATGGCAAAAATATTTCTTCTAATGGCAAAAAGTGCTACATGTCAGAGCTCTTCAAATCTGTATTAATATTTATCATGGGGGGTGAGGTTAATAAGTTTTCCCGTGCAAACCTCACCGAGCCGGAACTACTTTCGTGTTTATGTATCAGAAATCCTATAAAAATAATTAAGGACTTTAAGGCTTAATAAAAAATTAATGGCTAATGGCAAAAATCAGAAATCCTATAAAAATAATTAACGACATTAAGGCTTATTAAAAAATTAACGGCTAATGGCAAAAATATTACTTCTAATGGCAAAAAGTGCTACATGTCAAAGCTCTTCAAATCTGTATTACTATTTATCATGAGGGGTGAGGTTAAGAAGTTATCCCGTGAAAACTTCACCCAGACGGAACTACTTTCGTGTTTATGCATCAGAAATCCTATAAAAAAATCAACAACTTTAAGGCTTAATAAAAAATGAACGGCTAATGGCAAAAATCAGAAATCCTATGAAAATAATTAACGACTTTAAGGCTTAATAAAATAATAACGGCTAATGGCAAACATATTTCTTCTAATGGCAAAAAGTGCTACATGTCAGAGCTCTTCAAATCTGTATTAATATTTATCATGGGGGGGGGGGGGGTGAGGTTAAGAAGTTATCCCGTGAAAACCTCACCAAGCCGGAACTACTTTTGTGTTTATGCATCAGAAATCCTATAAAAATAATTGACGACATTAAGGCTTAATAAAAAATTAACGGCTAATGGAAAAAATCAGAAATCCTATAAAAATAATTAACGACTTTAAGGCTTAATAAAAAATAAACGGCTAATGGAAAAAATCAGAAATCCTATAAAAATAATTAACGACTTTAAGGCTTAATAAAAAATTAACGACTAATGGCAAAAATATTTCTTCTAATGACAAAAAGTGCTACATGTCAGAGCTCTTCAAATCTGTATTAATATTTATAATGGGGGGGGGGGGGGTGAGGTTAAGAAGTTATCCCGTGAAAACCTCACCCAGCCAGAAATACTTTCGTGTTTATGCATCAGAAATCCTATAAAAATAATTAACGACTTTAAGGCTTATTAAAAAATTAACGGCTAATGGCAAAAATATTTCTTCTAATGGCAAAAAGTGCTACATGTCAAAGCTCTTCAAATCTGTATTACTATTTATCATGAGGGGTGAGGTTAAGAAGTTATCCCGTGAAAACTTCACCCAGACGGAACTACTTTCGTGTTTATGCATCAGAAATCCTCAAAAAAAAATCAACAACTTTAAGGCTTAATAAAAATTGAACGGCTAATAACAAAAATCAGAAATCCTATGAAAATAATTAACGACTTTAAGGCTTAATACTAAAATAACGGCTAATGGCAAAAATATTTCTTTTAATGGCAAAAACTGCTAGATGTCAGAGCTCTTCAAATTTGTATTAATATTTATCATGGGGGGTGAGGTTAAGAAGTTATCCCGTGAAAACCTCACCAAGCCGGAACTACTTTCGTGTTTATGCATCAGAAATCCTATAAAAATAATTGACGACTTTAAGGCTTAATAAAAAATGAACGGCTAATGGCAAAAATATTTCTTCTAATGGCAAAAAGTGCTACATGTCAGTGCTCTTCAAATCTGTATTAATATTTATCATAGGGGGTGAGGTTAAGAAGTTATCCCGTGATAACCTCACCCAGCAGGAACTACTTTCGGGTTTATGCATCATAATCCTATAAAAATAATTAACGATTTTAAGGCTTGATAAAAAATTAACGGCTAATGGCAAAACTATTTCTTCTAATAACAAAAAGTGCTACATGTCAGAGCTCTTCAAATTTGTATTAATATTTATCATGGGGGTTCAGGTTGAGAAGTTATCCAGTGAAAACCTCACCCAGACGGAAATATTTTCGTGTTTATGCATCAGAAATCCTATAAAAATAATTAACAACTTTAAGGCTTCATAAAAAATTAACAGCTAATGGCAAAAGTATTTCTTCTAATGGCAAAAAGTGCTACATGTCAGAGCTCTTCAAATCTGTATTAATATTTATCATGGGGGGTGAGGTTAAGAAGTTATCCAGTGAAAACCTCACCCAGCCGGAACTACTTTGATGTCTATGCATCAGACATCCTATAAAAATAATTAACGACTTTAAGGCTTAATAAAAAAATAACAGCTAATGGCAAAAATATTTCTTCTAATGGCAAAAAGTGCTACATGTCAGAGCTCTTCAAATCTGTATTAATATTTATCATGGGGGGTGAGGTTAAGAAGTTATCCCGTGAAAACTTCACCCAGCCGGAACTACTTTCGTGTTTATGCATCAGAAATCCTATAAAAATAATTAACGACTTTAAGACTTAATAAAAAATAAACGGCTAATGGAAAAAATCAGAAACCCTATAAAAATAATTGACAACTTTAAGGCTTAATAAAAAATGAACGGCTAATGGCAAAAATATTTCTTCTAATGGCAAAAAGTGCTACATGTCAGTGCTCTTCAAATCTGTATTAATATTTATCATAGGGGGTGAGGTTAAGAAGTTATCCCGTGATAACCTCACCCAGCAGGAACTACTTTCGGGTTTATGCATCAGAATCCTATAAAAATAATTAACGATTTTAAGGCTTGATCAAAAATAAACGGCTAATGGCAAAAATATATCTTCTAATGACAAAAAGTGCTACATGTCAGAGCTCTTCAAATCTGTATTAATATTTATCATGGGGGGTGAGGTTAAGAAGTTATCCCGTGAAAACCTCATCCAGCCGGAACTACTTTCGTGTTTATGCAACAGAAATTCTATAAAAATATTTTACGACTTTAAGAATTAATAAAAAATAAACGGCTAATGGAAAAAATCAGAAATCCTAAAAAATAATTAACGACTTTAAGGCTTAATAAAAAATTAACGGCTAATGGCAAACATATTTCTTCTAATGGCAAAAAGTGCTACATGTCAGAGCTCTTCAAATCTGTATTAATATTTATCATGGGGGTGAGGTTAAGAAGTTATCCCGTGAAAACCTCACCCAGCCGGAACTACTTTCGTGTTTATGCATCAGAAATCCTATAAATATAATAACGACTTTAAGGCTTAATAAAAAATTAATGGCTAATGGCAAAAATCAGAAATCCTATAAAAATAATTAACGACTTTAAGAGTTAATAAAAAATTAACGGCTAATGGCAAAAATATTTCTTCTAATGGCAAAAAGTGCTACATGTCAGAGCTCTTAAAATCTGTATTAATATTTATCATGGGGGGTGAGGTTAAGAAGTTATCCCGTGAAAACCTCACCCAGCCGGAACTACTTTCGTGTTTATGCATCAGAAATCCTATAAAAATAATTAGCGACTTTAAGGCTTAATGAAAAATTAACAGCTAATGGCAAAAATATTTCTTCTAATGGCAAAAAGTGCTACATGTCAGAGCTCTTCAAATCTGTATTAATATTTATCATGGGGGGTGAGGTTAATAAGTTTTCCCGTGCAAACCTCACCCAGCCGGAACTACTTTCGTGTTTATGTATCAGAAATCCTATAAAAATAATTAAGGACTTTAAGGCTTAATAAAAAATTAATGGCTAATGGCAAAAATCAGAAATCCTATAAAAATAATTAACGTTTTAAGGCTTATTAAAAAATTAACGGCTAATGGCAAAAATATTACTTCTAATGGCAAAAAGTCCTACATGTCAAAGCTCTTCAAATCTGTATTACTATTTATCATGAGGGGTGAGGTTAAGAAGTTATCCCTTGAAAACTTCACCCAGACGGAACTACTTTCGTGTTTATGCATCAGAAATCCTATAAAAAAAATCAACAACTTTAAGGCTTAATAAAAAATGAACGGCTAATGGCAAAAATCAGAAATCCTATGAAAATAATTAACGACTTTAGGGCTTAATACAAAAATAACGGCTAATGGCAAACATATTTCTTCTAATGGCAAAAAGTGCTACATGTCAGAGCTCTTCAAATCTGTATTAATATTTATCATGGGGGGGGGGGGGTGAGGTTAAGAAGTTATCCCGTGAAAACCTCACCAAGCCGGAACTACTTTCGTGTTTATGCATCAGAAATCCTATAAAAATAATTGACGACATTAAGGCTTAATAAAAAATTAACGGCTAATGGCAAACATATTTCTTCTAATGGCAAAAAGTGCTACATGTCAGTGCTCTTCAAATCTGTATTAATATTTATCATAGGGGTGAGGTTAAGAAGTTATCCCGTGAAAACCTCACCCAGCCGGAACTACTTTCGTGTTTATGCATCAGAAATCCTATAGAAATAATTAACGACTTTAAGACTTAATAAAAAATGAACGGCTAATGGAAAAAATCAGAAATCCTATGAAAATAATTAACGACTTTAAGGCTTAATAAAAAATAAACGGCTAATGGAAAAAATCAGAAATCCTATAAAAATAATTAACGACTTTAAGGCTTAATAAAAAATTAACGACTAATGGCAAACATATTTCTTCTAATGACAAAAAGTGCTACATGTCAGAGCTCTTCAAATCTGTATTAATATTTATAATGGGGGGGTGAGGTTAAGAAGTTATCCCGTGAAAACCTCACCCAGCCAGAAATACTTTCGTGTTTATGCATCAGAAATCCTATAAAAATAATTAACGACTTTAAGGCTTATTAAAAAATTAACGGCTAATGCCAAAAATATTTCTTCTAATGGCAAAAAGTGCTACATGTCAAAGCTCTTCAAATCTGTATTACTATTTATCATGAGGGGTGAGGTTAAGAAGTTATCCCGTTAAAACTTCACCCAGACGGAACTACTTTCGTGTTTATGCATCAGAAATCCTCAAAAAAATCAACAACTTTAAGGCTTAATAAAAAATTAACGGCTAATGGCAAAAATATTTCTTCTAATGGCAAAAAGTGCTACATGTCAGTGCTCTTCAAATCTGTATTAATATTTATCATAGGGGGTGAGGTTAAGAAGTTATCCCGTGATAACCTCACCCAGCAGGAACTACTTTCGTGTTTATGCATCAGAAATCCTATAAAAATAATTAACAGCTTTAAGGCTTAATAAAAAATTAACAGCTAATGCCCAAAGTATTTCTTCTAATGGCAAAAAGTGCTACATGTCAGAGCTCTTCAAATCTGTATTAATATTTATCATGGGGGGTGAGGTTAAGAAGTTATCCCGTGAAAACCTCACCCAGCCGGAACTACTTTGATGTCTATGCATCAGACATCCTATAAAAATAATTAACGACTTTAAGGCTTAATAAAAAAATAACAGCTTTTGGCAAAAATATTTCTTCTAATGACAAAAAGTGCTACATGTCAGAGCTCTTCAAATCTGTATTAATATTTATCATGGGGGGTGAGGTTAAGAAGTTATCCCGTGAAAACCTCACCCACCCGGAACTACTTTCGTGTTTATGCATCAGAAATCCTATAAAAATAATAACGACTTTAAGGCTTAATAAAAAATTAACGGCTAATGGCAAAAATATTTCTTCTAATGGCAAAAAGTGCTACATGTCAGAGCTCTTCAAATCTGTATTAATATTTATCATGGGGGGTGAGGTTAAGAAGTTATCCCGTGAAAACCTCATCCAGCCGGAACTACTTTCGTGTTTATGCGTCAGAAATTCTATAAAAATAATTTACGACTTTAAGAATTAATAAAAAATAAACAGCTAATTGAAAAAATCAGAAATCCTATAAAAATAATTAACGACTTTAAGGCTTAATAAAAAAATAACGGCTAATGGCAAACATATTTCTTCTAATGGCAAAAAGTGCTACATGTCAGAGCTCTTCAAATCTGTATTAATATTTATCATGGGGGGTGAGGTTAAGAAGTTATCCCGTGAAAACCTCACCCAGACGGAACTACTTTCGTGTTTATGCATCAGAAATCCTATAAAAATAATTGACGACTTTAAAGCTTAATAAAAAATTAACGGCTAATGGCAAAAATATTTCTTCTAATGGCAAAAAGTGCTACATGTCAGTGCTCTTCAAATCTGTATTAATATTTATCATAGGGGGTGAGGTTAAGAAGTTATCCCGTGATAACCTCACCCAGCAGGAACTACTTTCGTGTTTATGCATCAGAAATCCTATAAAAATAATTAACGAGTTTAAGGCTTAATAAAAAATTAACGGCTAATGGTAAAAATATTTCTACTAATGACAAAAAGTGCTACATGTCAGAGCTCTTCAAATTTGTATTAATATTTATCATGGGGGTTGAGGTTGAGAAGTTATCCCGTGAAAACCTCACCCAGACGGAAATATTTTCGTGTTTATGCATCAGAAATCCTATAAAAATAATTAACAACTTTAAGGCTTAATAAAAAATAAACAGCTAATGGCAAAAGTATTTCTTCTAATGGCAAAAAGTGCTACATGTCAGAGCTCTTCAAATCTTTATTAATATTTATCATGGGGGGTGAGGTTAAGAAGTTATCCCGTGAAAACCTCATCCAGCCGGAACTACTTCCGTGTTTATGCATCAGAAATCCTATAAAAATAATTAACGACTTTAAGGCTTAATAAAAAATTAACAGCTAATGGCAAAAATCAGAAATCCTATAAAAGTAATACACGACTTTAACGTTTAATAAAAAAATTAATGACTAATGGCAAACATATTTCTTCTAATGACAAAAAGTGCTACATGTCAGAGCTCTTCAAATCTGTATTAATATTTATAATGGGGGTGAGGTTAAGAAGTTATCCCGTGAAAACCTCACCCAGCCAGAAATACTTTCGTGTTTATGCATCAGAAATCCTATAAAAATAATTAACGACTTTAAGGCTTATTAAAAAAATTAACGGCTAATGGCAAAAATATTTCTTCTAATGGCAAAAAGTGCTACATGTCAAAGCTCTTCAAATCTGTATTACTATTTTTCATGAGGGGTGAGGTTAAGAAGTTATCCCGTGAAAACCTCACCCAGACGGAACTACTTTCGTGTTTATGCATCAGAAATCCTATAAAAAAAATCAACAACTTTAAGGCTTAATAAAAAATGAACGGCTAATGGCAAAAATCAGAAATCCTATAAAAATAATTAACGACTTTAAGGCTTAATCAAAAATTAACGGCTAATGGCAAAAATATCTCTTCTAATGGCAAAAAGTGCTACATGTCAGAGCTCTTCAAATCTGTATTAATATTTATCATGGGCGGTGAGGTTAAGAAGTTATCCCTTGAAAACCTCACCCACCCGGAACTACTTTCGTGTTTATGCATCAGAAATCCTATAAAAATAATTGACGACTTTAAGGCTTAATAAAAAATTAACGGCTAATGGCAAAAATATTTCTTCTAATGGCAAAAAGTGTTACATGTCAGTGCTCTTCAAATCTGTATTAATATTTATCATAGGGGGTGAGGTTAAGAAGTTATCCCGTGATAACCTCACCCAGCAGGAACTACTTTCGTGTTTATGCATCAGAAATCCTATAAAAATAATTAACGATTTTAAGGCTTAATAAAAAATTAACGGCTAATGGCAAAAATATTTCTTCTAATGACAAAAAGTGCTACATGTCAGAGCTCTTCAAATTTGTATTAATATTTATCATGGGGGTTGAGGTTGAGAAGTTATCCCGTGAAAACCTCACCCAGACGGAAATATTTTCGTGTTTATGCATCAGAAATCCTATAAAAATAATTAACAACTTTAAGGCTTAATAAAAAATTAATGGCTAATGGCAAAAATCAGAAATCCTATAAAAATAATTAACGACTTTAAGGCTTAATAAAAAATTAACGGCTAATGGCAAAAATATTTCTTCTAGTGACAAAAAGTGCTACATGTCAGAGCTCTTCAAATCTGTATTAATATTTATCATGGGGGTTGAGGTTGAGAAGTTATCCCGTGAAAAAATCACCCAGACGGAAATATTTTCGTGCTTATGCGTCAGAAATTCTATAAAAATAATTTACGACTTTAAGAATTAATAAAAATTAAACGGCTAATGGAAAAAATCAGAAATCCTATAAAAATAATTAACGACTTTAAGGCTTAATAAAAAATTAACGGCTAATGGCAAAAATATTTCTTCTAATGGCAAAAAGTGCTACATGTCAGAGCTCTTCAAATCTGTATTAATATTTATCATGGGGGTGAGGTTAAGAAGTTATCCCGTGAAAACCTCACCCAGACGGAACTACTTTCGTGTTTATGCATCAGAAATCCTATAAAAATAATAACGACTTTAAGGCTTAATAAAAAATTAATGGCTAATGGCAAAAATCAGAAAACCTATAAAAATAATTAACGACTTTAAGACTTAATAAAAAATTAACGGCTAATGGCAAAAATATTTCTTCTAATGGCAAAAAGTGCTACCTGTCAGAGCTCTTCAAATCGGTATTAATATTTATCATGGGGGGGGGGGGTGAGGTTAAGAAGTTATCCCGTGAAAACCTCACCCAGCCAGAACTACTTTCGTGTTTATGCATCAGAAATCCTATAAAAATAATTAACGACTTTAAGGCTTAATGAAAAATTAACAGCTAATGGCAATAATATTTCTTCTAATGGCAAAAAGTGGTACATGTCAGAGCTCTTCAAATCTGTATTAATATTTATCATGGGGTTTGAGGTTAAGAAGTTATCCCTTGATAACCTCACCCAGCAGGAACTACTTTCGTGTTTATGCATCAGAAATCCTATAAAAATAATTAACGAGTTTAAGGCTTAATAAAAAATTAACGGCTAATGGCAAAAATATTTCTACTAATGACAAAAAGTGCTACATGTCAGAGCTCTTCAAATTTGTATTAATATTTATCATGGGGGTTGAGGTTGAGAAGTTATCCCGTGAAAACCTCACCCAGACGGAAATATTTTCGTGTTTATGCATCAGAAATCCTATAAAAATAATTAACAACTTTAAGGCTTAATAAAAAATTAACAGCTAATGGCAAAAGTATTTCTTCTAATGGCAAAAAGTGCTACATGTCAGAGCTCTTCAAATCTGTATTAATATTTATCATGGGGGGTGAGGTTAAGAAGTTATCCCGTGAAAACCTCACCCAGACGGAACTACTTTGATGTCTATGCATCAGACATCCTATAAAAATAATTAACGACTTTAAGGCTTAATAACAAAAATAACAGCTAATGGCAAAAATATTTCTTCTAATGGCAAAAAGTGCTACATGTCAGAGCTCTTCAAATCTGTATTAATATTTATCATGGGGGATGAGGTTAAGAAGTTATCCCGTGAAAACCTCACCCACCCGGAACTACTTTCGTGTTTATGCATCAGAAATCCTATAAAAATAATAACGACTTTAAGGCTTAATAAAAAATTAACGGCTAATGGCAAAAATATTTTTTCTAATAGCAAAAAGTGCTACATGTCAGAGCTCTTCAAATCTGTAGTAATATTTATCATACGGGGTGAGGTTAATAAGTTCTCCCGTGAAAACCTCACCCAGCCGGAACTACTTTCGTGTTTATGCATCAGAAATCCTATAAAAATAATTAAGGACTTTAAGGCTTAATAAAAAAATAATGGCTAATGGCAAAAATCAGAAATCCTATAAAAATAATTAATGACTTTAAGGCTTAATAAAAAATTAACGGCTAATGGCAAAAATATTTCTTCTAGTGACAAAAAGTGCTACATGTCAGAGCTCTTCAAATCTGTATTGATATTTATCATGGGGGTTGAGGTTAAGAAGTTATCCCGTGAAAACATCACCCAGACGGAAATATTTTCGTGTTTATGCATCAGAAATCCTATAATAATAATTAACAACGTTAAGGCTTAATAAAAAATTAACGGCTAATGGCAAAAATATTTCTTCTAATGGCAAAAAGTACTACATTTCAGAGCTCTTCAAATCTGTATTAATATTTATCATGGGGGGTGAGGTTAAGAAGTTATCCCGTGAAAACCTCATCCAGCCGGAACTACTTTCGTGTTTATGCGTCAGAAATTCTATAAAAATAATTTACGACTTTAAGAATTAATAAAAAATAAACGGCTATTGGAAAAAATCAGAAATCCTATAAAAATAATTAACGACTTTAAGGCTTAATAAAAAATTAACGGCTAATGGCAAACATATTTCTTCTAATGGCAAAAAGTGCTACATGTCAGAGCTCTTCAAATCTGTATTAATATTTATCATGGGGGGTGAGGTTAAGAAGTTATCCCGTGAAAACCTCACCCAGCCGGAACTACTTTCGTGTTTATGCATCAGAAATCCTATAAAAATAATTGACGACTTTAAGGCTTAATAAAAAATTAACGGCTAATGGCAAAAATATTTCTTCTAATGGCAAAAAGTGCTACATGTCAGTGCTCTTCAAATCTGTATTAATATTTATCATAGGGGGTGAGGTTAAGAAGTTATCCCGTGATAACCTCACCCAGCAGGACTACTTTCGTGTTTATGCATCAGAAATCCTATAAAAATAATTAACGATTTTAAGGCTTAATCAAAAATTAACGGCTAATGGCAAAAATATTTCTTCTAATGACAAAAAGTGCTACATGTCAGAGCTCTTCAAATTTGTATTAATATTTATCATGGGGGTTGAGGTTGAGAAGTTATCCCGTGAAAACCTCACCCAGACGGAAATATTTTCGTGTTTATGCATCAGAAATCCTATAAAAATAATTAACAACTTTAAGGCTTAATAAAAAATAAACAGGTAATGGCAAAAGTATTTCTTCTAATGGCAAAAAGTGCTACATGTCAGAGCTCTTCAAATCTTTATTAATATTTATCATGGGGGGTGAGGTTAAGAAGTTATCCCGTGAAAACCTCATCCAGCCGGAACTACTTCCGTGTTTATGCATCAGAAATCCTATAAAAATAATTAACGACTTTAAGGCTTAATAAAAAATTAACAGCTAATTGCAAAAATCAGAAATCCTATAAAAGTAATTAACGACTTTAACGCTTAATAAAAAAATTAACGACTAATGGCAAACATATTTCTTCTAATGACAAAAAGTGCTACATGTCAGAGCTCTTCAAATCTGTATTAATATTTATAATGGGGGTGAGGTTAAGAAGTTATCCCGTGAAAACCTCACCCAGCCAGAAATACTTTCGTGTTTATGCATCAGAAATCCTATAAAAATAATTAACGACTTTAAGGCTTATTAAAAAAATTAACGGCTAATGGCAAAAATATTTCTTCTAACGGCAAAAAGTGCTACATATCAAAGCTCTTCAAATCTGTATTACTATTTTTCATGAGGGGTGAGGTTAAGAAGTTATCCCGTGAAAACCTCACCCAGACGGAACTACTTTCGTGTTTATGCATCAGAAATCCTATAAAAAAAATCAACAACTTTAAGGCTTAATAAAAAATGAACGGCTAATGGCAAAAATCAGAAATCCTATAAAAATAATTAACGACTTTAAGGCTTAATCAAAAATTAACGGCTTATGGCAAAAATATCTCTTCTAATGGCAAAAAGTGCTACATGTCAGAGCTCTTCAAATCTGTATTAATATTTATCATGGGCGGTGAGGTTAAGAAGTTATCCCTTGAAAACCTCACCCACCCGGAACTACTTTCGTGTTTATGCATCAGAAATCCTATAAAAATAATTGACGACTTTAAGGCTTAATAAAAAATTAACGGCTAATGGCAAAAATATTTCTTCTAATGGCAAAAAGTGTTACATGTCAGTGCTCTTCAAATCTGTATTAATATTTATCATAGGGGGTGAGGTTAAGAAGTTATCCCGTGATAACCTCACCCAGCAGGAACTACTTTCGTGTTTATGCATCAGAAATCCTATAAAAATAATTAACGATTTTAAGGCTTAATAAAAAATTAACGGCTAATGGCAAAAATATTTCTTCTAATGACAAAAAGTGCTACATGTCAGAGCTCTTCAAATTTGTATTAATATTTATCATGGGGGTTGAGGTTGAGAAGTTATCCCGTGAAAACCTCACCCAGACGGAAATATTTTCGTGTTTATGCATCAGAAATCCTATAAAAATAATTAACAACTTTAAGGCTTAATAAAAAATTAATGGCTAATGGCAAAAATCAGAAATCCTATAAAAATAATTAACGACTTTAAGGCTTAATAAAAAATTAACGGCTAATGGCAAAAATATTTCTTCTAGTGACAAAAAGTGCTACATGTCAGAGCTCTTCAAATCTGTATTAATATTTATCATGGGGGTTGAGGTTGAGAAGTTATCCCGTGAAAAAATCACCCAGACGGAAATATTTTCGTGTTTATGCGTCAGAAATTCTATAAAAATAATTTACGACTTTAAGAATTAATAAAAATTAAACGGCTAATGGAAAAAATCAGAAATCCTATAAAAATAATTAACGACTTTAAGGCTTAATAAAAAATTAACGGCTAATGGCAAAAATATTTCTTCTAATGGCAAAAAGTGCTACATGTCAGAGCTCTTCAAATCTGTATTAATATTTATCATGGGGGTGAGGTTAAGAAGTTATCCTGTGAAAACCTCACCCAGACGGAACTACTTTCGTGTTTATGCATCAGAAATCCTATAAAAATAATAACGACTTTAAGGCTTAATAAAAAATTAATGGCTAATGGCAAAAATCAGAAAACCTATAAAAATAATTAACGACTTTAAGACTTAATAAAAAATTAACGGCTAATGGCAAAAATATTTCTTCTAATGGCAAAAAGTGTTACATGTCAGTGCTCTTCAAATCTGTATTAATATTTATCATGGGGTTTGAGGTTAAGAAGTTATCCCTTGATAACCTCACCCAGCAGGAACTACTTTCGTGTTTATGCATCAGAAATCCTATAAAAATAATTAACGAGTTTAAGGCTTAATAAAAAATTAACGGCTAATGGCAAAAATATTTCTACTAATGACAAAAAGTGCTACATGTCAGAGCTCTTCAAATTTGTATTAATATTTATCATGGGGGTTGAGGTTGAGAAGTTATCCCGTGAAAACCTCACCCAGACGGAAATATTTTCGTGTTTATGCATCAGAAATCCTATAAAAATAATTAACAACTTTAAGGCTTAATAAAAAATTAACAGCAAATGGCAAAAGTATTTCTTCTAATGGCAAAAAGTGCTACATGTCAGAGCTCTTCAAATCTGTATTAATATTTATCATGGGGGGTGAGGTTAAGAAGTTATCCCGTGAAAACCTCACCCAGCCGGAACTACTTTGATGTCTATGCATCAGACATCCTATAAAAATAATTAACGACTTTAAGGCTTAATAACAAAAATAACAGCTAATGGCAAAAATATTTCTTCTAATGGCAAAAAGTGCTACATGTCAGAGCTCTTCAAATCTGTATTAATATTTATCATGGGGGATGAGGTTAAGAAGTTATCCCGTGAAAACCTCACCCACCCGGAACTACTTTCGTGTTTATGCATCAGAAATCCTATAAAAATAATAACGACTTTAAGGCTTAATAAAAAATTAACGGCTAATGGCAAAAATATTTTTTCTAATAGCAAAAAGTGCTACATGTCAGAGCTCTTCAAATCTGTAGTAATATTTATCATACGGGGTGAGGTTAATAAGTTATCCCGTGAAAACCTCACCCAGCCGGAACTACTTTCGTGTTTATGCATCAGAAATCCTATAAAAATAATTAAGGACTTTAAGGCTTAATAAAAAAATAATGGCTAATGGCAAAAATCAGAAATCCTATAAAAATAATTAATGACTTTAAGGCTTAATAAAAAATTAACGGCTAATGGCAAAAATATTTCTTCTAGTGACAAAAAGTGCTACATGTCAGAGCTCTTCAAATCTGTATTGATATTTATCATGGGGGTTGAGGTTAAGAAGTTATCCCGTGAAAACATCACCCAGACGGAAATATTTTCGTGTTTATGCATCAGAAATCCTATAATAATAATTAACAACGTTAAGGCTTAATAAAAAATTAACGGCTAATGGCAAAAATATTTCTTCTAATGGCAAAAAGTACTACATTTCAGAGCTCTTCAAATCTGTATTAATATTTATCATGGGGGGTGAGGTTAAGAAGTTATCCCGTGAAAACCTCATCCAGCCGGAACTACTTTCGTGTTTATGCGTCAGAAATTCTATAAAAATAATTTACGACTTTAAGAATTAATAAAAAATAAACGGCTATTGGAAAAAATCAGAAATCCTATAAAAATAATTAACGACTTTAAGGCTGAATAAAAAATTAACGGCTAATGGCAAACATATTTCTTCTAATGGCAAAAAGTGCTACATGTCAGAGCTCTTCAAATCTGTATTAATATTTATCATGGGGGGTGAGGTTAAGAAGTTATCCCGTGAAAACCTCACCCAGCCGGAACTACTTTCGTGTTTATGCATCAGAAATCCTATAAAAATAATTGACGACTTTAAGGCTTAATAAAAAATTAACGGCTAATGGCAAAAATATTTCTTCTAATGGCAAAAAGTGCTACATGTCAGTGCTCTTCAAATCTGTATTAATATTTATCATAGGGGGTGAGGTTAAGAAGTTATCCCGTGATAACCTCACCCAGCAGGACTACTTTCGTGTTTATGCATCAGAAATCCTATAAAAATAATTAACAATTTTAAGGCTTAATCAAAAATTAACGGCTAATGGCAAAAATATTTCTTCTAATGACAAAAAGTGCTACATGTCAGAGCTCTTCAAATTTGTATTAATATTTATCATGGGGGTTGAGGTTGAGAAGTTATCCCGTGAAAACCTCACCCAGACGGAAATATTTTCGTGTTTATGCATCAGAAATCCTATAAAAATAATTAACAACTTTAAGGCTTAATAAAAAATAAACAGGTAATGGCAAAAGTATTTCTTCTAATGGCAAAAAGTGCTACATGTCAGAGCTCTTCAAATCTTTATTAATATTTATCATGGGGGGTGAGGTTAAGAAGTTATCCCGTGAAAACCTCATCCAGCCGGAACTACTTCCGTGTTTATGCATCAGAAATCCTATAAAAATAATTAACGACTTTAAGGCTTAATAAAAAATTAACAGCTAATTGCAAAAATCAGAAATCCTATAAAAGTAATTAACGACTTTAACGCTTAATAAAAAAATTAACGACTAATGGCAAACATATTTCTTCTAATGACAAAAAGTGCTACATGTCAGAGCTCTTCAAATCTGTATTAATATTTATAATGGGGGTGAGGTTAAGAAGTTATCCCGTGAAAACCTCACCCAGCCAGAAATACTTTCGTGTTTATGCATCAGAAATCCTATAAAAATAATTAACGACTTTAAGGCTTATTAAAAAAATTAACGGCTAATGGCAAAAATATTTCTTCTAACGGCAAAAAGTGCTACATATCAAAGCTCTTCAAATCTGTATTACTATTTTTCATGAGGGGTGAGGTTAAGAAGTTATCCCGTGAAAACCTCACCCAGACGGAACTACTTTCGTGTTTATGCATCAGAAATCCTATAAAAAAAATCAACAACTTTAAGGCTTAATAAAAAATGAACGGCTAATGGCAAAAATCAGAAATCCTATAAAAATAATTAACGACTTTAAGGCTTAATCAAAAATTAACGGCTTATGGCAAAAATATCTCTTCTAATGGCAAAAAGTGCTACATGTCAGAGCTCTTCAAATCTGTATTGATATTTATCATGGGGGTTGAGGTTAAGAAGTTATCCCGTGAAAACATCACCCAGACGGAAATATTTTCGTGTTTATGCATCAGAAATCCTATAATAATAATTAACAACGTTAAGGCTTAATAAAAAATTAACGGCTAATGGCAAAAATATTTCTTCTAATGGCAAAAAGTACTACATTTCAGAGCTCTTCAAATCTGTATTAATATTTATCATGGGGGGTGAGGTTAAGAAGTTATCCCGTGAAAACCTCATCCAGCCGGAACTACTTTCGTGTTTATGCGTCAGAAATTCTATAAAAATAATTTACGACTTTAAGAATTAATAAAAAATAAACGGCTATTGGAAAAAATCAGAAATCCTATAAAAATAATTAACGACTTTAAGGCTTAATAAAAAATTAACGGCTAATGGCAAACATATTTCTTCTAATGGCAAAAAGTGCTACATGTCAGAGCTCTTCAAATCTGTATTAATATTTATCATGGGGGGTGAGGTTAAGAAGTTATCCCGTGAAAACCTCACCCAGCCGGAACTACTTTCGTGTTTATGCATCAGAAATCCTATAAAAATAATTGACGACTTTAAGGCTTAATAAAAAATTAACGGCTAATGGCAAAAATATTTCTTCTAATGGCAAAAAGTGCTACATGTCAGTGCTCTTCAAATCTGTATTAATATTTATCATAGGGGGTGAGGTTAAGAAGTTATCCCGTGATAACCTCACCCAGCAGGACTACTTTCGTGTTTATGCATCAGAAATCCTATAAAAATAATTAACGATTTTAAGGCTTAATAAAAAATTAACGGCTAATGGCAAAAATATTTCTTCTAATGACAAAAAGTGCTACATGTCAGAGCTCTTCAAATTTGTATTAATATTTATCATGGGGGTTGAGGTTGAGAAGTTATCCCGTGAAAACCTCACCCAGACGGAAATATTTTCGTGTTTATGCATCAGAAATCCTATAAAAATAATTAACAACTTTAAGGCTTAATAAAAAATAAACAGGTAATGGCAAAAGTATTTCTTCTAATGGCAAAAAGTGCTACATGTCAGAGCTCTTCAAATCTTTATTAATATTTATCATGGGGGGTGAGGTTAAGAAGTTATCCCGTGAAAACCTCATCCAGCCGGAACTACTTCCGTGTTTATGCATCAGAAATCCTATAAAAATAATTAACGACTTTAAGGCTTAATAAAAAATTAACAGCTAATTGCAAAAATCAGAAATCCTATAAAAGTAATTAACGACTTTAACGCTTAATAAAAAAATTAACGACTAATGGCAAACATATTTCTTCTAATGACAAAAAGTGCTACATGTCAGAGCTCTTCAAATCTGTATTAATATTTATAATGGGGGTGAGGTTAAGAAGTTATCCCGTGAAAACCTCACCCAGCCAGAAATACTTTCGTGTTTATGCATCAGAAATCCTATAAAAATAATTAAAGACTTTAAGGCTTATTAAAAAAATTAACGGCTAATGGCAAAAATATTTCTTCTAACGGCAAAAAGTGCTACATATCAAAGCTCTTCAAATCTGTATTACTATTTTTCATGAGGGGTGAGGTTAAGAAGTTATCCCGTGAAAACCTCACCCAGACGGAACTACTTTCGTGTTTATGCATCAGAAATCCTATAAAAAAAATCAACAACTTTAAGGCTTAATAAAAAATGAACGGCTAATGGCAAAAATCAGAAATCCTATAAAAATAATTAACGACTTTAAGGCTTAATCAAAAATTAACGGCTTATGGCAAAAATATCTCTTCTAATGGCAAAAAGTGCTACATGTCAGAGCTCTTCAAATCTGTATTAATATTTATCATGGGCGGTGAGGTTAAGAAGTTATCCCTTGAAAACCTCACCCACCCGGAACTACTTTCGTGTTTATGCATCAGAAATCCTATAAAAATAATTGACGACTTTAAGGCTTAATAAAAAATTAACGGCTAATGGCAAAAATATTTCTTCTAATGGCAAAAAGTGTTACATGTCAGTGCTCTTCAAATCTGTATTAATATTTATCATAGGGGGTGAGGTTAAGAAGTTATCCCGTGATAACCTCACCCAGCAGGAACTACTTTCGTGTTTATGCATCAGAAATCCTATAAAAATAATTAACGATTTTAAGGCTTAATAAAAAATTAACGGCTAATGGCAAAAATATTTCTTCTAATGGCAAAAAGTGCTACATGTCAGTGCTCTTCAAATCTGTATTACTATTTATCATAGGGGGTGAGGTTAAGAAGTTATCCCTTGAAAACCTCACCCAGCCGGAACTACTTTGATGTCTATACATCAGACATCCTATAAAAATAATTAACGACTTTAAGGCTTAATAAAAAAATAACAGCTAATGGCAAAAATATTTCTTCTAATGGCAAAAAGTGCTACATGTCAGAGCTCTTCAAATTTGTATTAATATTTATCATGGGGGTTGAGGTTGAGAAGTTATCCCGTGAAAACCTCACCCAGACGGAAATACTTTCGTGTTTATGCATCAGAAATCCTATAAAAATAATTAACAACTTTAAGGCTTAATAAAAAATTAACAGCTAATGGCAAAAGTATTTCTTCTAATGGCAAAAAGTGCTACATGTCAGAGCTCTTCAAATCTGTATTAATATTTATCATGGGGGGTGAGGTTAAGAAGTTATCCCGTGAAAACCTCATCCAGCCGGAACTACTTTCGTGTTTATGCATCAGAAATCCTATAAAAATAATTTACGACTTTAAGAATTAATAAAAAATAAACGGCTAATGGAAAAAATCAGAAATCCTATAAAAATAATTAACGACTTTAAGGCTTAATAAAAAATTAACGGCTAATGGCAAACATATTTCTTCTAATGACAAAAAGTGATACATGTCAGAGCTCTTCAAATCTGTATTAATATTTATAATGGGGGGGGGGGGGGTGAGGTTAATAAGTTATCCCGTGAAAACCTCACCCAGCCAGAAATACTTTCGTGTTTATGCATCAGAAATCCTATAAAAATAATTAACGAATTTAAGGCTTATTAAAAAATTAACGGCTAATGGCAAATATATTTCTTCTAATAGCAAAAAGTGCTACATGTCAAAGCTCTTCAAATCTGTATTAATATTTATCATGGGGGGTGAGGTTAAGAAGTTATCCCGTGAAAACCTCACCCAGCCGGAACTACTTTGATGTCTATGCATCAGAAATCCTATAAAAATAAAAAACGACTTTAAGGCTTATTAAAAAATTAACGGCTAATGGCAAAAATATTTCTCCTAATGGCAAAAAGTGCTACATGTCAAAGCTCTTCAAATCTGTATTACTATTTATCATGAGGGGTGAGGTTAAGAAGTTTTTCCGTGCAAACCTCACCCAGCCGGAACTACTTTCGTGTTTATGCATCAGAAATCCTATAAAAATAATTAAGGACTTTAAGGCTTAATAAAAAATTAATGGCTAATGGCAAAAATCAGAAATTCTATAAAAACAATTAACGACTTTAAGGCTTAATAAAAAAATAACGGCTAATGGCAAAAATATTTCTTCTAGTGACAAAAAGTGCTACATGTCAGAGCTCTTCAAATCTGTATTAATATTTATCATGGGGGTTGAGGTTAAGAAGTTATCCCGTGAAAACATCACCCAGACGGAAATATTTTCGTGTTTATGCATCAGAAATCCTATAATAATAATTAACAACGTTAAGGCTTAATAAAAAATTAACGGCTAATGGCAAAAATATTTCTTCTCATGGCAAAAAGTGCTACATGTCAAAGCTCTTCAAATCTGTATTACTATTTATCATGAGGGGTGAGGTTAATAAGTTTTTCCGTGCAAACCTCACCCAGCCGGAACTACTTTCGTGTTTATGCATCAGAAATCCTAAAAAAATAATTAAGGACTTTAAGGCTTAATAAAAAATTAATGGCTAATGGCAAAAATCAGAAATCCTATAAAAATAATTAACGACTTTAAGGCTTAATAAAAAATTAACGGCTAATGGCAAAAATATTTCTTCTAGTGACAAAAAGTGCTACATGTCAGAGCTCTTCAAATCTGTATTAATATTTATCATGGGGGTTGAGGTTAAGAAGTTATCCCGTGAAAACATCACCCAGACGGAAATATTTTCGTGTTTATGCATCAGAAATCCTATAATAATAATTAACAACGTTAAGGCTTAATAAAAAATTAACGTCTAATGGCAAAAATATTTCTTCTAATGGCAAAAAGTGTTACATGTGAAAGCTCTTCAAATCTGTATTACTATTTATCATGAGGGGTGAGGTTAAGAAGTTATCCCGTGAAAACTTCACCCAGACGGAACTACTTTCGTGTTTATACATCAGAAATCCTATAAAAATAATTGACGACTTTAAGGCTTAATAAAAAATTAACGGCTAATGGCAAAAATATTTCTTCTAATGGCAAAAAGTGCTATATGTCAGTGCTCTTCAAATCTGTATTAATATTTATCATAGGGGGTGAGGTTAAGAAGTTATCCCGTGATAACCTCACCCAGCAGGAACTACTTTCGTGTTTATGCATCAGAAATCCTATAAAAATAATTAACGATTTTAAGGCTTAATAAAAAATTAACGGCTAATGGCAAAAATATTTCTTCTAATGACAAAAAGTGCTACATGTCAGAGCTCTTCAAATTTGTATTAATATTTATAATGGGGGTTGAGGTTGAGAAGTTATCCCGTGAAAACCTCACCCAGACGGAAATATGTTCGTGTTTATACATCAGAAATCCTATAAAAATAATTAACGAATTTAAGGCTTATTAAAAAAATTAACGGCTAATGGCAAAAATATTTCTTCTAATGGCAAAAAGTGCTACATGTCAAAGCTCTTCAAATCTGTATTACTATTTTTCATGAGGGGTGAGGTTAAGAAGTTATCCCGTGAAAACCTCACCCAGACGGAACTACTTTCGTGTTTATGCATCAGAAATCCTATAAAAAAAATCAACAACTTTAAGGCTTAATAAAAAATGAACGGCTAATGGCAAAAATCAGAAATCCTATAAAAATAATTAACGACTTTAAGGCTTAATAAAAAATTAACGGCTAATGGCAAAAATATTTCTTCTAATGGCAAAAAGTGCTACATGTCAGAGCTCTTCAAATCTGTATTAATATTGATCATGGGGGGTGAGGTTAAGAAGTTATCCCGTGAAAACCTCACCCAGCCGGAACTACTTTCGTGTTTATGCAACAGAAATCCTATAAAAATAATTGACGACTTTAAGGCTTAATAAAAAATAAACGGCTTATGGAAAAAATCAGAAATCCTATAAAAATAATTAACGACTTTAAGGCTTAATATAAAAAAATTAACGTCTAATGGCAAACATATTTCTTCTAATGACAAAAAGTGCTACATGTCAGAGCTCTTCAAATCTGTATTAATATTTATAATGGGGGGTGAGGTTAAGAAGTTATCCCTTGAAAACCTCACCCAGCCAGAAATACTTTCGTGTTTATGCATCAGAAATCCTATAAAAATAATTAACGACTTTAAGGCTTATTAAAAAATTAACGGCTAATGGCAAAAATATTTCTTCTAATGGCAAAAAGTGCTACATGTCAAAGCTCTTCAAATCTGTATTACTATTTATCATGAGGGGTGAGGTTAAGAAGTTATCCCGTGAAAACTTCACCCAGCCGGAACTACTTTCGTGTTTATGCATCAGAAATCCTATAACACAAATCAACAACTTTAAGGCTTAATAAAAAATGAACGGCTAATGGCAAAAATCAGAAATCCTATGAAAATAATTAACGACTGTAAGGCTTAATAAAAAAATAACGGCTAATGGCAAAAATATTTCTTCTAATGGCAAAAAGTGCTACATGTCAGAGCTCTTCAAATCTGTATTAATATTTATCATGGGGGGGGGGGTGAGGTTAAGAAGTTATCCCGTGAAAACCTCACCAAGCCGGAACTTCTTTCGTGTTTATGCATCAGAAATCCTATAAAAATAATTGACGACTTTAAGGCTTAATAAAAAATTAACGGCTAATGGCAAAAATATTTCTTCTAATGGCAAAAAGTGCTACATGTCAGTGCTCTTCAAATCTGTATTACTATTTATCATAGGGGGTGAGATTAGGAAATTATCCCGTGATAACCTCACCCAGCAGGAACTACTTTCGTGTTTATGCATCAGAAATCCTATAAAAATAATTAACGATTTTAAGGCTTAATAAAAAATTAACGGCTAATGGCAAAAATATTTCTTCTAATGACAAAAAGTGCTACATGTCAGAGATCTTCAAATTTGTATTAATATTTATCATGGGGGTTGAGGTTGAGAAGTTATCCCGTGAAAACCTCACCCAGACGGAAATATTTCCGTGTTTATGCATCAGAAATCCTATCAAAATAATTAACAACTTTAAGGCTTAATAAAAAATTAACAGCTAATGGCAAAAGTATTTCTTCTAATGGCAAAAAGTGCTACATGTCAGAGCTCTTCAAATCTGTATTAATATTTATCATGGGGGGTGAGGTTCAGAAGTTATCCCGTGAAAACCTCATCCAGCCGGAACTACTTTCGTGTTTATGCATCAGAAATCCTATAAAAATAATTAACGACTTTAAGGCTTAATAAAAAATTAACAGCTAATGGCAAAAATCAGAAATCCTATAAAAATAATTAACGACTTTAAGGCTTAATAAAAAAAAATTAACGCGTATGGCAAACATATTTCTTCTAATGAGAAAAAGTGCTACATGTCAGAGCTCTTCAAATCTGTATTAATAGTTATAATGGGGGTGAGGTTAAGAAGTTATCCCGTGAAAACCTCACCCAGCCAGAAATACTTTCGTGTTTATGCATCAGAAATCCTATAAAAATAATTAACGACTTTAAGGCTTATTAAAAAAATTAACGGCTAATGGCAAAAATCAGAAATCCTATAAAAATAATTAACGACTTTAAGGCTTAATAAAAAAAATTAACGACTAATGGCAAACATATTTCTTCTAATGACAAAAAGTGCTACATGTCAGAGCTCTTCAAATCTGTATTAATATTTATAATGGGGGTGAGGTTAAGAAGTTATCCCGTGAAAACCTCACCCAGCCAGAAATACTTTCGTGTTTATGCATCAGAAATCCTATAAAAATAATTAACGACTTTAAGGCTTAATAAAAAATTAACAGCTAATGGCAAAAATCAGAAATCCTATAAAAATAATTAACGACTTTAAGGCTTAATAAAAAAAATTAACGCGTATGGCACACATATTTCTTCTAATGACAAAAAGTGCTACATGTCAGAGCTCTTCAAATTTGTATTAATATTTATAATGGGGGTTGAGGTTGAAAAGGTATCCCGTGAAAACCTCACCCAGACGGAAATATGTTCGTGTTTATACATCAGAAATCCTATAAAAATAATTAACGAATTTAAGGCTTATTAAAAAAATTAACGGCTAATGGCAAAAATATTTCTTCTAATGGCAAAAAGTGCTACATGTCAAAGCTCTTCAAATCTGTATTACTATTTTTCATGAGGGGTGAGGTTAAGAAGTTATCCCGTGAAAACCTCACCCAGACGGAACTACTTTCGTGTTTATGCATCAGAAATCCTATAAAAAAAATCAACAACTTTAAGGCTTAATAAAAAATGAACGGCTAATGGCAAAAATCAGAAATCCTATAAAAATAATTAACGATTTTAAGGCTTAATAAAAAATTAACGGCTAATGGCAAAAATATTTCTTCTAATGGCAAAAAGTGCTACATGTCAGAGCTCTTCAAATCTGTATTAATATTGATCATGGGGGGTGAGGTTAAGAAGTTATCCCGTGAAAACCTCACCCAGCCGGAACTACTTTCGTGTTTATGCAACAGAAATCCTATAAAAATAATTGACGACTTTAAGGCTTAATAAAAAATAAACGGCTAATGGAAAAAATCAGAAATCCTATAAAAATAATTAACGACTTTAAGGCTTAATAAAAAAAAATTAACGTCTAATGGCAAACATATTTCTTCTAATGACAAAAAGTGCTACATGTCAGAGCTCTTCAAATCTGTATTAATATTTATCATGGGGGGTGAGGTTAAGAAGTTATCCCGTGAAAACCTCACCCAGCCGGAACTACTTTGATGTCTATGCATCAGAAATCCTATAAAAATAAAAAACGACTTTAAGGCTTATTAAAAAATTAACGGCTAATGGCAAAAATATTTCTCCTAATGGCAAAAAGTGCTACATGTCAAAGCTCTTCAAATCTGTATTACTATTTATCATGAGGGGTGAGGTTAAGAAGTTTTTCCGTGCAAACCTCACCCAGCCGGAACTACTTTCGTGTTTATGCATCAGAAATCCTATAAAAATAATTAAGGACTTTAAGGCTTAATAAAAAATTAATGGCTAATGGCAAAAATCAGAAATTCTATAAAAATAATTAACGACTTTAAGGCTTAATAAAAAAATAACGGCTAATGGCAAAAATATTTCTTCTAGTGACAAAAAGTGCTACATGTCAGAGCTCTTCAAATCTGTATTAATATTTATCATGGGGGTTGAGGTTAAGAAGTTATCCCGTGAAAACATCACCCAGACGGAAATATTTTCGTGTTTATGCATCAGAAATCCTATAATAATAATTAACAACGTTAAGGCTTAATAAAAAATTAACGGCTAATGGCAAAAATATTTCTTCTCATGGCAAAAAGTGCTACATGTCAAAGCTCTTCAAATCTGTATTACTATTTATCATGAGGGGTGAGGTTAAGAAGTTTTTCCGTGCAAACCTCACCCAGCCGGAACTACTTTCGTGTTTATGCATCAGAAATCCTAAAAAAATAATTAAGGACTTTAAGGCTTAATAAAAAATTAATGGCTAATGGCAAAAATCAGAAATCCTATAAAAATAATTAACGACTTTAAGGCTTAATAAAAAATTAACGGCTAATGGCAAAAATATTTCTTCTAGTGACAAAAAGTGCTACATGTCAGAGCTCTTCAAATCTGTATTAATATTTATCATGGGGGTTGAGGTTAAGAAGTTATCCCGTGAAAACATCACCCAGACGGAAATATTTTCGTGTTTATGCATCAGAAATCCTATAATAATAATTAACAACGTTAAGGCTTAATAAAAAATTAACGTCTAATGGCAAAAATATTTCTTCTAATGGCAAAAAGTGTTACATGTGAAAGCTCTTCAAATCTGTATTACTATTTATCATGAGGGGTGAGGTTAAGAAGTTATCCCGTGAAAACTTCACCCAGACGGAACTACTTTCGTGTTTATACATCAGAAATCCTATAAAAATAATTGACGACTTTAAGGCTTAATAAAAAAATTAACGGCTAATGGCAAAAATATTTCTTCTAATGGCAAAAAGTGCTATATGTCAGTGCTCTTCAAATCTGTATTAATATTTATCATAGGGGGTGAGGTTAAGAAGTTATCCCGTGATAACCTCACCCAGCAGGAACTACTTTCGTGTTTATGCATCAGAAATCCTATAAAAATAATTAACGATTTTAAGGCTTAATAAAAAATTAACGGCTAATGGCAAAAATATTTCTTCTAATGACAAAAAGTGCTACATGTCAGAGCTCTTCAAATTTGTATTAATATTTATAATGGGGGTTGAGGTTGAGAAGTTATCCCGTGAAAACCTCACCCAGACGGAAATATGTTCGTGTTTATACATCAGAAATCCTATAAAAATAATTAACGAATTTAAGGCTTATTAAAAAAATTAACGGCTAATGGCAAAAATATTTCTTCTAATGGCAAAAAGTGCTACATGTCAAAGCTCTTCAAATCTGTATTACTATTTTTCATGAGGGGTGAGGTTAAGAAGTTATCCCGTGAAAACCTCACCCAGACGGAACTACTTTCGTGTTTATGCATCAGAAATCCTATAAAAAAAATCAACAACTTTAAGGCTTAATAAAAAATGAACGGCTAATGGCAAAAATCAGAAATCCTATAAAAATAATTAACGACTTTAAGGCTTAATAAAAAATTAACGGCTAATGGCAAAAATATTTCTTCTAATGGCAAAAAGTGCTACATGTCAGAGCTCTTCAAATCTGTATTAATATTGATCATGGGGGGTGAGGTTAAGAAGTTATCCCGTGAAAACCTCACCCAGCCGGAACTACTTTCGTGTTTATGCAACAGAAATCCTATAAAAATAATTGACGACTTTAAGGCTTAATAAAAAATAAACGGCTAATGGAAAAAATCAGAAATCCTATAAAAATAATTAACGACTTTAAGGCTTAATAAAAAAAAATTAACGTCTAATGGCAAACATATTTCTTCTAATGACAAAAAGTGCTACATGTCAGAGCTCTTCAAATCTGTATTAATATTTATAATGGGGGGTGAGGTTAAGAAGTTATCCCTTGAAAACCTCACCCAGCCAGAAATACTTTCGTGTTTATGCATCAGAAATCCTATAAAAATAATTAACGACTTTAAGGCTTATTAAAAAATTAACGGCTAATGGCAAAAATATTTCTTCTAATGGCAAAAAGTGCTACATGTCAAAGCTCTTCAAATCTGTATTACTATTTATCATGAGGGGTGAGGTTAAGAAGTTATCCCGTGAAAACTTCACCCAGCCGGAACTACTTTCGTGTTTATGCATCAGAAATCCTATAACACAAATCAACAACTTTAAGGCTTAATAAAAAATGAACGGCTAATGGCAAAAATCAGAAATCCTATGAAAATAATTAACGACTGTAAGGCTTAATAAAAAAATAACGGCTAATGGCAAAAATATTTCTTCTAATGGCAAAAAGTGCTACATGTCAGAGCTCTTCAAATCTGTATTAATATTTATCATGGGGGGGGGGGGGTGAGGTTAAGAAGTTATCCCGTGAAAACCTCACCAAGCCGGAACTTCTTTCGTGTTTATGCATCAGAAATCCTATAAAAATAATTGACGACTTTAAGGCTTAATAAAAAATTAACGGCTAATGGCAAAAATATTTCTTCTAATGGCAAAAAGTGCTACATGTCAGTGCTCTTCAAATCTGTATTACTATTTATCATAGGGGGTGAGATTAGGAAATTATCCCGTGATAACCTCACCCAGCAGGAACTACTTTCGTGTTTATGCATCAGAAATCCTATAAAAATAATTAACGATTTTAAGGCTTAATAAAAAATTAACGGCTAATGGCAAAAATATTTCTTCTAATGACAAAAAGTGCTACATGTCAGAGATCTTCAAATTTGTATTAATATTTATCATGGGGGTTGAGGTTGAGAAGTTATCCCGTGAAAACCTCACCCAGACGGAAATATTTCCGTGTTTATGCATCAGAAATCCTATCAAAATAATTAACAACTTTAAGGCTTAATAAAAAATTGACAGCTAATGGCAAAAGTATTTCTTCTAATGGCAAAAAGTGCTACATGTCAGAGCTCTTCAAATATGTATTAATATTTATCATGGGGGGTGAGGTTAAGAAGTTATCCCGTGAAAACCTCATCCAGCCGGAACTACTTTCGTGTTTATGCATCAGAAATCCTATAAAAATAATTAACGACTTTAAGGCTTAATAAAAAATTAACAGCTAATGGCAAAAATCAGAAATCCTATCAAAATAATTAACGACTTTAAGGCTTAATAAAAAAAATTAACGCGTATGGCAAACATATTTCTTCTAATGAGAAAAAGTGCTACATGTCAGAGCTCTTCAAATCTGTATTAATAGTTATAATGGGGGTGAGGTTAAGAAGTTATCCCGTGAAAACCTCACCCAGCCAGAAATACTTTCGTGTTTATGCATCAGAAATCCTATAAAAATAATTAACGACTTTAAGGCTTATTAAAAAAATTAACGGCTAATGGCAAAAATCAGAAATCCTATAAAAATAATTAACGACTTTAAGGCTTAATAAAAAAAAATTAACGAATAATGGCAAACATATTTCTTCTAATGACAAAAAGTGCTACATGTCAGAGCTCTTCAAATCTGTATTAATATTTATAATGGGGGTGAGGTTAATAAGTTATCCCGTGAAAACCTCACCCAGCCAGAAATACTTTCGTGTTTATGCATCAGAAATCCTATAAAAATAATTAACGACTTTAAGGCTTAATAAAAAATTAACAGCTAATGGCAAAAATCAGAAATCCTATAAAAATAATTAACGACTTTAAGGCTTAATAAAAAAAATTAACGCGTATGGCAAACATATTTCTTCTAATGACAAACAGTGCTACATGTCAGAGCTCTTCAAATTTGTATTAATATTTATAATGGGGGTTGAGGTTGAGAAGTTATCCCGTGAAAACCTCACCCAGACGGAAATATGTTCGTGTTTATACATCAGAAATCCTATAAAAATAATTAACGAATTTAAGGCTTATTAAAAAAATTAACGGCTAATGGCAAAAATATTTCTTCTAATGGCAAAAAGTGCTACATGTCAAAGCTCTTCAAATCTGTATTACTATTTTTCATGAGGGGTGAGGTTAAGAAGTTATCCCGTGAAAACCTCACCCAGACGGAACTACTTTCGTGTTTATGCATCAGAAATCCTATAAAAAAAATCAACAACTTTAAGGCTTAATAAAAAATGAACGGCTAATGGCAAAAATCAGAAATCCTATAAAAATAATTAACGATTTTAAGGCTTAATAAAAAATTAACGGCTAATGGCAAAAATATTTCTTCTAATGGCAAAAAGTGCTACATGTCAGAGCTCTTCAAATCTGTATTAATATTGATCATGGGGGGTGAGGTTAAGAAGTTATCCCGTGAAAACCTCACCCAGCCGGAACTACTTTCGTGTTTATGCAACAGAAATCCTATAAAAATAATTGACGACTTTAAGGCTTAATAAAAAATAAACGGCTAATGGAAAAAATCAGAAATCCTATAAAAATAATTAACGACTTTAAGGCTTAATAAAAAAAAATTAACGTCTAATGGCAAACATATTTCTTCTAATGACAAAAAGTGCTACATGTCAGAGCTCTTCAAATCTGTATTAATATTTATAATGGGGGGTGAGGTTAAGAAGTTATCCCTTGAAAACCTCACCCAGCCAGAAATACTTTCGTGTTTATGCATCAGAAATCCTATAAAAATAATTAACAACTTTAAGGCTTAATAAAAAATTAACAGCTAATGGCAAAAGTATTTCTTCTAATGGCAAAAAGTGCTACATGTCAGAGCTCTTCAAATCTGTATTAATATTTATCATGGGGGGTGAGGTTAAGAAGTTATCCCGTGAAAACCTCATCCAGCCGGAACTACTTTCGTGTTTATGCATCAGAAATCCTATAAAAATAATTAACGACTTTAAGGCTTAATAAAAAATTAACAGCTAATGGCAAAAATCAGAAATCCTATAAAAATAATTAACGACTTTAAGGCTTAATAAAAAAAATTAACGCGTATGGCAAACATATTTCTTCTAATGAGAAAAAGTGCTACATGTCAGAGCTCTTCAAATCTGTATTAATAGTTATAATGGGGGTTAGGTTAAGAAGTTATCCCGTGAAAACCTCACCCAGCCAGAAATACTTTCGTGTTTATGCATCAGAAATCCTATAAAAATAATTAACGACTTTAAGGCTTATTAAAAAAATTAACGGCTAATGGCAAAAATCAGAAATCCTATAAAAATAATTAACGACTTTAAGGCTTAATAAAAAAAATTAACGACTAATGGCAAACATATTTCTTCTAATGACAAAAAGTGCTACATGTCAGAGCTCTTCAAATCTGTATTAATATTTATAATGGGGGTGAGGTTAAGAAGTTATCCCGTGAAAACCTCACCCAGCCAGAAATACTTTCGTGTTTTTGCATCAGAAATCCTATAAAAATAATTAACGACTTTAAGGCTTAATAAAAAATTAACAGCTAATGGCAAAAATCAGAAATCCTATAAAAATAATTAACGACTTTAAGGCTTAATAAAAAAAATTAACGCGTATGGCAAACATATTTCTTCTAATGACAAAAAGTGCTACATGTCAGAGCTCTTCAAATCTGTATTAATATTTATAATGGGGGTGAGGTTAAGAAGTTATCCCGTGAAAACTTCACCCAGCCGGAACTACTTTCGTGTTTATGCATCAGAAATCCTATAACACAAATCAACAACTTTAAGGCTTAATAAAAAATGAACGGCTAATGGCAAAAATCAGAAATCCTATGAAAATAATTAACGACTGTAAGGCTTAATAAAAAAATAACGGCTAATGGCAAAAATATTTCTTCTAATGGCAAAAAGTGCTACATGTCAGAGCTCTTCAAATCTGTATTAATATTTATCATGGGGGGAGGGGGTGAGGTTAAGAAGTTATCCCGTGAAAACCTCACCAAGCCGGAACTTCTTTCGTGTTTATGCATCAGAAATCCTATAAAAATAATTGACGACTTTAAGGCTTAATAAAAAATTAACGGCTAATGGCAAAAATATTTCTTCTAATGGCAAAAAGTGCTACATGTCAGTGCTCTTCAAATCTGTATTACTATTTATCATAGGGGGTGAGATTAGGAAATTATCCCGTGATAACCTCAGCCAGCAGGAACTACATTCGTGTTTATGCATCAGAAATCCTATAAAAATAATTAACGATTTTAAGGCTTAATAAAAAATTAACGGCTAATGGCAAAAATATTTCTTCTAATGACAAAAAGTGCTACATGTCAGAGATCTTCAAATTTGTATTAATATTTATCATGGGGGTTGAGGTTGAGAAGTTATCCCGTGAAAACCTCACCCAGACGGAAATATTTCCGTGTTTATGCATCAGAAATCCTATCAAAATAATTAACAACTTTAAGGCTTAATAAAAAATTGACAGCTAATGGCAAAAGTATTTCTTCTAATGGCAAAAAGTGCTACATGTCAGAGCTCTTCAAATATGTATTAATATTTATCATGGGGGGTGAGTTTAAGAAGTTATCCCGTGAAAACCTCATCCAGCCGGAACTACTTTCGTGTTTATGCATCAGAAATCCTATAAAAATAATTAACGACTTTAAGGCTTAATAAAAAATTAACAGCTAATGGCAAAAATCAGAAATCCTATAAAAATAATTAACGACTTTAAGGCTTAATAAAAAAAATTAACGCGTATGGCAAACATATTTCTTCTAATGAGAAAAAGTGCTACATGTCAGAGCTCTTCAAATCTGTATTAATAGTTATAATGGGGGTGAGGTTAAGAAGTTATCCCGTGAAAACCTCACCCAGCCAGAAATACTTTCGTGTTTATGCATCAGAAATCCTATAAAAATAATTAACGACTTTAAGGCTTATTAAAAAAATTAACGGCTAATGGCAAAAATCAGAAATCCTATAAAAATAATTAACGACTTTAAGGCTTAATAAAAAAAATTAACGAATAATGGCAAACATATTTCTTCTAATGACAAAAAGTGCTACATGTCAGAGCTCTTCAAATCTGTATTAATATTTATAATGGGGGTGAGGTTAATAAGTTATCCCGTGAAAACCTCACCCAGCCAGAAATACTTTCGTGTTTATGCATCAGAAATCCTATAAAAATAATTAACGACTTTAAGGCTTAATAAAAAATTAACAGCTAATGGCAAAAATCAGAAATCCTATAAAAATAATTAACGACTTTAAGGCTTAATAAAAAAAATTAACGCGTATGGCAAACATATTTCTTCTAATGACAAACAGTGCTACATGTCAGAGCTCTTCAAATTTGTATTAATATTTATAATGGGGGTTGAGGTTGAGAAGTTATCCCGTGAAAACCTCACCCAGACGGAAATATGTTCGTGTTTATACATCAGAAATCCTATAAAAATAATTAACGAATTTAAGGCTTATTAAAAAAATTAACGGCTAATGGCAAAAATATTTCTTCTAATGGCAAAAAGTGCTACATGTCAAAGCTCTTCAAATCTGTATTACTATTTATCATGAGGGGTGAGGTTAAGAAGTTATCCCGTGAAAACTTCACCCAGCCGGAACTACTTTCGTGTTTATGCATCAGAAATCCTATAACACAAATCAACAACTTTAAGGCTTAATAAAAAATGAACGGCTAATGGCAAAAATCAGAAATCCTATGAAAATAATTAACGACTGTAAGGCTTAATAAAAAAATAACGGCTAATGGCAAAAATATTTCTTCTAATGGCAAAAAGTGCTACATGCCAGAGCTCTTCAAATCTGTATTAATATTTATCATGGGGGGGGGGGGGGGGTGAGGTTAAGAAGTTATCCCGTGAAAACCTCACCCAGCCGGAACTTCTTTCGTGTTTATGCATCAGAAATCCTATAAAAATAATTGACGACTTTAAGGCTTAATAAAAAATTAACGGCTAATGGCAAAAATATTTCTTCTAATGGCAAAAAGTGCTACATGTCAGTGCTCTTCAAATCTGTATTACTATTTATCATAGGGGGTGAGATTAGGAAATTATCCCGTGATAACCTCACCCAGCAGGAACTACTTTCGTGTTTATGCATCAGAAATCCTATAAAAATAATTAACGATTTTAAGGCTTAATAAAAAATTAACGGCTAATGGCAAAAATATTTCTTCTAATGACAAAAAGTGCTACATGTCAGAGATCTTCAAATTTGTATTAATATTTATCATGGGGGTTGAGGTTGAGAAGTTATCCCGTGAAAACCTCACCCAGACGGAAATATTTCCGTGTTTATGCATCAGAAATCCTATCAAAATAATTAACAACTTTAAGGCTTAATAAAAAATTAACAGCTAATGGCAAAAGTATTTCTTCTAATGGCAAAAAGTGCTACATGTCAGAGCTCTTCAAATCTGTATTAATATTTATCATGGGGGGTGAGGTTAAGAAGTTATCCCGTGAAAACCTCATCCAGCCGGAACTACTTTCGTGTTTATGCATCAGAAATCCTATAAAAATAATTAACGACTTTAAGGCTTAATAAAAAATTAACAGCTAATGGCAAAAATCAGAAATCCTATAAAAATAATTAACGACTTTAAGGCTTAATAAAAAAAATTAACGCGTATGGCAAACATATTTCTTCTAATGAGAAAAAGTGCTACATGTCAGAGCTCTTCAAATCTGTATTAATAGTTATAATGGGGGTTAGGTTAAGAAGTTATCCCGTGAAAACCTCACCCAGCCAGAAATACTTTCGTGTTTATGCATCAGAAATCCTATAAAAATAATTAACGACTTTAAGGCTTATTAAAAAAATTAACGGCTAATGGCAAAAATCAGAAATCCTATAAAAATAATTAACGACTTTAAGGCTTAATAAAAAAAATTAACGACTAATGGCAAACATATTTCTTCTAATGACAAAAAGTGCTACATGTCAGAGCTCTTCAAATCTGTATTAATATTTATAATGGGGGTGAGGTTAAGAAGTTATCCCGTGAAAACCTCACCCAGCCAGAAATACTTTCGTGTTTTTGCATCAGAAATCCTATAAAAATAATTAACGACTTTAAGGCTTAATAAAAAATTAACAGCTAATGGCAAAAATCAGAAATCCTATAAAAATAATTAACGACTTTAAGGCTTAATAAAAAAAATTAACGCGTATGGCAAACATATTTCTTCTAATGACAAAAAGTGCTACATGTCAGAGCTCTTCAAATCTGTATTAATATTTATAATGGGGGTGAGGTTAAGAAGTTATCCCGTGAAAACTTCACCCAGCCGGAACTACTTTCGTGTTTATGCATCAGAAATCCTATAACACAAATCAACAACTTTAAGGCTTAATAAAAAATGAACGGCTAATGGCAAAAATCAGAAATCCTATGAAAATAAATAACGACTGTAAGGCTTAATAAAAAAATAACGGCTAATGGCAAAAATATTTCTTCTAATGGCAAAAAGTGCTACATGTCAGAGCTCTTCAAATCTGTATTAATATTTATCATGGGGGGGGGGGGTGAGGTTAAGAAGTTATCCCGTGAAAACCTCACCAAGCCGGAACTTCTTTCGTGTTTATGCATCAGAAATCCTATAAAAATAATTGACGACTTTAAGGCTTAATAAAAAATTAACGGCTAATGGCAAAAATATTTCTTCTAATGGCAAAAAGTGCTACATGTCAGTGCTCTTCAAATCTGTATTACTATTTATCATAGGGGGTGAGATTAGGAAATTATCCCGTGATAACCTCACCCAGCAGGAACTACTTTCGTGTTTATGCATCAGAAATCCTATAAAAATAATTAACGATTTTAAGGCTTAATAAAAAATTAACGGCTAATGGCAAAAATATTTCTTCTAATGACAAAAAGTGCTACATGTCAGAGATCTTCAAATTTGTATTAATATTTATCATGGGGGTTGAGGTTGAGAAGTTATCCCGTGAAAACCTCACCCAGACGGAAATATTTCCGTGTTTATGCATCAGAAATCCTATCAAAATAATTAACAACTTTAAGGCTTAATAAAAAATTAACAGCTAATGGCAAAAGTATTTCTTCTAATGGCAAAAAGTGCTACATGTCAGAGCTCTTCAAATCTGTATTAATATTTATCATGGGGGGTGAGGTTAAGAAGTTATCCCGTGAAAACCTCATCCAGCCGGAACTACTTTCGTGTTTATGCATCAGAAATCCTATAAAAATAATTAACGACTTTAAGGCTTAATAAAAAATTAACAGCTAATGGCAAAAATCAGAAATCCTATAAAAATAATTAACGACTTTAAGGCTTAATAAAAAAAATTAACGCGTATGGCAAACATATTTCTTCTAATGAGAAAAAGTGCTACATGTCAGAGCTCTTCAAATCTGTATTAATATTTATAATGGGGGTGAGGTTAAGAAGTTATCCCGTGAAAACCTCACCCAGCCAGAAATACTTTCGTGTTTATGCATCAGAAATCCTATAAAAATAATTAACGACTTTAAGGCTTATTAAAAAAATTAACGGCTAATGGCAAAAATCAGAAATCCTATAAAAATAATTAACGACTTTAAGGCTTAATAAAAAAAAATAACGACTAATGGCAAACATATTTCTTCTAATGACAAAAAGTGCTACATGTCAGAGCTCTTCAAATCTGTATTAATATTTATAATGGGGGTGAGGTTAAGAAGTTATCCCGTGAAAACCTCACCCAGCCAGAAATACTTTCGTGTTTATGCATCAGAAATCCTATAAAAATAATTAACGACTTTAAGGCTTAATAAAAAATTAACAGCTAATGGCAAAAATCAGAAATCCTATAAAAATAATTAACGACTTTAAGGCTTAATAAAAAAAATTAACGCGTATGGCAAACATATTTCTCTAATGACAAAAAGTGCTACATGTCAGAGCTCTTCAAATCTGTATTAATATTTATAATGGGGGTGAGGTTAAGAAGTTATCCCGTGAAAACCTCACCCAGCCAGAAATACTTTCGTGTTTATGCATCAGAAATCCTATAAAAATAATTAACGACTTTAAGGCTTAATAAAAAATTAACAGCTAATGGCAAAAATCAGAAATCCTATAAAAATAATTAACGACTTTAAGGCTTAATAAAAAAAATTAACGGGTATGGCAAACATATTTCTTCTAATGACAAAAAGTGCTACATGTCAGAGCTCTTCAAATCTGTATTAATATTTATAATGGGGGTGAGGTTAAGAAGTTATCCCGTGAAAACCTCACCCAGCCAGAAATACTTTCGTGTTTATGCATCAGAAATCCTATAAAAATAATTAACGACTTTAAGGCTTATTAAAAAAATTAACGGCTAATGGCAAAAATCAGAAATCCTATAAAAATAATTAACGACTTTAAGGCTTAATAAAAAAAATTAACGACTAATGGCAAACATATTTCTTCTAATGACAAAAAGTGCTACATGTCAGAGCTCTTCAAATCTGTATTAATATTTATAATGGGGGTGAGGTTAAGAAGTTATCCCGTGAAAACCTCACCCAGCCAGAAATACTTTCGTGTTTATGCATCAGAAATCCTATAAAAATAATTAACGACTTTAAGGCTTATTAAAAAAATTAACGGCTAATGGCAAAAATATTTCTTCTAATGGCAAAAAGTGCTACATGTCAAAGCTCTTCAAATCTGTATTACTATTTTTCATGAGGGGTGAGGTTAAGAAGTTATTCCGTGAAAACCTCACCCAGACGGAACTACTTTCGTGTTTATGCATCAGAAATCCTATAACACAAATCAACAACTTTAAGGCTTAATAAAAAATGAACGGCTAATACAAAAAATCAGAAATCCTATGAAAATAATTAACGACTGTAAGGCTTAATAAAAAATAACGGCTAATGGCAAAAACATTTCTTCTAATGGCAAAAAGTGCTACATGTCAGAGCTCTTCAAATCTGTATTAATATTGATCATGGGGGGTGAGGTTAAGAAGTTATCCCGTGAAAACCTCACCAAGCCGGAACTTCTTTCGTGTTTATGCATCAGAAATCCTATAAAAATAATTGACGACTTTAAGGCTTAATAAAAAATTAACGGCTAATGGCATAAATATTTCTTCTAATGGCAAAAAGTGCTACATGTCAGTGCTCTTCAAATCTGTATTAATATTTATCATAGGGGGTGAGGTTAAGAAGTTATCCCGTGATAACCTCACCCAGCAGGAACTACTTTCGTGTTTATGCATCAGAAATCCTATAAAAATAATTAACGATTTTAAGGCTTAATAAAAAATTAACGGCTAATGGCAAAAATATTTCTTCTAATGACAAAAAGTGCTACATGTCAGAGCTCTTCAAATCTGTATTAATATTTATCATAGGGGGTGAGGTTAAGAAGTTATCCCGTGAAAACCTCATCCAGCCGGAACTACTTCCGTGTTTATGGATCAGAAATCCTATAAAAAGTAATTAACGACTTTAAGGCTTAATAAAAAATTAACAGCTAATGGCAAAAATCAGAAATCCTATAAAAATAATTAACGACTTTAAGGGTTAATAAAAAAAATTAACGCGTATGGCAAACATATTTCTTCTAATGACAAAAAGTGCTACATGTCAGAGCTCTTCAAATCTGTATTAATATTTATAATGGGGTTGAGGTTAAGAAGTTATCCCGTGAAAACCTCACCCAGCCAGAAATACTTTCGTGTTTATGCATCAGAAATCCTATAAAAATAATTAACGAATTTAAGGCTTATTAAAAAAATTAACGGCTAATGGCAAAAATATTTCTTCTAATGGCAAAAAGTGCTACATGTCAAAGCTCTTCAAATCTGTATTACTATTTTTCATGAGGGGTGAGGTTAAGAAGTTATCCCGTGAAAACCTCACCCAGACGGAACTACTTTCGTGTTTATGCATCAGAAATCCTATTAAAAAAATCAACAACATTAAGGCTTAATAAAAAATGAACGGCTAATGGCAAAAATCAGAAATCCTATCAAAATAATTAACGACTTTAAGGCTTAATAAAAAAATTAACGGCTAATGGCAAAAATATTTCTTCTAATGGCAAAAAGTGCTACATGTCAGAGCTCTTCAAATCTGTATTAATATTGATCATGGGGGGTGAGGTTAAGAAGTTATCCCGTGAAAACCTCACCCAGCCGGAACTACTTTCGTGTTTATGCATCAGAAATCCTATAAAAATAATTGACGACTTTAAGGCTTAATAAAAAATAAACGGCTAATGGAAAAAATCAGAAATCCTATAAAAATAATTAACGACTTTAAGGCTTAATAAAAAAATTAACGTCTAATGGCAAACATATTTCTTCTAATGACAAAAAGTGCTACATGTCAGAGCTCTTCAAATCTGTATTAATATTTATAATGGGGGGTGAGGTTAAGAAGTTATCCCTTGAAAACCTCACCCAGCCAGAAATACTTTCGTGTTTATGCATCAGAAATCCGATAAAAATAATTAACGACTTTAAGGCTTATTAAAAAATTAACGGCTAATGGCAAAAATATTTCTTCTAATGGCAAAAAGTGCTACATGTCAAAGCTCTTCAAATCTGTATTACTATTTATCATGAGGGGTGAGGTTAAGAAGTTATCCCGTGAAAATTTCACCCAGACGGAACTACTTTCGTGTTTATGCATCAGAAATCCTATAACAAAAATCAACAACTTTAAGGCTTAATAAAAAAATGAACGGCTAATGGCAAAAATCAGAAATCCTATGAAAATAATTAACGACTGTAAGGCTTAATAAAAAAATAACGGCTAATGGCAAAAATATTTCTTCTAATGGCAAAAAGTGCTACATGTCAGAGCTCTTCAAATCTGTATTAATATTGATCATGGGGGGTGAGGTTAAGAAGTTATCCCGTGAAAACCTCACCAAGCCGGAACTACTTTCGTGTTTATGCATCAGAAATCCGATAAAAATAATTGACGACTTTAAGGCTTAATAAAAAATTAACGGCTAATGGCAAAAATATTTCTTCTAATGGCAAAAAGTGCTACATGTCAGAGCTCTTCAAATCTGTATTAATATTTATCATAGGGGGTGAGATTAGGAAATTATCCCGTGATAACCTCACCCAGCAGGAACTACTTTCGTGTTTATGCATCAGAAATCCTATAAAAATAATTAACGATTTTAAGGCTTATAAAAAATTAACGGCTAATGGCAAAAATATTTCTTCTAATGACAAAAAGTGCTACATGTCAGAGATCTTCAAATTTGTATTAATATTTATCATGGGGGTTGAGGTTGAGAAGTTATCCCGTGAAAACCTCACCCAGACGGAAATATTTTCGTGTTTATGCATCAGAAATCCTATCAAAATAATTAACAACTTTAAGGCTTAATAAAAAATTAACAGCTAATGGCAAAAGTATTTCTTCTAATGACAAAAAGTGCTACATGTCAGAGCTCTTCAAATCTGTATTAATATTTATCATGGGGGGTGAGGTTAAGAAGTTATCCCGTGAAAACCTCATCCAGCCGGAACTACTTTCGTGTTTATGCATCAGAAATCCTATAAAAATAATTAACGACTTTAAGGCTTAATAAAAAATTAACAGCTAATGGCAAAAATCAGAAATCCTATAAAAATAATTAACGACTTTAAGGCTTAATAAAAAAAATTAACGCGTATGGCAAACATATTTCTTCTAATGACAAAAAGTGCTACATGTCAGAGCTCTTCAAATCTGTATTAATATTTATAATGGGGTTGAGGTTAAGAAGTTATCCCGTGAAAACCTCACCCAGCCAGAAATACTTTCGTGTTTATGCATCAGAAATCCTATAAAAATAATTAACGACTTTAAGGCTTATTAAGAAAATTAACGGCTAATGGCAAAAATATTTCTTCTAATGGCAAAAAGTGCTACATGTCAAAGCTCTTCAAATCTGTATTACTATTTTTCATGAGGGGTGAGGTTAAGAAGTAATCCCGTGAAAACCTCACCCAGACGGAACTACTTTCGTGTTTATGCATCAGAAATCCTATAAAAAAAATCAACAACTTTAAGGCTTAATAAAAAATGAACGGCTAATGGCAAAAATCAGAAATCCTATAAAAATAATTAACGACTTTAAGGCTTAATAAAAAATTAACGGCTAATGGCAAAAATATTTCTTCTAATGGCAAAAAGTGCTACATGTCAGAGCTCTTCAAATCTGTATTAATATTTATCATGGGGGGTGAGGTTAAGAAGTTATCCCGTGAAAACCTCACCCAGCCGGAACTACTTTCGTGTTTATGCGTCAGAAATCCTATAAAAATAATTGACGACTTTAAGGCTTAATAAAAAATTAACGGCTAATGGAAAAAATCAGAAATCCTATAAAAATAATTAACGACTTTAAGGCTTAATAAAAAAATTAACGACTAATGACAAACATATTTCTTCTAATGACAAAAAGTGCTACATGTCAGAGCTCTTCAACTCTGTATTAATATTTATCATAGGGGGTGAGGTTAAGAAGTTATCCCGTGATAACCTCACCCAGCAGGAACTACTTTCGTGTTTTTGCATCAGAAATCCTATAAAAATAATTAACGAGTTTAAGGCTTAATAAAAAATTAACGGCTAATGGCAAAAATATTTCTTCTAATGACAAAAAGTGCTACATGTCAGAGCTCTTCAAATTTGTATTAATATTTATCATGGGGGTTGAGGTTGAGAAGTTATCCCGTGAAAACCTCACCCAGACGGAAATATTTTCGTGTTTATGCATCAGAAATCCTATAAAAATAATTAACAACTTCAAGGCTTAATAAAAAATTAACAGCTAATGGCAAAAGTATTTCTTCTAATGGCAAAAAGTGCTACATGTCAGAGCTCTTCAAATCTGTATTAATATTTATCATGGGGGGTGAGGTTAAGAAGTTATCCCGTGAAAACCTCATCCAGCCGGAACTACTTTCGTGTTTATGCATCAGAAATCCTATAAAAATAATTAACGACTTTAAGGCTTAATAAAAAATTAACAGCTAATGGCAAAAATCAGAAATCCTATAAAAATAATTAACGACTTTAAGGCTTAATAAAAAAAATTAACGCGTATGGCAAACATATTTCTTCTAATGACAAAAAGTGCTACATGTCAGAGCTCTTCAAATCTGTATTAATATTTATAATGGGGTTGAGGTTAAGAAGTTATCCCGTGAAAACCTCACCCAGCCAGAAATACTTTCGTGTTTATGCATCAGAAATCCTATAAAAATAATTAACGACTTTAAGGATTATTAAAAAAATTAACGGCTAATGGCAAAAATATTTCTTCTAATGGCAAAAAGTGCTACATGTCAAAGCTCTTCAAATCTGTATTACTATTTTTCATGAGGGGTGAGGTTAAGAAGTTATCCCGTGAAAACCTCACCCAGCCGGAACTACTTTCGCGTTTATGCATCAGAAATCCTATAAAAATAATTGACGACTTTAAGGCTTAATAAAAAATTAACGGCTAATGGAAAAAATCAGAAATCCTATAAAAATAATTAACGACTTTAAGGCTTAATAAAAAAATTAACGACTAATGACAAACATATTTCTTCTAATGACAAAAAGTGCTACATGTCAGAGCTCTTCAACTCTGTATTAATATTTATCATAGGGGGTGAGGTTAAGAAGTTATCCCGTGATAACCTCACCCAGCAGGAACTACTTTCGTGTTTTTGCATCAGAAATCCTATAAAAATAATTAACGAATTTAAGGCTTAATAAAAAATTAACGGCTAATGGCAAAAATATTTCTTCTAATGACAAAAAGTGCTACATGTCAGAGCTCTTCAAATTTGTATTAATATTTATCATGGGGGTTGAGGTTGAGAAGTTATCCCGTGAAAACCTCACCCAGACGGAAATATTTTCGTGTTTATGCATCAGAAATCCTATAAAAATAATTAACAACTTTAAGGCTTAATAAAAAATTAACAGCTAATGGCAAAAGTATTTCTTCTAATGGCAAAAAGTGCTACATGTCAGAGCTCTTCAAATCTGTATTAATATTTATCATGGGGGGTTAGGTTAAGAAGTTATCCCGTGAAAACCTCATCCAGCCGGAACTACTTCCGTGTTTATGCATCAGAAATCCTATAAAAATAATTAACGACTTTAAGGCTTAATAAAAAATTAACAGCTAATGGCAAAAATCAGAAATCCTATAAAAATAATTAACGACTTTAAGGCTTAATAAAAAAATTAACGACTAATGGCAAACATATTTCTTCTAATGACAAAAAGTGCTACATGTCAGAGCTCTTCAAATCTGTATTAATATTTATCATGGGGGTGAGGTTAAGAAGTTATCCCGTGAAAACCTCACCCAGCCAGAAATACTTTCGTGTTTATGCATCAGAAATCCTATAAAAATAATTAACGACTTTAAGGATTATTAAAAAAATTAACGGCTAATGGCAAAAATATTTCTTCTAATGGCAAAAAGTGCTACATGTCAAAGCTCTTCAAATCTGTATTACTATTTTTCATGAGGGGTGAGGTTAAGAAGTTATCCCGTGAAAACCTCACCCAGCCGGAACTACTTTCGCGTTTATGCATCAGAAATCCTATAAAAATAATTGACGACTTTAAGGCTTAATAAAAAATTAACGGCTAATGGAAAAAATCAGAAATCCTATAAAAATAATTAACGACTTTAAGGCTTAATAAAAAAATTAACGACTAATGACAAACATATTTCTTCTAATGACAAAAAGTGCTACATGTCAGAGCTCTTCAACTCTGTATTAATATTTATCATAGGGGGTGAGGTTAAGAAGTTATCCCGTGATAACCTCACCCAGCAGGAACTACTTTCGTGTTTTTGCATCAGAAATCCTATAAAAATAATTAACGAATTTAAGGCTTAATAAAAAATTAACGGCTAATGGCAAAAATATTTCTTCTAATGACAAAAAGTGCTACATGTCAGAGCTCTTCAAATTTGTATTAATATTTATCATGGGGGTTGAGGTTGAGAAGTTATCCCGTGAAAACCTCACCCAGACGGAAATATTTTCGTGTTTATGCATCAGAAATCCTATAAAAATAATTAACAACTTTAAGGCTTAATAAAAAATTAACAGCTAATGGCAAAAGTATTTCTTCTAATGGCAAAAAGTGCTACATGTCAGAGCTCTTCAAATCTGTATTAATATTTATCATGGGGGGTTAGGTTAAGAAGTTATCCCGTGAAAACCTCATCCAGCCGGAACTACTTCCGTGTTTATGCATCAGAAATCCTATAAAAATAATTAACGACTTTAAGGCTTAATAAAAAATTAACAGCTAATGGCAAAAATCAGAAATCCTATAAAAATAATTAACGACTTTAAGGCTTAATAAAAAAATTAACGACTAATGGCAAACATATTTCTTCTAATGACAAAAAGTGCTACATGTCAGAGCTCTTCAAATCTGTATTAATATTTATCATGGGGGTGAGGTTAAGAAGTTATCCCGTGAAAACCTCACCCAGCCAGAAATACTTTCGTGTTTATGCATCAGAAATCCTATAAAAATAATTAACGACTTTAAGGCTTATTAAAAAAATTAACGGCTAATGGCAAAAATATTTCTTCTAATAGCAAAAAGTGCTACATGTCAAAGCTCTTCAAATCTGTATTACTATTTTTCATGAGGGGTGAGGTTAAGAAGTTATCCCGTGAAAACCTCACCCAGACGGAAATATTTTCGTGTTTATGCATCAGAAATCCTATAAAAATAATTAACAACTTCAAGGCTTAATAAAAAATTAACAGCTAATGGCAAAAGTATTTCTTCTAATGGCAAAAAGTGCTACATGTCAGAGCTCTTCAAATCTGTATTAATATTTATCATGGGGGGTGAGGTTAAGAAGTTATCCCGTGAAAACCTCATCCAGCCGGAACTACTTTCGTGTTTATGCATCAGAAATCCTATAAAAATAATTAACGACTTTAAGGCTTAATAAAAAATTAACAGCTAATGGCAAAAATCAGAAATCCTATAAAAATAATTAACGACTTTAAGGCTTAATAAAAAAAATTAACGCGTATGGCAAACATATTTCTTCTAATGACAAAAAGTGCTACATGTCAGAGCTCTTCAAATCTGTATTAATATTTATAATGGGGTTGAGGTTAAGAAGTTATCCCGTGAAAACCTCACCCAGCCAGAAATACTTTCGTGTTTATGCATCAGAAATCCTATAAAAATAATTAACGACTTTAAGGATTATTAAAAAAATTAACGGCTAATGGCAAAAATATTTCTTCTAATGGCAAAAAGTGCTACATGTCAAAGCTCTTCAAATCTGTATTACTATTTTTCATGAGGGGTGAGGTTAAGAAGTTATCCCGTGAAAACCTCACCCAGCCGGAACTACTTTCGCGTTTATGCATCAGAAATCCTATAAAAATAATTGACGACTTTAAGGCTTAATAAAAAATTAACGGCTAATGGAAAAAATCAGAAATCCTATAAAAATAATTAACGACTTTAAGGCTTAATAAAAAAATTAACGACTAATGACAAACATATTTCTTCTAATGACAAAAAGTGCTACATGTCAGAGCTCTTCAACTCTGTATTAATATTTATCATAGGGGGTGAGGTTAAGAAGTTATCCCGTGATAACCTCACCCAGCAGGAACTACTTTCGTGTTTTTGCATCAGAAATCCTATAAAAATAATTAACGAATTTAAGGCTTAATAAAAAATTAACGGCTAATGGCAAAAATATTTCTTCTAATGACAAAAAGTGCTACATGTCAGAGCTCTTCAAATTTGTATTAATATTTATCATGGGGGTTGAGGTTGAGAAGTTATCCCGTGAAAACCTCACCCAGACGGAAATATTTTCGTGTTTATGCATCAGAAATCCTATAAAAATAATTAACAACTTTAAGGCTTAATAAAAAATTAACAGCTAATGGCAAAAGTATTTCTTCTAATGGCAAAAAGTGCTACATGTCAGAGCTCTTCAAATCTGTATTAATATTTATCATGGGGGGTTAGGTTAAGAAGTTATCCCGTGAAAACCTCATCCAGCCGGAACTACTTCCGTGTTTATGCATCAGAAATCCTATAAAAATAATTAACGACTTTAAGGCTTAATAAAAAATTAACAGCTAATGGCAAAAATCAGAAATCCTATAAAAATAATTAACGACTTTAAGGCTTAATAAAAAAATTAACGACTAATGGCAAACATATTTCTTCTAATGACAAAAAGTGCTACATGTCAGAGCTCTTCAAATCTGTATTAATATTTATCATGGGGGTGAGGTTAAGAAGTTATCCCGTGAAAACCTCACCCAGCCAGAAATACTTTCGTGTTTATGCATCAGAAATCCTATAAAAATAATTAACGACTTTAAGGATTATTAAAAAAATTAACGGCTAATGGCAAAAATATTTCTTCTAATGGCAAAAAGTGCTACATGTCAAAGCTCTTCAAATCTGTATTACTATTTTTCATGAGGGGTGAGGTTAAGAAGTTATCCCGTGAAAACCTCACCCAGCCGGAACTACTTTCGCGTTTATGCATCAGAAATCCTATAAAAATAATTGACGACTTTAAGGCTTAATAAAAAATTAACGGCTAATGGAAAAAATCAGAAATCCTATAAAAATAATTAACGACTTTAAGGCTTAATAAAAAAATTAACGACTAATGACAAACATATTTCTTCTAATGACAAAAAGTGCTACATGTCAGAGCTCTTCAACTCTGTATTAATATTTATCATAGGGGGTGAGGTTAAGAAGTTATCCCGTGATAACCTCACCCAGCAGGAACTACTTTCGTGTTTTTGCATCAGAAATCCTATAAAAATAATTAACGAATTTAAGGCTTAATAAAAAATTAACGGCTAATGGCAAAAATATTTCTTCTAATGACAAAAAGTGCTACATGTCAGAGCTCTTCAAATTTGTATTAATATTTATCATGGGGGTTGAGGTTGAGAAGTTATCCCGTGAAAACCTCACCCAGACGGAAATATTTTCGTGTTTATGCATCAGAAATCCTATAAAAATAATTAACAACTTTAAGGCTTAATAAAAAATTAACAGCTAATGGCAAAAGTATTTCTTCTAATGGCAAAAAGTGCTACATGTCAGAGCTCTTCAAATCTGTATTAATATTTATCATGGGGGGTTAGGTTAAGAAGTTATCCCGTGAAAACCTCATCCAGCCGGAACTACTTCCGTGTTTATGCATCAGAAATCCTATAAAAATAATTAACGACTTTAAGGCTTAATAAAAAATTAACAGCTAATGGCAAAAATCAGAAATCCTATAAAAATAATTAACGACTTTAAGGCTTAATAAAAAAATTAACGACTAATGGCAAACATATTTCTTCTAATGACAAAAAGTGCTACATGTCAGAGCTCTTCAAATCTGTATTAATATTTATCATGGGGGTGAGGTTAAGAAGTTATCCCGTGAAAACCTCACCCAGCCAGAAATACTTTCGTGTTTATGCATCAGAAATCCTATCAAAATAATTAACGACTTTAAGGCTTATTAAAAAAATTAACGGCTAATGGCAAAAATATTTCTTCTAATAGCAAAAAGTGCTACATGTCAAAGCTCTTCAAATCTGTATTACTATTTTTCATGAGGGGTGAGGTTAAGAAGTTATCCCTTGAAAACCTCACCCAGACGGAACTACTTTCGTGTTTATGCATCAGAAATCCTATAAAAAAATCAACAACTTTAAGGCTTAATAAAAAATGAACGGCTAATGGCAAAAATCAGAAATCATATAAAATTAATTAACGACTTTAAGGCTTAATAAAAAATTAACGGCTAATGGCAAAAATATTTCTTCTAATGTCAAAAAGTGCTACATGTCAGAGCTCTTCAAATCTGTATTAATATTTATCATGGGGGGTGAGGTTAAGAAGTTATCCCGTGAAAACCTCACCAAGCCGGAACTACTTTCGTGTTTATGCATCAGAAATCCTATAAAAATAATTGACGACTTTAAGGCTTAATAAAAAATAAACGGCTAATGCAAGAAAACAGAAATCCTATAAACATAATTGACGACTTTAAGGCTTAATAAAAAATTAACGGCTTATGGCAAAAATATTTCTTCTGATGGCAAAAAGTGCTACATGTCAGAGTTCTTCAAATATGTATTAATATTTATCATGGGGGGTGAGGTTAGGAAGTTACCCCGTGAAAACCTCACCAAGCCGGAACTACTTTCGTGTTTATGCATCAGAAATCCTATAAAAATAATTGACGACTTTAAGGCTTAATAAAAAATTAACGGCTAATGACAAAAATATTTCTTCTAATGGGAAAAAAGTGCTACATGTCAGAGCTCTTCAAATCTGTATTAATATTTATCATGGGGGGTGAGGTTAAGAAGTTATCCCGTGAAAACCTCATCCAGCCGGAACTACTTCCGTGTTTATGCATCAGAAATCCTATAAAAATAATTAACAACTTTAAGGCTTAATAAAAAATGAACGGTTAATGGCAAAAATCAGAAATCCTATAAAAATAATTAACGAGTTTAAGGCTTAATAAAAAATTAACGACTAATGGCAAAAATATTTCTTCTAATGACAAAAAGTGCTACATGTCAGAGCTTTTCAAATTTGTATTAATATTTGACAGGGGGGTTGAGGTTGAGAAGTTATCCCGTGAAAACCTCACCCAGAGGGAAATATTTTCGTGTTTATGCATCAGAAATCCTATAAAAATAATTAACGACTTTAAGGCTTAATAAAAAATTAACAGCTAATGGCAAAAGTATTTCTTCTAATGGCAAAAAGTGCTACATGTCAGAGCTCTTCAAATCTGTATTAATATTTATCATGGGGGGGTGAGGTTAAGAAGTTATCCCGTGAAAACCTCACCAAGCCGGAACTACTTTCGTGTTTATGCATCAGAAATCCTATAAAAATAATTGACGACTTTAAGGCTTAATAAAAAATAAACGGCTGATGGAAAAAATCAGAAATCCTATAAAAATAATTAAGGACTTTAAGGCTTAATAAAAAAATTAACGACTAATGGCAAACATATTTCTTCTAATGACAAAAAGTGCAACATGTCAGAGCTCTTCAAATCTGTATTAATATTTATAATGGGGGGTGAGGTTAAGAAGTTATCCCTTGAAAACCTCACCCAACCAGAAATACTTTCGTGTTTATGCATCAGAAATCCTATAAAAATAATTAACGACTTTAAGGCTTATTAAAAAATTAACGGATAATGGCAAAAATATTTCTTCTAATGGCAAAAAGTGCTACATGTCAAAGCTCTTCAAATCTGTATTACTATTTATCATGAGGGGTGAGGTTAAGAAGTTATCCCGTGAAAACCTCACCAAGCCGGAACTACTTTCGTGTTTATGCATCAGAAATCCTATCAAAAAAATCAACAACTTTAAGGCTTAATAAAAAATGAACGGCTAATGGCAAAAATCAGAAATCCTATAAAAATAATTAACGACTTTAAGGCTTAATAAAAAATTAACGGCTAATGGCAAAAATATTTCTTCTAATGGCAAAAAGTGCTACATGTCAGAGTTCTTCAAATCTGTATTAATATTTATCATGGGGGGTGAGGTTAAGAAGTTACCCCTTGAAAACCTCACCAAGCCAGAAATACTTTCGTGTTTATGCGTCAGAAATCCTATAAAAATAATTGAAGACTTTAAGGCTTAATAAAAAATTAACGGCTAATGGCAAAAATATTTCTTCTAATGGCAAAAAGTGCTACATGTCAGAGCTCTTCAAATCTGTATTAATATTGATCATGGGGGGTGAGGTTAAGAAGTTATCCCGTGAAAACCTCACCAAGCCGGAACTACTTTCGTGTTTATGCATCAGAAATCCTATAAAAATAATTGACGACTTTAAGGCTTAATAAAAAATTAACGGCTAATGGCAGAAATATTTCTTCTAATGGCAAAAAGTGCTACATGTCAGTGCTCTTCAAATCTGTATTAATATTTATCATAGGGGGTGAGGTTAAGAAGTTATCCCGTGATAACCTCACCCAGCAGGAACTACTTTCGTGTTTATGCATCAGAAATCCTATAAAAATAATTAACGATTTTAAGGCTTAATAAAAAATTAACAGCTAATGGTAAAAATATTTCTTCTAATGACAAAAAGTGCTACATGTCAGAGCTTTTCAAATTTGTATTAATATTTGACAGGGGGGTTGATGTTGAGAAGTTATCCCGTGAAAACCTCACCAAGCCGGAAATACTTTCGTGTTATGCATCAGAAATCCTATAAAAATAATTGACGACTTTAAGTCTTAATAAAAAATAAACGGCTGATGGAAAAAATCAGAAATCCTATAAAAATAATTAAGGACTTTAAGGCTTAATAAAAAATGAACGGCTGATGGCAAAAATATTTCTTCTAATGGCAAAAAGTGCTACATGTCAGAGTTCTTCAAATATGTATTAATATTTATCATGGGGGGTGAGGTTAAGAAGTTACCCCGTGAAAACCTCACCAAGCCAGAAATACTTTCGTGTTTATGCGTCAGAAATCCTATAAAAATAATTGACGACTTTAAGGCTTAATAAAAAATTAACGGCTAATGGCAAAAATATTTCTTCTAAGTGCAAAAAGTGCTACATGTCAGAGCTCTTCAAATCTGTATTAATATTGATCATGGGGGGTGAGGTTAAGAAGTTATCCCGTGAAAACCTCAACCAGCCGGAACTACTTTCGTGTTTATGCATCAGAAATCCTATAAAAATAATTGACGACTTTAAGGCTTAATAAAAAATTAACAGCTAATGGCAAACATATTTCTTCTAATGGCAAAAAGTGCTACATGTCAGTGCTCTTCAAATCTGTATTAATATTTATCATAGGGGGTGAGGTTAAGAAGTTATCCCGTGTTAACCTCACCCAGCAGTAACTACTTTCGTGTTTATGCATCAGAAATCCTATAAAAATAATTAACGATTTTAAGGCTTAATAAAAAATTAACGGCTAATGGCAAAAATATTTCTTCTAATGACAAAAAGTGCTACATGTCAGAGCTTTTCAAATTTGTATTAATATTTGACAGGGGGGTTGAGGTTGAGAAGTTATCCCGTGAAAACCTCACCCAGAAAGAAATATTTTCGTGTTTATGCATCAGAAATCCTATAAAAATAATTAACGACTTTAAGGTTTAATAAAAAATTAACAGCTAATGGCAAAAGTATTTCTTCTAATGGCAAAAAGTGCTACATGTCAGAGCTCTTCAAATCTGTATTAATATTTATCATGGGGGGGGGGGGTGAGGTTAAGAAGTTATCCCGTGAAAACCTCACCCAGCCGGAACTACTTTCGTGTTTATGCATCAGAAATCCTATAAAAATAATTGACGACTTTAAGGCTTAATAAAAAATAAACGGCTAATGGAAAAAAAATCAGAAATCCTATAAAAATAATTAAGGACTTTAAGGCTTAATAAAAAAATTAACGACTAATGGCAAACATATTTCTTCTAATGACAAAAAGTGCAACATGTCAGAGCTCTTCAAATCTGTATTAATATTTATAATGGGGGGTGAGGTTAAGAAGTTATCCCTTGAAAACCTCACCCAACCAGAAATACTTTCGTGTTTATGCATCGGAAATCCTATAAAAATAATTAACGACTTTAAGGCTTATTAAAAAATTAACGGATAATGGCAAAAATATTTCTTCTAATGGCAAAAAGTGCTACATGTCAAAGCTCTTCAAATCTGTATTACTATTTATCATGAGGGGTGAGGTTAAGAAGTTATCCCGTGAAAACCTCACCCAGCCGGAACTACTTTCGTGTTTATGCATCAGAAATCCTATAAAAAAAATCAACAACTTTAAGGCTTATTAAAAAATTAACGGCTAATGGCAAAAATATTTCTTCTAATGGCAAAAAGTGCTACATGTCAGAGTTCTTCAAATCTGTATTAATATTTATCATGGGGGGTGAGGTTAAGAAGTTACCCCGTGAAAACCTCACCAAGCCAGAAATACTTTCGTGTTTATGCGTCAGAAATCCTATAAAAATAATTGAAGACTTTAAGGCTTAATAAGAAATTAACGGCTAATGGCAAAAATATTTCTTCTAATGGCAAAAAGTGCTACATGTCAGAGCTCTTCAAATCTGTATTAATATTGATCATGGGGGGTGAGGTTAAGAAGTTATCCCGTGAAAACCTCACCAAGCCGGAACTACTTTCGTGTTCATGCATCAGAAATCCTATCAAAATAATTGACGACTTTAAGGCTTAATAAAAAATTAACGGCTAATGGCAGAAATATTTCTTCTAATCGCAAAAAGTGCTACATGTCAGTGCTCTTCAAATCTGTATTAATATTTATCATAGGGGGTGAGGTTAAGAAGTTATCCCGTGATAACCTCACCCAGCAGGAACTACTTTCGTGTTTATGCATCAGAAATCCTATAAAAATAATTAACGATTTTAAGGCTTAATAAAAAAATTAACGGCTAATGGCAAAAATATTTCTTCTAATGACAAAAAGTGCTACATGTCAGAGCTTTTCAAATTTGTATTAATATTTGACAGGGGGGTTGATGTTGAGAAGTTATCCCGTGAAAACCTCACCAAGCCGGAAATACTTTCGTGTTATGCATCAGAAATCCTATAAAAATAATTGACGACTTTAAGGCTTAATAAAAAATAAACGGCTGATGGAAAAAATCAGAAATCCTATAAAAATAATTAAGGACTTTAAGGCTTAATAAAAAATTAACGGCTAATGGCAGAAATATTTCTTCTAATCGCAAAAAGTGCTACATGTCAGTGCTCTTCAAATCTGTATTAATATTTATCATAGGGGGTGAGGTTAAGAAGTTATCCCGTGATAACCTCACCCAGCAGGAACTACTTTCGTGTTTATGCATCAGAAATCCTATAAAAATAATTAACGATTTTAAGGCTTAATAAAAAAATTAACAGCTAATGGCACAAATATTTCTTCTAATGACAAAAAGTGCTACATGTCAGAGCTTTTCAAATTTGTATTAATATTTGACAGGGGGGTTGATGTTGACAAGTTATCCCGTGAAAACCTCACCAAGCCGGAAATACTTTCGTGTTATGCATCAGAAATCCTATAAAAATAATTGACGACTTTAAGGCTTATTAAAAAATTAACGGATAATGGCAAAAATATTTCTTCTAATGGCAAAAAGTGCTACATGTCAAAGCTCTTCAAATCTGTATTACTATTTATCATGAGGGGTGAGGTTAAGAAGTTATCCCGTGAAAACCTCACCAAGCCGGAACTACTTTCGTGTTTATGCATCAGAAATCCTATCAAAAAAATCAACAACTTTAAGGCTTAATAAAAAATGAACGGCTAATGGCAAAAATCAGAAATCCTATAAAAATAATTAACGACTTTAAGGCTTAATAAAAAATTAACGGCTAATGGCAAAAATATTTCTTCTAATGGCAAAAAGTGCTACATGTCAGAGTTCTTCAAATCTGTATTAATATTTATCATGGGGGGTGAGGTTAAGAAGTTACCCCTTGAAAACCTCACCAAGCCAGAAATACTTTCGTGTTTATGCGTCAGAAATCCTATAAAAATAATTGAAGACTTTAAGGCTTAATAAAAAATTAACGGCTAATGGCAAAAATATTTCTTCTAATGGCAAAAAGTGCTACATGTCAGAGCTCTTCAAATCTGTATTAATATTGATCATGGGGGGTGAGGTTAAGAAGTTATCCCGTGAAAACCTCACCAAGCCGGAACTACTTTCGTGTTTATGCATCAGAAATCCTATCAAAATAATTGACGACTTTAAGGCTTAATAAAAAATTAACGGCTAATGGCAGAAATATTTCTTCTAATGGCAAAAAGTGCTACATGTCAGTGCTCTTCAAATCTGTATTAATATTTATCATAGGGGGTGAGGTTAAGAAGTTATCCCGTGATAACCTCACCCAGCAGGAACTACTTTCGTGTTTATGCATCAGAAATCCTATAAAAATAATTAACGATTTTAAGGCTTAATAAAAAATTAACAGCTAATGGTAAAAATATTTCTTCTAATGACAAAAAGTGCTACATGTCAGAGCTTTTCAAATTTGTATTAATATTTGACAGGGGGGTTGATGTTGAGAAGTTATCCCGTGAAAACCTCACCAAGCCGGAAATACTTTCGTGTTATGCATCAGAAATCCTATAAAAATAATTGACGACTTTAAGTCTTAATAAAAAATAAACGGCTGATGGAAAAAATCAGAAATCCTATAAAAATAATTAAGGACTTTAAGGCTTAATAAAAAATGAACGGCTGATGGCAAAAATATTTCTTCTAATGGCAAAAAGTGCTACATGTCAGAGTTCTTCAAATATGTATTAATATTTATCATGGGGGGTGAGGTTAAGAAGTTACCCCGTGAAAACCTCACCAAGCCAGAAATACTTTCGTGTTTATGCGTCAGAAATCCTATAAAAATAATTGACGACTTTAAGGCTTAATAAAAAATTAACGGCTAATGGCAAAAATATTTCTTCTAAGTGCAAAAAGTGCTACATGTCAGAGCTCTTCAAATCTGTATTAATATTGATCATGGGGGGTGAGGTTAAGAAGTTATCCCGTGAAAACCTCAACCAGCCGGAACTACTTTCGTGTTTATGCATCAGAAATCCTATAAAAATAATTGACGACTTTAAGGCTTAATAAAAAATTAACAGCTAATGGCAAACATATTTCTTCTAATGGCAAAAAGTGCTACATGTCAGTGCTCTTCAAATCTGTATTAATATTTATCATAGGGGGTGAGGTTAAGAAGTTATCCCGTGTTAACCTCACCCAGCAGTAACTACTTTCGTGTTTATGCATCAGAAATCCTATAAAAATAATTAACGATTTTAAGGCTTAATAAAAAATTAACGGCTAATGGCAAAAATATTTCTTCTAATGACAAAAAGTGCTACATGTCAGAGCTTTTCAAATTTGTATTAATATTTGACAGGGGGGTTGAGGTTGAGAAGTTATCCCGTGAAAACCTCACCCAGAAAGAAATATTTTCGTGTTTATGCATCAGAAATCCTATAAAAATAATTAACGACTTTAAGGTTTAATAAAAAATTAACAGCTAATGGCAAAAGTATTTCTTCTAATGGCAAAAAGTGCTACATGTCAGAGCTCTTCAAATCTGTATTAATATTTATCATGGGGGGGGGGGTGAGGTTAAGAAGTTATCCCGTGAAAACCTCACCCAGCCGGAACTACTTTCGTGTTTATGCATCAGAAATCCTATAAAAATAATTGACGACTTTAAGGCTTAATAAAAAATAAACGGCTAATGGAAAAAAAATCAGAAATCCTATAAAAATAATTAAGGACTTTAAGGCTTAATAAAAAAATTAACGACTAATGGCAAACATATTTCTTCTAATGACAAAAAGTGCAACATGTCAGAGCTCTTCAAATCTGTATTAATATTTATAATGGGGGGTGAGGTTAAGAAGTTATCCCTTGAAAACCTCACCCAACCAGAAATACTTTCGTGTTTATGCATCGGAAATCCTATAAAAATAATTAACGACTTTAAGGCTTATTAAAAAATTAACGGATAATGGCAAAAATATTTCTTCTAATGGCAAAAAGTGCTACATGTCAAAGCTCTTCAAATCTGTATTACTATTTATCATGAGGGGTGAGGTTAAGAAGTTATCCCGTGAAAACCTCACCCAGCCGGAACTACTTTCGTGTTTATGCATCAGAAATCCTATAAAAAAAATCAACAACTTTAAGGCTTATTAAAAAATTAACGGCTAATGGCAAAAATATTTCTTCTAATGGCAAAAAGTGCTACATGTCAGAGTTCTTCAAATCTGTATTAATATTTATCATGGGGGGTGAGGTTAAGAAGTTACCCCGTGAAAACCTCACCAAGCCAGAAATACTTTCGTGTTTATGCGTCAGAAATCCTATAAAAATAATTGAAGACTTTAAGGCTTAATAAGAAATTAACGGCTAATGGCAAAAATATTTCTTCTAATGGCAAAAAGTGCTACATGTCAGAGCTCTTCAAATCTGTATTAATATTGATCATGGGGGGTGAGGTTAAGAAGTTATCCCGTGAAAACCTCACCAAGCCGGAACTACGTTCGTGTTCATGCATCAGAAATCCTATCAAAATAATTGACGACTTTAAGGCTTAATAAAAAATTAACGGCTAATGGCAGAAATATTTCTTCTAATCGCAAAAAGTGCTACATGTCAGTGCTCTTCAAATCTGTATTAATATTTATCATAGGGGGTGAGGTTAAGAAGTTATCCCGTGATAACCTCACCCAGCAGGAACTACTTTCGTGTTTATGCATCAGAAATCCTATAAAAATAATTAACGATTTTAAGGCTTAATAAAAAAATTAACGGCTAATGGCAAAAATATTTCTTCTAATGACAAAAAGTGCTACATGTCAGAGCTTTTCAAATTTGTATTAATATTTGACAGGGGGGTTGATGTTGAGAAGTTATCCCGTGAAAACCTCACCAAGCCGGAAATACTTTCGTGTTATGCATCAGAAATCCTATAAAAATAATTGACGACTTTAAGGCTTAATAAAAAATAAACGGCTGATGGAAAAAATCAGAAATCCTATAAAAATAATTAAGGACTTTAAGGCTTAATAAAAAATTAACGGCTAATGGCAGAAATATTTCTTCTAATCGCAAAAAGTGCTACATGTCAGTGCTCTTCAAATCTGTATTAATATTTATCATAGGGGGTGAGGTTAAGAAGTTATCCCGTGATAACCTCACCCAGCAGGAACTACTTTCGTGTTTATGCATCAGAAATCCTATAAAAATAATTAACGATTTTAAGGCTTAATAAAAAAATTAACAGCTAATGGCACAAATATTTCTTCTAATGACAAAAAGTGCTACATGTCAGAGCTTTTCAAATTTGTATTAATATTTGACAGGGGGGTTGATGTTGACAAGTTATCCCGTGAAAACCTCACCAAGCCGGAAATACTTTCGTGTTATGCATCAGAAATCCTATAAAAATAATTGACGACTTTAAGGCTTAATAAAAAATAAACGGCTGATGGAAAAAATCAGAAATCCTATAAAAATAATTAAGGACTTTAAGGCTTAATAAAAAATGAACGGCTAATGGCAAAAATATTTCTTCTAATGGCAAAAAGTGCTACATGTCAGAGTTCTTCAAATATGTATTCATATTTATCATGGGGGGTGAGGTTAAGAAGTTACCCCGTGAAAACCTCACCAAGCCAGAAATACTTTCGTGTTTATGCGTCAGAAATCCTATAAAAATAATTGACGACTTTAAGGCTTAATAAAAAATTAACGGCTAATGGCAGAAATATTTCTTCTAATGGCAAAAAGTGCTACATGTCAGTGCTCTTCAAATCTGTATTAATATTTATCATAGGGGGTGAGGTTAAGAAGTTATCCCGTGATAACCTCACCCAGCAGGAACTACTTTCGTGTTTATGCATCAGAAATCCTATAAAAATAATTAACGATTTTAAGGCTTAATAAAAAATTAACGGCTAATGGCAAAAATATTTCTTCTAATGACAAAAAGTGCTACATGTCAGAGCTTTTCAAATTTGTAATAATATTTGACAGGGGGGTTGATGTTGAGAAGTTATCCCGTGAAAACCTCACCAAGCCGGAACTACTTTCGTGTTATGCATCAGAAATCCTATAAAAATAATTGACGACTTTAAGGCTTAATAAAAAATAAACGGCTGATGGAAAAAATCAGAAATCCTATAAAAATAATTAAGGACTTTAAGGCTTAATAAAAAAATTAACGACTAATGGCAAACGTATTTCTTCTAATGACAAAAAGTGCTACATGTCAGAGCTCTTCAAATCTGTATTAATATTTATAATGGGGGGTGAGGTTAAGAAGTTATCCCGTGAAAACCTCACCCAGCCGGAACTACTTTCGTGTTTATGCATCAGAAATCCTATAAAAAAAATCAACAACTTTAAGGCTTAATAAAAAATGAACGGCTAATGGCAAAAATCAGAAATCCTATAAAAATAATTAACGACTTTAAGGCTTAATAAAAAATTAACGGCTAATGGCAAAAATATTTCTTCTAATGGCAAAAAGTGCTACATGTCAGAGTTCTTCAAATATGTATTAATATTTATCATGGGGGTGAGGTTAAGAAGTCACCCCGTGAAAACCTCACCAAGCCAGAAATACTTTCGTGTTTATGCATCAGAAATCCTATAAAAATAATTGACGACTTTAAGGCTTAATAAAAAATTAACGGCTAATGGCAAAAATATTTCTTCTAATGGCAAAAAGTGCTACATGTCAGAGTTCTTCAAATATGTATTAATATTTATCATGGGGGGTGAGGTTAAGAAGTTACCCCGTGAAAAACTCACCAAGCCGGAACTACTTTCGTGTTTATGCATCAGAAATCCTATAAAAATAATTGACGACTTTAAGGCTTAATAAAAAATTAACGGCTGATGGAAAAAATCAGAAATCCTATAAAAATAATTAAGGACTTTAAGGCTTAATAAAAAAATTAACGACTAATGGCAAACATATTTCTTCTAATGACAAAAAGTGCTACATGTCAGAGCTCTTCAAATCTGTATTATTATTTATAATGGGGGGTGAGGTTAAGAAGTTATCCCTTGAAAACCTCACCCAGCCAGAAATACTTTCGTGTTTATGCATCAGAAATCCTATAAAAAAAATTAACGACTTTAAGGCTTATTAAAAAATTAACGGCTAATGGCAAAAATATTTCTTCTAATGGCAAAAAGTGCTACATGTCAGAGTTCTTCAAATATGTATTAATATTTATCATGGGGGGTGAGGTTAAGAAGTTACCCCGTGAAAACCTCACCAAGCCAGAAATACTTTCGTGTTTATGCATCAGAAATCCTATAAAAATAATTGACGACTTTAAGGCTTAATAAAAAATTAACGGCTAATGGCAAAAATATTTCTTCTAATGGCAAAAAGTGCTACATGTCAGAGTTCTTCAAATATGTATTAATATTTATCATGGGGGGTGAGGTTAAAAAGTTACCCCGTGAAAACCTCACCAAGCCGGAACTACTTTCGTGTTTATGCATCAGAAATCCTATCAAAATAATTGACGACTTTAAGGCTTAATAAAAAATTAACGGCTAATGGCAAACATATTTCTTCTAATGGCAAAAAAGTGCTACATGTCAGTGCTCTTCAAATATGTATTAATATTTATCATAGGGGGTGAGGTTAAGAAGTTATCCCGTGAAAACCTCACCCAGCAGGAACTACTTTCGTGTTTATGCATCAGAAATTCTATAAATATAATTAACGACTTTAAGGCTTATTAAAAAATTGACGGCTAATGGCAAAAATATTTCTTCTAATGACAAAAAGTGCTACATGTCAAAGCTCTTCAAATCTGTATTACTATTTATCATGAGGGGTGAGGTTAAGAAGTTATCCCGTGAAAACCTCACCCAGCCGGAACTACTTTCGTGTTTATGCATCAGAAATCCTATAAAAAAATCAACCACTTTAAGGCTTAATAAAAAATGAACGGCTAATGACAAAAATCAGAAATCCTATAAAAATAATTAACGACTTTAAGGCTTAATAAAAAATTAACGGCTAATGGCAAAAATATTTCTTCTAATGGCAAAAAGTGCTACATGTCAGAGTTCTTCAAATATGTATTAATATTTATCATGGGGGGTGAGGTTAAGAAGTTACCCCGTGAAAACCTCACCAAGCCAGAAATACTTTCGTGTTTATGCATCAGAAATCCTATAAAAATAATTGACGACTTTAAGGCTTAATAAAAAATTAACGGCTAATGGCAAAAATATTTCTTCTAATGGCAAAAAGTGCTACATGTCAGAGTTCTTCAAATATGTATTAATATTTATCATGGGGAGTGAGGTTAAGAAGTTATCCCGTGAAAACCTCACCAAGCCGGAACTACTTTCGTGTTTATGCATCAGAAATCCTATAAAAATAATTGACGACTTTAAGGCTTAATAAAAAATTAACGGCTAATGGCAAAAATATTTCTTCTAATGGCAAAAAAGTGCTACATGTCAGTGCTCTTCAAATATGTATTAATATTTATCATAGGGGGTGAGGTTAGGAAGTTATCCCGTGAAAACCTCACCCAGCAGGAACTACTTTCGTGTTTATGGATCAGAAATCCTATAAATATAATTAACGATTTTAAGGCTTAATAAAAAATTAACATATAATGGCAAAAATATTTCTTCTAATGGCAAAAAGTGCTACATGTCAGAGCTCTTCAAATCTGCATTAATATTTATCATGGGGGTGAGGTTAAGAAGTTATCCCGTGAAAACCTCACCCAGCCGGAACTACTTTCGTGTTTATGCATCAGAAATCCTATAAAAATAATTAACGACTTTACGGCTTAATAAAAAATTAACGGCTAATGGCAAAAATCAGAATTCCTATAAAAATAATTAACGACTTTAAGGCTATATAAAAAATTAACGGCTAATGTCAAAAATATTTCTTCTAATGGCAAAAAGTGCTATATGTCAGAGCTCTTCAAATCTGTATTAATATTTATCATGGGGGGGGGAGGTTAAGAAGTTATCCCGTGAAAACCTCACCCAGCCGGATCTAATTTCGTGTTTATGCATCAGAAATCCTATAAAAATAATTAAAGACTTTAAGGCTTAATAAAAAATTAACGGCTAATGGCAAAAATCAGAAATCCTATAAAAATAATTAACGACTTTAAGGCTTAATAAAAAAATAACGGCTAATGGCAAAAATATTTCTTCTAATGGCAAAAAGTGCTACATGTCAGAGCTCTTCAAATCTGTATTAATATTTATCATGGGGGGTGAGGTTAAGAAGTTATCCCGTGAAAACTTCACCCAGCCGGAACTACTTTCGTGTTTATGCATCAGAAATCCTATAATAATAATTAACAACTTTAAGGCTTAATAAAAAATTAACGGCTAATGGCAAAAATATTTCTTCTAATAGCAAAAAGTGCTACATGTCAGAGCTCTTCAAATCTGTATTAATATTTATCATTTGAGGTGAGATTAAGAAGTTTTCCTGTGCAAACCTCACCCAGCCGGAACTACTTTCGTGTTTATGCATCAGAAATCCTATAGAAATAATTAACGACTTTAAGGCTTAATAAAAAAATTAATGGCTAATGGCAAAAATCAGAAATCCTATAAAAATAATTAACGACTTTAAGGCTTAATAAAAAATTAACGGCTAATGGCAAAAATATTTCTTCTAATGACAAAACGTGCTACATGTCAGAGCTCTTCAAATCTGTATTAATATTTATCATTTGAGGTGAGGTTAAGAAGTTATCCCGTGAAAACCTCACCCATCCGGAACTACTTTCGTGTTTATGCATCAGAAACCCTATAATAATAATTAACAACTTTAAGGCTTAATAAAAAATTAACGGCTAATGGCAAAAATATTTCTTCTAATGGCAAAAAGTGCTACATGTCAGAGTTCTTCAAATCTGTATTAATATTTACCATGGGGGGTGAGGTTAAGAAGTTATCCCGTGAAAACCTCACCCAGCCAGAAATACTTTCGTGTTTATGCATCAGAAATCCTATAATAATAATTAACGACTTTAAGGCATATTAAAAAATTAACGGCTAATGGCAAAAATCAGAAATCCTATAAAAATAATTAACGACTTTAAGGCTTAATAAAAAAAATAACGGCTAATGGCAAATATATTTCTTCTAATGGCAAAAAGTGCTACATGTCAGAGCTCTTCAAATCTGTATTAATATTTATCATGGGGGGTGAGGTTAAGAAGTTATCCCGTGAAAACTTCACCCAGCCGGAACTACTTTCGTGTTTATGCATCAGAAATCCTATAAAAATAATTAACGACTTTATGGCTTAATAAAAAAATAACAGGTAATGGCAAAAATATTTCTTATAATGGCAAAAAGTGCTACATGTCAGAGCTCTTCAAATTTGTATTAATATTTATCATGGGGGTGAGGTTAAGAAGTTTTCCTGTGCAAACCTCACCCAGCCGGAACTACTTTCGTGTTTATGCATCAGAAATCCTATAGAAATAATTAACGACTTTAAGGCTTAATAAAAAATTAATGGCTAATGGCAAAAATCAGAAATCCTATAAAAATCATTAACGACTTTAAGGCTTAATAAAAAATTAACGGCTAATGGCAAAAATATTTCTTCTAATGACAAAACGTGCTACATGTCAGAGCTCTTCAAATCTGTATTAATATTTATCATGGGGGTTGAGGTTAAGAAGTTATCCCGTGAAAACCTCACCCAGACGGAAATATTTTCGTGTTTATGCATCAGAAATCCTATAATAATAATTAACAACTTTAAGGCTTAATAAAAAATTAACGGCTAATGGCAAAAATATTTCTTCTAATAGCAAAAAGTGCTACATGTCAGAGCTCTACAAATCTGTATTAATATTTATCATGGGGGTTGAGGTTAAGAAGTTATCCCGTGAAAACCTCACCCAGACGGAAATATTTTCGTGTTTATGCATCAGAAATCCTATAATAATAATTAACAACTTTAAGGCTTAATAAAAAATTAACGGCTAATGGCAAAAATATTTCTTCTAATAGCAAAAAGTGCTACATGTCAGAGCTCTACAAATCTGTATTAATATTTATCATTTGAGGTGAGGTTAAGAAGTTATCCCGTGAAAACCTCACCCATCCGGAACTACTTTCGTGTTTATGAATCAGAAATCCTATAAAAATAATTAACGACTTTAAGGCTTAATAAAAAATTAACCACTAATGGCAAACATATTTCTTCTAATGACAAAAAGTGCTACATGTCAGAGCTCTTCAAATCTGTATTAATATTTATCATGGGGGGTGAGGTTAAGAAGTTATCCCGTGAAAACCTCACCCAGACGGAACTACTTTCGTGTTTATGCATCAGATATCCTATAAAAATAATTAACGACTTTACGGCTTAATAAAAAATTAACGGCTAATGGCAAACATATTTCTTCTAAAGGCAAAAAAGTGCTACATGTCAGTGCTCTTCAAATATGTATTAATATTTATCATAGGGGGTGAGGTTAAGAAGTTATCCCGTGAAAACCTCACCCAGCAGGAACTACTTTCGTGTTTATGCATCAGAAATTCTATAAATATAATTAACGACTTTAAGGCTTATGAAAAAATTGACGGCTAATGGCAAAAATATTTCTTCTAATGGCAAAAAGTGCTACATGTCAAAGCTCTTCAAATCTGTATTACTATTTATCATGAGGGGTGAGGTTAAGAAGTTATCCCGTGAAAACCTCACCCAGCCGGAACTACTTTCGTGTTTATGCATCAGAAATCCTATAAAAAAATCAACCACTTTAAGGCTTAATAAAAAATGAACGGCTAATGACAAAAATCAGAAATCCTATAAAAATAATTAACGACTTTAAGGCTTAATAAAAAATTAACGGCTAATGGCAAAAATATTTCTTCTAATGGCAAAAAGTGCTACATGTCAGAGTTCTTCAAATATGTATTAATATTTATCATGGGGGGTGAGGTTAAGAAGTTACCCCGTGAAAACCTCACCAAGCCAGAAATACTTTCGTGTTTATGCATCAGAAATCCTATAAAAATAATTGACGACTTTAAGGCTTAATAAAAAATTAACGGCTAATGGCAAAAATATTTCTTCTAATGGCAAAAAGTGCTACATGTCAGAGTTCTTCAAATATGTATTAATATTTATCATGGGGAGTGAGGTTAAGAAGTTATCCCGTGAAAACCTCACCAAGCCGGAACTACTTTCGTGTTTATGCATCAGAAATCCTATAAAAATAATTGACGACTTTAAGGCTTAATAAAAAATTAACGGCTAATGGCAAAAATATTTCTTCTAATGGCAAAAAAGTGCTACATGTCAGTGCTCTTCAAATATGTATTAATATTTATCATAGGGGGTGAGGTTAGGAAGTTATCCCGTGAAAACCTCACCCAGCAGGAACTACTTTCGTGTTTATGGATCAGAAATCCTATAAATATAATTAACGATTTTAAGGCTTAATAAAAAATTAACATATAATGGCAAAAATATTTCTTCTAATGGCAAAAAGTGCTACATGTCAGAGCTCTTCAAATCTGCATTAATATTTATCATGGGGGTGAGGTTAAGAAGTTATCCCGTGAAAACCTCACCCAGCCGGAACTACTTTCGTGTTTATGCATCAGAAATCCTATAAAAATAATTAACGACTTTACGGCTTAATAAAAAATTAACGGCTAATGGCAAAAATCAGAATTCCTATAAAAATAATTAACGACTTTAAGGCTATATAAAAAATTAACGGCTAATGTCAAAAATATTTCTTCTAATGGCAAAAAGTGCTATATGTCAGAGCTCTTCAAATCTGTATTAATATTTATCATGGGGGGTGAGGTTAAGAAGTTATCCCGTGAAAACCTCACCCAGCCGGATCTAATTTCGTGTTTATGCATCAGAAATCCTATAAAAATAATTAAAGACTTTAAGGCTTAATAAAAAATTAACGGCTAATGGCAAAAATCAGAAATCCTATAAAAATAATTAACGACTTTAAGGCTTAATAAAAAATAACGGCTAATGGCAAAAATATTTCTTCTAATGGCAAAAAGTGCTACATGTCAGAGCTCTTCAAATCTGTATTAATATTTATCATGGGGGGTGAGGTTAAGAAGTTATCCCGTGAAAACTTCACCCAGCCGGAACTACTTTCGTGTTTATGCATCAGAAATCCTATAATAATAATTAACAACTTTAAGGCTTAATAAAAAATTAACGGCTAATGGCAAAAATATTTCTTCTAATAGCAAAAAGTGCTACATGTCAGAGCTCTTCAAATCTGTATTAATATTTATCATTTGAGGTGAGGTTAAGAAGTTTTCCTGTGCAAACCTCACCCAGCCGGAACTACTTTCGTGTTTATGCATCAGAAATCCTATAGAAATAATTAACGACTTTAAGGCTTAATAAAAAAAATTAATGGCTAATGGCAAAAATCAGAAATCCTATAAAAATAATTAACGACTTTAAGGCTTAATAAAAAATTAACGGCTAATGGCAAAAATATTTCTTCTAATGACAAAACGTGCTACATGTCAGAGCTCTTCAAATCTGTATTAATATTTATCATTTGAGGTGAGGTTAAGAAGTTATCCCGTGAAAACCTCACCCATCCGGAACTACTTTCGTGTTTATGCATCAGAAACCCTATAATAATAATTAACAACTTTAAGGCTTAATAAAAAATTAACGGCTAATGGCAAAAATATTTCTTCTAATGGCAAAAAGTGCTACATGTCAGAGTTCTTCAAATCTGTATTAATATTTACCATGGGGGGTGAGGTTAAGAAGTTATCCCGTGAAAACCTCACCCAGCCAGAAATACTTTCGTGTTTATGCATCAGAAATCCTATAATAATAATTAACGACTTTAAGGCATATTAAAAAATTAACGGCTAATGGCAAAAATCAGAGATCCTATAAAAATAATTAACGACTTTAAGGCTTAATAAAAAAAATAACGGCTAATGGCAAATATATTTCTTCTAATGGCAAAAAGTGCTACATGTCAGAGCTCTTCAAATCTGTATTAATATTTATCATGGGGGGTGAGGTTAAGAAGTTATCCCGTGAAAACTTCACCCAGCCGGAACTACTTTCGTGTTTATGCATCAGAAATCCTATAAAAATAATTAACGACTTTATGGCTTAATAAAAAAATAACAGGTAATGGCAAAAATATTTCTTATAATGGCAAAAAGTGCTACATGTCAGAGCTCTTCAAATCTGTATTAATATTTATCATGGGGGTTAGGTTAAGAAGTTTTCCTGTGCAAACCTCACCCAGCCGGAACTACTTTCGTGTTTATGCATCAGAAATCCTATAGAAATAATTAACGACTTTAAGGCTTAATAAAAAATTAATGGCTAATGGCAAAAATCAGAAATCCTATAAAAATCATTAACGACTTTAAGGCTTAATAAAAAATTAACGGCTAATGGCAAAAATATTTCTTCTAATGACAAAACGTGCTACATGTCAGAGCTCTTCAAATCTGTATTAATATTTATCATGGGGGTTGAGGTTAAGAAGTTATCCCGTGAAAACCTCACCCAGACGGAAATATTTTCGTGTTTATGCATCAGAAATCCTATAATAATAATTAACAACTTTAAGGCTTAATAAAAAATTAACGGCTAATGGCAAAAATATTTCTTCTAATAGCAAAAAGTGCTACATGTCAGAGCTCTACAAATCTGTATTAATATTTATCATGGGGGTTGAGGTTAAGAAGTTATCCCGTGAAAACCTCACCCAGACGGAAATATTTTCGTGTTTATGCATCAGAAATCCTATAATAATAATTAACAACTTTAAGGCTTAATAAAAAATTAACGGCTAATGGCAAAAATATTTCTTCTAATAGCAAAAAGTGCTACATGTCAGAGCTCTACAAATCTGTATTAATATTTATCATTTGAGGTGAGGTTAAGAAGTTATCCCGTGAAAACCTCACCCATCCGGAACTACTTTCGTGTTTATGAATCAGAAATCCTATAAAAATAATTAACGACTTTAAGGCTTAATAAAAAATTAACGACTAATGGCAAACATATTTCTTCTAATGACAAAAAGTGCTACATGTCAGAGCTCTTCAAATCTGTATTAATATTTATCATGGGGGTTGAGGTTAAGAAGTTATCCCGTGAAAACCTCACCCAGCCGGAACTACTTTCGTGTTTATGCATCAGAAATCTTATAAAAATAATTAACGACTTTGCGATTAATAAAAAATTAACTGCTAATGGTAAAAATCAGAAATCCTATAAAAATAATTAATGACTTTAAGTCTTAATAAAAAATTAACGGCTAATGGCAAAAATATTTCTTCTAATAACAAAAAGTGCTACATGTCAGAGCTCTTCAAATCTGTATTAATATTTATCATGGTGGGTGAGGTTAAGAAGTTATCCCGTGAAAAACTCACCCAGCCGGAACTACTTTCGTGTTTATGCATCAGAAATCCTATAAAAATAATTAACGACTTTAAGGCTTGATAAAAAATTAACGGCTAATGGCAAAAATCAGAAATCCTATAAAAATAATTAACGACTTTAAGGCTTAATAAAAAAATTAACGGCTAATGGCAAAAATATTTCTTCTAATAGCAAAAAGTGCTACATGTCAGAGCTCTTTAATCTGTATTAATATTTATAATGGAGGTGAGGTTAAGAAGTTATCTGATGGAAACCTCACCCAGCCGGAACTACTTTCGTGTTTATGCATCAGAATTCCTATAAAAATAATTAACGACTTTAAGGCTTGATAAAAAATGAACGGCTAATGGCAAAAATCAGAAATCCTCTAAAAATAATTAACGATTTTAAGGCTTAATAAAAAAATAACGGCTAATGGCAAAAATATTTCTTCTAATGGCAAAAAGTGCTACATGTCAGAGCTCTTCAAATCTGTATTAATATTTATCATGGGGGGTGAGGTTAAGAAGTTATCCCGTGAAAACTTCACCCAGCCGGAACTACTTTCGTGTTTATGCATCAGAAATCCTATAATAATAATTAACAACTTTAAGGCTTAATAAAAAATTAACGGCTAATGGCAAAAATATTTCTTCTAATAGCAAAAAGTGCTACATGTCAGAGCTCTTCAAATCTGTATTAATATTTATCATTTGAGGTGAGGTTAAGAAGTTTTCCTGTGCAAACCTCACCCAGCCGGAACTACTTTCGTGTTTATGCATCAGAAATCCTATAGAAATAATTAACGACTTTAAGGCTTAATAAAAAAATTAATGGCTAATGGCAAAAATCAGAAATCCTATAAAAATAATTAACGACTTTAAGGCTTAATAAAAAATTAACGGCTAATGGCAAAAATATTTCTTCTAATGACAAAACGTGCTACATGTCAGAGCTCTTCAAATCTGTATTAATATTTATCATGGGGGTTGAGATTAAGAAGTTATCCCGTGAAAACCTCACCCAGACGGAAATATTTTCGTGTTTATGCATCAGAAATCCTATAATAATAAATAACAACTTTAAGGCTTAATAAAAAATTAACGGCTAATGGCAAAAATATTTCTTCTAATAGCAAAAAGTGCTACATGTCAGAGCTCTTCAAATCTGTATTAATATTTATCATTTGAGGTGAGGTTAAGAAGTTATCCCATGAAAACCTCACGCATCCGGAACTACTTTCGTGTTTATGCATCAGAAATCCTATAAAAATAATTAACGACCTTAAGGCTTAATAAAAAATTAACGACTAATGGCAAACATATTTCTTCTAATGACAAAAAGTGCTACATGTCAGAGCTCTTCAAATCTGTATTAATATTTATCATGGGGGGTGAGGTTAAGAAGTTATCCCGTGAAAACCTCACCCAGACGGAACTACTTTCGTGTTTATGCATCAGATATCCTATAAAAATAATTAACGACTTTACGGCTTAATAAAAAATTAACGGCTAATGGCAAAAATATTTCTTCTAATGGCAAAAAGTGCTACATGTCAGAGCTCTTCAAATCTGTATTAATATTTATCATTTGGGGTGAGGTTAAGAAGTTATCCCGTGAAAACCTCACCCATCCGGAACTACTTTCGTGTTTATGCATCAGAAATCCTATAAAAATAATTAACGACTTTAAGGATTAATAAAAAATAAACGGCTAATGGAAAAAATCAGAAATCCTATAAAAATAATTAACGACTTTAAGGCTTAATAAAAAATTAACGACTAATGGCAAACATATTTCTTCTAATGAAAAAAATTGCTACATGTCAGAGCTCTTCAAATCTGTATTAATATTTATAATGGGGGGTGAGGTTAAGAAGTTATCCCGTGAAAACCTCACCCAGCCGGAACAACTTTCGTGTTTATGCATCAGAAATCCTATAAAAATAATTAACGATTTTAAGGCTTAATAAAAAATAACGGCTAATGGCAAAAATATTTCTTCTAATGGCAAAAAGTGCTACATGTCAGAGCTCTTCAAATCTGTATTAATATTTATCATGGGGGGTGAGGTTAAGAAGTTATCCCGTGAAAACCTCACCCAGCCGGAACTACTTTCGTGTTTATGCATCAGAAATCTTATAAAAATAATTAACGACTTTGCGGCTTAATAAAAAATTAACTGCTAATGGTAAAAATCAGAAATCCTATAAAAATAATTAATGACTTTAAGTCTTAATAAAAAATTAACGGCTAATGGCAAAAATATTTCTTCTAATAACAAAAAGTGCTACATGTCAGAGCTCTTCAAATCTGTATTAATATTTATCATGGTGGGTGAGGTTAAGAAGTTATCCCGTGAAAAACTCACCCAGCCGGAATTACTTTCGTGTTTATGCATCAGAAATCCTATAAAAATAATTAACGACTTTAAGGCTTGATAAAAAATTAACGGCTAATGGCAAAAATCAGAAATCCTATAAAAATAATTAACGACTTTAAGGCTTAATAAAAAAATTAACGGCTAATGGCAAAAATATTTCTTCTAATAGCAAAAAGTGCTACATGTCAGAGCTCTTTAATCTGTATTAATATTTATAATGGAGGTGAGGTTAAGAAGTTATCTGATGGAAACCTCACCCAGCCGGAACTACTTTCGTGTTTATGCATCAGAATTCCTATAAAAATAATTAACGACTTTAAGGCTTGATAAAAAATTAATGGCTAATGGCAAAAATCGGAAATCCTATAACAATAATTAACGACTTTAAGGCTTAATAAAAAATTAATGGCTAATGGCAAAAATATTTCTTCTAATGGCAAAAAAGTGCTACATGTCAGTGCTCTTCAAATATGTATTAATATTTATCATAGGGGGTGAGGTTAAGAAGTTATCCCGTGAAAACCTCACCCAGCAGGAACTACTTTCGTGTTTATGCATCAGAAATTCTATAAATATAATTAACGACTTTAAGGCTTATTAAAAAATTGACGGCTAATGGCAAAAATATTTCTTCTAATGGCAAAAAGTGCTACATGTCAAAGCTCTTCAAATCTGTATTACTATTTATCATGAGGGGTGAGGTTAAGAAGTTATCCCGTGAAAACCTCACCCAGCCGGAACTACTTTCGTGTTTATGCATCAGAAATCCTATAAAAAAAATCAACAACTTTAAAGCTTAATAAAAAATGAACGGCTAATGGCAAAAATCAGAAATCCTCTAAAAATAATTAACGATTTTAAGGCTTAATAAAAAAATAACGGCTAATGGCAAAAATATTTCTTCTAATGGCAAAAAGTGCTACATGTCAGAGCTCTTCAAATCTGTATTAATATTTATCATGGGGGGTGAGGTTAAGAAGTTATCCCGTGAAAACTTCACCCAGCCGGAACTACTTTCGTGTTTATGCATCAGAAATCCTATAATAATAATTAACAACTTTAAGGCTTAATAAAAAATTAACGGCTAATGGCAAAAATATTTCTTCTAATAGCAAAAAGTGCTACATGTCAGAGCTCTTCAAATCTGTATTAATATTTATCATTTGAGGTGAGGTTAAGAAGTTTTCCTGTGCAAACCTCACCCAGCCGGAACTACTTTCGTGTTTATGCATCAGAAATCCTATAGAAATAATTAACGACTTTAAGGCTTAATAAAAAAATTAATGGCTAATGGCAAAAATCAGAAATCCTATAAAAATAATTAACGACTTTAAGGCTTAATAAAAAATTAACGGCTAATGGCAAAAATATTTCTTCTAATGACAAAACGTGCTACATGTCAGAGCTCTTCAAATCTGTATTAATATTTATCATGGGGGTTGAGATTAAGAAGTTATCCCGTGAAAACCTCACCCAGACGGAAATATTTTCGTGTTTATGCATCAGAAATCCTATAATAATAATTAACAACTTTAAGGCTTAATAAAAAATTAACGGCTAATGGCAAAAATATTTCTTCTAATAGCAAAAAGTGCTACATGTCAGAGCTCTTCAAATCTGTATTAATATTTATCATTTGAGGTGAGGTTAAGAAGTTATCCCATGAAAACCTCACCCATCCGGAACTACTTTCGTGTTTATGCATCAGAAATCCTATAAAAATAATTAACGACCTTAAGGCTTCATAAAAAATTAACGACTAATGGGAAACATATTTCTTCTAATGACAAAAAGTGCTACATGTCAGAGCTCTTCAAATCTGTATTAATATTTATCATGGGGGGTGAGGTTAAGAAGTTATCCCGTGAAAACCTCACCCAGACGGAAATATTTTCGTGTTTATGCATCAGAAACCCTATAATAATAATTAAATACTTTAAGGCTTAATAAAAAATTAACGGCTAATGGCAAAAATCAGAAATCCTATAAAAATAATCAACGACTTTAAGGCTTAATAAAAAAATAACGGCTAATGGCAAAAATATTTCTTCTAATGGCAAAAAGTGCTACATATCAGAGCTCTTCAAATCTGTATTAATATTTATCATGGGGGGTGAGGTTAAGAAGTTATCCCGTGAAAACTTCATCCAGCCGGAACTACTTTCGTGTTTATGCATCAGAAATCCTATAAAAATAATTAACGACTTTATGGCTTAATAAAAAAAATAACAGGTAATGGCAAAACTATTTCTTATAATGGCAAAAAGTGCTACATGTCAGAGCTCTTCAAATCTGTATTAATATTTATCATGGGGGGTGAGGTTAAGAAGTTTTCCTGTGCAAACCTCACCCAGCCGGAACTACTTTCGTGTTTATGCATCAGAAATCCTATAGAAATAATTAACGACTTTAAGGCTTAATAAAAAATTAATGGCTAATGGCAAAAATCAGAAATCCTATAAAAATAATTAACGACTTTAAGGCTTAATAAAAAAATAACGGCTAATGGCAAAAATATTTCTTCTAATGACAAAACGTGCTACATGTCAGAGCTCTTCAAATCTGTATTAATATTTATCATGGGGGTTGAGGTTAAGAAGTTATCCCGTGAAAACCTCACCCAGACGGAAATATTTTCGTGTTTATGCATCAGAAATCCTATAATAATAATTAACAACTTTAAGGCTTAATAAAAAATTAACGGCTAATGGCAAAAATATTTCTTCTAATAGCAAAAAGTGCTACATGTCAGAGCTCTACAAATCTGTATTAATATTTATCATTTTAGGTGAGGTTAAGAAGTTATCCCGTGAAAACCTCACCCATCCGGAACTACTTTCGTGTTTATGAATCAGAAATCCTATAAAAATAATTAACGACTTTAAGGCTTAATAAAAAATTAACGACTAATGGCCAGCATATTTCTTCTAATGACAAAAAGTGCTACATTTCAGAGCTCTTCAAATCTGTATTAATATTTATCATGGGGGGTGAGGTTAAGAAGTTATCCCGTGAAAACCTCACCCAGACGGAACTACTTTCGTGTTTATGCATCAGATATCCTATAAAAATAATTAACGACTTTACGGCTTAATAAAAAATTAACCGCTAATGGCAAAAATTAGAATTCCAATAAAAATAATTAACAACTTGAAGGCTTAATAAAAAATTAACGGCTAATGGCAAAAATATTTCTTCTAATGGCAAAAAGTGCTACATGTCAGAGCTCTTCAAATCTGTATTAATATTTATCATTTGGGGTGAGGTTAAGAAGTTATCCAGTGAAAACCTCACCCATCCGGAACTACTTTCGTATTTATGCATCAGAAATCCTATAAGAATAATTAACGACTTTAAGGATTAATAAAAAATAAACGGCTAATGGAAAAAATCAGAAATCCTATAAAAATAATTAACGACTTTAAGGCTTAATAAAAAATAACGACTAATGGCAAACATATTTCTTCTAATGAAAAAAATTGCTACATGTCAGAGCTCTTCAAATCTGTATTAATATTTATAATGGGGGGGGGGGTGAGGTTAAGAAGTTATCCCGTGAAAACCTCACCCAGCCGGAACAACTTTCGTGTTTATGCATCAGAAATCCTATAAAAATAATTAACGATTTTAAGGCTTAATAAAAAATAACGGCTAATGGCAAAAATATTTCTTCTAATGGCAAAAAGTGCTACATGTCAGAGCTCTTCAAATCTGTATTAATATTTATCATGGGGGGTGAGGTTAAGAAGTTATCCCGTGAAAACCTCACCCAGCCGGAACTACTTTCGTGTTTATGCATCAGAAATCTTATAAAAATAATTAACGACTTTGCGGCTTAATAAAAAATTAACGGCTAATGGTAAAAATCAGAAATCCTATAAAAATAATTAATGACTTTAAGTCTTAATAAAAAATTAACGGCTAATGGCAAAAATATTTCTTCTAATAACAAAAAGTGCTACATGTCAGAGCTCTTCAAATCTGTATTAATATTTATCATGGTGGGTGAGGTTAAGAAGTCATCCCGTGAAAAACTCACCCAGCCGGAACTACTTTCGTGTTTATGCATCAGAAATCCTATAAAAATAATTAACGACTTTAAGGCTTGATAAAAAATTAACGGCTAATGGCAAAAATCAGAAATCCTATAAAAATAATTAACGACTTTAAGGCTTAATAAAATAATTAACGGCTAATGGCAAAAATATTTCTTCTAATAGCAAAAAGTGCTACATGTCAGAGCTCTTTAATCTGTATTAATATTTATAATGGAGGTGAGGTTAAGAAGTTATCCCGTGGAAACCTCACCCAGCCGGAACTACTTTCGTGTTTATGCATCAGAAATCCTATAAAAATAATTAACGACTTTAAGGCTTGATAAAAAATTAATGGCTAATGGCAAAAATCGGAAATCCTATAACATTAATTAACGACTTAAGGCTTAATAAAAAATTAATGGCTAATGGCAAAAATCGGAAATCCTATAACAATAATTAACGACTTTAAGCTTAACAAAAAATAACGGCTAATGGCTAAAATATTTCTTCTAATGACAAAAATTGCTACATGTCAGAGCTCTTCAAATCTGTATTAATATTTATTATGGGGGGGTGAGGTTAAGAAGTTTTCCTGTGCAAACCTCACCCAGCCGGAACTACTTTCGTGTTTATGCATCAGAAATCCTATAGAAATAATTAACGCTTTAAGGCTTAATAAAAAATAAACGGCTAATGGAAAAAATCAGAAATCCTATAAAAATAATTAACGACTTTAAGGCTTAATAAAAAATTAACGACTAATGGCAAACATATTTCTTCTAATGACAAAAAGTGCTACATGTCAGGGCTCTTCAAATCTGTATTAATATTTATAATGGGGGGTGAGGTTAAGAAGTTATCCCGTGAAAACCTCACCCAGCCAGAAATACACTCGTGTTTATGCATCAGAAATCCTATAAAAATAATTAACGACTTTAAGGCTTATTAAAAAATTAACGGTTAATGGCAAAAATCAGATATCCTATAAAAATAATTAACGACTTTAAGGCTATATAAAAAATTAACGGCTAATGTCAAAAATATTTCTTCTAATGGCAAAAAGTGCTACATGTCAGAGTTCTTCAAATCTGTATTAATATTTATCATGGGGGGTGAGGTTAAGAAGTTATCCCGTGAAAACCTCACCCAGCCGGATCTAATTTCGTGTTTATGCATCAGAAATCCTATAAAAATAATTAAAGACTTTAAGGCTTAATAAAAAATTAACGGCTAATGGCAAAAATCAGAAATCCTATAAAAATAATTAACGACTTTAAGGCTTAATAAAAAAATAACGGCTAATGGCAAAAATATTTCTTCTAATGGCAAAAAGTGCTACATGTCAGAGCTCTTCAAATCTGTATTAATATTTATCATGGGGGGTGAGGTTAAGAAGTTATCCCGTGAAAACTTCACCCAGCCGGAACTACTTTCGTGTTTATGCATCAGAAATCCTATAATAATAATTAACAACTTTAAGGCTTAATAAAAAATTAACGGCTAATGGCAAAAATATTTCTTCTAATAGCAAAAAGTGCTACATGTCAGAGCTCTTCAAATCTGTATTAATATTTATCATTTGAGGTGAGGTTAAGAAGTTTTCCTGTGCAAACCTCACCCAGCCGGAACTACTTTCGTGTTTATGCATCAGAAATCCTATAGAAATAATTAACGACTTTAAGGCTTAATAAAAAAATTAATGGCTAATGGCAAAAATCAGAAATCCTATAAAAATAATTAACGACTTTAAGGCTTAATAAAAAATTAACGGCTAATGGCAAAAATATTTCTTCTAATGACAAAACGTGCTACATGTCAGAGCTCTTCAAATCTGTATTAATATTTATCATGGGGGTTGAGATTAAGAAGTTATCCCGTGAAAACCTCACCCAGACGGAAATATTTTCGTGTTTATGCATCAGAAATCCTATAATAATAATTAACAACTTTAAGGCTTAATAAAAAATTAACGGCTAATGGCAAAAATATTTCTTCTAATAGCAAAAAGTGCTACATGTCAGAGCTCTTCAAATCTGTATTAATATTTATCATTTGAGGTGAGGTTAAGAAGTTATCCCATGAAAACCTCACCCATCCGGAACTACTTTCGTGTTTATGCATCAGAAATCCTATAAAAATAATTAACGACCTTAAGGCTTAATAAAAAATTAACGACTAATGGCAAACATATTTCTTCTAATGACAAAAAGTGCTACATGTCAGAGCTCTTCAAATCTGTATTAATATTTATCATGGGGGATGAGGTTAAGAAGTTATCCCGTGAAAACCTCACCCAGACGGAAATATTTTCGTGTTTATGCATCAGAAACCCTATAATAATAATTAACAACTTTAAGGCTTAATAAAAAATTAACGGCTAATGGCAAAAATATTTCTTCTAATGGCAAAAAGTGCTACATGTCAGAGTTCTTCAAATCTGTATTAATATTTACCATGGGGGGTGAGGTTAAGAAGTTATCCCGTGAAAACCTCACCCAGCCAGAAATACTTTCGTGTTTATGCATCAGAAATCCTATAAAAATAATTAACGACTTTAAGGCTTATTAAAAAATTAACGGCTAATGGCAAAAATCAGAAATCCTATAAAAATAATTAACGACTTTAAGGCTATATAAAAAATTAACGGCTAATGTCAAAAATATTTCTTCTAATGGCAAAAAGTGCTACATGTCAGAGCTCTTCAAATCTGTATTAATATTTATCATGGGGGGTGAGGTTAAGAAGTTATCCCGTGAAAACCTCACTCAGCCGGATCTAATTTCGTGTTTATGCATCAGAAATCCTATAAAAATAATTAAATACTTTAAGGCTTAATAAAAAATTAACGGCTAATGGCAAAAATCAGAAATCCTATAAAAATAATTAACGACTTTAAGGCTTAATAAAAAAATAACGGCTAATGGCAAAAATATTTCTTCTAATGGCAAAAAGTGCTACATATCAGAGCTCTTCAAATCTGTATTAATATTTATCATGGGGGGTGAGGTTAAGAAGTTATCCCGTGAAAACTTCATCCAGCCGGAACTACTTTCGTGTTTATGCATCAGAAATCCTATAAAAATAATAAACGACTTTATGGCTTAATAAAAAAATAACAGGTAATGGCAAAACTATTTCTTATAATGGCAAAAAGTGCTACATGTCAGAGCTCTTCAAATCTGTATTAATATTTATCATGGGGGGTGAGGTTAAGAAGTTTTCCTGTGCAAACCTCACCCAGCCGGAACTACTTTCGTGTTTATGCATCAGAAATCCTATAGAAATAATTAACGACTTTAAGGCTTAATAAAAAATTAATGGCTAATGGCAAAAATCAGAAATCCTATAAAAATAATTAACGACTTTAAGGCTTAATAAAAAAATAACGGCTAATGGCAAAAATATTTCTTCTAATAGCAAAAAGTGCTACATGTCAGAGCTCTACAAATCTGTATTAATATTTATCATTTGAGGTGAGGTTAAGAAGTTATCCCGTTAAAACCTCACCCATCCGGAACTACTTTCGTGTTTATGAATCAGAAATCCTATTAAAATAATTAACGACTTTAAGGCTTAATAAAAAATTAACAACTAATGGCAAGCATATTTCTTCTAATGACAAAAAGTGCTACATGTCAGAGCTCTTCAAATCTGTATTAATATTTATCATGGGGGGTGAGGTTAAGAAGTTATCCCGTGAAAACCTCACCCAGCCGGATCTAATTTCGTGTTTATGCATCAGAAATCCTATAAAAATAATTAAAGACTTTAAGGCTTAATAAAAAATTAACGGCTAATGGCAAAAATCAGAAATCCTATAAAAATAATTAACGACTTTAAGGCTTAATAAAAAAATAACGGCTAATGGCAAAAATATTTCTTCTAATGGCAAAAAGTGCTACATGTCAGAGCTCTTCAAATCTGTATTAATATTTATCATGGGGGGTGAGGTTAAGAAGTTATCCCGTGAAAACTTCACCCAGCCGGAACTACTTTCGTGTTTATGCATCAGAAATCCTATAATAATAATTAACAACTTTAAGGCTTAATAAAAAATTAACGGCTAATGGCAAAAATATTTCTTCTAATAGCAAAAAGTGCTTCATGTCAGAGCTCTTCAAATCTGTATTAATATTTATCATTTGAGGTGAGGTTAAGAAGTTTTCCTGTGCAAACCTCACCCAGCCGGAACTACTTTCGTGTTTATGCATCAGAAATCCTATAGAAATAATTAACGACTTTAAGGCTTAATAAAAAAATTAACGGCTAATGGCAAAAATCAGAAATCCTATAACAATAATTAACGACTTTAAGGCTTAATAAAAAATTAACGGCTAATGGCAAAAATAGTTCTTCTAATGACAAAACGTGCTACATGTCAGAGCTCTTCAAATCTGTATTAATATTTATCATGGGGGTTGAGATTAAGAAGTTATCCCGTGAAAACCTCACCCAGACGGAAATATTTTCGTGTTTATGCATCAGAAATCCTATAATAATAATTAACAACTTTAAGGCTTAATAAAAAATTAACGGCTAATGGCAAAAATATTTCTTCTAATAGCAAAAAGTGCAACATGTCAGAGCTCTTCAAATCTGTATTAATATTTATCATTTGAGGTGAGGTTAAGAAGTTATCCCATGAAAACCTCACCCATCCGGAACTACTTTCGTGTTTATGCATCAGAAATCCTATAAAAATAATTAACGACCTTAAGGCTTAATAAAAAATTAACGACTAATGGCAAACATATTTCTTCTAATGACAAAAAGTGCTACATGTCAGAGCTCTTCAAATCTGTATTAATATTTATCATGGGGGGTGAGGTTAAGAAGTTATCCCGTTAAAACCTCACCCATCCGGAACTACTTTCGTGTTTATGAATCAGAAATCCTATAAAAATAATTAACGACTTTAAGGCTTAATAAAAAATTAACGACTAATGGCAAGCATATTTCTTCTAATGACAAAAAGTGCTACATGTCAGAGCTCTTCAAATCTGTATTAATATTTATCATGGGGGGTGAGGTTAAGAAGTTATCCCGTGAAAACCTCACCCAGACGGAACTACTTTCGTGTTTATGCATCAGATATCCTATAAAAATAATTAACGACTTTACGGCTTAATAAAAAATTAACGGCTAATTGCAAAAATTAGAATTCCAATAAAAATAATTAACAACTTGAAGGCTTAATAAAAAATTAACGGCTAATGGCAAAAATATTTCTTCTAATGGCAAAAAGTGCTACATGTCAGAGCTCTTCAAATCTGTATTAATATTTATCATTTGGGGTGAGGTTAAGAAGTTATCCCGTGAAAACCTCACCCATCCGGAACTACTTTCGTGTTTATGCATCAGAAATCCTATAAAAATAATTAACGACTTTAAGGATTAATAAAAAATAAACGGCTAATGGAAAAAATCAGAAATCCTATAAAAATAATTAACGATTTTAAGGCTTAATAAAAAATAACGGCTAATGGCAAAAATATTTCTTCTAATGGCAAAAAGTTTTACATGTCAGAGCTCTTCAAATCTGTATTAATATTTATCATGGGGGGTGAGGTTAAGAAGTTATCCCGTGAAAACCTCACCCAGCCGGAACTACTTTCGTGTTTATGCATCAGAAATCTTATAAAAATAATTAACGACTTTAAGGCTTAATAAAAAATTAACGGCTAATGGTAAAAATCAGAAATCCTATAAAAATAATTAATGACTTTAAGTCTTAATAAAAAATTAACGGCTAATGGCAAAAATATTTCTTCTAATAACAAAAAGTGCTACATGTCAGAGCTCTTCAAATCTGTATTAATATTTATCATGGTGGGTGAGGTTAAGAAGTTATCCCGTGAAAAACTCACCCAGCCGGAACTACTTTCGTGTTTATGCATCAGAAATCCTATAAAAATAATTAACGACTTTAAGGCTTGATAAAAAATTAACGGCTAATGGCAAAAATCAGAAATCCTATAAAAATAATTAACGACTTTAAGGCTAATAAAATAATTAACGGCTAATGGCAAAAATATTTCTTCTAATAGCAAAAAGTGCTACATGTCAGAGCTCTTTAATCTGTATTAATATTTATAATGGAGGTGAGGTTAAGAAGTTATCCCGTGGAAACCTCACCCAGCCGGAACTACTTTCGTGTTTATGCATCAGAAATCCTATAAAAATAATTAACGACTTTAAGGCTTGATAAGAAATTAATGGCTAATGGCAAAAATCGGAAATCCTATAACATTAATTAACGACTTTAAGGCTTAATAAAAAATTAATGGCTAATGGCAAAAATCGGAAATCCTATAACAATAATTAACGACTTTAAGCTTAATAAAAAATAACGGCTAATGGCTAAAATATTTCTTCTAATGACAAAAAGTGCTACATGTCAGAGCTCTTCAAATCTGTATTAATATTTATCATGGGGGGTGAGGTTAAGAAGTTTTCCTGTGCAAACCTCACCCAGCCGGAACTACTTTCGTGTTTATGCATCAGAAATCCTATAGAAATAATTAACGACTTTAAGGCTTAATAAAAAATAAACGGCTAATGGAAAAAATCAGAAATCCTATAAAAATAATAAACGACTTTAAGGCTTAATAAAAAAATTAACGACTAATGGCAAACATATTTCTTCTAATGCCAAAAAGTGCTACATGTCAGGGCTCTTCAAATCTGTATTAATATTTATAATGGGGGGTGAGGTTAAGAAGTTATCCCGTGAAAACCTCACCCAGCCAGAAATACACTCGTGTTTATGCATCAGAAATCCTATAAAAATAATTAACGACTTTAAGGCTTATTAAAAAATTAACGGCTAATGGCAAAAATCAGATATCCTATAAAAATAATTAACGACTTTAAGGCTATATAAAAAATTAACGGCTAATGTCAAAAATATTTCTTCTAATGGCAAAAAGTGCTACATGTCAGAGTTCTTCAAATCTGTATTAATATTTATCATGGGGGGTGAGGTTAAGAAGTTATCCCGTGACAACCTCACCCAGCCGGATCTAATTTCGTGTTTATGCATCAGAAATCCTATAAAAATAATTAAAGACTTTAAGGCTTAATAAAAAATTAACGGCTAATGGCAAAAATCAGAAATCCTATAAAAATAATTAACGACTTTAAGGCTTAATAAAAAAATAACGGCTAATGGCAAAAATATTTCTTCTAATGGCAAAAAGTGCTACATGTCAGAGCTCTTCAAATCTGTATTAATATTTATCATGGGGGGTGAGGTTAAGAAGTTTTCCTGTGCAAACCTCACCCAGCCGGAACTACTTTCGTGTTTATGCATCAGAAATCCTATAGAAATAATTAACGACTTTAAGGCTTAATAAAAAATTAATGGCTAATGGCAAAAATCAGAAATCCTATAAAAATAATTAACGACTTTAAGGCTTAATAAAAAATTAACGGCTAATGGCAACAATATTTCTTCTAATGACAAAACATGCTACATGTCAGAGCTCTTCAAATCTGTATTAATATTTATCATGGGGGTTGAGGTTAAGAAGTTATCCCGTGAAAACCTCACCCAGACGGAAATATTTTCGTGTTTATGCATCAGAAATCCTATAATAATAATTAACAACTTTAAGGCTTAATAAAAAATTAACGGCTAATGGCAAAAATATTTCTTCTAATAGCAAAAAGTGCTACATGTCAGAGCTCTACAAATCTGTATTAATATTTATCATTTGAGGTGAGGTTAAGAAGTTATCCCGTGAAAACCTCACCCATCCGGAACTACTTTCGTGTTTATGAATCAGAAATCCTATAAAAATAATTAACGACTTTAAGGCTTAATAAAAAATTAACGACTAATGGCAAACATATTTCTTCTAATGACAAAAAGTGCTACATGTCAGAGCTCTTCAAATCTGTATTAATATTTATCATGGGGGGTGAGGTTAAGAAGTTATCCCGTGAAAACCTCACCCAGACGGAACTACTTTCGTGTTTATGCATCAGATATCCTATAAAAATAATTAACGACTTTACGGCTTAATAAAAAATTAACGGCTAATGGCAAAAATTAGAAATCCAATAAAAATAATTAACAACTTGAAGGCTTAATAAAAAATTAACGGCTAATGGGAAAAATATTTCTTCTAATGGCAAAAACTGCTACATGTCAGAGCTCTTCAAATCTGTATTAATATTTATCATTTGGGGTGAGGTTAAGAAGTTATCCCGTGAAAACCTCACCCATCCGGAACTACTTTCGTGTTTATGCATCAGAAATCCTATAAAAATAATTAACGACTTTAAGGCTTATTAAAAAATTAACGGCTAATGGCAAAAATCAGATATCCTATAAAAATAATTAACGACTTTAAGGCTATATAAAAAATTAACGGCTAATGTCAAAAATATTTCTTCTAATAACAAAAAGTGCTACATGTCAGGGCTCTTCAAATCTGTATTAATATTTATAATGGGGGGTGAGGTTAAGAAGTTATCCCGTGAAAACCTCACCCAACCAGAAATACACTCGTGTTTATGCATCAGAAATCCTATAAAAATAATTAACGACTTTAAGGCTTATTAAAAAATTAACGGCTAATGGCAAAAATCAGATATCCTATAAAAATAATTAACGACTTTAAGGCTATATAAAAAATTAACGGCTAATGTCAAAAATATTTCTTCTAATGGCAAAAAGTGCTACATGTCAGAGCTCTTCAAATCTGTATTAATATTTATCATGGGGGGTGAGGTTAAGAAGTTATCCCGTGAAAACCTCACCCAGCCGGATCTAATTTCGTGTTTATGCATCAGAAATCCTATAAAAATAATTAAAGACTTTAAGGCTTAATAAAAAATTAACGGCTAATGGCAAAAATCAGAAATCCTATAAAAATAATTAACGACTTTAAGGCTTAATAAAAAATTAACGGCTAATGGCAAAAATATTTCTTCTAATAGCAAAAAGTGCAACATGTCAGAGCTCTTCAAATCTGTATTAATATTTATCATTTGAGGTGAGGTTAAGAAGTTATCCCATGAAAACCTCACCCATCCGGAACTACTTTCGTGTTTATGCATCAGAAATCCTATAAAAATAATTAACGACCTTAAGGCTTAATAAAAAATTAACGACTAATGGCAAACATATTTCTTCTAATGACAAAAAGTGCTACATGTCAGAGCTCTTCAAATCTGTATTAATATTTATCATGGGGGGTGAGGTTAAGAAGTTATCCCGTTAAAACCTCACCCATCCGGAACTACTTTCGTGTTTATGAATCAGAAATCCTATAAAAATAATTAACGACTTTAAGGCTTAATAAAAAATTAACGACTAATGGCAAGCATATTTCTTCTAATGACAAAAAGTGCTACATGTCAGAGCTCTTCAAATCTGTATTAATATTTATCATGGGGGGTGAGGTTAAGAAGTTATCCCGTGAAAACCTCACCCAGACGGAACTACTTTCGTGTTTATGCATCAGATATCCTATAAAAATAATTAACGACTTTACGGCTTAATAAAAAATTAACGGCTAATTGCAAAAATTAGAATTCCAATAAAAATAATTAACAACTTGAAGGCTTAATAAAAAATTAACGGCTAATGGCAAAAATATTTCTTCTAATGGCAAAAAGTGCTACATGTCAGAGCTCTTCAAATCTGTATTAATATTTATCATTTGGGGTGAGGTTAAGAAGTTATCCCGTGAAAACCTCACCCATCCGGAACTACTTTCGTGTTTATGCATCAGAAATCCTATAAAAATAATTAACGACTTTAAGGATTAATAAAAAATAAACGGCTAATGGAAAAAATCAGAAATCCTATAAAAATAATTAACGATTTTAAGGCTTAATAAAAAATAACGGCTAATGGCAAAAATATTTCTTCTAATGGCAAAAAGTTTTACATGTCAGAGCTCTTCAAATCTGTATTAATATTTATCATGGGGGGTGAGGTTAAGAAGTTATCCCGTGAAAACCTCACCCAGCCGGAACTACTTTCGTGTTTATGCATCAGAAATCTTATAAAAATAATTAACGACTTTAAGGCTTAATAAAAAATTAACGGCTAATGGTAAAAATCAGAAATCCTATAAAAATAATTAATGACTTTAAGTCTTAATAAAAAATTAACGGCTAATGGCAAAAATATTTCTTCTAATAACAAAAAGTGCTACATGTCAGAGCTCTTCAAATCTGTATTAATATTTATCATGGTGGGTGAGGTTAAGAAGTTATCCCGTGAAAAACTCACCCAGCCGGAACTACTTTCGTGTTTATGCATCAGAAATCCTATAAAAATAATTAACGACTTTAAGGCTTGATAAAAAATTAACGGCTAATGGCAAAAATCAGAAATCCTATAAAAATAATTAACGACTTTAAGGCTAATAAAATAATTAACGGCTAATGGCAAAAATATTTCTTCTAATAGGAAAAAGTGCTACATGTCAGAGCTCTTTAATCTGTATTAATATTTATAATGGAGGTGAGGTTAAGAAGTTATCCCGTGGAAACCTCACCCAGCCGGAACTACTTTCGTGTTTATGCATCAGAAATCCTATAAAAATAATTAACGACTTTAAGGCTTGATAAGAAATTAATGGCTAATGGCAAAAATCGGAAATCCTATAACATTAATTAACGACTTTAAGCTTAATAAAAAATTAATGGCTAATGGCAAAAATCGGAAATCCTATAACAATAATTAACGACTTTAAGCTTAATAAAAAATAACGGCTAATGGCTAAAATATTTCTTCTAATGACAAAAAGTGCTACATGTCAGAGCTCTTCAAATCTGTATTAATATTTATCATGGGGGGTGAGGTTAAGAAGTTTTCCTGTGCAAACCTCACCCAGCCGGAACTACTTTCGTGTTTATGCATCAGAAATCCTATAGAAATAATTAACGACTTTAAGGCTTAATAAAAAATAAACGGCTAATGGAAAAAATCAGAAATCCTATAAAAATAATAAACGACTTTAAGGCTTAATAAAAAATTAACGACTAATGGCAAACATATTTCTTCTAATGACAAAAAGTGCTACATGTCAGGGCTCTTCAAATCTGTATTAATATTTATAATGGGGGGTGAGGTTAAGAAGTTATCCCGTGAAAACCTCACCCAGCCAGAAATACACTCGTGTTTATGCATCAGAAATCCTATAAAAATAATTAACGACTTTAAGGCTTATTAAAAAATTAACGGCTAATGGCAAAAATCAGATATCCTATAAAAATAATTAACGACTTTAAGGCTATATAAAAAATTAACGGCTAATGTCAAAAATATTTCTTCTAATGGCAAAAAGTGCTACATGTCAGAGTTCTTCAAATCTGTATTAATATTTATCATGGGGGGTGAGGTTAAGAAGTTATCCCGTGACAACCTCACCCAGCCGGATCTAATTTCGTGTTTATGCATCAGAAATCCTATAAAAATAATTAAAGACTTTAAGGCTTAATAAAAAATTAACGGCTAATGGCAAAAATCAGAAATCCTATAAAAATAATTAACGACTTTAAGGCTTAATAAAAAAATAACGGCTAATGGCAAAAATATTTCTTCTAATGGCAAAAAGTGCTACATGTCAGAGCTCTTCAAATCTGTATTAATATTTATCATGGGGGGTGAGGTTAAGAAGTTTTCCTGTGCAAACCTCACCCAGCCGGAACTACTTTCGTGTTTATGCATCAGAAATCCTATAGAAATAATTAACGACTTTAAGGCTTAATAAAAAATTAATGGCTAATGGCAAAAATCAGAAATCCTATAAAAGTAATTAACGACTTTAAGGCTTAATAAAAAATTAACGGCTAATGGCAACAATATTTCTTCTAATGACAAAACATGCTACATGTCAGAGCTCTTCAAATCTGTATTAATATTTATCATGGGGGTTGAGGTTAAGAAGTTATCCCGTGAAAACCTCACCCAGACGGAAATATTTTCGTGTTTATGCATCAGAAATCCTATAATAATAATTAACAACTTTAAGGCTTAATAAAAAATTAACGGCTAATGGCAAAAATATTTCTTCTAATAGCAAAAAGTGCCACATGTCAGAGCTCTACAAATCTGTATTAATATTTATCATTTGAGGTGAGGTTAAGAAGTTATCCCGTGAAAACCTCACCCATCCGGAACTACTTTCGTGTTTATGAATCAGAAATCCTATAAAAATAATTAACGACTTTAAGGCTTAATAAAAAATTAACGACTAATGGCAAACATATTTCTTCTAATGACAAAAAGTGCTACATGTCAGAGCTCTTCAAATCTGTATTAATATTTATCATGGGGGGTGAGGTTAAGAAGTTATCCCGTGAAAACCTCACCCAGACGGAACTACTTTCGTGTTTATGCATCAGATATCCTATAAAAATAATTAACGACTTTACGGCTTAATAAAAAATTAACGGCTAATGGCAAAAATTAGAAATCCAATAAAAATAATTAACAACTTGAAGGCTTAATAAAAAATTAACGGCTAATGGGAAAAATATTTCTTCTAATGGCAAAAACTGCTACATGTCAGAGCTCTTCAAATCTGTATTAATATTTATCATTTGGGGTGAGGTTAAGAAGTTATCCCGTGAAAACCTCACCCATCCGGAACTACTTTCGTGTTTATGCATCAGAAATCCTATAAAAATAATTAACGACTTTAAGGCTTATTAAAAAATTAACGGCTAATGGCAAAAATCAGATATCCTATAAAAATAATTAACGACTTTAAGGCTATATAAAAAATTAACGGCTAATGTCAAAAATATTTCTTCTAATAACAAAAAGTGCTACATGTCAGGGCTCTTCAAATCTGTATTAATATTTATAATGGGGGGTGAGGTTAAGAAGTTATCCCGTGAAAACCTCACCCAACCAGAAATACACTCGTGTTTATGCATCAGAAATCCTATAAAAATAATTAACGACTTTAAGGCTTATTAAAAAATTAACGGCTAATGGCAAAAATCAGATATCCTATAAAAATAATTAACGACTTTAAGGCTATATAAAAAATTAACGGCTAATGTCAAAAATATTTCTTCTAATGGCAAAAAGTGCTACATGTCAGAGCTCTTCAAATCTGTATTAATATTTATCATGGGGGGTGAGGTTAAGAAGTTATCCCGTGAAAACCTCACCCAGCCGGATCTAATTTCGTGTTTATGCATCAGAAATCCTATAAAAATAATTAAAGACTTTAAGGCTTAATAAAAAATTAACGGCTAATGGCAAAAATCAGAAATCCTATAAAAATAATTAACGACTTTAAGGCTTAATAAAAAAATAACGGCTAATGGCAAAAATATTTCTTCTAATGGCAAAAAGTGCTACATGTCAGAGCTCTTCAAATCTGTATTAATATTTATCATGGGGGGTGAGGTTAAGAAGTTATCCCGTGAAAACTTCACCCAGCCGGAACTACTTTCGTGTTTATGCATCAGAAATCCTATAAAAATAATTAACAACTTTATGGCTTAATAAAAAAATAACAGGTAATGGCAAAAATATTTCTTATAATGGCAAAAAGTGCTACATGTCAGAGCTCTTCAAATCTGTATTAATATTTATCATGGGGGGTGAGGTTAAGAAGTTTTCCTGTGCAAACCTCACCCAGCCGGAACTACTTTCGTGTTTATGCATCAGAAATCCTATAGAAATAATTAACGACTTTAAGGCTTAATAAAAAATTAATGGCTAATGGCAAAAATCAGAAATCCTATAAAAATAATTAACAACTTTAAGGCTTAATAAAAAATTAACGGCTAATGGGAAAAATATTTCTTCTAATGGCAAAAAGTGCTACATGTCAGAGCTCTTCAAATCTGTATTAATATTTATCATGGGGGGTGAGGTTAAGAAGTTATCCCGTGAAAACCTCACCCATCCGGAACTACTTTCGTGTTTATGAATCAGAAATCCTATAAAAATAATTAACGACTTTAAGGCTTAATAAAAAATTAACGACTAATGGCAAGCATATTTCTTCTAATGACAAAAAGTGCTACATGTCAGAGCTCTTCAAATCTGTATTAATATTTATCATGGGGGGTGAGGTTAAGAAGTTATCCCGTGAAAACCTCACCCAGACGGAACTACTTTCGTGTTTATGCATCAGATATCCTATAAAAATAATTAACGACTTTACGGCTTAATAAAAAATTAACGGCTAATTGCAAAAATTAGAATTCCAATAAAAATAATTAACAACTTGAAGGCTTAATAAAAAATTAACGGCTAATGGCAAAAATATTTCTTCTAATGGCAAAAAGTGCTACATGTCAGAGCTCTTCAAATCTGTATTAATATTTATCATTTGGGGTGAGGTTAAGAAGTTATCCCGTGAAAACCTCACCCATCCGGAACTACTTTCGTGTTTATGCATCAGAAATCCTATAGAAATAATTAACGACTTTAAGGATTAATAAAAAATAAACGGCTAATGGAAAAAATCAGAAATCCTATAAAAAAAATTAACGATTTTAAGGCTTAATAAAAAATAACGGCTAATGGCAAAAATATTTCTTCTAATGGCAAAAAGTTTTACATGTCAGAGCTCTTCAAATCTGTATTAATATTTATCATGGGGGGTGAGGTTAAGAAGTTATCCCGTGAAAACCTCACCCAGCCGGAACTACTTTCGTGTTTATGCATCAGAAATCTTATAAAAATAATTAACGACTTTAAGGCTTAATAAAAAATTAACGGCTAATGGTAAAAATCAGAAATCCTATAAAAATAATTAATGACTTTAAGTCTTAATAAAAAATTAACGGCTAATGGCTAAAATATTTCTTCTAATAACAAAAAGTGCTACATGTCAGAGCTCTTCAAATCTGTATTAATATTTATCATGGTGGGTGAGGTTAAGAAGTTATCCCGTGAAAAACTCACCCAGCCGGAACTACTTTCGTGTTTATGCATCAGAAATCCTATAAAAATAATTAACGACTTTAAGGCTTGATAAAAAATTAACGGCTAATGGCAAAAATCAGAAATCCTATAAAAATAATTAACGACTTTAAGGCTAATAAAATAATTAACGGCTAATGGCAAAAATATTTCTTCTAATAGCAAAAAGTGCTACATGTCAGAGCTCTTTAATCTGTATTAATATTTATAATGGAGGTGAGGTTAAGAAGTTATCCCGTGGAAACCTCACCCAGCCGGAACTACTTTCGTGTTTATGCATCAGAAATCCTATAAAAATAATTAACGACTTTAAGGCTTGATAAGAAATTAATGGCTAATGGCAAAAATCGGAAATCCTATAACATTAATTAACGACTTTAAGGCTTAATAAAAAATTAATGGCTAATGGCAAAAATCGGAAATCCTATAACAATAATTAACGACTTTAAGCTTAATAAAAAATAACGGCTAATGGCTAAAATATTTCTTCTAATGACAAAAAGTGCTACATGTCAGAGCTCTTCAAATCTGTATTAATATTTATCATGGGGGGTGAGGTTAAGAAGTTTTCCTGTGCAAACCTCACCCAGCCGGAACTACTTTCGTGTTTATGCATCAGAAATCCTATAGAAATAATTAACGACTTTAAGGCTTAATAAAAAATAAACGGCTAATGGAAAAAATCAGAAATCCTATAAAAATAATAAACGACTTTAAGGCTTAATAAAAAATTAACGACTAATGGCAAACATATTTCTTCTAATGACAAAAAGTGCTACATGTCAGGGCTCTTCAAATCTGTATTAATATTTATAATGGGGGGTGAGGTTAAGAAGTTATCCCGTGAAAACCTCACCCAGCCAGAAATACACTCGTGTTTATGCATCAGAAATCCTATAAAAATAATTAACGACTTTAAGGCTTATTAAAAAATTAACGGCTAATGGCAAAAATCAGATATCCTATAAAAATAATTAACGACTTTAAGGCTATATAAAAAATTAACGGCTAATGTCAAAAATATTTCTTCTAATGGCAAAAAGTGCTACATGTCAGAGTTCTTCAAATCTGTATTAATATTTATCATGGGGGGTGAGGTTAAGAAGTTATCCCGTGACAACCTCACCCAGCCGGATCTAATTTCGTGTTTATGCATCAGAAATCCTATAAAAATAATTAAAGACTTTAAGGCTTAATAAAAAATTAACGGCTAATGGCAAAAATCAGAAATCCTATAAAAATAATTAACGACTTTAAGGCTTAATAAAAAAATAACGGCTAATGGCAAAAATATTTCTTCTAATGGCAAAAAGTGCTACATGTCAGAGCTCTTCAAATCTGTATTAATATTTATCATGGGGGGTGAGGTTAAGAAGTTTTCCTGTGCAAACCTCACCCAGCCGGAACTACTTTCGTGTTTATGCATCAGAAATCCTATAGAAATAATTAACGACTTTAAGGCTTAATAAAAAATTAATGGCTAATGGCAAAAATCAGAAATCCTATAAAAATAATTAACGACTTTAAGGCTTAATAAAAAATTAACGGCTAATGGCAACAATATTTCTTCTAATGACAAAACATGCTACATGTCAGAGCTCTTCAAATCTGTATTAATATTTATCATGGGGGTTGAGGTTAAGAAGTTATCCCGTGAAAACCTCACCCAGACGGAAATATTTTCGTGTTTATGCATCAGAAATCCTATAATAATAATTAACAACTTTAAGGCTTAATAAAAAATTAACGGCTAATGGCAAAAATATTTCTTCTAATAGCAAAAAGTGCTACATGTCAGAGCTCTACAAATCTGTATTAATATTTATCATTTGAGGTGAGGTTAAGAAGTTATCCCGTGAAAACCTCACCCATCCGGAACTACTTTCGTGTTTATGAATCAGAAATCCTATAAAAATAATTAACGACTTTAAGGCTTAATAAAAAATTAACGACTAATGGCAAACATATTTCTTCTAATGACAAAAAGTGCTACATGTCAGAGCTCTTCAAATCTGTATTAATATTTATCATGGGGGTTGAGGTTGAGAAGTCATCCCGTGAAAACCTCACCCAGACGGAACTACTTTCGTGTTTATGCATCAGATATCCTATAAAAATAATTAACGACTTTACGGCTTAATAAAAAATTAACGGCTAATGGCAAAAATTAGAAATCCAATAAAAATAATTAACAACTTGAAGGCTTAATAAAAAATTAACGGCTAATGGGAAAAATATTTCTTCTAATGGCAAAAACTGCTACATGTCAGAGCTCTTCAAATCTGTATTAATATTTATCATTTGGGGGTGAGGTTAAGAAGTTATCCCGTGAAAACCTCACCCATCCGGAACTACTTTCGTGTTTATGCATCAGAAATCCTATAAAAATAATTAACGACTTTAAGGCTTATTAAAAAATTAACGGCTAATGGCAAAAATCAGATATCCTATAAAAATAATTAACGACTTTAAGGCTATATAAAAAATTAACGGCTAATGTCAAAAATATTTCTTCTAATAACAAAAAGTGCTACATGTCAGGGCTCTTCAAATCTGTATTAATATTTATAATGGGGGGTGAGGTTAAGAAGTTATCCCGTGAAAACCTCACCCAACCAGAAATACACTCGTGTTTATGCATCAGAAATCCTATAAAAATAATTAACGACTTTAAGGCTTATTAAAAAATTAACGGCTAATGGCAAAAATCAGATATCCTATAAAAATAATTAACGACTTTAAGGCTATATAAAAAATTAACGGCTAATGTCAAAAATATTTCTTCTAATGGCAAAAAGTGCTACATGTCAGAGCTCTTCAAATCTGTATTAATATTTATCATGGGGGGTGAGGTTAAGAAGTTATCCCGTGAAAACCTCACCCAGCCGGATCTAATTTCGTGTTTATGCATCAGAAATCCTATAAAAATAATTAAAGACTTTAAGGCTTAATAAAAAATTAACGGCTAATGGCAAAAATCAGAAATCCTATAAAAATAATTAACGACTTTAAGGCTTAATAAAAAAATAACGGCTAATGGCAAAAATATTTCTTCTAATGGCAAAAAGTGCTACATGTCAGAGCTCTTCAAATCTGTATTAATATTTATCATGGGGGGTGAGGTTAAGAAGTTATCCCGTGAAAACTTCACCCAGCCGGAACTACTTTCGTGTTTATGCATCAGAAATCCTATAAAAATAATTAACAACTTTATGGCTTAATAAAAAAATAACAGGTAATGGCAAAAATATTTCTTATAATGGCAAAAAGTGCTACATGTCAGAGCTCTTCAAATCTGTATTAATATTTATCATGGGGGGTGAGGTTAAGAAGTTTTCCTGTGCAAACCTCACCCAGCCGGAACTACTTTCGTGTTTATGCATCAGAAATCCTATAGAAATAATTAACGACTTTAAGGCTTAATAAAAAATTAATGGCTAATGGCAAAAATCAGAAATCCTATAAAAATAATTAACAACTTTAAGGCTTAATAAAAAATTAACGGCTAATGGCAAAAATATTTCTTCTAATGACAAAACGTGCTACATGTCAGAGCTCTTCAAATCTGTTTTAATATTTATCATGGGGGTTGAGGTTAAGAAGTTATCCCGTGAAAACCTCACCCAGACGGAAATATTTTCGTGTTTATGCATCAGAAATCCTATAATAATAATTAACAACTTTAAGGCTTAATAAAAAATTAACGGCTAATGGCAAAAATATTTCTTCTAATAGCAAAAAGTGCTACATGTCAGAGCTCTACAAATCTGTATTAATATTTATCATTTGAGGTGAGGTTAAGAAGTTATCCCGTGAAAACCTCACCCATCCGGAACTACTTTCGTGTTTATGAATCAGAAATCCTATAAAAATAATTAACGACTTTAAGGCTTAATAAAAAATTAACGACTAATGGCAAACATATTTCTTCTAATGACAAAAAGTGCTACATGTCAGAGCTCTTCAAATCTGTATTAATATTTATCATGGGGGGTGAGGTTAAGAAGTTATCCCGTGAAAACCTCACCCAGAGGGAACTACTTTCGTGTTTATGCATCAGATATCCTATAAAAATAATTAACGACTTTACGGCTTAATAAAAAATTAACGGCTAATGGCAAAAATTAGAAATCCAATAAAAATAATTAACAACTTGAAGGCTTAATAAAAAATTAACGGCTAATGGGAAAAATATTTCTTCTAATGGCAAAAAGTGCTACATGTCAGAGCTCTTCAAATCTGTATTAATATTTATCATGGGGGGTGAGGTTAAGAAGTTATCCCGTGAAAACCTCACCCATCCGGAACTACTTTCGTGTTTATGCATCAGAAATCCTATAAAAATAATTAACGACTTTAAGGCTTAATAAAAAATTAACGACTAATGGCAAACATATTTCTTCTAATGACAAAAAGTGCTACATGTCAGGGCTCTTCAAATCTGTATTAATATTTATAATGGGGGTGAGGTTAAGAAGTTATCCCGTGAAAACCTCACCCAGCCAGAAATACTTTCGTGTTTATGCATCAGAAATCCTATAAAAATAATTAACGACTTTAAGGCTATATAAAAAATTAACGGCTAATGTCAAAAATATTTCTTCTAATGGCAAAAAGTGCTACATGTCAGAGCTCTTCAAATCTGTATTAATATTTATCATGGGGGGTGAGGTTAAGAAGTTATCCCTTGAAAACCTCACCCAGCCAGAAATACTTTCGTGTTTATGCATCAGAAATCCTATAAAAATAATTAACGACTTTAAGGCTTATTAAAAAATTAACGGCTAATGGCAAAAATATTTCTTCTAATGGCAAAAAGTGCTACATGTCAAAGCTCTTCAAATCTGTATTACTATTTATCATGAGGGGTGAGGTTAAGAAGTTATCCCGTGAAAACCTCACCCAGCCGGATCTAATTTCGTGTTTATGCATCAGAAACCCTATAAAAATAATTAAAGACTTTAATGCTTAATAAAAAATTAATGGCTAATGGCAAAAATCAGAAATCCTATAAAAATAATTAACGACTTTAAGGCTAAATAAAAAAATAACGGCTAATGGCAAAAATATTTCTTCTAATGGCAAAAAGTGCTACATGTCAGAGCTCTTCAAATCTGTATTAATATTTATCATGGGGGGTGAGGTTAAGAAGTTATCCCGTGAAAACCTCACCCAGAGGGAACTACTTTCGTGTTTATGAATCAGAAATCCTATAAAAATAATTAACGACTTTAAGGCTTAATAAAAAATTAACGACTAATGGCAAACATATTTCTTCTAATGACAAAAAGTGCTACATGTCAGAGCTCTTCAAATCTGTATTAATATGTATCATGGGGGGTGAGGTTAAGAAGTTATCCCGTGAAAACCTCACCCAGACGGAACTACTTTCGTGTTTATGCATCAGATATCCTATAAAAATCATTAACGACTTTACGGCTTAATAAAAAATTAACGGCTAATGGCAAAAATTAGAAATCCAATAAAAATAATTAACAACTTGAAGGCTTAATAAAAAATTAACGGCTAATGGGAAAAATATTTCTTCTAATGGCAAAAACTGCTACATGTCAGAGCTCTTCAAATCTGTATTAATATTTATCATTTGGGGTGAGGTTAAGAAGTTATCCCGTGAAAACCTCACCCATCCGGAACTACTTTCGTGTTTATGCATCAGAAATCCTATAAAAATAATTAACGACTTTAAGGCTTATTAAAAAATTAACGGCTAATGGCAAAAATCAGATATCCTATAAAAATAATTAACGACTTTAAGGCTATATAAAAAATTAACGGCTAATGTCAAAAATATTTCTTCTAATAACAAAAAGTGCTACATGTCAGGGCTCTTCAAATCTGTATTAATATTTATAATGGGGGGTGAGGTTAAGAAGTTATCCCGTGAAAACCTCACCCAACCAGAAATACACTCGTGTTTATGCATCAGAAATCCTATAAAAATAATTAACGACTTTAAGGCTTATTAAAAAATTAACGGCTAATGGCAAAAATCAGATATCCTATAAAAATAATTAACGACTTTAAGGCTATATAAAAAATTAACGGCTAATGTCAAAAATATTTCTTCTAATGGCAAAAAGTGCTACATGTCAGAGCTCTTCAAATCTGTATTAATATTTATCATGGGGGGTGAGGTTAAGAAGTTATCCCGTGAAAACCTCACCCAGCCGGATCTAATTTCGTGTTTATGCATCAGAAATCCTATAAAAATAATTAAAGACTTTAAGGCTTAATAAAAAATTAACGGCTAATGGCAAAAATCAGAAATCCTATAAAAATAATTAACGACTTTAAGGCTTAATAAAAAAATAACGGCTAATGGCAAAAATATTTCTTCTAATGGCAAAAAGTGCTACATGTCAGAGCTCTTCAAATCTGTATTAATATTTATCATGGGGGGTGAGGTTAAGAAGTTATCCCGTGAAAACTTCACCCAGCCGGAACTACTTTCGTGTTTATGCATCAGAAATCCTATAAAAATTATTAACAACTTTATGGCTTAATAAAAAAATAACAGGTAATGGCAAAAATATTTCTTATAATGGCAAAAAGTGCTACATGTCAGAGCTCTTCAAATCTGTATTAATATTTATCATGGGGGGTGAGGTTAAGAAGTTTTCCTGTGCAAACCTCACCCAGCCGGAACTACTTTCGTGTTTATGCATCAGAAATCCTATAGAAATAATTAACGACTTTAAGGCTTAATAAAAAATTAATGGCTAATGGCAAAAATCAGAAATCCTATAAAAATAATTAACAACTTTAAGACTTAATAAAAAATTAACGGCTAATGGCAAAAATATTTCTTCTAATGACAAAACGTGCTACATGTCAGAGCTCTTCAAATCTGTTTTAATATTTATCATGGGGGTTGAGGTTAAGAAGTTATCCCGTGAAAACCTCACCCAGACGGAAATATTTTCGTGTTTATGCATCAGAAATCCTATAATAATAATTAACAACTTTAAGGCTTAATAAAAAATTAACGGCTAATGGCAAAAATATTTCTTCTAATAGCAAAAAGTGCTACATGTCAGAGCTCTACAAATCTGTATTAATATTTATCATTTGAGGTGAGGTTAAGAAGTTATCCCGTGAAAACCTCACCCATCCGGAACTACTTTCGTGTTTATGAATCAGAAATCCTATAAAAATAATTAACGACTTTAAGGCTTAATAAAAAATTAACGACTAATGGCAAACATATTTCTTCTAATGACAAAAAGTGCTACATGTCAGAGCTCTTCAAATCTGTATTAATATTTATCATGGGGGGTGAGGTTAAGAAGTTATCCCGTGAAAACCTCACCCAGACGGAACTACTTTCGTGTTTATGCATCAGATATCCTATAAAAATAATTAACGACTTTACGGCTTAATAAAAAATTAACGGCTAATGGCAAAAATTAGAAATCCAATAAAAATAATTAACAACTTGAAGGCTTAATAAAAAATTAACGGCTAATGGGAAAAATATTTCTTCTAATGGCAAAAAGTGCTACATGTCAGAGCTCTTCAAATCTGTATTAATATTTATCATGGGGGGTGAGGTTAAGAAGTTATCCCGTGAAAACCTCACCCATCCGGAACTACTTTCGTGTTTATGCATCAGAAATCCTATAAAAATAATTAACGACTTTAAGGATTAATAAAAAATAAACGGCTAATGGAAAAAATCAGAAATCCTATAAAAATAATTAACGACTTTAAGGCTTAATAAAAAATTAACGACTAATGGCAAAAATATTTCTTCTAATGAAAAAAATTGCTACATGTCAGAGCTCGTCAAATCTGTATTAATATTTATAATGGGGGATGAGGTTAAGAAGTTATCCCGTGAAAACCTCACCCAGCCGGAACAACTTTCGTGTTTATGCATCAGAAATCCTATAAAAATAATTAACGATTTTAAGGTTTAATAAAAAATAACGGCTAATGGCAAAAATATTTCTTCTAATGGCAAAAAGTGCTACATGTCAGAGTTCTTCAAATCTGTATTAATATTTATCATGGGGGGTGAGGTTAAGAAGTTATCCCGTGAAAACCTCACCCAGCCGGAACTACTTTCGTGTTTATGCATCAGAAATCTTATAAAAATAATTAACGACTTTGCGGCTTAATAAAAAATTAACGGCTAATGGCAAAAATCAGAAATCCTATAAAAATAATTAATGACTTTAAGTCTTAATAAAAAATTAACAGCTAATGGCAAAAATATTTCTTCTAATAACAAAAAGTGCTACATGTCAGAGCTCTTTAATCTGTATTAATATTTATAATGGAGGTGAGGTTAAGAAGTTATCCCGTGGAAACCTCACCCAGCCGGAACTACTTTCGTGTTTATGCATCAGAAATCCTATAAAAATAATTAACGACTTTAAGGCTTGATAAAAAATTAATGGCTAATGGCAAAAATCGGAAATCCTATAACAATAATTAACGACTTTAAGGCTTAATAAAAAAAAACGGCTAATGGCTAAAATATTTCTTCTAATGACAAAAAGTGCTACATGTCAGAGCTCTTCAAATCTGTATTAATATTTATCATGGGGGGTGAGGTTAAGAAGTTTTCCTGTGCAAACCTCACCCAGCCGGAACTACTTTCATGTTTATGCATCAGAAATCCTATAGAAATAATTAACGACTTTAAGGCTTAATAAAAAATTAACGGCTAATGGCAAAAATATTTCTTCTAATGACAAAACGTTCTACATGTCAGAGCTCTTCAAATCTGTATTAATAATTATCATGGGGGTTGAGGTTAAGAAGTTATCCCGTGAAAACCTCACCTAGACGGACATGTTTTCGTGTTTATGCATCAGAAATCCTATAATAATAATTAACGATTTTAAGGCTGAATAAAAAATTAACGGATAATGGCAAAAATATTTCTTCTAATGGCAAAAAGTGCTACATGTCAGAGCTCTACAAATCTGCATTAATATTCATCATGAGGGTGAGGTTAAGAAGTTATCCCGTGAAAACCTCACCCAGACGGAAATATTTTCGTGTTTATGCATCAGAAATCCTATAATAATAATTAACAACTTTAAGGCTTAATAAAAAATTAACGGCTAATGGCAAAAATATTTCTTCTAATGGCAAAAAGTGCAACATGTCAGAGTTCTTCAAATCTGTATTAATATTTACCATGGGGGATGAGGTTAAGAAGTTATCCCGTGAAAACCTCACCCAGACGGAACTACTTTCGTGATTATGCATCAGAAATCCTATAAAAATAATTAACGACTTTAAGGCTTAATAAAAAATAAACGGCTAATGGAAAAAATCAGAAATCCTATAAAAATAATTAACGACTTTAAGGCTTAATAAAAAATTAACGACTAATGGCAAACATATTTCTTCTAATGACAAAAAGTGCTACATGTCAGGGCTCTTCAAATCTGTATTAATATTTATAATGGGGGGTGAGGTTAAGAAGTTATCCCGTGAAAACCTCACCCAGCCAGAAATACTTTCGTGTTTATGCATCAGAAATCCTATAAAAATAATTAACGACTTTAAGGCTATATAAAAAATTAACGGCTAATGTCAAAAATATTTCTTCTAATGGCAAAAAGTGCTACATGTCAGAGCTCTTCAAATCTGTATTAATATTTATCATGGGGGGTGAGGTTAAGAAGTTATCCCTTGAAAACCTCACCCAGCCAGAAATACTTTCGTGTTTATGCATCAGAAATCCTATAAAAATAATTAACGACTTTAAGGCTTATTAAAAAATTAACGGCTAATGGCAAAAATATTTCTTCTAATGGCAAAAAGTGCTACATGTCAAAGCTCTTCAAATCTGTATTACTATTTATCATGAGGGGTGAGGTTAAGAAGTTATCCCGTGAAAACCTCACCCAGCCGGATCTAATTTCGTGTTTATGCATCAGAAATCCTATAAAAATAATTAAAGACTTTAATGCTTAATAAAAAAATAATGGCTAATGGCAAAAATCAGAAATCCTATAAAAATAATTAACGACTTTAAGGCTAAATAAAAAAATAACGGCTAATGGCAAAAATATTTCTTCTAATGGCAAAAAGTGCTACATGTCAGAGGTCTTCAAATCTGTATTAATATTTATCATGGGGGGTGAGGTTAAGAAGTTATCCCTTGAAAACTTCACCCAGCCGGAACTACTTTCGTGTTTATGCATCAGAAATCCTATAAAAATAATTAACGACTTTAAGGCTTAATAAAAAAATAACAGGTAATGGCAAAAATATTTCTTATAATGGCAAAAAGTGCTACATGTCAGAGCTCTTGAAATCTGTATTAATATTTATCATGGGGGGTGAGGTTAAGAAGTTTTCCTGTGCAAACCTCACCCAGCCGGAACTACTTTCGTGTTTATGCATCAGAAATCCTATAGAAATAATTAACGACTTTAAGGCTTAATAAAAAATTAATGGCTAATGGCAAAAATCAGAAATCGTATAAAAATAATTAACGACTTTAAGGCTTAATAAAAAATTAACGGCTAATGGCAAACATATTTCTTCTAATGACAAAACGTGCTACATGTCAGAGCTCTTCAAATCTGTATTAATATTTATCATGGGGGTTGAGGTTAAGAAGTTATCCCCTGAAAACCTCACCCAGACGGAAATATTTTCGTGTTTATGCATCAGAAATCCTATAATAATAATTAACAACTTTAAGGCTTAATAAAAAATTAACGGCTAATGGCAAAAATATTTCTTCTAATAGCAAAAAGTGCTACATGTCAGAGCTCTTCAAATCTGTATTAATATTTATCATTTGAGGTGAGGTTAAGAAGTTATCCCGTGAAAACCTCACCCATCCGGAACTACTTTCGTGTTTATGCATCAGAAATCCTATAAAAATAATTAACGACTTTAAGGCTTAATAAAAAATTAACGGCTAATGGCAAACATATTTCTTCTAATGACAAAAAGTGCTACATGTCAGAGCTCTTCAAATCTGTATTAATATTTATCATGGGGGGTGAGGTTAAGAAGTTATCCCGTGAAAACCTCACCCAGACGGAACTACTTTCGTGTTTATGCATCAGATATCCTATAAAAACAATTAACGACTTTACGGCTTAATAAAAAATTAACGGCTAATGGCAAAAATTAGAAATCCAATAAAAATAATTAACAATTTGAAGGCTTAATAAAAAATTAACGGCTAATGGGAAAAATATTTCTTCTAATGGCAAAAAGTGCTACATGTCAGAGCTCTTCAAATCTGTATTAATATTTATCATTTGGGGTGAGGTTAAATAGTTATCCCGTGAAAACCTCACCCATCCGGAACTACTTTCGTGTTTATGCATCAGAAATCCTATAAAAATAATTAACGACTTTAAGGATTAATAAAAAATAAACGGCTAATGGAAAAAATCAGAAATCCTATAAAAATAATTAACGACTTTAAGGCTTAATAAAAAATTAACGACTAATGGCAAACATATTTCTTCTAATGAAAAAAAGTGCTACATGTCAGAGCTCTTCAAATCTGTATTAATATTTATAATGGGGGGTGAGGTTAAGAAGTTATCCCGTGAAAACCTCACCCAGCCGGAACAACTTTCGTGTTTATGCATCAGAAATCCTATAAAAATAATTAACGACTTTAAGGCTTAATAAAAAATAACGGCTAATGGCAAAAATATTTCTTCTAACGGCAAAAAGTGCTACATGTCAGAGCTCTTCAAATCTGTATTAATATTTATCATGGGGGGTGAGGTTAAGAAGTTATCCCGTGAAAATCTCACCCAGCCGGAACTACTTTCGTGTTTATGCATCAGAAATCCTATAAAAATAATTAACGACTTTGCGGCTTAATAAAAAATTAACGGCTAATGGCAAAAATCAGAAATCCTATAAAAATAATTAATGACTTTAAGGCTTAATAAAAAATTAACGGCTAATGGCAAAAATATTTCTTCTAATAACAAAAAGTGCTACATGTCAGAGCTCTTCAAATCTGTATTAATATTTATCATGGTGGGTGAGGTTAAGAAGTTATCCCGTGAAAACCTCACCCAGCCGGAACTACTTTCGTGTTTATGCATCAGAAATCCTATAAAAATAATTAACGACTTTAAGGCTTGATAAAAAATTAACGGCTAATGGCAAAAATCAGAAATCCTATAAAAATAATTAACGACTTTAAGGCTTAATAAAAAAATTAACGGCTAATGGCAAAAATATTTCTTCTAATAGCAAAAAGTGCTACATGTCAGAGCTCTTTAATCTGTATTAATATTTATAATGGAGGTGAGGTTAAGAAGTTATCCCGTGGAAACCTCACCCAGCCGGAACTACTTTCGTGTTTATGCATCAGAAATCCTATAAAAATAATTAACGACTTTAAGGCTTGATAAAAAATTAATGGCTAATGGCAAAAATCGGAAATCCTATAACAATAATTAACGACTTTAAGGATTAATAAAAAAATTAACGGCTAATGCAAAAATATTTCTTCTAATAGCAAAAAGTGCTACATGTCAGAGCTCTTCACATCTGTATTAATATTTATCATGGGGGGTGAGGTTAAGTAGTTATCCCGTGAAAACCTCACCCTGCCGGAACTACTTTCGTATTTATGCATCAGAAATCCTATAAAAATAATTAACAACTTTAAGGCTTGATAAAAAATTAATGCCTAATGGCAAAAATCGGAAATCCTATAACAATAATTAACTACTTTAAGGCTTAATAAAAAATAACGGCTAATGGCAAAAATATTTATTCTAATGACAAAAAGTGCTACATGTCAGAGCACTTCAAATCTACATCAATATTTATCATGGTGGGTTAGGTTAAAAAGTTATCCCGTGAAAACCTCACCCAGCCGGAACTACCTTCGTGTTTATGCATCAGAAATCCTATAAAAATAATTAACGACTTTAAGGCTTAATAAAAAATTAACGGCTAATGGCAAAAATCAGAAATCCTATAAAAATAATTAACGACTTTAAGGCTTAATAAAAAATTAACGGCTAATGGGAAAAATATTTCTTCTAATAGCAAAAAGTGCTACATGTCAGAGCTCTTCAAATCTGTATTAATATTTATCATGGGGGGTGAGGTTAAGAAGTTATCCCGTGAAAACCTCACCCAGCCGGATCTAATTTCGTGTTTATGCATCAGAAATCCGATAAAAATAATTAACGACTTTAAGGTTTAAAAAAAAATTAACGGCTAATGACAAAAATATTTCTTCTAATGGCAAAAAGTGCTACATGTCAGAGCTCTTCAAATCTGTATTAATATTTATCATGGGGGGTGAGGTTAAGAAGTTATCCCGTGAAAACCTCGCCCAGCCAGAAATACACTCGTGTTTATGCATCAGAAATCCTATAAAAATAATTAACGACTTTACGGCTTAATAAAAAATTAAAGCCTAATGGCAAAAATCAGAAATCCTATAACAATAATTAATGACTTTAAGGCTTAATAAAAAATTAACGGCTAATGGCAAAAATATTTCTTTTAATGACAAAAAGTGCTACATGTCAGAGCTCTTCAAATCTGTATTAATATTTATCATGGGGGGTGAGGTTAAGAAGTTATCCCGTGAAAACCTCACCCAGCCCGATCTAATTTCGTGTTTATGCATCAGAAATCCTATAAAAATAATTAACGACTTTAAGGCTTGATAAAAATTTAATGGTTAATGGCAAAAATCGGAAATCCTATAACAATAATTAACGACTTTAAGGTTTAATAAAAAAATAATGGCTAATGGCAAAACTATTTCTTCTAATGACAAAAAGTGCTACATGTCAGAGCTCTTCAAATCTGTATTAATATTTATCATGGGGGTGAGGTTAAGAAGTTATCCCGTGAAAACCTCACCCAGCCCGATCTAATTTCGTGTTTATGCATCAGAAATCCTATAAAAATAATTAACGACTTTAAGGCTTGATAAAAATTTAATGGTTAATGGCAAAAATCGGAAATCCTATAACAATAATTAACGACTTTAAGGTTTAATAAAAAAATAACGGCTAATGACAAAACTATTTCTTCTAATGACAAAAAGTGCTACATGTCAGAGCTCTTCAAATCTGTATTAATATTTATCATGGGGGGTGAGGTTAAGAAGTTATCCCGTGAAAACCTCAACCAGCCGGAACAACTTTCGTGTTTATGCATCATAAATCCTATAAAAATAATTAACGATTTAAAGGCTTAATAAAAAATTAACGGCTAATGGCAAAAATCAGAAATCCTATAAAAATAATTAATGACTTTAAGGCTTAATAAAAAATAACGGCTAATGGCAAAAATATTTATTCTAATGACAAAAAGTGCTACATGTCAGAGCTCTTCAAATCTGCATCAATATTTATCATGGTGGGTGAGGTTAAGAAGTTATCCCGTGAAAACCTCACCCAGCCGGAACTACCTTCGTGTTTATGCATCAGAAATCCTATAAAAATAATTAAAGACTTTAAGGTTAAAAAAATTAACGGCTAATGGCAAAAATCAGAAATCCTATAAAATTAATTAACGACTTTAAGGCTTAATAAAAAATTAACGGCTAATGGCAAAAATCAGAAATCCTATAAAAATAAATAACGACTTTAAGACTTAATAAAAAAATAACGGCTAATGGCAAAAATATTTCTTTTAATGACAAAAAGTGCTACATGTCTGAGCTCTTCAAATCTGTATTAATATTTATCATGGGGGGTGAGGTTAAGAAGTTATCCCGTGAAAAACTCACCAGCCGGAAATACTTTCGTGTTTATGCATCAGAAATCCTATAAAAATAATTAACGACTTTAAGGCTTGATAAAAAATTAACGGCTAATGGCAAAAATCAGAAATCCTATAAAAATAATTAACAACTTTAAGGCTTAATAAAAAAATTAACGGCTAATGGCAAAAATATTTCTTCTAATGGCAAAAAGTGCTACATGTCAAAGCTCTTCAAATCTGTATTAATATTTATCATGGTGGGTGAGGTTAAGAAGTTATCCCGTGAAAACCTCACCCAGCCGGAACTACTTTCGTGTTTATGCATCAGAAATCCTATAAAAATAACTAACGACTTTAAGGCTTAATAAAAAATTAACGGCTAATGGCAAAAATATTTCTTCTAATAGCAAAAAGTGCTACATGTCAGAGCTCTTCAAATCTGTATTAATATTTATCATGGGGGTGAGGTTAAGATGTTATCCCGTGAAAACCTCACCCAGCCGGATCTAATTTCGTGTTTATGCATCAGAAATCCGATAAAAATAATTAGCGACTTTAAGGCTTAATAAAAAAATTAACGGTTAATGGCTAAAATATTTCTTCTAATAGCAAAAAGTGCTACATGTCAGAGCTCTTTAAATCTGTATTAATATTTATAATGGAGGTGAGGTTAAGAAGTTATCCCGTGGAAACCCCACCCAGCCGGAACTACTTTCGTGTTAATTCATCAGCAATCCTATAAAAATAATTAACGACTTTAAGGTTTGATAAAAAATTAATGGCTAATGGCAAAAATCGGAAATCCTATAACAATAATTAACGACTTTAAGGCTTAATAAAAAAATAACGGCTAATGGCTAAAATATTTCTTCTAATGACAAAAAGTGCTACATGTTAGAGCTCTTCAAATCTGTATTAATATTTATCATGGGGGGGTGAGGTTAAGAAGTTATCCCTTGAAAACCTCACCCAGCCGGAACTAAATTCGTGTTTATGCATCAGAAATCCTATAAAAATATTTAACGACTTTAAGGATTAATAAAAAATTAACGGCTAATGGCAAAAATATTTCTTCTAATAGCAAAAAGTTATCCTTCATCGAACCTCTGGATCAGCTCTATCATAATCAAAGTTTCGATCTAGCTATCTCGATCCTATGTCACCTGATTCTTAACTACGGTGTATATCAATTCTAACGATTGAAACAGTTGGTCCAAATTTTCGGTGGCGTAGATGAAATCTCCGGAAAGCAACATCGTCTATTACTGGATCTTGACCCGAAATTCCACTTTCTCCAAACGGAATAAGTATCACGGTTTTCATCAGGAAATCAATACACAATACACAGTAACATGATAGAAGATTTATTAGCAAACAGCGATGAGAGTATGGAATGTATTTGTTATGTTATCACTGGTTACACCCGACATAAAACAAGGACGACTGTTATCAGCAGATGTTAAATAGGACGATCCTACACAACGTTTATCACGTGAATACGACGTCACAATAACCGTTAAACATCACATGGACGTCTTTATAATAACCTCTAAGCATCACGTATGTCGTCACAATAACCACGAAAGGTCATATGAACATGACATCAAGATAACATCTAAACGTCATATACTAATGAAGTTAAGTATCCAAGATAATCGGACAGTCATAAATTATCATACATTCGTACATGTATCCAATAAAAGCTATACACATACATGTTTCACGCATTATGGCCATCCATACATGATATGTAATGAATCAATTTTCATACTTCAGACATAATGGGCCATTCTTTTACGTGTATCACAATATATATAGCATTATACATCACTGATCCACATTCATATCACCAATAAAATAAAATAATACATGTCATTTAAATACAAAAAACAACACATACACAACGACAGTATTCTTTCACATCCGATATTCTGCAGGGATTTGAATATAATTCCTGAGTTGTTTATAAGTCAACATCCATGCATCCATACAATACACAAATACTTGATGGGTGTGGTAACATGTTTGTGACATACAAGATATTTCCACATCCGCTAATGATACTATTACAATTTTGTATGCATAGACACGCTTCTCGCAGGGAACAGCGCAGGAGGTCGGGGTTTCAAAAACTGAAGGGTGGATAGGGAAACAGACAATCCATGAAACACGCACCTGTCTATTTAAAAAAATCACAGAATTGAAATACCAATCCTGAATTGAATTAATATAATTCCATAAAAACAACATTAGGGTCAGCAAAACATCATCATAAAATATAGATCACCTGGCAATATCAGTCACACTGCCCTGATGCCTTTGGTAGGTTTGAGAGAAAACTAACATTATCTGACCACTAGATGATTGCACCATTCTGGTTTATAAGACACCAAGTTACTGATATGTAGAGTATTTATAAAATGTTTCTGAAATCATTCTCTTGATAAGTTGGCAATCATGATATATATATTTGTGTTGCACAAAAAACAACGTGTTTCTCATCAACCTCCAGTGTAGTAGAATTATATCATTGTATTGTGTTAATTGTTAAATTGCAGTATGTAGTATATTATAGTAAGCGAATTATCAATAAAACATCAGTAAAACAATCTGTTTCTCTGTAAACTCTTGTACTAAAACTTGAGGCAACATCATCTAAACACTCTTTCTACTCCACACGGAGGTAGGTCAAATGCAGTAATTTCATTAACTTGCGATTAAAGATAGTAAGTGTGGAGCCAGTTATTACACAGATTACTTTCTCATAATAGACGGGTTATTATGATAAACATCAATGTTTAGCCTTAACCTCTAGGCACCAAATCTAAGCACATTTCCTATTTTACGAGGAAATAAGTCAGTAGCAACTATTTCTTAAATTTGAGATGAACAAAAATGAAATAGTGTTTTAGTTAGCGGGATCTCAATACCACTTGTCATTGAAACTCCGTCTCTTGTCACCGGGGATAGAAAGGTTGACAATATTTAAAACATATCTCCTTCATCGAGGAATCTTAATGCAAGGTGAAGATAACGAACAGTGATCAATCTCAAAACTCCTACAAGCAATACAAAATAGATAGTTGGGCAAACACGGACCCCTGGACACACCAGAGTCCATTTCAATCATCAACACAGACTTCACATGAAATCCCATTCACAAATTAAAACCTTTCAAGAGTAAATATTTCCTTTAGTTTTTTGGTCATTTGTTGAGACTGTCTCTGAAATAACTTCAACTTAGAATTTTGCAATGTACTACAAAACTCACGAAAACCTAAAAAAAAAAATCAAACAGATACATGTGCACCATATTTACATATGAAAACTACATATATCCAAATGTGGTGTTGAAAACATACCTAAAGACTTGGTTTCAGCAAATATAAAATATTGAATGAGCCTACTTTCTATCTCGTTCTCATTCTTACACTATTTGTTTCCCGCGTTAAATTGAGTCCAAAATCTGGCTTGGATTTCATAAAAAAATCTCAAACTTAAGTTTCAGTTTTCTTTTATTTAAGCAGTAAATATTTGAGTAAACTCTCAGACTTTAGTCCAAGTTTCGACTTCAGTTCTTTTCGAGAAATCCTGGCCTGATGTAAGCTCATTTACATGACATAGTCGGATAATGAAGATCACATCTAAACACTCTCTGACACAGTCCTACTCAGATAGCGCAGCTTTCTGTCCAATAAAAAGTTGAAACTCACTTTCACAAGATCCCAAGAATATACATCTTTTATCACACTCAATTTCACAGCATAAAAAGTATGTACATGTGTACAGTTTACTTCACACTCAATTTCACTGGAAAACAAATTTGTACAACTCTTATCACACTCAATTTCACAGGATCACAAGTCTATACAATTTTTATCACACTCAATTTCACGGGATCTCATGGTTGTACAGCTTTTGTCACACTAAATATCAAATGATCTCAAGTCTATAAATCTCACTAGCATACTCAATTTCACAGCATTTGAAATCTCTACAGTCTTAACACAATGCATTTCACAGGATCTTATGTCTATACAGCCTTTTATCACACCCAGTTTCACAGTATCTTCAGTTTACATGGCCGTTTATCACATAAAACAATTACAAAATCACTCCCATTATAAACATTCACCATTTGACCTTGACACTGTATATTTCCATGGGATTCAAGGTAAGGTCACTATCTAGCGATGTGGGGCCTTTGTCGTGTAGTAATGTCAAGGACGTCCGCCGCATCTCCTTCACCCCTAGCGTGTCACTGAACAGATCCCGTAATCTGACCTAGATAAAGTGTTTGAGAGAGCATGTACCTGGGCAGTAGTGTAAGGTATGGTAGATAACTCCTATTGCATGTACTGGAATGTTTACATCACAGGAACCACACTAATGACGCAACTCTCTCTTACTGTTCTATGAATGTAAACTAATAGAAAACGTTTAACAGAGGACCAGTGAACAAATGTATATCACAGGTTTAGAGCCTGCTATCTCACAATCCTCTCCTGTCCTAAACTAGGTATCCCATAATTCTGTATCGTTATACTCATATATACCACTGTCAACGTCTCAAAATAAGCAATGTTATTCCACATGTAAATACACCTTTTTACGCCTAATAAAACTAAGAACTACTTTATAAAATATCAGGAAAATGTAGGACAAGCAATTATTTGTAGTTTTTCCCCATTACTATGCATTCTCCATGTACCTATGTATAGCCTTGGTGGAATAGAACAACCCCATATCCGCGTTTCGACCCAAATCAATGTTTCTTGTGTCACAAAAAGACTTGACATCTGCTCAGTATTCATCTATTTACGTATATTTTTGTAACTGAAGCGAAACCATACTTTATTTGAGCATATATGCCATTTTACGGGAATAATGTAAAACCCTCGAGACGTTGACAGAGGTGTATGCGAGAGCAAAGAACGACAACTCTGGGTAGAGATTGCCCCAGCCCTAAACTAGGTATCCCATAATTCTCTGTATCTAAAGGTGAAGATAATGAACATTGTACTATCTCATAACTCCTATAAGCAATGTAAAATAGATGGTTGGGCAAAAACGGACCCCTGGACACACCAGAGGTGGGATCCGGTGCTTGGGAGGAGTAAGCATTCCCTGTCGACCCGTCACACCCGCCGTGAGCCCTATATGTAAAACTTATACGGTACCAATTTAGATGCACCAGATGGGCATTTCGATGAATGCCTCTTCAGTGATGTTCAACCTAAATTTTTGAATCCTGATCCAGTAAACAACAATATGTGTCCAACAATATCCTACATTGTAAGTATAGCCCAAAACTAAGCATCCCATAATACCCAATATATCTAACTCAAAAATAAGCATCCCATAATACTCTATATCTAAATCAAAACTAAGCATCCCATAATACCCTATATCTAACTCAAAACTAAGCATCCCATAATACTCTATATCTAACTCAAAACTAAGCATCCCATAATACCCTATATCTAACTCAAAACTAAGCATCCCATAATACCCTATATCTAACTCAAAACTAAGCATCCCATGACACCCTATATCTAACTCAAAACTAAGCATCCCATAATACCCTATATCTAACTCAAAACTAAGCATCCCATAATACCCTTTATCTAACTCAAAACTAAGTACCCCATAATACCCTATATCTAACTCAAAACTAAGCATCCGATACAACCCTTTATCTAACCTAGAGCCCATTGCTAAATATCCCACAATTCTTGATGTTCAGTCACTAGTTAGATATCCCACAATTCCCTTGTATATAACTCAAAGCTACGCATTCCGCAATTTTACATACCTAACCTAGAACTCAGTGCTACATCCCCCACAATCCTTGGTGTCCCTCCCTAAGTTAGATATCCCACAATCCTTGGTGTCCCTCCCTAAGTTAGATATCCCACAATCCTTGGTGTCCCTCCCTAAGTTAGATATCCCACAATCCTTGGTGTCCCTCCCTAAGTTAGATATCCCACAATCCTTGGTAGCCATCCCTAAGTTAGATATCCCACAATCATTGGTGTTCCTCCCTAAGTTAGATATCCCACAATCCCCTATATCTAACCCTAGTTTCGGTATTCCGCCTGTCTGTTGTCTACTACATATCCCACAATCACTTACCTTCCCCTGTGTCTCAGTACAAGGTAATCCATGTCTTGAAATCCCACAATCCAGTCCTAGTATGTGTAATAGAAGTGCTGAGTCATCGCTCTGTGTGATTGGTCCATCATAACTCTGCTGTAAGGACCGAAGATTGAGTAAGTGCACATCACACGGTAAAGATCCCGACAGGAAGGAATGCTGGGAAATCAATGGCGGCACACTGACTGAGCTTTTCTGGGGTAGAATCTCAATGTTATCGACTAGGTGCAGTGAGCTTGGAGTGAAAGAAAACCACTTGTTTTGTCCTTGATCTATAAAAGAAAATTAGCAGATGGGTCACACCGTTTACGTGCCTTATGATGCTAAGGGAACATTCTAATTCGTATGTGCACCACTCATTGACTTTACACAAAGGATACAAAAACTTGTCATTAGCTATATTCTGAATATGAATTAACTTCAAACTAACTATACTCAAGTCTACAACAACTATGCATTAACTTTGCACTGACTTCTAACTAACTTTGCATTAATCATACATTAAATTTACACTAACTATATATTAGCTTTATACTAGCAGTACAATAACTTTACATTAACTATGCATTTAATATAATATACTAATTTACACTAACCATGCATTCAATATATACTAACTTAACACTAATTATACACTAATTTTACACTAACTATGTACTTAATATATACTAACTTTACACTAACTATACACTAACTATGCATTAACTACATTCTAACTTTACAGTCTGCCTGTATAAACTTCACATTAGCTTCACACATAATACACAGAAATAGTGATTGGTAAAAGTTGTTTTGTAATAGAACGAAAAAATGCTTTGTCAAAATTTGATCACTTACGGGGGGAGCACTTCGGGACTCAAACATAAGCTTGAATATGTTTGGGGTCAGCGTGTTGTCTCGGACACCCTGACCTAGAACTCTCATGTCGTCCTGATTCAGCGTCCTGTCCAGCATAACCTGGATATCATCTGTCAGCAAGATACATATATATCTATAAATACAAACATATATTCATATCTATATATAAACATAACCTGCATCTCACCTGTCATCAACATACACATATATCTATCAATGCAAACATATACATTCAAATATATTGTGAATATTGGGATGTTTTGTCCTCTGTTGAAGAATATTGAGTTGTGTTGTACTTTGTGGATTGTGAATATTAAGATGTATTGTCCTTTGTGGATTGTGAATATTGAGATGTGTTTTCCTTTGTTTGTGAATATTGAGATGTGTTGTCCTTTATGGATTGTGAATATTGAGATGTGTTGTCCTTGTGGATTGCGGATATTGAGATGTGTTGTCCTTTGTGGATTGTAAATATTGAGATGTGTTGTCCTTTGTGGATTGTGAATATTGAGATGTGTTGTCCTTTGTGGATTGTGAATATTGAGATCTGTTGTCCTTTGTGGATTGTGAATATTGAAATGTGCTGTTCTCTGTTTGTGAATATTGAGATGTGTTGTCCTCTGTTTGTGAATATTGAGATGTGCTGTCCTCTGTTTGTGAATATTGAGATGTGTTGTCCTTTGTGAATTGTGAATATTGTGTTGTGTTGTCCTTTGTGAATTGTGAATATTGAAATGTGTTGTTCTTTGTTTGTGAATATTGATATGTGTTGTCCTTTGTGGATTGTGAATATTTAGTTGTGCTGTAATTTGTGGATTGTGATTAATGAGTTGTGTTGTACTAATTGAATAATGAGATGTGTTGTCCTTTGTGAATTGTGAATATTGAGATGTACTGTCGTCTGTTTGTGAATATTGAGATGTGTTTTCCTTTGTGAATTGTGAATATTGTGATGTGTTGTCCTTTGTGGATTGTGAATATTGTGATGTGTTGTCCTTTGTGGATTGTGTATAGTGTGATGTGTTGTCCTTTGTGGATTGTGAATATTGTGATGTGTTGTCCTTTGTGGATTGTGAATATTGAGATGTGATGTTCTTTGTGGATTGTGAATATTGTGTTGTGTTGTCCTTTATGAATATTGAGTTGTGTTGGACTTTGTGAATATTGAGATGTCTTGCAATTGTTGGCTGTGAATATTGAGTTGTGCTGTCCTCTGTTTGTGAATATTGAGATGTATTGTCCTTTGTGGATTGTAAATATTGAGTTGTGCTGTACTATGTGAATAGTGTGTTGTGTTGTCCTTTGTGGATTGTGAATATTGAGTTGTGTTGTCCTCTGTTTGTGAATATTGAGATGTGTTGTCCTTTGTGAATTGTGAATATTGTGATGTGTTTTCCTTTGTTGGTTGTGAATATCGAGATGTGTTGTCCTGTACTTATTGTGAATATTGAGATATGTTGTCCTTGTGGATTGCGGATATTGAGATGTGTTGTCCTTAATGAATTGTGAATTTTGAGTTGTGTTGTACTTTGTGAATATTGGGATGTGTTGGAATTGTTTGTTCTGAATATTGAGTTGTGCTGTCCTCTGTTTGTGAATATTGATATGTGTTGTCCTTTGTGGATTGTGAATATTGAGTTGTGCTGTAATTTGTGGATTGTGATTATTGAGTTATGTTGTACTATGTGAATATTGAGATGTGTTGTCCTTTGTGGATTGTGAATATTGAAATGTGTTGTACTTTGTGGATTGTGAATATTGAAATGTGTTGTCCTTTGTGGATTGTGAATATTGAGATGGGTTGTCCTTTTTGGATTGTGAATATTGATATGTGTTGTCCTTTGTTGATTGTGAATATTTAGTTGTGCTGTAATTTGTGTATTGTGATTATTGAGTTGTGTTGTACTAATTGAATAATGAGATGTGTTGTCCTTTGTGAATTGTGAATATTGAGATGCACTGTCGTCTGTTTGTGAATATTGAGATGTGTTGTCCTTTGTGGATTGTGAATATTGAGTTGTGTTGTACTATGTGAATATTGTGTTGTGTTGTCCTTTGTGGATTGTGAATATTGATATGTGTTGTCCTTTGTGGATTGTGAATATTGAGATGTGTTGTCCTTTGTGGATTGTGAATATTGAGTTGTGCTGTAATTTGTGGATTGTGATTATTGAGTTATGTTGTACTATGTGAATATTGAGATGTGTTGTCCTTTGTGGATTGTGAATATTGAAATGTGTTGTACTTTGTGGATTGTGAATATTGAAATGTGTTGTCCTTTGTGGATTGTGAATATTGAGATGGGTTGTCCTTTGTGGATTGTGAATATTGAGATGTGTTGTCCTTTGTGGATTGTGAATATTGAGTTGTGCTGTAATTTGTGGATTGTGATTATTGAGTTATGTTGTACTATGTGAATATTGAGATGTGTTGTCCTTTGTGGATTGTGAATATTGAAATGTGTTGTACTATGTGAATATTGAGTTGTGCTGTAATTTGTGGATTGTGAATATTGAGTTGTGTTGTACTATGTGAATATTGAGATGTGTTGTCCTTTGTGGATTGTGAATATTGAGATGTGTTGTCCTTTGTGGATTGTGAATATTGAGATGTGTTGTCCTTTGTGGATTGTGAATATTGAGTTGTGCTGTAATTTGTGGATTGTGATTATTGAGTTATGTTGTACTATGTGAATATTGAGATGTGTTGTCCTTTGTGGATTGTGAATATTGAAATGTGTTGTACTTTGTGGATTGTGAATATTGAAATGTGTTGTCCTTTGTGAATTGTGAATATTGAGATGGGTTGTCCTTTTTGAATTGTGAATATTGATATGTGTTGTCCTTTGTGGATTGTGAATATTGAAATGTGTTGTCCTTTGTGAATTGTGAATATTGAGATGTGTTGTCCATTGTGGATTGTGAATATTGAGTTGTGCTGTAATTTGTGGATTGTGATTATTGAGTTGTGTTGTACTATGTGAATATTGTGTTGTGTTGTCCTTTATGAATTGTGAATAGTGTGATGTGTTGTCCTTTGTGGATTGTGAATATTGAGTTGTGTTGTCCTTAATGAATTGTGAATTTTGAGTTGTGTTGTACTTTGTGAATATTGGGATGTGTTGGAATTGTTGGTTCTGAATATTGAGTTGTGCTGTCCTCTGTTTGTGAATATTGATATGTGTTGTCCTTTGTGGATTGTGAATATTGAGTTGTGCTGTAATTTGTGGATTGTGATTATTGAGTTATGTTGTACTATGTGAATATTGAGATGTGTTGTCCTTTGTGGATTTTGAATATTGAGATGTGTTGTACTTTGTGGATTGTGAATATTGAGTTGTGCTGTAATTTGTGGATTGTGATTATTGAGTTGTGTTGTACTTTGTGAATATTGGGATGTGTTGCAATTGTTGGTTGTGATTATTGAGTTGTGATGTCCTCTTTTTGTGAATATTGAGATGTGTTGTCCTTTTTGGATTGTGAATATTGAGATGTGTTGTCCTTTGTGGTTTGTGAATATTGATTTGTGTTGCCCTTTATGGATTGTGAATATTGAGATGTGTTGTCCTTTGTGAATTGTGAATTTTGAGTTGTGTTGTACTATGTGAATATTGAGATGTGTTGTCCTTTGTGGATTGTGAATATTGTGATGTGTTGTCCGTTGTGGATTGCGAATATTGAGATGTGTTGTCCTTTGTGGATTGTGAATATTGAAATGTGTTGTTCTTTATGAATTGTCAATATTGAGATGTGCTGTCTTTTGTTGGTTGTGAATATCGAGATAGTATATGGATATTACCTGTCTGTAAGCTGACTACCCCCAGCGACTGTGCAGTGAGGACATTGAAGCGAGTTTTGTCATCCTCGATGAATGCCATGGCCGGCATTGGGTACATATAGGCCTGAATGGGCAGCTTGTCAAATGTTTTATGTTTGATCATCTGTATCAAAACCAACAAAGGAATATGAAAAGTGCCTAATTAAGCATGTTTTTATCTGTTCATCTCTGTCTTATATCCTGGAGTATTCATGCTGGGGTTGGTCAATTTCATAATTTGTGTTCATGACTACATGAAAAGTGAAGATAACAAACAGAGATCATTCTCATAACTCATATAATCAATTCAAAATAGAGAGTTGGGCAAACACGGACTCCTAGATATACCAGAGGTAGCATCAGGTACCTAGGAGGAGTAAGCATCCCCTGTCGACCGACAACAGCCTTTGTAATCCCTTTGCATACTATTCATAACCATGCATAAAGTGTCAATTCACAAAACACAGAAGTAGAGATGATGATAAAGATTTAATACAATAGTATATGGACTCACTCTATAGAATGAACACCTTGGTTTTTTTTTTCGTACGGGTTACAATTCGTTCAAAAACGTATACATGACAAAAACTAAACTTGCTGTGGCCTTCAACTTGGCGCTTTGATATACCAACTAGACGTTTTATCTATAAACAATACTCATTTCTACTTATATAACATTGTTTTATCTATAAACAATACTTTTTACTTATATAACATTGTTTTATCTATAAATAATACTCATTTTTTACTTATATAACATTGTTTTATCTATAAATAATACTCATTTTTACTTATATAACATTGTTTTATATATAAACAATACTAATTTTTACTTATATAACATAGTTTTATCTACAAACAATACTCATTTTTACTTATTATATAACATTGTTTTATCTATAAACAATACACATTTTTACTTATATAACATTATTTTATCTATAAACAATACTCACATTTACTTATATAACATTGTTTTATCTATAAACAATACTCATTTTTACTTATATAACATTGTTTTATCTATAAACAATACTAATGTTTACTTATATAACGTTGTTTTATCTATAAACAATACTGTTTACATATATAACATTGTTTTATTTATGAACATTTCTCCTCTTTATTTATATAACATTGTTTTATCTATAAACAATACTTTTTACTTATATAACATTGTTTTATCTATAAACAATGCTCAGTTTTACTTATATAACATTGTTTTATCTATCAACAATACTCATTTTACTTATATAACGTTGTTTTATCTATAAACAATACTCATTTTTACTTGTATAGCGTTGTTGCTCTGATATATTCCAGTGAACTTGACGTAAGACACGACAGAGTCTTCCATATCTGCTTTACACATAACAGTCTTCGTCATAAAAGGGTTCAGTCGTGTATTCCAACTTATTTCAAGTTCAAGTCTACACCCTGTATTTCCTACAGCTATACTTCTACTATTGCATCTAAACTTTTTAATTATAAACAAAATTTGCAGTGCTTAGATATAGACCATCTTATACGTAATCCACCAACATGTTATTGTTCTTCATCTTCTTTCAACTACAGTCCAGCTGGACATGTCATTACTGGTGATGTTAATATACTTGAAAATCAGGACCTCAAATCACTTATTCTTAAAGGTCCAACATACAGAGAACCTCGGTTTTTTAATTGGCGACAGAACTTCATCTCTATTATGAGTTTTGTCGAAGATTATGCCAGACGATGGGCTAAATATGAAAAACAAGAACTTGATACATTGTCAGAATGGGTTAAAAGCATAAGAGGGATATTAAAATCCCGCATTAGACACATGAAAACAAAAGTACGTACCGTATATCCTTCTGTGTTTAATAAACCAGAAGTGATAACAGAATTAGATAGGTTACATGAGGAATATGTTTTGGTTCCAGCTGACAAAGCCAGTAACAACAATGTCTTTGTTTGTAAGGCTCATTATTAAAAAAATGTATTTTAAACGAACTTTTGGTAATCATACTTATACTCCAACTGCCCTTTCAAAAGACGAAATTCTTCAAAACCATGCTTCAGTTTTAGACACATTTAATATTCCAGTCAATGGGTTGAATAAATATGAGTTGCCGTACCTATACTGGATTCCTAAACTACATAAAAACCCTTACAAACAAAGATACATTGCTGAATGCTCTACTAAGCCCCTATCTTTGCTCCTCACGAAAATGTTAACAGCTGTGAAGGAGAAACTTCAAACTTACTGTGCGACTACATATGCGAGAAGTGGTGTTAATCAAATCTGGATTCTAAAAAATTCTAAAGAAATTTTAGTAAACTTGAAATCACAGAATTGCTCCCAAAGCAATAGCATTAAAACCTATGACTTTTGAACACTATACACGACCATTCCTCACGATAAATTAAAGACTAGACTTTTTGACATCATAGACAGTTGCTTTTTCAACAAAAACGGAAAACGGAAACATTCATATCTAGTGATCAGTCATTCAAAAACTTACTTTGTTAAACACCACTCTGATTGCACGCACAAGTACTCTGAAGTTGAAATAAAAAATATGCTAGAGTTCCTCATTGACAATATCTTCGTGGTCTTTGGTGATCAGGTCTTCCAACAGTCTGTTGGAATTTCCCTGGGCACGAATTGTGCTCCTTTGTTAGCTGACCTGTTTTTATATTTATATGAAGCAGAATTTATTCAAAAACTTCTAAATGAGAAGAAAAAATCTCTCGCTGTGACCTTCAATTCGACTTTTAGATATATCGATGACGTTTTGTCTATTAACAATGATAGCTTTCATTCATATGTCGATTTGATATATCCCTGTGAGCTGGAAATAAAGGACACCACAGAGTCGTCCACTTCTGCTTCATACTTAGATATTTTATTGAAAGTAGACATTAACGGCAAACTAACAACTCAAAGGTATGACAAACTGGATTTTTTCATCTTCTCCATCGTCAACTTCCCACATTTATGTAGCAATATTCCATTATCACCTGCATATGGTGTTTATATATCTCAACTGATTCGATATGCAAGAGCTTGTTCTGGGTATAGTCAGTTTTTAAATTAAGGTAAGCTACTGACAAACAAGTTGATGGTACAGGGATTTCAACAGTCTCGATTGAAGTCAACATTTCGCAAATTCTATGGTCGTTATAACGATCTAGGTCGTCAACACAACCTCGCATTGGGTCAAATGTTGTCTGACGTGTTTCATACCGATTGTTAAGCCGTTCTTGGCACACTTATTTTGACTGCGGATAACTCCGTTTACCTGATCAGGATATGGGGCTCACGGCGGGTGTGACCGGTCAACAGGGGATGCTTGTTCCTCCTAGGCACCTGATACCACCTCTGGTGTGTCCAGGGGTCCGTGTTTGCCCAACACTCTATTTTGTATTGCTTGTAGGAATTATGAGATTGATCACTGTTCGTCATCTTCACCTTGCATGTTAACGGCAAACTGATCACTCAATTTTATGACAAACAGGATGACTTCAGTTACTCCATCGTGAACTCCCTGTATTCATGTAGCAATATTCTCTGATCACCCGCGTACAGTGTTTATGTCTCTCAACTTATTTCAAATGCATGATCATGTTCTGCATACTATCAATTTTTAAATTAAAACAAGTTGGTGATCAAATTAATGAGTTAATTAATGTTACAGGATTTTCAATTATCTCTTTTGATGTTACAGGGTTTTAAATTACCTCTCTTAGAGACAGCATTTAAAAAAAAAATCAATGGTTGTTATAACAAACTAATTCACAGATACAACCTGTCAATGCCACGGTTGTTAGAATGAACAGATACAACCAATCTTTGTTATAACGAACTAATTTACAGATACAACCAATATTTGGGCCAAATGCTGTATGATGGGTGTATAACAATTGTTAGGTCGTTCATTGCCAAGATATAGCTTATTTTCCCTGATTAAGATATAGGATTCATTACAAACCTAGTCATAATGATCAGCAATAACTAATAAAGTGATGGTAGGTGATCAATACCTGGAATCCATTGAGATCCGTGAAGAATTATTTGTCAACGTTATGAATGTCAGTAGAGATTTTGACAGCTAGTTCATAGTTCGTCTCCTTTCTGACGTCAACCAGGTTATACATGTCTACCGTCCTCTCATCTGTGCCTGCAATGTAGTCAATATATAATCAGTACTTACAACATAGTGAATATATAATCAGTACCTACAGCATACTGAATATTTAACCAATACCCACAGCATAGTGAATATCTAATCAGTACCTCCAATATAGTGATTATCTAATTAGTAACTACAGCATACTGAACATCTAATCAGTATCTAGAACATAGTGACTATCTAATCAGTACCTAAAACATAGTGATTATCTAATCAGTACCTAAAACATAGTCAATATCTAATCAGTATGTACAACATAGTGAATATCTAATCAGTATGTACAACATAGTGATGATCTAATCAGTACCTAGAACAGAGTGACTATCTATTCAGTACCTACAACATAGTCACTATCTAATCAAAACCTACAACATAATGAATATCTAATCATTACCTACAACATGGTGAATATCTAATCAGTACCTACAACATAGTCAATATATAATCAGTACCTACAACATGGTGAATATCTAATCAGTACCTACAACATAGTGATTATCTGATCAGTACCTACAACATAGTGACTATCTAATCAGTACCTACACAATAGTGAATATCTAATCAGTATCTACAACATAGTCAATATATAATCAGTATTTACAGCATAGTGATTATCTAATCAGTATGTACAACATAGTTATTATCTAATCAATATCTACAGCATAATGATTACCTAATCAGTACCTACAACATAGTAATTATCTAAGCAGTGCCTACAGCATAGTGAATATATAATCAGTACCTACAAAATAGTGAATATCTAATCAGTACCTACAACATGGTGAATATCTAATCAGTACCTACAAGATACTGAATATCTAATCAGTACCTACAAGATAGTGATTATATATTCAGTACCTACAACATAGTGAATATCTAATCAGTACTTACACCATAGTGAATATCTAATCAGTACCTACAAGATAGTGATTATCTATTCAGTACCTACAACATAGTGAATATCTAATCAGTACCTACAACATAGTCAATATCTAATCAGTACCTACAAAATAGTGAATATCTAATCAGTACCTACAACATAGTCAATATCTAATCAGTACCTACAAAATAGTGAATATCTAATCAGTACCTACAACATAGTGAATATCTAATCAGTACCTACAACATAGTCAATATCTAATCAGTACCTACCTGGTGAGTTTTTAGTTAACTGGAAAGTTTTTAATTACATGGGGAATTTTTAATTACATTGGGGAGTTTTGAGTAACCTGGTGGGTATTTAGAAACTTGGTGAGTTTTAAGTTACTCAAAAAATGTAAGTCACCTGAGTCTTTTATTAACTTGGGTAGTTTTTGTTACCTAGAAAGGTTTTCGTAACCTAGGGAGTTTTTAGTCAGTACCTAGAGTTTTCAATTAGCTACATGGGTTTTGTTTCCCTTGAAAATTTAAGATACCTGGAGAGTTTGTAATAAACCGGAAATTTTTTAGTTACCTGGATTGTTTGTGGTTACTAGAAGATGTGTTAGTTACCTGTTGGGGTTTTGGTTACCTGAAAGTGTTTTAGTAACCTGGAGTTTTTGTTACCTTTGGGGATTTAAGTTACCTGGAGTTTTAAGTTACTCGGAGAATTTAAAGTAACCTGTAAAGTGTTTAGTTACATTGAGGATTTTAAATACGTGATTATTTATTAGTTAACTGGAGTTCTTTGCTATATGGAGAGTTTTTAGTCACCTGGATTATATTAGTTAATTTTTTTTGGCTATATGGAGATTTTTTAATTATCTGAAGTATGTTGTTTCTCGGATAATTTATAGTATTAGTTAATTGGAGTTTTTGGCTAGATGAAGATTTTTTTAGATATCCGTTTTTAGGTAATTACAGTTTTAGGGTAGATGAAGAATTCTTAGTTATCCATATTTTGTTTTCGTTCACTGGAGAGTTGTGGAGTCTGACCACTTGTACGTGGATGATTAAGACGGACACTTAATACACGACTTGTCAACACACGACTCTGATGACTGGGTGACTGACTCACAGACTATGTTAGTACAATCATCAGCATTAACAGTGAGAAGATGCAGTCTGAATCACCGAAATGTATAATCTTAGTATATGACCCGAGTCACTACAATTTGTGGTCTGAATCACTATAATGTGTGGTCTGAGTCACTACAATTTGTGGTCTGATTATCTATAATTTGTTTGTTTTTGAGTTACTTATCCTTGTGGTCTGAATCACTAGTATCTGTTGACTGAGTCACTAGTCTCTGTGGTCTGAGTCATATACTATGTGGTCTGAGTCATACTTTGTGGCCTGAGTCACTACAATTTGTGTTCTGAGTCACTATAATTTGTGGTCTGAGTCGATATAATTTGTGGTCTGAGTCACTACAATTTGTGGTATGAGTCACTACAATTTGTGGTATGAGTCACAATAATTTGTTTGTTTTTGAGTTACTTATCGCTGTAGTCTGAATCACTAGTATATGTTGACTGAGTCACTAGTTTCTGTGGTCTGAGTGATTATAGTTTGTGGTCTGAGTCACTAGTTGCTGTGGTTTGAGTTACTAGTCTCTGTGGTTTGAGTCACTAGTATATGTTGACTGAGTCACTGTACATTGTGGTCTGAGTCATTATAACTTGTTGTCTGATTCATTGATATTTGTAGTCTGAACTACTTATATCTGTGGTCTGAGTCACTAATATTTGTCAGAGTCAATAATTTCTGTAGTCTGACTCATTGCAATCCATAATTTAAGTCTTTACAATGTGTGTTTTAGTTACTATAGTATGTGGTCGGAATCACTGCAATTTAACATCTTATATATAACATGTGGTGTTGCCACAATACGCTTTATTCCAAACATGCTGCGTTAAACATACGCTCTTTTCTAAGATATATATTTAATTCAATTCAAGAGGTCGCACCTGCCATTTGGAGTAATGTCAATTTTTGGGAAGTGTATTTTTGAGTTCTACATTGAAGGTCAATTAGGAAATTAAAAAGAAAAACTCGGGTCCCCACGCTTGTTATTGAGCTACAGTGTTTTAAACATGAACTTCTTGCACTTAAAATATATTTAATTAAACTTGATTTTTTTTCTGCTAGTGTCAACACAACATTAACAACGAAAATCATTGCATAAAATAGATACATAACCATGTCCTTTAACACTGCAGATGAAAAAAAGAAAGAAATTAATACTAGTTAAGAAATGAATAATTGCCTGTTTGCACTTGATATACGAAAAAAACTTAAAGATATCAAAGTTGAGAGTTAAAAGGACATATTAGGAGTAATGTCAATTAATATAATTTTACATACTTTTCAAGGTTGGGTCTTCAGGTTTATAATGCCTCTAAAAAGGTAAGGGGTGGTGATCAAATGTTTTTAATTATTAGCCAAAATACTGAATATTTATACATAATTTCAAGTAAATTAATTTTTTTCTTTAAGAATCGGTATTTTGTTTGGAGAAATACATCTACCAAGTTAATAAATTACAACATTTGAACTACGTCCAAATCTCTACCACCTGTATTATAAATTATAGCACTGAAATACACGTAAAGAGGTATAGAAATAGACGACAAATTGGATGAAACAGAAACTGTAAGGGTATGCAAAAGTATAACTTTTTGATTAGTAAATCCTTCCGCCACAAATATATATTCCCTGTCAAACCCTTTCAAAATTTGAATTAAGAAATAATTTTTAACTGGATAGGGTTCAGCAATAGATGTATACTATATTTGCACCACGGGGTCAGTATTGAACCAGTGAATACTTAGTTGTAGTATTCTGCGTATTTGTACTAAAAAGCTCAGGAGCTAAATTCCTTAAGTACAAGGAAAATGTGATCAACAAGAGGGTATGACTTCACACTATCAAATAACAGAGCCTGACCTGTCCAGCTGACCATCACACCCGACTGCTGTATGTAAAAGTATTTTGGTGGATCCGTCCGACAAAAATAGGTATACTTCACTCCTCTCCTTCCCTGAGCATCCCCCGACTGTCTGGAAGCTGATCTTCGATTGATGGACCTGTCCATAGGACTTAATCTTCACTATCTGAAGTGATCAAGTTATACACACATATTTATGTATGAAGTCGTCAATATATATATAAATATGTATGTGTAAAGTGGTCACGATAAACGCGAATATTTATGTATGTAGTTGTCAAGATATCAGCAATGATGCATGTCTGAAGTAGCCAAGGTATAAGCAACGGTCCGGGTATGAAATCAAGATATAAACCCATAATTATGACTGGAGTGGTCAACATATTTGACCCCCCCCCCCTGCACATTCCATGTCTTTATCAATCCTAATACTAAAGCAGTATGGAAGTTGTGATCGAGGCCAAGACATTGGTTTCTGGATTCATTAGACGTTGCTACTAGGTTGTATCCTTGTATCGTTCTTCATGAACCCACGTCTATATCAATTCCTGGTCTACGTATATAACAGATTTACATATTCAAGATCAGAGGTCAAGGTCGTCAACACTAACAACATATTTTTTTATAAATATGTGGTTATTCTTCTATCATTCATAATTATGTAAGAAATAATATCAGCACCTTCAGTGATATTGTGCTCCTTCAAAAAATGGCCTTCAAGTGTGTATGATCTAGGGTAAACTCTATAGAATGTTTATCCCAACTGTAAATACATGTATGTAATAAATAAAAACTACAAGTTGTTTCCTTTTCTTTGTGAGAATTGAGGCATTTGAAAAGGGATAACACATGTATGTGTCAAAGAAAAACATTCTAACCTTAACATTAACCATTGGAAATGTAATACTCACTTCTCAAACGGCCCACGAACTGTTGGATGAATTGATAGTGCATACCCACTTTAAGATGGTCCCTCACTGTTATGTTAACTGTAAAACATAAATACTTATTTCCAGAGGGTCACTTCACTGTCATATCAACCGATAGTAATGACAACCGAGAGGTTTTCAACTTCTTTATTTTTAACTCCCCATATTCATGTAGCAATAGTGTGTTATCACCTCCATATGGTGTTTATATATCTCAACTGATTCGATATGCAAGAGCTTCTTTTGTGTATAGTCAGTTTTCAAATCGAAATCAGACATTGGCAAACAGCAGGGGTTCCAAGAGTCTCGTTTAAATTCAGCATTTAGCAAATTATATTGTCGTTATAACGATCTAGCTTACCAACACAACCCACCATTGAGTCAAATGCTGTCTGACGCGTTACATGCCGATAGTTAGGCCGTTCCTGGCATACTGATTGTGACTGTGGATCATTAATTTTATCTGATCAGGATATAGGGTTCATGGCGAATGTGACCGGTCGACAGGGGACGCTAACTATTTCTAGGCACTTGATCCCACTCTGGTGTATCCAGGGGTCCTTGTCGGCCTTACTCTTTGTTTCATATTGCTTATAGGATTCATTCAACTTTCTTAGCAAATACGCATTTTTAGATTACCCATCTTAGTTGTATTAAATGGCATAGATACTCACCTTTTTTGAGAAAGTATCTGACTGTTGTATTCAATGACAGTGGATACTTATTTTTCAGACTCTTATTTAAGATGACCTATATTCATTGCTACTGAATACTAACTTTTAAGATGATCCCTCACTGCTGTATTCATTGACAATAAATACTTTCCTGACGTTGCTTCAATTGCCAGAAAGCGAATCGCTTCTGTATTTATTGACAGAGAATAGTTACTTTTCAGACGACCACTTATATTTGTATTTACTGGGAGTAATACCCACTTCACATATGACCCATCGCTGTTGAAGTGGATTACTTTACAGGGACTGTGATAGGTATTTGTCCTTTCTTTGCGATCTGATAACGTGCAATTCAAGAAATTACACCCCAGAAACGGATGACAACTACAACATCTTTAGAAGAAATATGACTACAACATATTTAGAATGACAACACCATAGTCAAAATGATTGACAGCTACAATATATTTAGAATGAATGACAACTACAACAAATTGAGAATGAATGACTACTACATCAAATTTATAATGAATGACAATTTCAACATCTTTGGAATGAATGAAACCTAAAAGATATTTAGAATGAATAATAGCTGCAAGATATTTAGAATAAAATTCAATTACAGAATATCTAGACTAAATGACAGCTACAAGAGATTTAGGGTGAAGGTGAACTGCAACCAATTTAAAAGGAGTGACATCTACAAGAGCTTTAGAATGGAGGACAGCTACAATGCATTTATCATGACAACAACAGACAATATATGTAGAATGGAGGACCGCCACAACGCATTTATGATGACAACAACAGACTATAGATGTAGAATGAAGGACAGCAACAGCAGAGAGCACCTCAAATGTAGATCTATGGCAGAGATTCTTAATATGTCAAAGCGTGTGTTCTTAAGGTCAAATCCGAAAGACCAAAGATTCTCACTTCTAAATGCCGAGCGTTTGAAAAAGCATCAATCCCAACGTCTGTGTTCTCCTTGGATTTGACACGGTCATGATACAAACAGATTCAAACTCAAAACTTCTCAGTTTCGAAGCAAACGTCCTACCACTACAACCCTCGCTCATGTGTGGCTAACTGATATCCTTTGCATATCGATGCAGGTATTCACGTTGATCAAAAATACTCAAATTATATCGTTTAACAATATACAACGAAGAATATACACATAAATTTGACACATGTAATATGTTTTAATAGCACCCGTTGTTAAGTAATCATACCCCTTGTTAGACACTATCACCATGGAACGAATATGTTCAATCTTACAGGGTAATTTAATGTTTCTTGGTCAATCGGATTCAAGTCTTTTACATGAAATTATAATAAACTAATACATGTCCAATTTCCAATGGATTGTTTCACTGTCAGAAAAAAAAAATGCTTGCTACACGAGACACATTGATACAAAAATGACATTCCACGGCGAGAACATTTGTTACTTACTCCAATATAAGTATTAAATATACTGAAACACGCCCCCTAAAACATTATAAAATACTATTTTTTAACCGCAATCTACCTTGCTTGAAAATAACAAACGTGCAATTTATCAGTTATTATACGTAGTTTCCATGAGCACTAATTACTTAACAATGTTACCAGAGACATTTATTTCCATATGTTGTTACCAAGATGATATACCTTGAACCTCTCATGATATATACTACTTAACTCCGTCAAATATGGGTGGGTCTGAGAGAGCACGACCTTGCCCTGAGCATCGTTGACCTCTACATTAGGGTATTTGATAAGAAGGTTAACCACCTGTAGAGTACAGTAACACGGCACTGAAAATACAAAGACTCAGCACTAAAAACTAATATATATATATATATATATATATATATATATATATATATATATATATATATATATATATATATTATGACAGCACTGAAAAACAAAACTATGTATTATGACAGAACACAAAAGCAAAATCAGCTATTATGACAGCACTGAAAAACAAACATATCTATTATAATAGCACTGGAAAACAAAGATATTTTACTCCGTCAATACTAAACAAGTGTACCACAAATTCTGTATCATATGCCCGTTGGGAATTCAGTGCAATATATGTATACATTACGCGGATGAGTTAAGACTTTCCTCATTAATACCAGTGCTGTAAAATGTACTTCACCGCACTGGCACATTACATGACATCACAATGAATAAAACACGCCATGATGCATTTGCATTCCTTTTGCGGTTGGAAAGGTCAAAATATGTTTTCGTTATTTACCACCGCAATCAAACGAGAAACCGCAATCATGTAAAAGTTTCTGTCAAATGGGTTATATTAATTGTCGTTGATATTGAAATAGTTCCAATTTCTTTTTATAGAAAATACATGCTAAAGTAATATCCATATTATATTGTGATCTTGATATCGTCTCTAATCTGCACGTATAGTGACTTTCACAATGAACTCATTTGCATAAACAGGGTTTCCGTACATACAAATTTCATCATTGCCACGACACCCCGAGGGTTTTGGGTAAACTATGTTTGATTTATGTGACATGTGAACTTCAGTGCAAAAGGAAAGTTAGGGGAACAAGTTGTGGCTTCATCAGAAAACATGTTTTTTTTCAGGCTAGATTTAATTTCGTATACGCAAAAATCGCCGCATCTTGCATATCCAATGCAAAAATTAGACATATTACAAGTAACTTGCTCCCATCTCTTTTCAAATTAAGAAATTGATATGTTTTGAAGTTATATTAACTTGCATGAATATCTGGAGATTGTGTCAATGGCACGATTTATACATACACGGTACGGTTTTATCTTGATATTTGATCACGTGATATACAGCTGATGAAGAGACTGTCTGCCTGGTGAGAAATGTATGGGAGGTCAATATGCACTTATTGTTTTTGTATAAACTTGTTGTGTGTACATAATTTGTCAAAACTGTATCTGTGTATAATGCTGTTTTCCTCTGATATATTTGTATGGCCCTACTTAACACAACTACGTATGAGAACAAGTCTTGGGAACAATTTGGCTTACATACAACTAACGGTAGATCAAAGTGCATCACTCAAATTGAAATGTAAACTAATTATGTAATTCGCCGAGGAAGGTTGTGGCACAATTTAAGCAAATACTTGTATATAAAAAACATGCGGAAAACTGTTTGACCTATATATGCCCATAAGATATATAATGGTACACCATCCATCTGACATGCAATGAACTTATATCCTCCTAGAGGAAGCTTGTGACTAATTTTCTGGACAATATATGAATACAAGGTGATGATAACGAACAATAATCAATCTCATAACTCCTATAAGCAATACAACATAGATATTTGGCAAACACGGACCCTGGACACAGCAGAAGTGGGATGAAGTGCCCAGGAGGGGTAAACATTTCCTGTCGACTGGTCCCACCCGCCGTGAGCCCTATATCCATATCAGGTAAAGGGGGATATCTGTATTCAAAATCAGTGTGCAAAGAACGGCCCAACGATCGGTATGAAACACGTCAGACAACATATAACTCAATCATTGGTTGGATTGACAAACTAGATCGTTATAACGACCATGTAATATGCGAAATGCTGACTTCAATTTATAACGAAAACATGTTTTTTCTTATTAAGTGATACTACGATATTGATATTTGACCTTTGGAAATAATATGCATCCCCTGCTCGGCATACTGTGTATGGGTATCAAATCTGACGGTCCTAGACCCAACGGTTCAGTCTGGAATAAGAGCTGAAATGTTCCACCGAAATATCGATACTGTTCAACATAAACGTTTGATTCAGTTTTCGATTCATTGCCTCGATTTTTGGTTCGATACCTTTATTACAAACGGGTTCAGTAGACTACATCAATGTCGACCAGTACTAATTATTTTACCTGCACCTCTGTATGAGGGACACAATAGTATCAAATAATGTTCACATTGTTGTTTGCCGTGAACCTGACGAAAACAATGAACGTTAACAGTTTAAAACTACAAAGCCATTGTATACATAAAAAAGACCCAGAAATGTTTCTCTATAAGATGTGTCTGGAATTAACCTGAATTAGCCTTTTAAGAAAGTAAAGTATATACCAGGTATACTATGTCAACAAAATCAGAATGATATTCCTAATTGGATAGCATGATGACATTATGAATAAGACATTTCCCTCTTTTTTTTCAAAATAAGCCTAAAAACTGTCAAACATTATACAGAGTATTACTCAGGAAAATGTGTGCGCATTTGCCGAGGAAAATGGAAATATTTATATTGTGTATTATTTTAAGATAAAAAAACATACCTGAATACGAATTTGCTCGACGCATGCACTGCATGTTTTCTGAAAGGAAAACACCTGAATCTGTGGATATTTTCATTGAAAATGGTATTTCTGTTATTTTATGCCAACTTCTAGCTCTTGCCATATGACACAAATCATTTTGCTGATCAAACGGAGCAAATTTTGAGTTTGCTAATCTATTCCTTATTTGAATGTCATGGTTTGAGGTCGAAGTGAAATCATCGGTATTGTGTACCAACTGACTTTAGAAACTGTACGTACTTTTTACAATTCTAAGTCTTGAAATTTTTTTTTTCTTTCCAATACTATTGTTGGTTTATTCTGTAAATTGTATAATATTGCAAATATCGAATCGTGTCATAAGTATTACAATATGTATTGTATCGTGAAGGGGCCCGTCGTTTGAGCACTACCTGAAATGTATCCTAATAAGATATACTATGACCTTGTCATTTGACCTTGAAGAACAATATCCTATTAACTGATGTTACAATCTTTGCAATTTTACCCTGACCTTGAAAAACATTAGATATATGTCTATCAGCATGGTAAGCAAATGTACCAGGATCTCACAGTTCATTTTATGTTTTACCTACAAGGTCATGACAGACAGGCGACGCCATAACATAATACTTCCCATCTTTGACGGGCATATCAAAACACATATGTTGTGTTATGTCAACCGTGAAAAATGCAAATTTGTTCTTGTGTCATCACTGAAAAACAAAGATATATATGTTTTACTGTGCCACCATTGACAAAGATAGTTTAATATGTCAGAACTGAAAAAAAAAATTACTATCTCGGCAATGAAAGAATATACTTTACGATATGTCAGCACTGCCAGACAAAGACGTTGTCTTTGTCAGATTGAAAAAAAAACACACCAAAGAAACGTGTTTTTTCTCAGCGAATTGCTTCATATAAGTCAGAAAAAAAATATTGAGAGGGATGTTAAACTAAATAAAAACATTCATCTCTATGAGAGTTTAAAAAGAAATATTATCCTCCATAAACATGAAACATATCGACATTTATGTCAGCACTGAAAAATACATAACAATTCATACATCTGACATCATAAATACTAAAGTTTCACAACAACTACTGTAACCCTTTAGTAGCCTCGTTATTTACTGACTTCATACAATAATCCTATGTTAGCATCATTATGTGATTCTTAATTATTGCCATTTAAATTACTGATATTCAACTTCTGGTGTTTAGCTAATGGTATCGTATGGCACATTTAGTATTCAGCATTGGATTACTAATTTCAAGATTGTTGAGATAAACACATTATCTAGGTTGCCCATAAAAAAAGTCCGTAACCTTAATGTTTTAACAGTGATACAAGTAGAAACAGAAAATCCCGAAGGAATGTTAAACTAGATAAAACCCTTCAAACAGCTCTGTCAGCGATGAAAAACATATGTTTTACTATGTCAACACTGGAAATAAAAAAAAATGTTTTACGATACCATCACTGAAAAATAAAGACCTTTTAGAAAACCACCACTTAAGAAAACCAGAATCCTGACCTCATAACTAGTAGCAACTTCACTATAACTCCTAAATAACTCTGCAGCAACCTCGGCATTTACTGACTTCAAAAGGTAATTCCATACTCGCTTTGTTATCTGATTCCTAGTTACTGATATATAAATTACTGGCATTTAAACATGTCCACTACAAACAGTTTAGTTACTGATATGTTCACTACTAGAATCTTAGATAACGATATCTTACAGCGTTGTAACGCATTTAACTACCATGTTGTAATGTAACAATAACTCGTTTAGGCCTTTAACTCGAGTTAACTAAAAACCTAAAGAACTTATCAAGACCTTATCATGGCCTTATAGTCTGTCCAATTTATATTGGAAATGTGTAGTGTTTTTTTTTTCCATTTTGTAGAATCAAATTAAAATACTGGAACCTTTTAAACAAAACAATGCAGATAAAGGATGACTTTAGGGACCTTTGAAGTGGAAATATATTATCCGTATGAAACAGAATATAACGTTTCAATGGGGAAAGTTAGTTGCTACACATTATTCCATACACCTTATCATGATTTAAAAGAGAAGTGCAGTGCTTTCACGATAAAGAATACATTTTGTTATCTGTAAACATTTTGACTTAAGTTTAATCCATACATTTCACTCTGAATAATACTTAAATTTACCAAAATTCTGAGAAAATTGTTCTACAGATAAAGAACAACTTTTCATTTGACAGAAAACTATAGACATTGTAGTACACGTGTGAAATTATTTATATATGATAAAAACACATGCTTACTCCTCCTTGGCACCTGATCCCACCTCTGGTGTGTCCCGGGGTTCGTGTTTGTCCAACTATCTATTTTGTATTGCTTATAGAAGTTATGAGATTGATCACTGTTCGTTATCTTCACCGTGCATGCATATCTGTCATATGCGATGCTATTTCAATTTTTATTTCACTCGTAGTATATATAAATTTTCCTAACATTGAATTTCATTTCACAAACATTTGTGAATTTACCGTGACGTCAAATTGAATTTGGAGTTTCACAAATAATGTATACGTATGATGAAATATAATATCTGTGAACTCGAAATATCATGCAGTGATGGGTCTGATGGTGTTGATTTTACACTTTCTTGCATCAGAGAACGTCAATAAAATATAGGTTTGTGTTAAACATCAAACTCATGAAATTGTTCTTTCTAGTAAAGTATAACTCGAGAAGCAAAATTATTAATTCTCAAAATACATTTTGCGCAATCATTATTGTAACTATCTACAATATGTGCTTTCCAAGTGATTAACCTGAATTCTGTATTCGTGTGATCAATTTATAATGCACGAACATCAGTGTTAATAATCTGTTGTTTGGATTTCTGATCAGAAACAAATATACCTCCATGGCCAGAATTTGGCTGTCATGAAAAAATATACGATTTTAATCAACTGCAGCTATTTAATAATTTATGGAGTTTAAGATTTTAGAGATCAAATCTGTTTTTGCCCAACCCCTATTTTGTATTTATTATAGGAGTTACGAGATTGATCGCTGTTCGTTATATCCAGCTTTCGTGCTAACTGTTTTCTTAACGTCAGTTTCTTAATAGGTACATTGTAATTTAAATATGGTGACACGGTCTGCGTTTTAATAGTTAACGTATTTCTTGAATTCAGGGGGTTTAACGACAATAAATACCTAATTTCGGTAATATAAACACATATCGTGAAATTTATTTTCAAATCATCTATCATGATTAAAATAAACCGGTCGATTACAAGACTTTATTTGAAAATGATAAATGTATACAGAACACCTATACGCATTATATTCCTAATTATTTATAATTCTGTCCAACATTGGTATTTAGCTCACTACACAGCCCTTTCCTGGAAGGTGAGACGACATTATCTAGGATATGTTTGACAGGAATTGTATCTCTTGTATCCATTATAACACCTACAGTCTCCTCTTTCATGAAATCGTCGCATCAAATAATAAAAAGAATAGCGATCATTTGTTGTGTATATTGCCAAGAGTTTCATGGCCGAGCTGGATTGTCACATGGTTCTCTTTGAAATTCAACAGAAGCATCCTTTATGGCGAATCCATAACTAAACTAATGTATGTCTCCGTGATGTAAAACAAGACTAGACTGACTACTAAGTGATTTTACTGTGTATTTTATAGAGTAATTATCGGAATCATGTCTGTCCAGGTGTATGTCGGAGATCAATGATCACCATTTTTACATCATATATCATGTGCACCCGTGGCGGTTTATGGAGTCAATTAATACTTTGAAAAATACATTTGTAATAAAATACCGTGGCAAATGGCGATAACGGATTAGACGTTTTAACGGGATTTCAAGTAATAAGAAAAATGGTCTTACGAAAAGGTGACATTGATATGAATTGAATGGCGATGATTCGAAAGTTAACTCTGTCTACCATCAATTCAAAATTATATGATTATGTGCATTGGTACTCCATATAGCCAATCAAAGAAAGCATATAATGAATAACTTTAACACATCTAGTATATTGACTGTTTTCCCTTCAATTAGCCATGACTGCAAAAGAAGAATTGAACAATTCACAATGACGTAGATACTCAAGGAACACTTCATAGAGAAGTACTTACACTAAACATGTAGTTACAATTAGGTGACAATATACTCTTCAGATTTATATATCTAGTTCCGGTTGTTCTTTCTTATTAGAATGAAAGGATTTAGTCTACTTTTAAGAACAGTGCGTTTACAGAGCAAAATTAATTGGCGTGTGTTGTATTTATTAGAAATATTGGTTTTGTAATGTGGTCTAGCTAAATGAAGTCACAGTGGTTAGTTCCTGTCTCCGTGGCCAACTCACGCTGTACGAACTTCAGAACGTGGGTGCCTTTTATTTGTACTTTTGGACAAGTTAATGAAATACTTGAGCATTATACTTCAATAAACGCCATCCAGTTGTGCAAAAATATGAATGTAATTGACTGTTACTGTTTATTAATTTAGGAAACTAAGTTATAACTCAATTAAACTACGAATGGGGAATGTAATTTTATCTTCAAAATAAACGCCATACAGCTGTCAAAATATGAATGCAATTAACTACTACTGTTTATTAATTTAGCAAACTGAGTTATAACTCAATTAAGCTACGAATGGAGAATATAATGTTATCTTCTCCACAAACATGAACAATATTTATAAATTAAGAAGTGTTATTTCCCCCCTCTTCTCGTAAGTTTTCACATGCAGGTGTTTTGGGGTATAACTTGATCAGACACTTGGAATCCTCGAGCATCTTGCCGGGTTCAATTATCTTTTTTTTCAAAAGTTTTTTATTCATTTTGTTTCTGTTTTTATATTATATTTCATTTCCTTGGAGGTACATATTAATTGAACAGAACATAGTTCCTGTCTGGACTCAGGCTATCATAGATAGAAAATTAAGTGGAAACAATCCTAAAATACTTACATTAAACTATCAGGGACTGAGTCACATAGGTATGTTTTATTTTTTTTTTATTTATGTGCTACTTTGCCTCCTTGTAAACAGCATTTCATCGATTATCAGCAATAATTCAAGGCAAATATATAGTATATTTTCTTACCAATATGATATGAAAAGGGACTATAAAGAAAAGTGATTAATCTGATAACTCCTATATAAGGAATACAACATAAAGAGTTGGGAAAACACGGACCTTTGTATATATCAGAGGCTGAACCAAATGCCTGAAATGAATAGGTATCCCATGTCGACCCGGCACACTTGTCGTGAGCCCTAGATATTGATAAGGTAAACATATATTTTATTTTTTCCAATGACTAACCTAAAGGAAGTTTATGTTTCAAGATCGTTCCATTACTCTTACTAAAGTTTTATGTATTTGTCAACATCCCTATTTTATAACAATAAAAATCGTAATGATTTTTTTTTTCATCCGACATACTAGGTTTTTTTTTTATAAATAAATAAACTGATTCATATTCCCTACATATTGCCTGGTAGTCCGATAACAATGTCCCTGATGTGTATAGCAGATTGCCAATTTTTGAATGACATCAAGGTGCTGAATCGGTAGGGATACAGGTTCACACACCTACACACCTAATACTTTGAAATATACATTTGTAATAAAACACCGTGGTTAATGGCGGTTTTGTTGTCACTCTCCATACTTCCGGAAATCCTTGATTATCCTCCTCATCATTTTATATTCCATATTACATTTAATATTCCTTATGAAATTGATGAGATTAATAATATTTTATTATATAATGTTTTTTTATCAAACGTATATATAGATAGATATTGTCAATGACAGAAATACCCATCAACAGCATATGCCTGGAATATAGTCTGTGTAGATAGTGGTTATACCACACAAGGTAACATAGTTTTACAACGGCCTTATCTTCCGGAAAACATTAGTGGAGATATTATTCTTTGAACTATACTGATATTATAAGGGTCTGTATTGGTTTGTCTCGAGTAAACTATTTATGCTTTCCATGAAAGGTGTCATCTAGCAAGTATTACTGGGTATTTTGTATTAAGATAACGAACCCAGGACACGACATTGTGTTGTCATTTCCTGATCTCATCACTTGTTTACCCCCCCCCCCCAAAAAAAAAACAACAACAACATATTTCAAGCTTTATAGTAATAACACATTTCCAAAACGATGCATCATTTATCAATACCTATAAATTGTTTCTAAATTTGAACTCCTCCCTTGTTGAGATAGTGTCCCTGTGTGTCATATGTAGTTTAGTATGTGTGTAAATGGAAATATCTTTAAGCAATCGATATATTTCTTAAATATCCACATCAATGTTATATAATATTAATTAAACTGATGTGAATATTAACATTAATAATCTATATCATCAATCAATGGGTTCCTGTTGTGGTCAACTTTAACGCATCAAATAACTTACCTTTATTATCCTTCAATGACTCATATCATCAGAAGCAGTACTGGATAATTCACAACTCACGAACACTTTCAAAGTTATTGTACGAAGCATGTAAAACTGCATTTTAGATTACTGCATCTAGTTCCGGTTTCTCTTCTTTATCATTTGAACGACTGTACACAGGTAGGGTGCATAGTAGAGTAATACACGTATACAACAAGTTTAAGTGTTTTATACTAAGTAATAGTGTTATTCTAACGGTTTACCGTATACTTCTAGAGTACTGCACTGGTCATCATCATTAAGCAACACTCACATGATGTTATTTGCGTGACCAATTGATTTTACACAACCTTCAAAGTGTGGGCACTCTTCTATTTTAATTTCTAATCAGATCAATAAAAACCAGCATGCTGCTCCAATACGAATCGTGTAGCTACCATACAAATACTACTGCACATCCCTCCCACGCGAAATTGAAAAAAAAATATATCCTAAAACAACACATACAGTTGATTAGAACACAAAAACGAACAAGTCGTTACACAATTAGCATTTTCTATTTCTTTTTTGTTCTCATTGCTGCAGGGAGTTTCTAGAATACCATGGTTTTGTCACTCTCACAACATCACAAAAGATATTGGGAGTACTATAAATGTTAAACACTAAGGTAATACAACACACTGTGGTGATACTGTGCAATCTGTCAAGTACTTAGAACTGACTATTCAGTCACATGTCAAGTTTCATGTCAGACATCATCCTGGCACATTTCAGTAGCCATTCCGTCATATTTAATGAATATCTAGTTCCGTTTCAGGAATCCATCCATTTCATTTATTGACCATTCACTTTTCCTTCTACATTCATGTTGTCATGTTTCAATGCTCATTTTGTTATCTCTCCTTTTGAAGAAAAAAAAATATCTATGTACGTATATTTTTATAACTGAAGCGAAACCATACTTTATTTGAGCATATATGCCATTTTACGAGAATAATGTAAAACACTCGAGACGTTGACAGAGGTGTATGCGAGAGCAAAGAACGACAACTCTGGGTAGAGATTGTCCCAGCCCTCAACTAGGTATCCCATAATTCTCTGTATCTAAAATTGATCTATGAAAGGTGAAGATAATGAACAGTGTACTATCTCAAAAATCCTATACGCAATGCAAAATAGATAGTTGGGCAACATGGACCCCTGTCGATCGGTCACAACCGCCGTGAGTCCTATATGTAAAACTTATATGGTATCAATTTAGATGCACCAGATGCGCATTTCGACTCAATATATCTAAATCAAAACTAAGTACCACATACAACCCTATATCTAACTCAAAACTAAACATCTGATACAACCCTATATCGAACCTAGAGCCAATTGCTAAATCTCCCACAATTATTGATGTCCAGTCACAAGTTAGATACCCCACAATCCCCTTGTATATAACTCAAAGCTAAGCATCCTGCAATTTTACATACCTAACCTAGAACTCAGTGCTACATCCCCCACAATCCTTGGTGTTCCTCCCTAAGTTAGATATCCCACAATCCTTGGTAGCCCCCCCCCTAAGTTAAATATCCCACAATCCTTGGTAGCCATTTCTAAGTTAGATATCCCACAATCCTTGGTGTCCCTCCCTAAGTTAGATATCCCACAATCCTTGGTAGCCATTTCTAAGTTAGATATCCCACAATCCCCTATATCTAACAATAGTTTCGGTATCCCGCGTGTCTGTTGTCTACTACATATCCCACAATCACTTACCTTCCCCTGTGTATCAGTACAAGGTAATCCATGGCTTGAAATCCCACAATCCAGTCCTAGTCTGTGTAATAGGAGTGCTGAGTCATCACTCCGTGTAATTGGTCCATCATAACTCAGCTGTAAGGACCAAATAACTTAGAACTCAGTGCTATATCCCCCACAATCCTTGGTGTCCATCCCTAAGTTAGATATCTCACAATCCTTGGTGTTCCTCCCTAAGTTAGATATCTCACAATCCTTGGTGTTCATCCCTAAGTTAGATATCTCACAATCCTTGGTGTTCCTCCCTAAGTTAGATATCTCACAATCCTTGGTGTCTTTCCCTAAGTTAGATATCTCACAATCCTTGGTGTCCATCCCTAAGTTAGATATCTCACAATCCTTGGTGTTCCTCCCTAAGTTAGATATCCCACAATCCCCTATATCTAACAATATTTTCGGTATCCCGTGTGTCTGTTGTCTACTGCATATCCCACAATCACTTACCTTCCCCTGTGTCTCAGTACAAGGTAATCCATGACTTGAAATCCCACAACCCAGTCCTAGTCTGTGTAATAGGAGTGCTGAGTCATCGCTCCGTGTGATTGGTCCATCATAACTCTGCTGTAAGGACCGAAGATTGAGTACGTGCACATCACACGGTAAAGATCCCGACAGGAAGGAATGCTGAGAAACCAATGGCGGCACACTGACTGATCTTTTCTGGGGTAGAATCGGAATGTTATGGACTAGGTGCAGATAGGTCAAGTGAGCTTGGAGTGAAGGAAAACCACTTGTTTTGTCCTTGATCTATAAAAGAAAATTACCAGATAGGTCACAATGTTTACATGCCTTATGGTGCTAAGGGAACATTCTAATTCTTATGTGCACCACTCATTGGCTTTACACAAAGGATACAAAAACTTTTCATTAACTATATTCTGAATATAAATTAACTTCAAACTAACTATACACTAAGTCTACAACAACTATGCATTAACTTTGCACTAACTTTTAACTAACTTTGCATGAATTATCCATTAAATTTACACTAACTATATATTAACTTTACACTAACAGTACACTAACTTTAAATTAACTATGCATTTAATATAATATACTATTTTACACTAACCATGTATTCAACAGGGGATGTTTACTCCTCCTCGGCACCTGATCCCACCTCTGGTGTGTCCAGGGGTCCGTGTTTGCCCAACTATCTATTTTGTATTGCTTGTAGGAGTTATGAGATTGATCAATGTTCGTTATCTTCACCTTGCATACTAACTTAACACTAATTATACACTAATTTTACACTAAATATGCATTTAATATATACTAACTTTACACTAAATATACACTAACTATGCATTAACTACATTCAAACTTTACAGTCTGCCTGTATAAACTTCACATTAGCTTCACACATAATACACAGAAATAGTGATTGGTAAAAGTTGTTTTGTAATAGAACGGAAAGTTGCTTTGTCAAAATTTGATCACTTACCGGGGGAGCACTTCGTGACTCAAACATAAGCTTGAATCTGTTTGGGGTCAGCGTGTTATCTCGGACACCCTGACCTAGACCTCTCATGTCGTCCTGATTCAACGTCCTGTCGAGCATAACCTGGATCTCACCAGTCACCAATATGCACATATATCTATAAATACAAACATATACATTCAAATCTATTATGAATATTGGGATGTGTTGTCCTCTGTGAATATTGAGATGTGTTGTTCTCTGTTTGTGAATATTGAGATGTGTTGTCCTTTGTTTGTGAATATTGAGATGTGTTGTCCTTTGTTTGTGAATATTGAGATGTGTTGTCCTCTGTGAATATTGAGATGTGTTGTCCTTTGTTTGTGAATATTGAGATGTGTTGTCCTTTATGGATTGTGAATACTGAGATGTGTTGTCCTTTGTGGATTGTGAATATTGAGATGTGTTGTCCTTTATGGATTGTGAATATTGAGATGTGTTGTCCTTTGTCTGTGCATATTGAGATATGTTGTCCTTTATGGATTGTGAATATTGAGATGTGTTGTCCTTTGTGGATTGTGAATATTGAGATGTGATGTCCTTTGTGGATTGTGAATATTGAGATGTTTGTCCTTTGTTTGTGAATATTGAGATGTGTTGTCCTCTGTTTGTGAATATTGAGATGTGTAGTCCTTTGTTTGTGAATATTGAGATGTGTTGTACTTTGTGGATATTGAGATGTGTTGTCCTTTGTGGATTGTAAATATTGAGATGTGTTGTCCTTTTTTTGTGAATATTGAGATGTGTTGTCCTTTGTTTGTGAATATTGAGATGTGTTGTCCTCTGTTTGTGAATATTGAGATGTGTTGTCCTTTGTTTGTGAATATTGAGATGTGTTGTCCTTTATGGATTGTGAATACTGAGATGTGTTGTCCTTTGTGGATTGTGAATATTGAGATGTGTTGTCCTTCATGGATTGTGAATATTGAGATGTGTTGTCCTTTGTCTGTGCATATTGAGATGTGTTGTCCTTTATGGATTGTGAATATTGAGATGTGTTGTCCTTTGTGGATTGTGAATATTGAGATGTGATGTCCTTTGTGGATTGTGAATATTGAGATGTTTGTCCTTTGTTTGTGAATATTGAGATGTGTTGTCCTCTGTTTGTGAATATTGAGATGTGTAGTCCTTTGTTTGTGAATATTGAGATGTGTTGTACTTTGTGGATATTGAGATGTGTTGTCCTTTGTGGATTGTAAATATTGAGATGTGGTGTCCTTTGTGGATTGTGAATATTGAGTTGTGCTGTCCTTTATGGATTGTGAATATTGAGATGTGTTGTCCTTTGTTTGTGAATATTGAGATGTGTTGTCCTTGATGGATTGTGAATATTGAGATGTGTTGTCCTTTATGGATTGTGAATATTGAGATATGTTGTCCTTTGTGGATTGTGAATATTGAGATGTGTTGTCCTTTGTTTGTGAATATTGATATGTGTTGTCCTTTTTTTGTGGATATTGAGACCTGTAGTCCTCTCTTTGTGAATATTGATAAGTGTTGTCCTCTGATTGTGAATATTGAGATGTGTTGTCCTTTGTGGATTGTGAATATTGAGATGTGTTGTCCTTTGTGGATATTGAGATGTGTTGTCCTTTGTGGATTGTAAATATTGAGATGTGTTGTCCTTTTTTTGTGAATATTGAGATGTGTTGTCCTTTGTTTGTGAATATTGAGATGTGTTGTACTTTGTGGATATTGAGATGTGTTGTCCTTTGTGGATTGTAAATATTGAGATGTGTTGTCCTTTTTTTGTGAATATTGAGATGTGTTGTCCTTTGTTTGTGAATATTGAGATGTGTTGTCCTCTGTTTGTGAATATTGAGATGTGTTGTCCTTTGTTTGTGAATATTGAGATGTGTTGTCCTTTATGGATTGTGAATACTGAGATGTGTTGTCCTTTGTGGATTGTGAATATTGAGATGTGTTGTCCTTCATGGATTGTGAATATTGAGATGTGTTGTCCTTTGTCTGTGCATATTGAGATGTGTTGTCCTTTATGGATTGTGAATATTGAGATGTGTTGTCCTTTGTGGATTGTGAATATTGAGATGTGATGTCCTTTGTGGATTGTGAATATTGAGATGTTTGTCCTTTGTTTGTGAATATTGAGATGTGTTGTCCTCTGTTTGTGAATATTGAGATGTGTAGTCCTTTGTTTGTGAATATTGAGATGTGTTGTACTTTGTGGATATTGAGATGTGTTGTCCTTTGTGGATTGTAAATATTGAGATGTGGTGTCCTTTGTGGATTGTGAATATTGAGTTGTGCTGTCCTTTATGGATTGTGAATATTGAGATGTGTTGTCCTTTGTTTGTGAATATTGAGATGTGTTGTCCTTGATGGATTGTGAATATTGAGATGTGTTGTCCTTTATGGATTGTGAATATTGAGATATGTTGTCCTTTGTGGATTGTGAATATTGAGATGTGTTGTCCTTTGTTTGTGAATATTGATATGTGTTGTCCTTTTTTTGTGGATATTGAGACCTGTAGTCCTCTCTTTGTGAATATTGATAAGTGTTGTCCTCTGATTGTGAATATTGAGATGTGTTGTCCTTTGTGGATTGTGAATATTGAGATGTGTTGTCCTTTGTGGATTGTGAATATTGAGATGTGTTGTCGTTTGTTTGTGAATGTTGAGATGTGTAGTCCTTTGTTTGTGAATATTGAGATTTGTTGTCCTCTGTTTGTGAATATTGAGATGTGTTGTCGTTTGTGGATTGTGAATATTGTGATATGTTGTCCTTTGTGGATTGTGAATATTGAGATGTGTTGTCCGTTGTGGATTGTGAATATTGAGATAGGTTGTCCTTTGTGGATTGTGAATATTGAAATGTGTTGTTCTTTATGGATTGTCAATATTGAGATGTGTTGTCCTTTGTTGGTTGTGAATATCGAGATAGTATTTGTATATTACCTGTCTGTAAGCTGGCTACCCCCAACGACTGTGCAGTGAGCACGCTGAAGCGAGTTTTGTCATCCTCGCTGAATGTCATGGCCGGCATTGGGTACACATTGGCCTGAGTGGGCAGCTTGTCAAATGTTTTATGTTTGATCCTCTGTATCAAAACCAAGAGAGGAATATGAAGAGTGCCTAATCAAAAATCTATTTTATCTGTTCATCTCTGTCTTGTATCCTGAACTATTCATGCTGGGGTTGGTCAATTTCATAATTTGTGTTCATGGCTACATGAGAGGTAAAGATAACACATAGAGATCAATCTCTTAACTCCTATAAGCAATTCAAAATACACGATCATGTTCTGCATACGATCAAGTTTTAAATTGAGACGAGTTGGTGATAAAATTAATGAGTTAATTAATGCTACAGAGTTTTCAATTATCTCTGTTGATGTTGCAGGGTTTTAAATTACCTTTCTTAGAGACAGCATTTAAAAAAAAATATATATGTTTGTTATAACGAACTAAATTACAGATACAACCCGTCAATGCTACGGTTCTCATAATGAACAAATACAACCAATCTTTGTTTTAACGAACTAATTTACAGATACAACCAATCTTTGGGTCAAATGCTGTATGATGGGTGTGTAACAATTGCCAACATATAACTTATTTTCCCTGATCAAGATATAGGATTCACTACGAACCTAGCCATATTGATCAGTAATAACTAATAAAGTGATGGTAGATGATCAATACCTGGAATCCATTGAGATCGGTGAAGAATTCTTTGTCAACGTTATGAATGTCAGTAGAGATTTTGACAGCTAGTTCATAGTTCGTCTCCTTTCTGACGTCAACCTGGTTATACATGTCTACCGTCCTCCCATCTGTGCCTGCAACGTAGTCAATATATAATCAGTACTTACAACATAGTCAATATATAATCAGTACTTACAACATAGTTATTATCTAATCAGTACCTACAGCATACTGAATATCAAATCAATACCCACAACATAGTGAATATCTAATCATTACCTACAACATATTTACTATCTAATCAGTACCTACAACATAGTGAATATATAATCAGTACGTACAACATAGTGAATATCTAATCAGTATGTACAACATAGTGATTATCTAATCAGTACGTACAACATAGTGAATATCTAATCAGTATGTACAACATGGTGATTATCTAATCAGTATGTACAACATAGTGAATATCGAATCAGTACCTACAACATAGTGAATTTATAATCAGTATCTACAGCATACTGAATATCTAACCAATATCCACATCATAGTGAATATCTAATCAGTACCTCCAATATAGTGATTATTTAATCAGTACCTACAGCATACTGAACATTGAATCAGTACCTACAACATAGTCAACATCTCATCAGTACCTCAACATAGTGATTATCTAATCAGTACCTACGACATAGTGAATATCTAATCAGTATGTACAACATAGTGATTATCTAATTAGTACCTACAACATAGTGACTATCTAATCAATGCCTACAACATAGTCAATATCTAATCAGTACCTACAACATAATCAATATCTAATCAGTACCTACAACATAGTCAATATCTAATCAGTATGTACAACATAGTGGTTATCTAATCAGTACCTACAACATAGTGACTATCTAATCAATACCTACAACATAGTCAATATCTAATCAGTACCTACAACATAGTCAATATCTAATCAGTACCTACAACATAGTTATTATCTAATCAGTATGTACAACATAGTGATTACCTAATCAGTACCTACAACATAGTGATTATCTAATCAGCACCTACAACATAGTGATTCTCTAATCAGTACCTACAAGATAGTGAATACCTAATCAGTAAGTACAACATAGTGAATATCTAATCAGTACCTACAACTTAGTCAATATATAATCAGTACCTACAACATAGTGATTATCTAATCAGTACCTACAACATAGTGAATATCTAATCAGTACCTACAAGATAGTGAATATCTAATCAGTACCTACAACATAATCAATATCTAATGAGTACCTACCTGGTGAGTTTTTAGTTACCTGGAAAGTTTTTAATTACATGGGGAATTTTTAATTACATGGGAAGTTTTGAGTAACGTGGTGGGTATTTAGAAACCTGGGGAGTTTTAAGTTACCCAAAAAATTTAAGGCACCTGGCTCTTTTATTAACCTGGATATTTTTTGTTACCTAGAAAGGTTTTCGTAACCTAGGGAGTTTTTAGTCAGTACCTAGAGTTTTCAATTAGCTACATAGGTTTTATTTCCCTTGACAATTTAAGATACCTGGATTGTTTGTAGTAAACCGGAGATGTTTTAGTTACCTGGATTGTTTGTGGTTACTAGAAGAGATGTTAGTTACCTGTTGAGTTTTTGGTTACCTGAAAGTGTTTTAGTGACCTGGAGTTTTTGTTACCTTGGGAGTTTTTAGTTATCTGGAGTTTTAAGTTACTCGGAGAATTTAAAGTAACCTGTGAAGTGTTTAGTTACATAGATAATTTTTAGATACCTGGTTATTTATTAGTTAACTGGAGTTTTTGGCAATACGGAGAGTTTTCAGTTATCTAGATTTTATTATTTAATTGGAGTGTTTGGCTAGATGAAGAGTTTTTAGTCACCTTGATTATATTAGTTAATTGTTTTTTTTTTTTTTTTTTGCTATATGGAGAGTTTTTAGTTATCTGAAGTATGTTGTTACTCGGATAATTTATAGTAGCCTGTGAAATATTTAGTTCCATTGAGTTTATTTATTTACCTGGATTGTATTAGTTAATTGGAGTTTTTGGCTACATGGAGATATTTTTAGATATCCGTTTTAGGTAATTACAGTTTTAGGGTAGATGAAAAATTCTTAGTTATTCATATTTTGTTTTAGTTCACTGGAGAGTTGTGGAGTCTGACCACTTGTCGTGGATGATTAAGACGGACACTTAATATACGACTTGTCAGCACACGACTCAGATGACTGGGTGACTGACTCGCAGACTATGTTAATACAATCATAAGCATTAACAGTGAGAATATGGAGTCTGAATCACCGAAATGTATAATCTTAGTATGTGACCCGAGTCACTACAATTTGTGGTCTGAATCACTACAATTTGTGGTCTGAGTAGCTATAATTTGTTTGTGTTTGAGTAACTTATCCTTGTGATCTGAATCACTAGTATCTGTTGACTGAGTCACTAGTCGCTGTGGTCTGAGTGATTATACTTTGAGGTCTGAGTCACTGCTATTTGTGTCCTGAGTCACTATAATTTGTTGTCTGAGTCGCTATAATTTGTGGTCTGAGTCACTATAATTTGTGGTCTGAGTCACTACAATTTGTGGTCTGAGTCACTACAATTTGTGATCTGAGTCACAATAATTTGTTTGTTTTTGAGTTACTTATCTCTGTAGTCTGAGTCACTAGTATATGTTGACTGAGTCACTAGTTGATGTGGTCTGAGTGATTATAGTTTGTGGTCTGAGTCCCTAGTCTCTGTGGTCTGAGTTACTAGTCTCTGTGGTCTGAGTCACTAGTATATGTTGACTGAGTCACTGTACTTTGTGGTCTGAGTCATTATAACTTGTGGTTTGATTCATTGATATTTGTAGTCTGAATTACTTATATCTGTGGTCTGAGTCTCTAATATTTGTGTCAGAGTCAATAATTTCTGTAGTCTGACTCATTGTAATCCATAATTTGAGTCTTTACAATGTGTGTTTTAGTTACTATAGTATGTGGTCGGAATCACTGCAATTTAACATCTTATATATAACATGTGACTTTGCCACAATACGCATTATTCCAAACAAGCTGCACTAAACATACGCTCTTTTCTAAGATATATATTTAATTCAATTCAAGAGGTCGCACCTGCCATTTGGAGTAATGTCAATTTTTGGGAAATGTATTTTTGAGTTCTACATTCAAGGGCAATTAGGAAATTAAAAAGAAAAGCTCGGGTCCCCACGCTTGTTATTGAGCTGCAGTGTTTTAAGCATGAACTTCTTGCACTTAAAATTTATTTAATTAAACTTGATTTTTTTCTGCTAGTGTCAACACAACATAAACAATGAAAAGCATTGCATAAAAGAGATACATAACCATGTCCTTTAACACTGCAGATGAAAAAAAGAAAGAAATTAATACTAGTTCAGAAATGAATAATTGCCTGTTTGCACTTGATATACGAAAAAAACTTAAAGATATCAAAGTTGACAGTTAAAAGGACATATTAGGAGTAACGTCAATTTGTATAATTTTACATAATTTTTAAGGTCTGGTCTTCAGGTTTATAATGCCTCTAAAAAAGGTAAGGGGTGGCGATCACATTTTTTTAATTATTAGCCAAAATACTGAATGTTTATACAGAATTTCGAGTAAATTAAAACTTTTCTTTAAGAATCGGTATTTTGTTTGGAGAAATGCATCTACCAAGTTAATAAATTACAACATTTGAACTACGTCCAAGTCTCTACCACCTGTATCATAAATTATAGCACTGAAATACACGTATAGGGGTATAGAAATAGGCCACAAATTGGATTAAACAGAAACTGTAACACCATGCAGAAGTATAACTTTTTGATTAGTAAATCCTTCCGCCACAAAATATATTCCCTGTCAAACCCTTTCAAAATTTGAATTAAGAAATTATTTTTCAACTGGATAGGGTTCAGCAATAGATGTATACTATATTTGCACCATGGGGTCAGTATTGAACCAGTGAATACTTAGTTGTGGTATTCTGCGCAGTTGTACTAAAAAGCTCAGGAGCTAACTTCCTTAAGTGCAAGGAAAATGTGATCAACAAGAGGGTATGACTTCACACTATCAAATAACAGAGCCTGACCTGTCCAGCTGACCATCACACCCGACTACTGTATGTAAAAGTATCTTGGTGGATCCGTCCGACAAAAATAGGTACACTTCACTTCTCTCCTTCCCGGATCATCCCCCGACTGTCTGGAAGCTGATCTTCGATTGATGGACCTGTCCATAGGACTTAATCTTTACTATCTGAAGTGGTCAAGTTATGCACACAGATTTATGTATGAAGTCGTCAATATATACAGAAATATGTATGTGTAAAGTGGTCACGATAAACGCGAATATTTATGTATGTAGTTGTCAATATATCAGCAATGATGTATGTCTGAAGTGGCCAAGGTATAAGCAACGGTCCGGGTATGAAATCAAAATATAAACCCATAATTATGACTGGAGTGGTCAACATATTTGACCCCCCCCCCCCTGCAAATTCCATGTGTTTATCAATCCTAATTCTAAAGTAGTATGAAATTGGAATCGAGGTCAAAGACATTGGTTTCTGGATTCATTAGACGTTGCTACTAGGTTGTATCCTTGTATCGTTCTTCATGAACGCTCGTCTATATCAATTCCTGGTTTACGTATATAACATATTTGCATATTCAAGGTAAGGGGTCAAGGTCGTCAACACTAACAACATATTTTTTTATAAACATGTGGTTTTTCTTATATCATTCATAGCTATGTAAGAAATGATATCGGCACCTTCAGTGATTCTGTGTTCCTTCAAAAAATGGCCTTCATGTGTGTATGATCTAGGGTAAACTCTATAGAATTTTCATCCCAACTGTAAATACATGTATGTAATAAATAAAAACTACAAGTTGTTTCCTTTTCTTTGTGAGAATTGAGACATTTGAAAAATGATAACATATGTATGTGTCAAAGAGAAACATTTTAACCTTAACATTAACCATGGGAAATGTAATACTCACTTCTCAAACGGCCCCCGAACTGTTGGATTAATTGATAGTGCATACCCACTTTAAGATGGTCCCTCACTGTTATGTTAACTGTAAAACATAAATACTCATTTCCAGAGGATCACTTCACTGTCATATCAACCGATAGTAATGGTAACCCATATTCATGTAGCAATAGTCGGTTATCACCTCCATATCGTGTTTATATATCTCAATTGATTCGATATGCAAGAGCTTCTTTTGTGTATTGTCAGTTTGCAAATCGAAATCAGGCATTGGCAAACAAGTTAATGGTGCAGGGGTTCCAAGAGTCTCGTTTAAAATCAGCATTTAACAAATTTTATTGTCGTTATAACGATCTAGCTTACCAACACAACCCACCATTGGGTCAAATGCTGTCTGACGCGTTACATGCCGATAGTTAGGCCGTTCCTGGCATACTGATTGTGAATGTGGATAATTAATTTTATCTGATCAGGATATAGGGTTCATGGCGAATGTGACCGGTCGACAGGGGACGTTAACTATTTCTAGGCACTTGACCCCACTCTGGTGTATCCAGGGCTCTGTGTCGGCCTTACTCTTTGTTTTATATTGCTTATAGGATTTATTCGACTTTCATAGCAAATACGCATTTTTAGATAACCCCTCTTGGTTGTATTAAATGGCGTAGATACTCACCTTTTTTGAGAAAATATCTGACTGTTGTATTCAATGACAGTGGATACTTATTTTTCAGACTCACGTTTAAGATGACCTCTATTCATTGATACTAAGCTTTAAGATGGTCCCTCACTGCTGTATTCATTGACAATAAATACTTTCCAGACGTTCCTTCAATTGTCAGAAAGCCCATCGTTTCTGCATTTATTGACAGAGAATAGTTACTTTTCAGACGACCACTTATATTTGTATTTATTGGGAGAAATACCCAATTCACAGATGACCCATCGCTGTTGAAGTGGATTACTTTACTGGGACTCTGATAGGTATTTGTCCTTTCTTTTCGATCTGATCACGTGCAATTCAAGAAATGACACCCCAGCAACGGATGACAACTACAACATCTTTAGAAGGAATATGACTACAACATATTTAGAATGACAACAACATAGTCAAATTGATTGACAGCTACAATATATTTAGAATGAATGACAACTACAACAAATTGAGAATGAATGACTACTACATCCAATTTATAATGAATGACAATTTCAACATCTTTAGAATGAATGAAACCTAAAACATATTAGAATGAATAATAGCTGCAACATATTTCGAATAAAATCCAATTACAGAATATCTAGAATAAATGACATCTACAAGAAATTTAGGGTGAAGGTGAACTGCAACCAATTTAAAAGAAGTGACATCTACAAGAACTTTACAATGGAGGACCGCCACAACCTATTTATCATGACAAAAACAGACAATATATGTAGAATGAAGGACAGTTACAGCAGAAGGTACCTCAAATGTATACCTATGGAAAAGATTCTTAATATGTCAAAGCGTGTGTTGACACGGGACCTGTTCTTAAGGTCAAATCCGAAAGACCCAAGATTCTCACTTTTAAATGCCGAGCGTTATATTACTTTTCTTTGATATTGAAATAATTCCAATTTCTTTTTTACATAACATACATGCTAAAGTAATGTCCATATTATATTGTGATCTTGATATCGTCTCTAATCTGCACGTATATTGAATTTCACAATGAACTCATTTACATAAACAGGGTTTCCGTACATACAAATTTCATCATTGCCACGACACCCCGAGGTTTTTAAGTAAACTATCTTTGATTTATGTGACATGTGGACTTCAGTGCAAAAGGAAAGTTAGGGGAACAAGTTGTGGCTTCAACAGAAAACATTTTTTCAGGCTAGATTCAATTTCGTATATGCACAAATCGCCGCATCTTGCCTATCAAATGCAAAAAATAGACACACTACAAGTTACGCTAAACTTGCTCCCATCACTTTTCAAATTAAGAAATTAATATGTTTTGAAGTTATATTAACTTCAACTTGCATGAATATCTGGAGATGATGCCAATGAAACGATTTATACATAGACGGTACGGTTTTATCTTGATATTTGATCACGTTATATGCAGCTGATGAAGAGACTGTCTGCATTATAACGACCATATAATATGCGAAATGCTGACTTCAATCTATAACGAAAACGGCTTTTCTATTAAGTGATACTACGATATTGATAGTTGACCTTGGGAAATAATAGGTATCCACTGCTTGGCATATTTTGTATGGGTACCTAATTTGACGGTCCTAGACCCAACGGTTCAGTCTGGAAATAGAGCTGAAATGATTTACCGAAATATCGATACTGTTCAATATAAACGTTCGATACAGTTTTCGATTTATTGCCTCGTTTTTTGGTTCGATACCCTTATTACAAATGGGTTCAGTAAACTACATCAATGTCGACCAGTATTTATTATTTTTACCCGCACCTCTGCGTGAGGGACACAATAGTATTAGATAATGTTCAGATTGTTGTTTGCCGTGAACCTGACGAAAACAATGAACGTTAACAGTTTAAAACTACAAAAACATTGTATACATAAAAAAGGCCCAAATATGTCTCTCTATAAGATGTGTCTGGAATTAACCTTAATTAGCCTTTTAAGAAAGTAAAGTATATCCCAGGTATACTATGTCAACAAAGTCAGAATGATATTCCTAATTGGATAGCATGATGACATCATGAATAAGACAATTCCCTCTTTTTTTTCAAAATAAGCCTAAAAACTGTCAAATATTATACAGATTATTGCTCAGGAAAATATGTGCGCATTTGCAGAGGGAAATGGAAATTATTTATATTGTGTATTATTTTAAGATAAAAAACATACTTGAATACCAATTTGCTCGACGCATGCACTGTATGTTTTCTGAAAGGAAAACACCTGAATCTGTGGATATTTTCATTCAAAATGGCATTTCTGCTATTTTATGCCAACTTTTAGCTCTTGCCATATGACACAAATCATTTTGCTGATCAAACGGAGCAAATTTTGAGTTTGCTAATCTATTCCGTATTTGAATGCCATGGTTTGATGTCGAGGTGAAATCATCGGTATTGTGTACCAAATGACTTTAGAAACTGTACGTACGTTTTACAATTCTAAGTCTTGAAAATTGTTTTTTTCTCTCCAATACTATTGTTGGTTGTTTCTGTAAATTGTATAATATTACAAATATCGAATCGTGCCATAAGTATTACAATATGTATCGTATCGTGAAGGGGCCCGACGTTTGAGCACTACCTGAAATGTGTCCTAATAAGATATACTATGACGTTGTCATTTGACCTTGGAGAACAATATCCTATTAACTGATGTTACAATCTTTGCAATTTTACCCTTACCTTGAAAAACAATAGATATATGTCTATCAGCATGGTAAGCAAATGTACCAGGTTGTAGGATCCTTGAAATCACAGTTCATTTTATGTTTTACCTACAAGGTCATGACAAGCAGGCGACGCCATAACAAAATACTTCCCATCTTTAACGGCATATCAAAACACATAGGGTGTGTTATTTCAGCCGTGAAAAATGCAAATTTGTTCATATGTCATCACTGAAAAACAAAGATATATATGTTTTACTGTGCCACCATTGACAAAGATAGTTTAATATGTCAGCACTGAAAAAAAAATGTTTACTATGTTAGCAATGAAAGAATATTGTTTACGATATGTCAGCACTGCCAAACAAACATCTGTCAGATGAAAAAACAAAACAAAAACAAACGTGTTTTTCTCAGCGAATTGTTCCATATAAGTGAAACAAGAGGCCCAAGGGCCTAGACTCACTCTTCTAATAAATTGTACAACCCCACCAATTCTATTCTTAGTCTCTTAGTATTCTAAATCTTTAGTTAAATCCTAAGAATTAAAAAAAAGTAGGTCAATGTGACCTACTTTTTGATTTACACTTTTTGAGAAACCAAGAAATATCAACTGACACATTTGATGATTTTAAGCCAATTAGTATCTGAATATTGAAATATAGCTGTCAAATTCCAATCGTAAGTCATGATGACCTACTTTTTTGTCAGCGAACACCGAACATGCAAAACCCATCAACTGAGAAAGTTTGATGACTGTAGGTCAAATAGTATCTGAAATATATAAATATAGCCGTCCAATTCCAAAAGTAGGTCAAGGTGACCTACTTTTTCATCAACACCCTTCAAACATGCAAGACCCAACAACTGACAAAGTTTGATGACTGTAGGTCAAATAGAATCTGAATTATATAAATATAGCCGTCCAATTCCAAAAGTAGGTCAAGGTGACCTACTTTTTGGTCGGCACCCTTTGAACATGCAAGACACATCAATTGACAAAGTTTGATGACTGTAGGTCAAATAGTATCTGAAATATATAAATATAGCCGTCCAATTCCAAAAGTAGGTCAAGGTGACCTACTTTTTGGTCGAAACCCTTCGGACATGCAAGACCCAACAACTGACAAAGTTTGATGACTGTAGGTCAAATAGTATCTGAAATATATAAATATAGCCGCCAATTCCAAAAGTAGGTCAAGGTGACCTACTTTTTGGTCGAAACCCTTCAAACATGCAAGACCCATCAACTGACAAAGTTTGATCACTGTAGGTCAAATAGTATCTGAAATATATAAATATAGCCGTCCAATTCCAAAAGTAGGTCAAGGTGACCTACTTTTTTCGTCAACACCATTCGAACATGCAAGACCCAACAACTGACAAAGTTTGATGACTGCAGGTCAAATAGTATCTGAATTATATAAATATAGCCGTCCAATTCCAAAAGTAGGTCAAGGTGACCTACTTTTTGGTCGGCACCCTTTGAACATGCAAGACGCATCAACTGACAAAGTTTGATGACTGTAGGTCAAATAGTATCTGAAATATATAAATATAGCTGTCCAATTCTAAAAGTAGGTCAAGGTGACGTACTTTTTCTTCGAAACCCTTCGAACATGCAAGACCCATCAACTGACAAAGTTTGATGACCGTACGTCAAATAGTATCTGAAATATATAAATATAGCCGTCAAATTCCAAAAGTAGGTCAAGGTGATCTACTTTTTGGTCGACACACTCCGTAGACTCAAGATGCATCAACTGTCAAAGTTTGATGATTGTAGGGCAATTAGTGACTGAAATATAGTAATTTAGCTGTCAAATACCAAAAGTAGGTCACGGTGACCTACTTTTTGGTCGACACAAACCGAAGACTGAAGACGCATCAACTGACAAAGTTTGATGATCCTAGGTTTTACAGTGCCCAAAATATTCATCTAAAATTGAAAATGTGAAATTTGAATATCTGCAAAATTCAAAAAGTAGGTCACTGTGACAAACTTTTTATAAATGTGTTTCAAGCTGTCAAGATGCATCAACTTACAAGATTTGAAGATTCTAAACCTCTCGGTATTTGAAATAACAACTTAAAATATATCTATAAATGATAAGCCATAAATTTCAGAAAGTAGGTCACGGTGACCTATTTTTCAGTTGGCGCATTTCAAGGTCCCATGAACCACCAACTGACAAGTTTTGATGATCATAGGCTTCAAAGTGTCCAAGATATGCATCAAAATTAATTTTAAAATAAATGCCTGCAAAATTCAAAAAGTAGGTCACCGTGTCCTACTTTTGAGACAACTTGACACAAGGTCCTAAGATGAATCAACTGTCAAAATTTGATGACCCTAGTCCTTATAATGACTAAAATATCAAAGATTTAAGGAAATATAAATTTAGGTCAACTTTGAAGTGACCTTGAGACCACGCCCTTTGCACCAGGGTAATGCCCTGAACATTTTTTTTATCTACAATATATCCTTATCCTTATGTGTAAGTTTAGTGATGATCTGCCCAGTGGTTCTTGAGAAGAAGATTTTTTAGCAACCACTACTTTTGTTTGTATTTTCCTGATTATCTCCCCTTGTTAAAGGGTCTCATTCCTCTATTTAGTATGTGTGAAAGCCCTTGGGCCAATGATACCGTGTAACAAATTTGAAAAAAAAATTGGCCAAGGGGTTGTTGAGTTATAGCCCTTTTTCTAAAAAGATTACGCATACCGCACACCACACACCGCACAAATGGCCATAGCTCAGAAGAGCTAAGAAAAACATTGAGAGGGATGTTAAACTAAATAAAAACAGTCATCTCTATGAGAGTTTAAAAAGAAATATTCTCCTCCATAAACATGAAACATATCGACATTTATGTCAGCACTGAAAAATACATAACAATTCATACATCTGACATCATAAATACTAAGAGATTCACAACAACTACTGTAACCCTTCAGTAACCTCATTCTTTACTGACATCATACAATAATCCCATGTTAGCATCATTATGTGATTATTAATCATTGACATTAAATTATTGATATTCAACTTCTGGTGTTTAGCTAATGGTATCGTATAGCACATTTAGTATTCAGTAATGGATTAATAATTGCAAGATTGTTGAGATCAACACATTATCTAGGTTGCCCATCAGAAAGAGTCCGTAACCTTAATGTTTTAACAGTGATACAAGTAGAAACAGAAAATCTCGAAGGGATGTTAAACTAGATAAAACCATTCAAACAGCTCTGGCAGCGATGAAAAACATATGTTTTAATGTGTCAACACTGGAAATAAAAAAAAAATGTTTTACGATACCATCACTGAAAAATAAAGACCTTTTAGAAAACCACCACTTAAGAAAACCAGAATCCTGACCTCATAACTAGTAGCAACTTCACTATAACTCCTAAATAGCTCTGCAGCAACCTCGTCATTTACTGACTTCAAAAGGTAACTCCATACTCCCTTTGTTATCTGATTCCTAGTTACTGACATCTAAATTACTGGCATTTAGACATGTCCACTACAAACAGTTTAGTTACTGATATGTTCACTACTAGAATCTTAGATAACGATATCTTACAGCGTTGTAACGCATTTAGCTACCATGTTGTAATGTAACAATACCTCGTTTAGGCCTTTAACTCGAGTTAACTAAAAACCTAAAGAACTTATCAAGACCTTATCATGGCCTTATATTCTGTCCAATTTATATTGGAAATATGTAGTGATTTTTTTTTTCCATTTTGTAGAATCGAATTAAAATACTGGAACTTTTTAAACAAAACAATGCAGATAAAGAATGACATTAGGGACCTTTGAAGTGGAATTATATTATCCGTGTGAAACAGAATATAACGTTTCAATGGGGAAAGTTAGTTGCTACACATTATTCCATACACCTTATCAATGATTTAAAAGAGAAATGCAGTGTTTCACGATAAAGAATACATTTTGTTATCTTTAAACATTTTGACTTAAGTATAATCCATACATTTCACTCTGAATAATACTCAAATTTACCAAAATTCTGAGAAAATTGTTCTACAGATAAAGAACAACTTTTCATTTGACAGTAAACTATAGATATTGTAGTACACGTGTGAAATTATTCATATATAAGAACACATGCTTACTCCTCCTAGGCACCTGATCCCACCTCTGGTGTGTCCAGGGGTTCGTGTTTGCCCAACTATCTATTTTGTATTGCTTATAGAAGTTATGAGATTGATCACTGTTCGTTATCTTTACCTTGCATGCATATCTGTCATATGTGATGCTATTTCAATTTTTATTTAACTCGTAGTATATATAAATTTTCCTAACATTGAATTTCATTTCACGAACATTTGTGAATTTACCGTGACGTCAAATTGAATTTGGAGTTTCACAAATAATGTATACGTATAATGAAATATAATATCTGTGAACTCGAAATATCATGCAGTGATGGCTCTGATGGTGTTGGTTTTACACTTTCTAGCATCAGAGAACGTCAATAAAATATAGGTTTGTGTTAAACATCAAACTCATGAAATTGTTCTTTCTAGTAAAGTATAACACGAGAAGCAAAATTATTAATTCTCAAAATACATTTCGCGCAATCATTATTGTAACTATCTACAATATGTGCTTTCCAAGTGATTAACCTGAATTATGTATTCGTGTGGTCAATTTATAATGTACGAACCTCAGTGTTAATAATCTGTTGTTTGGATTTCTGATCAGAAACAAATATACCTCCATGGCCAGAATTTGGCTGTCATGAAAAAATATACGATTTTAATAAACTGCAGCTATTTAATAATTTATGGAGTTTAAGATTTTAGAGATCAAATCTGTTTTTGTCCAACCCCTATTTTGTATTTATTATAGGAGTTACAAGATTGATCGCTGTTCGTTATATCCAGCTTTCGTGCTAACTGTTTTCTTAACGTCACTTTCTTAATAGGTACATTGTAATTTAAATATGGTGACGCGGTCTGCGTTGTAATAGTTAACGTATTTCTTTGAATTCAGGGGGTTTAACGACAATAAATACCCAATTTCGGTAATATAAACACATATCGTGAAATTTATGTTCAAATCATCTATCATGATTCAAATAAGCAGGTCGATTACAAGACTTCATTTGAAAATGATAAATGTATACAGAACACCTATACGCATTATATTCCTAATTATTTATAATTCTGTCCAATATTGGTATTTAGCTCACTACACAGCCCTTTCCTGGAAGGTGAGACGCCATTATCTAGGATATGTTTGACAGGAATTGTATCTCTTGTATCCATTATAACACCTACAGTATCCTCTTTCATGAAATCGTCGCATCAAATAATAAAAAGAATAGGGATTATTTGTTGTGTATATTGCCAAGAGTTTCATGGCCGAGCTGGATTGTCACATGGTTCTCTTTGAAATTCAACAGAAGCATCCTTTATGGCGAATCCATAACTAAACTAATGTATGTCTCCGTGATGTAAAACAAGACTAAACTGACTACTAAGTGATTTTACTGTGTATTTTATAGAGTAATTATCGGAATCATGTCTGTCCAGGTGTATGTCGGAGATCAATGATCACCATTTTTACATCATATATCATGTGCACCCGTGACGGTTTATGGAGTCAATTAATTCTTTGAAAAATACATTTGTAATAAAATAGCGTGGTAAATGGCGATAACGGATTAGACGTTTTAACGGGATTTCAAGTAATAAGAAAAACGTTCTTAGGAAAAGGTGACATTGACATGAATTGAATGGCGATGATTCGAAAGTTAACTCTGTCTACCATCAATTCAAAAATATGTGATTATGTGCATTGATACTCCATATAGCAAATCAAAGAAATCATACAATGAATAACTTTAACACATCTAGTATATTGACTGTGTTCCCTTCAATTAGCCATGACTGCAAAAGAAGAATTGAACAATTCACAATGACGTAGATACTCAAGGAACACTTCATACAGAAGTACTTACACTAAACATGTAGTTACAATTAGGTGACAATATACTCTTCAGATTTATATATCTAGTTCCGGTTTTTCTTTCTTATTAGAATGAACGGATTTATTCTACTTTTAAGAACAGTGCGTTTACAGAGCAAAATTAATTGGCGTGTGTTGTATTTATTAGAAATATTGGTTTTCTAATGTGGTCTAGCTAAATGAAGTCACAGTGGTTAGTTCCTGTCTCCGTGGCCAAATCACGCTGTACGAACTTCACAACGTGGGTGCCTTTTATTTGTACTTTTGGACAAGTTAATGAAATACTTGAGCATTATACTTCAGTAAACACCATCCAGTTGTGCAAAAATATGAATGTAATTGACTAGCACTGTTTATTAATTTAGGAAACTAAGTTAGAACGCAATTAAGCTACGAATGGGGAATGTAATTTTATCTTCAAAATAAACGCCATACAGCTGTCAAAAATATGAATGCAATTAACTATTACTGTTTATTAATATAGCAAACTGAGTTATAACTCAATTAAGCTACGAATGGAGAATGTAATGTTATCTTCTCCACAAACATGAACAATATTTATAAATTAAGAATTGTTATTTCCCCCCTTTACTCGTAAGTTTTCAAATGTAGGTTTTTTTTTGGTATAACTTGATCAGACACTTGGAATCCTCAAGCATCTTGCCGGGTTCAATTATCTTTTTTTTTCAAAAGTTTTTTTATTCATTTTGTTTCTGTTTTCCTATTTTATTTCATTTCCTTGGAGGTACATATTAACTGAACAGAACAGAGTTCCTGTCTGGACTCAGGCTATCATAGATAAAAAATTAAGTGGAAACAATCCTAAAATACTTACATTAAACTATCAGGGGCTGAGTCACATAGGTATGTTTCATTTCTTTTTATTTATGTGCTACTTTGCCTTCTTGTAAAAAGCATTTCATCGATTATCAGCAATAATTCAAGGCAAATATATAGTATATTTTCTTACCAATATGATATGAAAAGGGACTATAAAGAAAGTGATTAATCTGATAACTCCTATACAAGGAATACAACATACAGAGTTCAGAAAACACAGACCTTTGTATATATCAGGGGCTGAACCAAATGTCTGAAATGAGTAGGTATCCCATGTCGACCCGGCACACTTGTCATGAGCCCTAGATATTGATAAGGTAAACATATATTTTATTTTTTCCAATGACTAACCTAAAGGAAGTTTATGTTTCAAGATCGTTCCATTACTCTTACTAAAGTTTTATGTAATTGTCAACATCCCTATTTTATAACAATAAAAATCGTAATAATTTTTATTTTTATCCGACATATTAGTTTTTTTTTTGATAAATAAATAAACTGATTCATATTCCCTACATGTTGCCTGGTGGTCCGATAACAATGTCCCTGATGTGTATAGCAGATTGCCAATTTTTGAATGACATCAAGGTGCTGAATCGGTAGGGATACAGGTTCACACACCTACACACCTAACAGCATGACTCCACCGCTGTGGTCGTCTAGCCGGGAACGTTTACTCTTCCAGGGTATTTGTTGTCACTCTCCAAACACTCTCTTTGAAATTCAACAGAACCATCCTTTATGGCGAATTCATGACTAAACTAATGTATGTCTTTATGATGCAAAACAAGATTTCACTGTGTATTTTTTAGAGTAATTACCGGGACCCTGTCTGGCCAGGTGTATGTCAGAGATCAATAATGATCATGTTTGCTTCTCTGAATATGTGCACCCGTGGCAGTTTATGGAGCCAATTAATACTTTGAAATATACATTTGTAATAAAACACCGTGGTTAATGGCGACATTTGGTGGTATTTGTTGTCACTCTCCATACTTCCGGAAATCCTTGATTGTCCTCCTCCTCATTTTATATTCCACATTATATTTAGTATTCCTTATGAAATTGATGAGATTAATAATATTTTATTATATATTTTTTTTATCAAACGTATATATAGATATATATTGTTAATAACAGAAATACCCATCAACAGCATATGCCTGGAATCTAGTTTGTGTAGATAGTGGTTATACCACACAAGGTAACTTTACAAGGTAATTTTACAACGGCCTTATCTTCCGGAAAGCATTAGTGGAGTTATTGTTCTCTGAACTATACTGATATTATACGGGTCTGCATTGATTTGTCTCGAGTAAACTATTTATGCTTTCCATGAAGGGTGTCATCTAGCAAGTATTACTGGGTATTTTGTATTAAGATAACGAACCCAGGACACGACATTGTGTTCTCATTTCCTGATCGCATCACTTGTTTACCCCCCCCCCCCCCCCTATAACATATTTCAAGCTTTATAGTAAAAACACATTTCCAAAACGATGCAGCATTTATCAATAGCTATAAATTGTTTCTAAATTTGAACTCATCCCTTGTTGAGATAGTGTCCCTGTGTGTCATATGTAGTTTAGTATGTGTGTAAATGGTAATATCTTTAAGCAATCGATATATTTCTTAAATATCCACATCAATGTTATATAATATGAATTAAACTGATGTGAATCTTAACATTAATAATATATATCATCAATCAATGGTGTTCTGCTGTGGTCAACTTTAACGCATCGAATAACTTACCTTTATTACCCTTCAATGACTCATATTATCAGAAGCAGTATTGGAAAATCCACAACTCACGAACACTTTCAAAGTTATTGTACCAAGCATGTAAAATGCATTTTAGATTACTGCATCTAGTTCCAGTTTTTCTTCTTTATCATTTGAACGAATGTACACTGGTAGGGTGCATAGTAAAGTACTACACGTGTACAGCAAGTTTAAGTGTTGTATGCTAAGGAATAGTGTTATTCGAACAGTTTACCGTATACTTCTAGAGTACTGCACTGGTTATCATCATTAAGCAACACTCACATGATGTTATTTGCGTGACCAATTGATTTTGCACAGCCCTCAAAGTGTGGGCGCTCTTCTATTTTAATTTCTAATCAGATCAATAAAAACCAGCATGATGCTCCAATACGGATCGTGTAGCTACCATACAAATACTACTGCACATCCCTCCCACGCGAAATTGAAAAAAAACATATCTTAAAACAACACATACAGTTGATTAGAACACAAAAACGAACAAGTCGTTACACAATTAGCATTTTCTATTTCTTTTTTGTTGTCATTGCTGCAGGGAGTTTCTAGAATACCATGGTTTTGTCACTCTCACAACATCACAAAAGATATTGGGAGTACTATAAATGTTAAACACTAAGGTAATACAACACACTGTGGTGATACTGTGCAATCTGTCAAGTACTTAGAACTGACTATTCAGTCACATGTCAAGTTTCATGTCAGACATCATCCTGGCACATTTCAGTAGCCATTCCGTCATATTTTAATGAACATCTAGTTCTGTTTCAGGAACCCATCAATTTCATTTATTGACCATTCACTTTTCCTTCTACATTCATGTTGCCATGTTTTAATGCTCACTTTGTTATCTCTCCTTTTGAAGAAAAAGAAAACATTCAAAAATTTGAATAACTTCGTTCCATTAAGTGCTTGTCTCAGATAAAACCATGCAAAACAGTCCAGAAGCACATATTACCAACCCTTGTGATATTTTACATGGAGAATCACCTATGGGTTCTATCTCCATTTGCAAAATATTTCAGTGAAATATCCATGCATGTTCTTTTTATACAGCGCCACCTATTCCAGGCATATTGGTCTCAATTATCAAGCCAATATACAGCTTTTTCAGCTATTTTCGATACCCGAAATAAAGATAACTGAGATAGGCAGTCCAATTCTGGACAGACTTTAAAAAGTACCTCATATATGCCATAAATCAAACTAAAAATGAGGTGAAAATATTTTATCATAATCGAGTACCGATGCCTTTATTATGGGTACCCCCCCCAAAAAAAAATAGCTGATTCAGCATTGTTTCCTTATGTTCGGAGCCATCAGTCTTCCAAGGTAGGCCAAGTTTGAAGGTTTTGTGTTCATTTAGTAAAAGCTCTGTCATATATGGTCAACTCATAAAAATATTGAGCTCGGCAAATAATATTGTCCATTTCGTCAAGGGATGCGAAGAGACTACCATTAGGGAATTCACCACAGAATGAATTTCACATACCATACCAACAATTATATCAATACCAAAGGAAAAAAACATTATCATTTTAAGAAACTTTTAATAAACACTAATTTTGAAATTGGTAATTCAAAGTATCTTATACAAATGATAGTAATTATACACCAAAACTGTATTAATATGGACAATTTCAAAATAATCCACATGTTTGACCACATGAATCTGATCCCCTGATCGTTAAAGATATTTATGTTACTTCAACTCCTTTAACCAAGTGTCCTAAAATTGAATAGGGTTTATGTACTAACATACATCAGCCTGCCTTAGGAAACCTATACAGAACAGTCTTTTCTAATACCATGTATGTCTATGAACCAACTGAGAAATATACCAATATGTGCAAAGCAATACGCCAATATTCTTTCAAGTAGAGTTAAGGTGGCTCACTGCAACTTAAAAAGTTTTTCAAATCAGGACAAAAATGATTTTATCATGAAGGATATGATACATCATAAGTATATATGTCAAAAAGGCAGACGATATGCAATTTTGGATAAAAATAACATGGTTTTAAAAATTAATATCATTAACTATGAAAAACAGCCTATGGCGGATTTGAACTCAGGATCTAAGGTTCACCAGCCCAATGCTTTATTCACTGAGCCACAATGATAAGCATGCAACCAAATCAATCGATAAAAACAATTTCACAAAACATTCAAATTGCTCACTTTTGATATGAGCCTTGGTGTAATGAGCTACCTTAAATATCTTGTAGATGAAACAATCTACAAAGATTTTTTTAACAATGTACATAAGATTTAAAAATCCATAACAATCAAAGCTGTCTAAATGTTTGAGGGATCTTGTAGAATTACTGAAGTAGAAATATATACAGTATAGTAATACATAAATTTAACCTCATCCCTGAACATGGACAGAATGATTATTTCATGAGATTGACTTTTGTGCAAGACTTAACATGTGTAACATAATAAAAACATCATTTGCATGAAATGTATCTGACCTTACATGTAAATGCGACCTTAAACATGACTTTCATTCATTGGGTTTCTATCGATCTATTTGTAATAAAGAAGTAACTTTGAATATGGCTTTTACTTTCATTAAATTTTATTTATATTCAGTCCTTCACTACAAGTTTTATGTCTTGAAGGTAAAAAATAAAACAATGATATCAAATAAAAAAAACAAATTTTCATCCACTAAGTTTTAACAACCTTTAACCTATCTTATGGAGCATTTTGAGAGAAAAATTCAGTTCTTTACAAAATCCTTGCATTATGTTTAATGACAATGGGGCCTAAAATGAAAATTACTGTGTTTCCACTGTTTTGAAATTATACCTCCTACCCTAAAATTTAAGATAAAATATATATTGTTAAAGAGATTTTTCATTAAACATTGTTTTGAAGTTCACACTTGTACTAATTTCAAAGTAATTAATATCAAGCATATTTAAAAGTACCATTAACTGTAAAAACTGAGCCCCTCAAATCAAATATGTTAATGTACCTGTAACTTTAAAAATATAGATTGTGATTAGATTGTCTCTTAGTGTTCTTTTGAAAATAAAAGTTTGAGAAAAAAATATAATGTATATTCTACCAGCCTACTTCAGTTTTGACTTACATGTTAACAGAAACACAAAAAATTACATTTTTAGTCTGATTCATAAAATTAAATACATGCAATGTGTATATAATAGACACATATAATGTAATCCCATCATGTATTAGACCATAATCTATAACAATTGTAGAATTAAGAAATATTGGTGTACACAGCATTATAGTACATGTACATTGTTGACAAGGTCTCTTCTGATACTGAACATTACTATCAGATCCATAACTATACTTCAGATAATGTTCATCTATGTGCAGATTTTCCATTGCTTTTAACGTGACACCTTGGACACTCATTCACAGTTTCTTTGTTTTGTTTGGTTCATTCTCTTACACTATAAGTAAAAATCATACATTTAATGAAAACTTTCTCTGAAAAGATAAAATGTGTGTGTGTGTGGGGGGGGGGGGGGCTATTATATATATACATACAAAACACTCTGTAAGACTTTCATGGTCAGAATAAGGACAAAAAGACAGCCAGACATGCTAAAAACAAATTCTTGGATAATTATGATTAATAATTAAAATTAATGTGTAATTCATTTTTACAACATTCTGAATGTAAAAACTATATATTTAGATTATCAGACACAAGAAGTATTTGAAAACAGGTTCATTAATAAGCAACAAACAAAGCAAAATAAGTTATCATTTTCAGACCATACATGTATATGGTAGTTCAGGTTTATTTGATCAGTTGGGCATCAGATTTGAAAATCAATTTTATAAATGTAGAATTAGTACAGGATATGCATTTATTTTACCTACTTGTATATCATCCTCAATACTGGTAGGTACATTCAAACATGCCAAAGAATTCCTCAATTTGATTGAGCATACTGCTGCATTGCTTTATACCCTGCAATAAAGTAAAACATTCCATTAAGAATTTTCTTACAAAAAGGGATACAATACTGTGATCAATGGTAGGTTATAGCAAATTTGGTATATGACATAGTTATATATGTTTGTAGGTTTATGTTATTATAATTTATGCCTTTAGATTTGACTACATACACTTGAATAATTTTATACATCAGCAGTAGTGTGCAGGAGCAGTATGAATTTGATATCAGGTGTTCAGATCAGATTATATACTGGTACTGTTCCTTGATCCTGACATATTTTCAGTTAAGGAATTTACCTACTTTCCGCATCATGTTTCATGACGGGTTAATTGTTCAAACAAAAGCAAAAACAAAAGCACTTCATTAAAAAAGGTTTACACTACACTTGTCCTTGAATGAATGTATTATTCAATGACTGAAAGCAAATTACTCATATTTCCTGTTCAGATTTTTGTCCACCTTCTGTGAGAGTTAGAATTTTTTCTCTATTCTTTCTAAACCACCCCATCCCCAATAACTATTGAAATAATGGAATGTGACTGGCTTTTAAAATTTGGAATAAATTACAGATCTTTAATCTCCTTTTCTTACTGTCTGAGTGTTAGACAAAAAACGTCCCTGGCTCTGATGATTTTATAGTTCCTATGGAAGGTATCTGTAATATTGTATAACACTACATGAACATTTCCTCATTGTAGACATAGATATCCATTTTTCCACCACCTAATTACTGCTACAAAACCCACAGACTTAGCATCACGCTTTATAAAAAAACATTAAAAAAGCCAGCTAATATTTTTCGGGGAGCCGGAGCCGGGAGTGGGACATTGTAAACACAAATGTATGTAAATTTTTCCTTACCAGCTTCAACCTGAATTGCCTCCCTTGACCAATATCAAAACATTGGTGATGCACCTCAATCTGCCTTCGCCTTTCTGGAAAAGCAATTGTCTAGAACACTGCATTTGTCCGTGTTCTTTTCCAATATATGCCGTAATGGTCTCGTTGTTTTTGACATATTTAACTGTCCGGTAACGCATAAAACTCTGGTCCGGTACAGAATCAATAAGGCTATTTCGAACCGTTTGATTAACATAGGTGTGCAGAAGTATATTTCTTACAATCAATCAACGATGAAGTGTCAAAATCTTTGAAATTATGACCAAAATTTCCACAAATAAAGCTATTATCTCCAAAACATTTGCAAAAATTACAAGTCAGACGATGCCAGCATTTCTCGTATACCTTTCGAGACTCCTTTTTTGAAGAGTTACACGGGGAATCCCCATTTCGATTTATATAGAAGAAGTGTTTTTATCATGTTTTTTCGACCTTTTTTTTAACAATTTCCGAGGTTAGAAATGATAATATAAATGTTTTTGAATGAGTATTATTAAAAAATTGTTTAGAAATCATTAAAAGAAACAGTTTTACAACCAAATTAATTTTCTTCAAATAAGTCGGAATATAGCTACTATTTATTACTTCTCATTATTTGCCAAGCTCCATCATATAATTCTTAATATATCCTAAGTATTTAAAAAATATGGAAATACTACCAATTAAAATAGTTGTCTACTTTACACGACACATGTGCTCAAAGTTGACTAACAATGAACATCTCAAATAGTAAGTCGTGTTTGTCGCACCCCCCTTTTAATGCGTCAAACATAAAAAATCACCCAACAGTCGCAATTGATACATTGGACTGTATATTTCACCATATCAATAAGTTTTAATTCATAAAACTGATATTAACTAATTCAATTTATCGCAAAAATGGGTAATTTTAAACCATTTTCTATGTAGGGAAGCTATAGGGATTGACCGAAATGCAGTTTGCCCGTGTTACTATAAATAGAATGAACTTGACCTATATTTTGGTCTCACGATTGACTCACTTTAGAACATACCTCAAAAAAATATCATCATTGTTGGAAAGTTTTGACCCCCCTTCTGGAATATTTTTCTGATTTTGCCTGTTTTTTCTCTCAGACAAGCACTTAGTATGACCAACAATTTGAATAACTTCCATGTATATGACCATTATGTAGCCTGTTTTATCAACGTTTTATATTTTAGAAATAGTTGTAAACGTTTGTGCGACACCCGGTATTTTTGTAATTTACTAAATATTTTTTGTTATCGTTTGTTTTTAGTTTCTGTAGTCATTTGCACCATAATACCAGTTTGATAAGAAACAATGATCGGCACCAATAATGCGTACCGTATAGCACTGCTTATAATACCAGTTCGATATGAAAGGTGACACTAAGAAACAATGATCGGTACCATGCCTCTTATAATCAATATAAAATGAAGAGTTAGGCGAGCACGATATATACCAGGGGTGGGATCTAGTGCTTAGGAATAAAACGCACCCTACATTGACAAGTTGAATTCGCCGTTATTCCTATATGTGGGTCAGGTTAATGGATATATGTACCTTTTTTTAAAGAATTACATAAATCTAGAATGCATTACATAACTTTTATTGTTCCTTCTAATGTTCTACATTATGCTCAACATCCCTATTTCATCACAACAAATAAAACCACGACAACCCTTAATATCACCCGATACATGGTACATGTATTCACCTTTTCTTTCAACTATATAACAATAGTGACGCGATTTTCTTGCACATACCCTGATGATTCCACATCAAATATCCAGGTGTGTAGAGCAGATTGTCACTAGGTTTATACCATTCAAGTGTTATATCCATAAGTATGGTTCACACACAAACATATCTACCCCCGATGATCCACTATCGTGACGATCTTGTCTGGAATGCGTACTTCGTCTGCGTGTATCTTTTCACTACTGATGATCTTAGAACTCCGGGATTGCTCTAGTCTGGGTTTTTTTTTTTTGTATATTCCTAATGAAATATATGAGATTGATTCATCAAATTTACCCTTTATCCATAACACTTCTATGAAACACATGTACAGAGAGAACGATATATATGTATATTGATAACTTACACTTGGAAACTCGTTTGTATAAATGATAGCTACACCAGAGAAGATAACCTAACTTTGCAATAAGTACCGTCTTATCTTCAAGGAACCGTGAACAGTCATTGCTCTTTAAGTTATCTGAGATTACTCATGATTACAGTGACTTACCTCGAATGAAGAGTGGCATTTCAAATATCTTACGGGATATATAGTTTAAGGATAGCAAACCCAAAAAAGGATAATGCATCTCCATTTGCTTACACCATCTTTTATTTACTTCTCTCTCATATGTTTCAAACATTATATCAGGAACGAAACTTTCATCGTTAAATAGTCACCCCATTGATCGCATATACTTATAAGAAGCAGATGTGTACATCGATACATCTAAAAAAAATACAAGCCATCCCTTAGATATCAGCATACAAGTTAAATAACATCGATTAAAGATATTGTGAATCTGCACATTAACCATATATACATCGAGTCCAACGAAATATTCAGTGCTTGATTTTAACACTTTGAGTTACTTGATCATGCTTCTCTTCAATTAATAGTACGAAAGGTGAAGATAACGAACAGTGATCAAGCTCCTAAATCCTATAAGTAATAGATAACCGGTATTTGGTCAAACGCGGACTTCTGAACATACCATAGGTGATATTAGATAACTTGGAGGAGTAAGCATTCCCTGTCGACGGTGAAACCAGTCATGAGTCCTACATCTGAACGAAGTAAACGGAGAAATACGTAATTAAAACCATTGTACCAAGAACGGAATAACAATTGACATGGAACACGTCAGAGAAATGTCCATCCAATGTTAGAACACATAGGCATACTAGATCGTTATAACGATCATAGATATTGTGAAGTGCTGACTTTAATGTCCACTATAGAAACCGTACAGGGATTTCCCAATGACGTAGATACCCAAAACACTTCATACAAAAATCACCACACCACGTTAGTAATTATAATTGAGTTAAAACAATCTCTTCAGATTGCTACATCTAGTTTCGGTTGATCTTTTTTAGTTAGATGAACAAACATAAGTAGGATGCAGTCTTTAGCAATACGCGTTTACAGCCAGATTAAGTATTGTATGCTTAGGGATACAGCTATTCTAGTGCTGTAGTTTCAAACATTACGATTGTACCCCTCTCATCATAATAACAAACAAAATATGTTTCTTGGTTGCTTGACCGCATTTTTGTTTGTACAAACTTAAACAAGTGGACAATGTTTTGGTTTCTAATCAGATTAAGAAAAAAACAGTCTACACCAATTATTTAGTGTGGTTGTCATAAAGCATGACTGTAGTTCTAAGAAGTGTCAGTTTCTTTTGTTTTCATGTTGCAAATACCAATGACTTAACCTGAATGACTATCGATGGTAGAACAATTACTCATTTTTACGCGTGTATTTAACTTTACTCCATAACGGCGGACGACGGGTGTCTCTGAACACACATTTTACAGAATGCAATACAATATCCTCAAACAACAGATATAGTTGATTTAAAACTCAAACATCAATAAAGCGTTTCACAATTTGCATTTCTTATTCATTTGTTCATTGTTTATTTTTTTTTTGTTATGATTCACAAAGTGAGCTTATAAACCGAGTCTTTTGTTGCCATCGCATCAGTACAAAATGTATTGGTAAGAAATTATGAAGATGAAGATTAAGATAACACTGTGAAATGATAAGTGTTTAGATCAGTTCCAACATTTTTTTAAAATCCAAATGGGCGAGAATAATAATCCTTTGTTACCTGACGGGTTTTTCATTCCTATGAAGCAGAATTGATTAAAAATCTTCTACTTGAGAAGACAAAAATGTTGCAGGGGCCTTGAATTTCCCATTTAGATATACCGACGACGTATTGTACATTAACGATAAACATTTTCACTGATATGTCAATTCGATCAATCTCTGTGAACTGGAAATGAAAGACATCACAAAGTTGTCATCTTATGATTGATACTTAGATACATTATGACCCCTGGGTCGAGGCCTCTGCTGGTGGACTGTTAGTCCCCGAGGGTCTCTACAGCCCAGTAGCTAAGTACTTCGTTACTAGCTTGAAAATACAGATGTATATTTAATTGCTGTTATAAAATTTAGAAATTCATTTCAAAATTAAGGATTATCTCCCTCATGCATAACTCTTATCCTTGGACGAATATGGCTCCAATTGTTTGGCGCGCTGTTTTGGCTATATTTAGATCTAATACTTCATAGTTATTTCGGATTTCAAACATTTCGGTTGAGCATTACTGAAGAGACATTATTTGTCGAAATGCGCATCTGGTGCATCAAAATTGGTACCGTATAAGTTTTACATTATTGAAAATTGATATTAACGGAAAACTAACAAATCACTGGCGTCATGAGAAAGGAGTTCTTATCTTTCGACGTCACAATTTACAGATAACGACGGCAAAGTTGGTGAACTTGAAACGTCAAAATCGCAGCAATGTAAAAAAAAAAAAAATGAATTTGTTGGCTGTATTTGCTTACATTCTGGATGCATTAATTATATAAATAAGCACATGACAGTTCCAACAAAGAATATGTATATATCCGAAAAGAATTCTAGTTTGATATTACATGTCATTAATTTCATTGGACGGGTACACATATCTGTGTTTGTTAATACATATGTAGCACAGTCTAGTAAATACATACGGGTTTTCAAATGAAAATGTTAGATGCATGTACACCACGCAAATTTGTTTATATGCTGAATCGCACCGATATTTGTCAATTACATGTATCGTTGTGCATATTGTTCCTAGTTTTGATGCACCTTTAATTTTAGATGAAATATATACATGTATTTATATCCATACAGTCTTTGATTTATCTCACATTTACAGATATATGCACACTCCTGTATACTTGTACCGTACATACACGTAAAAACTAATCGAAGGAATCGATCTATTTTCCAAACATAATGATATGTTATATGGAGTTGTAAAATTATATTTCTGATAATCCACCATTTTAAATCAATTTGAGACAAACATTTCAGGTCAAATAATGATTATACAGTTACTAATTATTTAGTGGAAGTTTTATGTCTAGGGCCCAAAAGGTGTAATATCGTATGTACTTTACATGATTAAACACAACTTGATATCTCCATTTAAAGTAGTAAATATTATCTATATAAATTACATGTAACCAGAACGAATATCATGTAATTTTATTTCAGCTTATAATGAGAAACATTAAGAAAAAGCGCTTAGGATTTACCATAAAGTCATGTAGTGAAAAGTACGGGGGGGGGGGGGGTACGGGTACAGAGAAGTTAGCTAATATTATCGACAAGCCCCCTCCCCCCCCCCGAAAAAAAAAACAAAAACAAAACTCTGATGGATTGTATTTTGTCAAAACATCAAACTCCGGGGGGAATCACTAAATATATCTTCTTTTAATGTAAAAATAACTATGCATGTAAAAATAACGGGAAATGAGCGTTCTGAAAACAAGGGTGACAACCTATCATCACATAAGGACCGTAGGGCTCTTGCATATTGTACTTGTTGGAGTATTATGTATAAGATTTTTTTGTTGTGCATGCTACAGGTATAAAGCATGTGAAGAATGAACTCCCAAGTCACATGGCAACAATGGACTCGCCTTTTCATTTCCGCACATGATTTTCAAATACAGTGAATATGGATTGCCTCTCCCTGCAGTACCCTATGTCAAATATACAGTCCAAACCTCATGTAGTTCTTTTGCCAGCATCCTCAAAAAAGATGTTTCACAACATACAATTCTGTCTGTGAGGGGAGCAATGGTAGAGCTGTTATAATTATTGTTAATGAAATCCTATAAAAATAATTAACGACTTTAAGGCTTAATAAAAAATTAACGGCTAATGGCAAAAATACTTCTTCTAATGGCAAAAAGTGCTACATGTCAGAGATCTTCAAATCTGTATTAATATTTATCAAGGGGGGTGAGGTTAAGAAGTTATCCCGTGAAAACCTCACCCAGCCGGAACTACTTTCGTGTTTATGCATCAGAAATCCTATAAAAATAATTAACGACTTTAACGCTTAATAAAAAATTAACGGCTAATGACAAAAATCTTTCTTCTAATGACAAAAAGTGCTACATGTCAGAGCTCTTCAAATCTGTATTAATATATATCATGGGGTGTGAGGTTAAGAAGTTATCCCGTGAAAACCTCACCCAGCCGGAATTATTTCGTGTTTATGCATCAGAAATCCTATAAAAATAATCAACGACTTTAAGGCTTAATAAAAAAAATTAACGGCTAATGGCAAAATTCAGAAATCCTATAAAAATAATTAACGATTTTAAGGCGTAATAGAAAATTAACGGCTAATGGCAAAAATAATTCTTCTATTGACAAAAACTGCTACATGTCAGAGCTCCTCAACTCTTTATTAATATTTATCATTGGGGGTGAGGTTAAGAAGTTATCCCGTGAAAACCTCACTCAGCCGAAACTACTTTCGTGTTTATGCATCAGAAATCCTATAAAAATAATTAACGACTTTAAGGCTTAATAAAAAATTAACGGCTAATGGCAAAAATCAGAAATCATATAAAAATAATTAACGACTTTAAGGCTTAATAAAAAATTAACGGCTAATTGCAAAAATAGTTCTGCTAATGACAAAAAGTGCTACATGTCAGAGCTCTTCAAATCTGTATTAATATTTATCATGGGGGTGAGGTTAAGAAGTTATCCCGTGAAAACCTCACCCACTCGGAACTACTTTCGTGTTTATGCATCAGAAATCCTATAAAAATAATTAACGACTTTAAGGCTTAATAAAAAAATTAACGGCTAATGGCAAAAATATTTCTTCTAATGGCAAAAAGTGCTACGTGTCAGAGCTCTTCAAATCTGTATTAATATATATCATGGGGGTGAGGTTAAGAAGTTATCCCGTGAAAATCTCACCCAGCCGGAACTACTTTCGTGTTTATGCATCATAAATCCTATAAAAATAATTAACGACTTTAAGACTTAATAAAAAATTAACGGCTAATGGCAAAAATCAGAAATCCTATAAAAATAATTAACGACTTTAAGGCTTAATAAAAATTAACGGCTAATGGCAAAAATATTTCTTCTAATGGCAAAAAGTGCTAAATGTCAGAGCTCTTCAAATGTATATTAATATTTATCATGGGGGTGAGGTTAACAAGTTATCCCGTGAAAACCTCACCCAGCCGGAACTACTTTCGTGTTTATGCATCAGAAATCCTATAAAAATAATTAACGACTTTAAGGCTTAATGAAGAAATTAAAGGCTAATGGCAAAAATCAGAAATCCTATAAAAATAATTAACGACTTTAAGGCTTAATTAAAAATTAACTGCTAATGGCAAAAATATTTCTTCTAATGGCAAAAAGTGCTACATGTCAGAGCTCTTCAAATCTGTATTAATATTTATCATGGGGAGGGGAGGTGAGGTTAAGAAGTTATCCCGTGAAAATCTCACCCACCCGAAACTAATTTCGTGTTTATGCATCAGAAATCCTATCAAAATAATTAACGACTTTAAGGCTTAATAAGAAATTAACGGCTAATGGCAAAAATATTTCTTCTAATGAGAAAAAGTGCTACATGTCAGAGCTCTTCAAATGTATATTAATTTTTATCATGGGAGTGAGGTTAACAAGATATCCCGTGAAAACCTCACTCAGCCGAAACTACTTTCGTGTTTATGCATCAGAAATCCTATAAAAATAATTAACGACTTTAACGCTTAATAAAAAATTAACGGCTAATGGCAAAAATCAGAAATCCTATAAAAATAATTAACGACTTTAAGGCTTAATAACGAAATTAACGGCTATTGGCAAACATCAGAAATCCTATAAAAATAATTAACGACTTTAAGGCTTAATAAAAAATTAACGGCTAATGGCAAAAATACTTCTTCTAATGGCAAAAAATGCTACATGTCAGAGATATTCAAATCTGTATTAATATTTATCATGGGGGGTGAGGTTAAGAAGCTATCCCATGAAAACCTCACCGAGCCGGAACTACTTTCGTGTTTATGCATCAGAAATCCTATAAAAATAATTAACGACTTTAAGGCTTAATAAAAAAAATTAACGGCTAATGGCAATATTCAGAAATCCTATAAAAATAATTAACGATTTTAAGGCGTAATAAAAAATAAACGGCTAATGGTAAAAATAATTCTTCTATTGACAAAAACTGCTACATGTCAGAGCTCCTCAACTCTTTATTAATATTTATCATTGGGGGTGAGGTTAAGAAGTTATCCCGTGAAAATCTCACCTAGCCGGGACTACTTTCGTGTTTATGCATCAGAAATCCTATAAAAATAATTAACGACTTTAAGGCTAAAAAAAAAATGAACGGCTAATGGCAAAAATCAGAAATCATATAAAAATAATTAACGACTTTAAGGCTTAATAAAAAAATAACGGCTAATTGCAAAAATAGTTCTGCTAATGACAAAAAGTGCTACATGTCAGAGCTCTTCAAATCTGTATTAATATTTATCATGGGGGGTGAGGTTAAGAAGTTATCCCGTGAAAACCTCACCCACTCGGAACTACTTTCGTGTTTATGCATCAGAAATCCTATGAAAATAATTAACGACTTTAAGGCTTAATAAAAAAATTAACGGCTAATGGCAAAAATATTTCTTCTAATGGCAAAAAGTGCTACATGTCAGAGCTCTTCAAATCTGTATTAATATTTATCATGGGGGGTGAGGTTAAGAAGTTATCCCGTGAAAACATCACCCATTCGGAACTACTTTCGTGTTTATGCATCAGAAATCCTATAAAAATAATTAACGACTTTAAGGCTTAATAAAAAAATTAACGGCTAATGGCAAAAATCAGAAATCCTATAAAAATAATTAATGACTTTAAGGCTTATTAAAAAAATAACGGCTAATGGCAAAAATATTTCTTCTAATGGCAAAAAGTGCTACATGTCAGAGTTCTTCAAATCTGTATTAATATTTATCATGGGGGTGAGGTTAAGAGGTCATCCCGTGAAAACCTCACCCAGCCGGAACTACTTTCGTGTTTATGCATCGGAAATCCTATAAAAATAATTAACGACTTTAAGGCTTAATAAAAAATTAACGGCTAATGGCAAAATTAGTTCTTCTAATGGTAATAAGTGCTGCATGTCAGAGCTCTTCAAATGTATATTAATATTTATCATGGGTTGAGGTTAAGAAGTTATCCCGTGAAAACCTCACCCAGCCGGAACTACTTTCGTCTTTATGCATCGGAAATCCTATAAAAATAATTAACAACTTGAAGGCTTAATAAAAAAATAACGGCTAATGGCAAAAATATTTCTTCTAATGGCAAAAAGTGCTACATGTCAGAGCTAATCAAATCTGTATTAATATTTATCATGGGGGGGGGGGGAGAGGTGAGTTTAAGAAGTTATCCCGTGAAAGTCTCACCTAGCCGAAACTACTTTCGTGTTTATGCATCAGAAATCCTATCAAAATAATTAACGACTTTAAGGCTTAACAAAAAATTAACGGCTAATGGCAAAAATATTTCTTCTAATTGCAAAAAGTGCTACATGTCAGAGCTCTTAAAATGTATATTAATATTTATCATGTGGGTGAGGTTAAGAAGATATCCCGTGAAAACCTCACTCAGCCGAAACTACTTTCGTGTTTATGCATCAGAAATCCTATAAAAATAATTAACGACTTGAAGGCTTAATGAAGAAATTAACGGCTAATGGCAAAAATCAGAAATCCTATAAAAATAATTAACGACTTTAAGGCTTAATAACGAAATCAACGGCTATTGGCAAAAATCAGAAATCCTATAAAAATAATTAACGACTTTAAGGCTTAATAAAAAATTAACGGCTAATGGCAAAATTCAGAAATCCTATAAAAATAATTAACGATTTTAAGGCGTAATAAAAAATTAACGGCTAATGGCAAAAATAATTCTTCTAATAACAAAAAGTGCTACATGTCAGAGCTCCTCAACTCTTTATTAATATATATCATTGGGGGTGAAGTTAAGAAGTTATCCCGTGAAAACCTCACCTAGCCGGAACTACTTTCGTGTTTATGCATCAGAAATCCTATAAAAATAATTAACAACTTTAAGGCTTAATAAAAAATTAACGGATAATGGCAAAAATCAGAAATCATATAAAAATAATTAACGACTTTAAGGCTTAATAAAAAATTAACGGCTAATTGCAAAAATAGTTCTGCTAATGACAAAAGGTGCTACATGTCAGAGCTCTTCAAATCTGTATTAATATTTATCATGGGGGGTGAGGTTAAGAAGTTATCCCGTGAAAAACTCACCCAGTCGGAACTACTTTCGTGTTTATGCATCAGAAATCCTATGAAAATAATTAACGACTTTAAGGCTTAATAAAAAAAATAACGGCTAATGGCAAAAATATTTCTTCTAATGGCAAAAAGTGCTACATGTCAGAGCTCTTCAAATCTGTATTAATATATATCATGGGGGGTGAGGTTAAGAAGTTATCCCGTGAAAATCTCACCCAGCCGGAACTACTTTCGTGTTTATGCATCAGAAATCCTATAAAAATAATTAACGACTTTAAGACTTAATAAAAAAAATAACGGCTAATGGCAAAAATCAGAAATCCTATCAAAATAATTAACGACTTTAAGGCTTAATAAAAAATTAACGGCTAATAGCAAAAATATTTCTTCTAATGGCAAAAAGTGGTACATGTCAGAGCTCTTCAAATCTGTATTAATATTTATCATGGGGGGCGAGGTAAAGAAGTTATCCCGTGAAAACCTCACCCAGCCGGAACTACTTTCGTGTTTATGCATCAGAAATCCTATAAAAATAATTAACGACTTTAAGGCTTAATAAAAAATTAACGGCTAATGGCAAATATATTTCTTCTAATGGCAAAAAGTGCTACATGTCAGAGCTCTTCAAATCTGTATTAATATTTATCATTGGGGGTGAGGTTAAGAAGTTATCCCGTGAAAACCTCACCCAGCTGGAACTACTTTCGTGTTTATGCATCAGAAATCCTATAAAAATAATTAACGACTTTAAGGCTTATTAAAAAAATAACGGCTAATGGCAAAAATATTTCTTCTAATGGCAAAAAGTGCTACATGTCAGAGCTTTTCAAATCTGTATTAATATTTATCATTGGGGGTGAGGTTAAGAAGTTATCCCGTGAAAACCTCACCCAGCCGGAACTACTTTCGTGTTTATCATCAGAAATCCTATAAAAATAATTAACGACTTTAAGGCTTAATAACGAAATTAACGGCTATTGACAAACATCAGAAATCCTATAAAAATAATTAACGACTTTAAGGCTTCATAAAAAATTAACGGCAAATGGCAAAAATATTTCTGCTAATGAAAAAAAAGTGCTACATGTCAGAGCTCTTCAAATTTGTATTGATATTTATCATGGGGGGTGAGGTTAAGAAGTTATCCCGTGAAAACCTCACCCAGCCGGAAATACTTTCGTGTTTATGCATCAGAAATCCTATAAAAATAATTAACGACTTTAAGCCTTAATAAAAAATAATGGCTAATGGCAAAAATAATTTTTCTAATGGCAAAAAGTGCTACATGTCAGAGTTCTTCAAATCTGAATTAATATTTATCATGGGGAGTGAGGTTAAGAAGTTATCCCGTGAAAACCTCACCCACTCGGAACTACTTTCGTGTTTATGCATCAGAAATCCTATAAAAATAATTAACGACTTTAAGGCTTAATAAAAAAATTAACGGCTAATGGCAAAAATATTTCTTCTAATGGCAAAAAGTGCTACATGTCAGAGCTCTTCAAATCTGTATTAATATTTACCATGGGGGGGGGGGGGGGTGAGGTTAAGAAGTTATCCCGTGAAAACATCACCCATTCGGAACTACTTTCGTGTTTATGCATCAGAAATCCTATAAAAATAATTAACGACTTTAAGGCTTAATAAAAAAATTAACGGCTAATGGCAAAAATCAGAAATCCTATTAAAATAATTAACGACTTTAAGGCTTAATAAAAAATTAACGGCTAATGGCAAAAATATTTCTTTTAATGGCAAAAAGTGCTACATGTCAGAGTTCTTCAAATCTGTATTAATATTTAGCATGGGGGGTGAGGTTAAGAAGTTATCCCGTGAAAACCTCACCCAGCCGGAACTACTTTCGTGTTTATGCATCCTATAAAAATAATTAACGACTTTAAGGCTTAATAAAAAATTAACGGCTAATGGCAAAATTATTTCTTCTAATGGTAATAAGTGCTGCATGTCAGAGCTCTTCAAATGTATATTAATATTTATCATGGGTTGAGGTTAAGAAGTTATCCCGTGAAAACCTCACCCAGCCGGAACTACTTTCGTCTTTATGCATCGGAAATCCTATAAAAATAATTAACAACTTGAAGGCTTAATAAAAAAAATAACGGCTAATGGCAAAAATATTTCTTCTAATGGCAAAAAGTGCTACATGTCAGAGCTCTTCAAATCTGTATTAATATTTATCATGGGGGGGGGGGAGAGTTGAGTTTAATAATTAATCCCGTGAAAGTCTCACCCAGCCGAAACTACTTTCGTGTTTATGCATCAGAAATCCTATCAAAATAATTAACGACTTTAAGGCTTAACAAAAAATTAACGGCTAATGGCAAAAATATTTCTTCTAATTGCAAAAAGTGCTACATGTCAGAGCTCTTAAAATGTATATTAATATTTATCATGGGGGTGAGGTTAAGAAGATATCCCGTGAAAACCTCACTCAGCCGAAACTACTTTCGTGTTTATGCATCAGAAATCCTATCAAAATAATTAACGACTTGAAGGCTTAATGAAGAAATTAACGGCTAATGGCAAAAATCAGAAATCCTATAAAAATAATTAACGACTTTAAGGCTTAATAACGAAATCAACGGCTATTGGCAAAAATCAGAAATCCTATAAAAATAATTAACAACTTTAAGGCTTAATAAAAAATTAACGGCTAATGGCAAAATTCAGAAATCCGATAAAAATAATTAACGATTTTAAGGCGTAATAAAAAATTAACGGCTAATGGCAAAAATAATTCTTCTAATGACAAAAACTGCTACATGTCAGAGCTCCTCAACTCTTTATTAATATATATCATTGGGGTGAGGTTAAGAAGTTATCCCGTGAAAACCTCACCTAGCCGGAACTACTTTCGTGTTTATGCATCAGAAATAATATAAAAATTATTAACAACTTTAAGGCTTAATAAAAAATGAACGGCTAATGGCAAAAATCAGAAATCATATAAAAATAATTAACGACTTTAAGGCTTAATAAAAAATTAACGGCTAATTGCAAAAATACTTCTGCTAATGACAAAAAGTGCTACATGTCAGAGCTCTTCAAATCTGTATTAATATTTATCATGGGGGGTGAGGTTAAGAAGTTATCCCGTGAAAACCTCACCCAGCTGGAACTACTTTCGTGTTTATGCATCAGAAATCCTATAAAAATAATTAACGACTTTAAGGCTTATTAAAAAAATAACGGCTAATGGCAAAAATATTTCTTCTAATGGCAAAAAGTGCTACATGTCAGAGCTTTTCAAATCTGTATTAATATTTATCATTGGGGGTGAGGTTAAGAAGTTATCCCGTGAAAACCTCACCCAGCCGGAACTACTTTCGTGTTTATCATCAGAAATCCTATAAAAATAATTAACGACTTTAAGGCTTAATAACGAAATTAACGGCTATTGACAAACATCAGAAATCCTATAAAAATAATTAACGACTTTAAGGCTTCATAAAAAATTAACGGCAAATGGCAAAAATATTTCTGCTAATGAAAAAAAAGTGCTACATGTCAGAGCTCTTCAAATTTGTATTGATATTTATCATGGGGGGTGAGGTTAAGAAGTTATCCCGTGAAAACCTCACCCAGCCGGAAATACTTTCGTGTTTATGCATCAGAAATCCTATAAAAATAATTAACGACTTTAAGCCTTAATAAAAAATAATGGCTAATGGCAAAAATAATTTTTCTAATGGCAAAAAGTGCTACATGTCAGAGTTCTTCAAATCTGAATTAATATTTATCATGGGGAGTGAGGTTAAGAAGTTATCCCGTGAAAACCTCACCCACTCGGAACTACTTTCGTGTTTATGCATCAGAAATCCTATAAAAATAATTAACGACTTTAAGGCTTAATAAAAAAATTAACGGCTAATGGCAAAAATATTTCTTCTAATGGCAAAAAGTGCTACATGTCAGAGCTCTTCAAATCTGTATTAATATTTACCATGGGGGGGGTGAGGTTAAGAAGTTATCCCGTGAAAACATCACCCATTCGGAACTACTTTCGTGTTTATGCATCAGAAATCCTATAAAAATAATTAAAGACTTTAAGGCTTAATAAAAAAAATTAACGGCTAATGGCAAAAATCAGAAATCCTATTAAAATAATTAACGACTTTAAGGCTTAATAAAAAATTAACGGCTAATGGCAAAAATATTTCTTTTAATGGCAAAAAGTGCTACATGTCAGAGTTCTTCAAATCTGTATTAATATTTAGCATGGGGGGTGAGGTTAAGAAGTTATCCCGTGAAAACCTCACCCAGCCGGAACTACTTTCGTGTTTATGCATCAGAAATCCTATAAAAATAATTAACGACTTTAAGGCTTAATAAAAAAATTAACGGCTAATGGCAAAAATCAGAAATCCTATAAAAATAATTAATGACTTTAAGGCTTATTAAAAAAATAACGGCTAATGGCAAAAATATTTCTTCTAATGGCAAAAAGTGCTACATGTCAGAGTTCTTCAAATCTGTATTAATATTTATCATGGGGGTGAGGTTAAGAGGTCATCCCGTGAAAACCTCACCCAGCCGGAACTACTTTCGTGTTTATGCATCGGAAATCCTATAAAAATAATTAACGACTTTAAGGCTTAATAAAAAATTAACGGCTAATGGCAAAATTAGTTCTTCTAATGGTAATAAGTGCTGCATGTCAGAGCTCTTCAAATGTATATTAATATTTATCATGGGTTGAGGTTAAGAAGTTATCCCGTGAAAACCTCACCCAGCCGGAACTACTTTCGTCTTTATGCATCGGAAATCCTATAAAAATAATTAACAACTTGAAGGCTTAATAAAAAAATAACGGCTAATGGCAAAAATATTTCTTCTAATGGCAAAAAGTGCTACATGTCAGAGCTCTTCAAATCTGTATTAATATTTATCATGGGGGGGGGGGGAGAGGTGAGTTTAAGAAGTTATCCCGTGAAAGTCTCACCTAGCCGAAACTACTTTCGTGTTTATGCATCAGAAATCCTATCAAAATAATTAACGACTTTAAGGCTTAACAAAAAATTAACGGCTAATGGCAAAAATATTTCTTCTAATTGCAAAAAGTGCTACATGTCAGAGCTCTTAAAATGTATATTAATATTTATCATGTGGGTGAGGTTAAGAAGATATCCCGTGAAAACCTCACTCAGCCGAAACTACTTTCGTGTTTATGCATCAGAAATCCTATAAAAATAATTAACGACTTGAAGGCTTAATGAAGAAATTAACGGCTAATGGCAAAAATCAGAAATCCTATAAAAATAATTAACGACTTTAAGGCTTAATAACGAAATCAACGGCTATTGGCAAAAATCAGAAATCCTATAAAAATAATTAACGACTTTAAGGCTTAATAAAAAATTAACGGCTAATGGCAAAATTCAGAAATCCTATAAAAATAATTAACGATTTTAAGGCGTAATAAAAAATTAACGGCTAATGGCAAAAATAATTCTTCTAATAACAAAAAGTGCTACATGTCAGAGCTCCTCAACTCTTTATTAATATATATCATTGGGGGTGAAGTTAAGAAGTTATCCCGTGAAAACCTCACCTAGCCGGAACTACTTTCGTGTTTATGCATCAGAAATCCTATAAAAATAATTAACAACTTTAAGGCTTAATAAAAAATTAACGGATAATGGCAAAAATCAGAAATCATATAAAAATAATTAACGACTTTAAGGCTTAATAAAAAATTAACGGCTAATTGCAAAAATAGTTCTGCTAATGACAAAAGGTGCTACATGTCAGAGCTCTTCAAATCTGTATTAATATTTATCATGGGGGGTGAGGTTAAGAAGTTATCCCGTGAAAAACTCACCCAGTCGGAACTACTTTCGTGTTTATGCATCAGAAATCCTATGAAAATAATTAACGACTTTAAGGCTTAATAAAAAAAATAACGGCTAATGGCAAAAATATTTCTTCTAATGGCAAAAAGTGCTACATGTCAGAGCTCTTCAAATCTGTATTAATATATATCATGGGGGGTGAGGTTAAGAAGTTATCCCGTGAAAATCTCACCCAGCCGGAACTACTTTCGTGTTTATGCATCAGAAATCCTATAAAAATAATTAACGACTTTAAGACTTAATAAAAAAAATAACGGCTAATGGCAAAAATCAGAAATCCTATCAAAATAATTAACGACTTTAAGGCTTAATAAAAAATTAACGGCTAATAGCAAAAATATTTCTTCTAATGGCAAAAAGTGGTACATGTCAGAGCTCTTCAAATCTGTATTAATATTTATCATGGGGGGCGAGGTAAAGAAGTTATCCCGTGAAAACCTCACCCAGCCGGAACTACTTTCGTGTTTATGCATCAGAAATCCTATAAAAATAATTAACGACTTTAAGGCTTAATAAAAAATTAACGGCTAATGGCAAATATATTTCTTCTAATGGCAAAAAGTGCTACATGTCAGAGCTCTTCAAATCTGTATTAATATTTATCATTGGGGGTGAGGTTAAGAAGTTATCCCGTGAAAACCTCACCCAGCTGGAACTACTTTCGTGTTTATGCATCAGAAATCCTATAAAAATAATTAACGACTTTAAGGCTTATTAAAAAAATAACGGCTAATGGCAAAAATATTTTTTCTAATGGCAAAAAGTGCTACATGTCAGAGCTTTTCAAATCTGTATTAATATTTATCATTGGGGGTGAGGTTAAGAAGTTATCCCGTGAAAACCTCACCCAGCCGGAACTACTTTCGTGTTTATCATCAGAAATCCTATAAAAATAATTAACGACTTTAAGGCTTAATAACGAAATTAACGGCTATTGACAAACATCAGAAATCCTATAAAAATAATTAACGACTTTAAGGCTTCATAAAAAATTAACGGCAAATGGCAAAAATATTTCTGCTAATGAAAAAAAAGTGCTACATGTCAGAGCTCTTCAAATTTGTATTGATATTTATCATGGGGGGTGAGGTTAAGAAGTTATCCCGTGAAAACCTCACCCAGCCGGAAATACTTTCGTGTTTATGCATCAGAAATCCTATAAAAATAATTAACGACTTTAAGCCTTAATAAAAAATAATGGCTAATGGCAAAAATAATTTTTCTAATGGCAAAAAGTGCTACATGTCAGAGTTCTTCAAATCTGAATTAATATTTATCATGGGGAGTGAGGTTAAGAAGTTATCCCGTGAAAACCTCACCCACTCGGAACTACTTTCGTGTTTATGCATCAGAAATCCTATAAAAATAATTAACGACTTTAAGGCTTAATAAAAAAATTAACGGCTAATGGCAAAAATATTTCTTCTAATGGCAAAAAGTGCTACATGTCAGAGCTCTTCAAATCTGTATTAATATTTACCATGGGGGGGGGGTGAGGTTAAGAAGTTATCCCGTGAAAACATCACCCATTCGGAACTACTTTCGTGTTTATGCATCAGAAATCCTATAAAAATAATTAACGACTTTAAGGCTTAATAAAAAAATTAACGGCTAATGGCAAAAATCAGAAATCCTATTAAAATAATTAACGACTTTAAGGCTTAATAAAAAATTAACGGCTAATGGCAAAAATATTTCTTTTAATGGCAAAAAGTGCTACATGTCAGAGTTCTTCAAATCTGTATTAATATTTAGCATGGGGGGTGAGGTTAAGAAGTTATCCCGTGAAAACCTCACCCAGCCGGAACTACTTTCGTGTTTATGCATCCTATAAAAATAATTAACGACTTTAAGGCTTAATAAAAAATTAACGGCTAATGGCAAAATTATTTCTTCTAATGGTAATAAGTGCTGCATGTCAGAGCTCTTCAAATGTATATTAATATTTATCATGGGTTGAGGTTAAGAAGTTATCCCGTGAAAACCTCACCCAGCCGGAACTACTTTCGTCTTTATGCATCGGAAATCCTATAAAAATAATTAACAACTTGAAGGCTTAATAAAAAAAATAACGGCTAATGGCAAAAATATTTCTTCTAATGGCAAAAAGTGCTACATGTCAGAGCTCTTCAAATCTGTATTAATATTTATCATGGGGGGGGGGGGGGGGGGAGAGTTGAGTTTAATAATTAATCCCGTGAAAGTCTCACCCAGCCGAAACTACTTTCGTGTTTATGCATCAGAAATCCTATCAAAATAATTAACGACTTTAAGGCTTAACAAAAAATTAACGGCTAATGGCAAAAATATTTCTTCTAATTGCAAAAAGTGCTACATGTCAGAGCTCTTAAAATGTATATTAATATTTATCATGGGGGTGAGGTTAAGAAGATATCCTGTGAAAACCTCACTCAGCCGAAACTACTTTCGTGTTTATGCATCAGAAATCCTATCAAAATAATTAACGACTTGAAGGCTTAATGAAGAAATTAACGGCTAATGGCAAAAATCAGAAATCCTATAAAAATAATTAACGACTTTAAGGCTTAATAACGAAATCAACGGCTATTGGCAAAAATCAGAAATCCTATAAAAATAATTAACAACTTTAAGGCTTAATAAAAAATTAACGGCTAATGGCAAAATTCAGAAATCCGATAAAAATAATTAACGATTTTAAGGCGTAATAAAAAATTAACGGCTAATGGCAAAAATAATTCTTCTAATGACAAAAACTGCTACATGTCAGAGCTCCTCAACTCTTTATTAATATATATCATTGGGGTGAGGTTAAGAAGTTATCCCGTGAAAACCTCACCTAGCCGGAACTACTTTCGTGTTTATGCATCAGAAATAATATAAAAATTATTAACAACTTTAAGGCTTAATAAAAAATGAACGGCTAATGGCAAAAATCAGAAATCATATAAAAATAATTAACGACTTTAAGGCTTAATAAAAAATTAACGGCTAATTGCAAAAATACTTCTGCTAATGACAAAAAGTGCTACATGTCAGAGCTCTTCAAATCTGTATTAATATTTATCATGGGGGGTGAGGTTAAGAAGTTATCCCGTGAAAACCTCACCCAGCTGGAACTACTTTCGTGTTTATGCATCAGAAATCCTATAAAAATAATTAACGACTTTAAGGCTTATTAAAAAAATAACGGCTAATGGCAAAAATATTTCTTCTAATGGCAAAAAGTGCTACATGTCAGAGCTTTTCAAATCTGTATTAATATTTATCATTGGGGGTGAGGTTAAGAAGTTATCCCGTGAAAACCTCACCCAGCCGGAACTACTTTCGTGTTTATCATCAGAAATCCTATAAAAATAATTAACGACTTTAAGGCTTAATAACGAAATTAACGGCTATTGACAAACATCAGAAATCCTATAAAAATAATTAACGACTTTAAGGCTTCATAAAAAATTAACGGCAAATGGCAAAAATATTTCTGCTAATGAAAAAAAAGTGCTACATGTCAGAGCTCTTCAAATTTGTATTGATATTTATCATGGGGGGTGAGGTTAAGAAGTTATCCCGTGAAAACCTCACCCAGCCGGAAATACTTTCGTGTTTATGCATCAGAAATCCTATAAAAATAATTAACGACTTTAAGCCTTAATAAAAAATAATGGCTAATGGCAAAAATAATTTTTCTAATGGCAAAAAGTGCTACATGTCAGAGTTCTTCAAATCTGAATTAATATTTATCATGGGGAGTGAGGTTAAGAAGTTATCCCGTGAAAACCTCACCCACTCGGAACTACTTTCGTGTTTATGCATCAGAAATCCTATAAAAATAATTAACGACTTTAAGGCTTAATAAAAAAATTAACGGCTAATGGCAAAAATATTTCTTCTAATGGCAAAAAGTGCTACATGTCAGAGCTCTTCAAATCTGTATTAATATTTACCATGGGGGGGGGTGAGGTTAAGAAGTTATCCCGTGAAAACATCACCCATTCGGAACTACTTTCGTGTTTATGCATCAGAAATCCTATAAAAATAATTAAAGACTTTAAGGCTTAATAAAAAAAATTAACGGCTAATGGCAAAAATCAGAAATCCTATTAAAATAATTAACGACTTTAAGGCTTAATAAAAAATTAACGGCTAATGGCAAAAATATTTCTTTTAATGGCAAAAAGTGCTACATGTCAGAGTTCTTCAAATCTGTATTAATATTTAGCATGGGGGGTGAGGTTAAGAAGTTATCCCGTGAAAACCTCACCCAGCCGGAACTACTTTCGTGTTTATGCATCCTATAAAAATAATTAACGACTTTAAGGCTTAATAAAAAATTAACGGCTAATGGCAAAATTATTTCTTCTAATGGTAATAAGTGCTGCATGTCAGAGCTCTTCAAATGTATATTAATATTTATCATGGGTTGAGGTTAAGAAGTTATCCCGTGAAAACCTCACCCAGCCGGAACTACTTTCGTCTTTATGCATCGGAAATCCTATAAAAATAATTAACAACTTGAAGGCTTAATAAAAAAAATAACGGCTAATGGCAAAACTATTTCTTCTAATGGCAAAAAGTGCTACATGTCAGAGCTCTTCAAATCTGTATTAATATTTATCATGGGGGGGGGGGAGAGTTGAGTTTAATAATTAATCCCGTGAAAGTCTCACCCAGCCGAAACTACTTTCGTGTTTATGCATCAGAAATCCTATCAAAATAATTAACGACTTTAAGGCTTAACAAAAAATTAACGGCTAATGGCAAAAATATTTCTTCTAATTGCAAAAAGTGCTACATGTCAGAGCTCTTAAAATGTATATTAATATTTATCATGGGGGTGAGGTTAAGAAGATATCCCGTGAAAACCTCACTCAGCCGAAACTACTTTCGTGTTTATGCATCAGAAATCCTATCAAAATAATTAACGACTTGAAGGCTTAATGAAGAAATTAACGGCTAATGGCAAAAATCAGAAATCCTATAAAAATAATTAACGACTTTAAGGCTTAATAACGAAATCAACGGCTATTGGCAAAAATCAGAAATCCTATAAAAATAATTAACAACTTTAAGGCTTAATAAAAAATTAACGGCTAATGGCAAAATTCAGAAATCCGATAAAAATAATTAACGATTTTAAGGCGTAATAAAAAATTAACGGCTAATGGCAAAAATAATTCTTCTAATGACAAAAACTGCTACATGTCAGAGCTCCTCAACTCTTTATTAATATATATCATTGGGGTGAGGTTAAGAAGTTATCCCGTGAAAACCTCACCTAGCCGGAACTACTTTCGTGTTTATGCATCAGAAATAATATAAAAATTATTAACAACTTTATGGCTTAATAAAAAATGAACGGCTAATGGCAAAAATCAGAAATCATATAAAAATAATTAACGACTTTAAGGCTTAATAAAAAATTTACGGCTAATTGCAAAAATACTTCTGCTAATGACAAAAAGTGCTACATGTCAGAGCTCTTCAAATCTGTATTAATATTTATCATGGGGGGTGAGGTTAAGAAGTTATCCCGTGAAAACCTCACCCAGTCGGAACTACTTTCGTGTTTATGCATCAGAAATCCTATGAAAATAATTAACGACTTTAAGGCTTAATAAAAAAAATTAACGGCTAATGGCAAAAATATTTCTTCTAATGGCAAAAAGTGCTACATGTCAGAGCTCTTCAAATCTGTATTAATATATATCATGGGGGGTGAGGTTAAGAAGTTATCCCGTGAAAATCTCACCCAGCCGGAACTACTTTCGTGTTTATGCATCAGAAATCCTATAAAAATAATTAACGACTTTAAGACTTAATAAAAAAAATAACGGCTAATGGCAAAAATCAGAAATCCTATCAAAATAATTAACGACTTTAAGGCTTAATAAAAAATTAACGGCTAATGGCAAAAATATTTCTCTAATGGCAAAAAGTGCTACATGTCAGAGCTCTTCAAATCTGTATTAATATTTATCATTGGGGTGAGGTTAAGAAGTTATCCCGTGAAAACCTCACCCAGCCGGAACTACTTTCGTGTTTATGCATCAGAAATCCTATAAAAATAATTAACGACTTTAAGGCTTAATAAAAAATTAACGGCTAATGACAAAAATATTTCTTCTAATGGCAAAAAGTGCTATATGTCAGAGCTCTTCAAATCTGTATTAATATTTATCATTGGGGGTGAGGTTAAGAAGTTATCCCGTGAAAACCTCACCCAGCCGGAACTACTTTCGTGTTTATCATCAGAAATCCTATCAAAATAATTAACGACTTTAAGGCTTAATAAAAAATTAACGGCTAATGGCAAAAATATTTCTGCTAATGAAAAAAAAGTGCTACATGTCAAAGCTCTTCAAATTTGTATTGATATTTATCATGGGGGGGTGAGGTTAAGAAGTTATCCCGTGAAAACCTCACCCAGCCGGAACTACTTTCGTGTTAATGCATCAGAAATCCTATAAAAATAATTAACGACTTTAAGGCTTAATAAAAAATTAACGGCTAATGACAAAAATATTTCTTCTAATGGCAAATAGTGCTACATGTCAGAGCTCTTCAAATCTGTATTAATATATATCATGGGGGGTGAGGTTAAGAAGTTATCCCGTGAAAACCTCACCTAGCCGGAACTACTTTCGTGTTTATGCATCAGAAATCCTATAAAAATAATTAACGACTTTAAGGCTTAATAAAGAATTAACGGCTAATGGCAAAAATCAGAAATCCTATAAAAATAATTAACGACTTTAAAGCTTAATAAAAAATTAACGGCTAATTGCAAAAATAGTTCTGCTAATGACAAAAAGTGCTACATGTCAGAGCTCTTCAAATCTGTATTAATATTTATCATGGGTGGTGAGGTTAAGAAGTTATCATGTGAAAACCTCACACAGTCGGAACTACTTTCGTGTTTATCATCAGAAATCCTATAAAAATAATTAACGACTTTAAAGCTTAATAAAAAATTAACGGCTAATGGCAAAAATAGTTCTTCTAATGACAAAAAGTGCTACATGTCAGAGCTCTTCAAATCTGTATTAATATTTATCACTGGGGGTGAGGTTAAGAAGTTGTCCCGTGAAAACCTCACCCAGCTGGAACTACTTTCGTGTTTATCATCAGAAATCCTATAAAAATAATTAAAAACTTTAAGGCTTAATAACGAAATTAACGGCTATTGGCAAAAATCAGTAATCCTATCAAAATAATTAACGACTTTAAGGCTTAATAAAACATTAACGGCTAATGGCAAAAATAGTTCTGCTAATGACAAAAAGTGCTACATGTCAGAGCTATTCAAACCTGTATTAATATTTATCATTGGGGTGAGGTTAAGAAGTTATCCCGTGAAAACCTCACCCAGCCGGAACTACTTTCGTGTTTATGCATCAGATATCCTATAAAAATAATTAACGACTTTAAGGCTAAATAACGAAATTAACGGCTATTGGCAAAAATCAATAATCCTATAAAAATAATTAACGACTTTAAGGCTTAATAAAAAATTAATGGCTAATGGCAGATATATTTCTGCTAATGAGAAAAAGTGCTACATGTCAGAGCTCTTCAAATCTGTATTAATATTTATCATTGGGGGTGAGGTTAAGAAGTTATCCCGTGAAAACCTCACCCAGCCGGAACTACTTTCGTGTTTATGCATCAGAAATCCTATAAAAATAATTAACGACTTTAAGGCTTAATAAAAAATTTACGGTTAATGGCAAAAATATTTCTTCTAATTGCAAAAAGTGCTACATGTCAGAGCTCTTAAAATGTATATTAATATTTATCATGGGGGTGAGGTTAAGAAGATATCCCGTGAAAACCTCACTCAGCCGAAACTACTTTCGTGTTTATGCATCAGAAACCCTATCAAAATAATTAACGACTTGAAGGCTTAATGAAGAAATCAACGGCTAATGGCAAAAATCAGAAATCCTATAAAAATAATTAACGACTTTAAGGCTTAATAACGAAATCAACGGCTATTGGCAAAAATCAGAAATCCTATAAAAATAATTAACGACTTTAAGGCGTAATAAAAAATTAACGGCTAATGGCAAAAATAGTTCTGCTAATGACAAAAAGTGCTACATGTCAAAGCTCTTCAAATCTGTATCAATATTTATCATGGGGGGTGAGGTTAAGAAGTTATCCCGTGAAAACCTCACCCAGTCGGAACTACTTTCGTGTTTATGCATCAGAAATCCTATCAAAATAATTAACGACTTGAAGGCTTAATGAAGAAATTAACGGCTAATGGCAAAAATCAGAAATCCTATAAAAATAATTAACGACTTTAAGGCTTAATGAAGAAATTAACGGCTAATGGCAAAAATCAGAAATCCTATAAAAATAATTAACGACTTTAAGGCTTAATAACGAAATCAACGGCTATTGGCAAAAATCAGAAATCCTATAAAAATAATTAACGACTTTAAGGCTTAATAAAAAATTAACGGCTAATGGCAAAAATCAAAAATCCTATAAAAATAATTAACGACTTTAAGGCTTAATAAAAAATTAACGGCTAATTGCAAAAATAGTTCTGCTAATGACAAAAAGTGCTACATGTCAGAGCTCTTCAAATCTGTATTAATATTTATCATGGGTGGTGAGGTTAAGAAGTTATTATGTGAAAACCTCACCCAGTCGGAACTACTTTCGTGTTTATGCATCAGAAATCCTATAGAAATAATTAACGACTTTAAGGCTTAATAAAAAATTAACGGCTAATGGCAAATATATTTCTTCTAATGGCAAAAAGTGCTACATGTCAAAGCCCTTCAAATCTGTATTAATATTTATTATTGGGGGTGAGGTTAAGAAGTTATCCCGTGAAAATCTCACCCAGCCGGAACTACTCTCGTGTTTATGCATCAGAAATCCTATAAAAATAATTAATGACTTTAAGACTTAATAAAAAATTAAGGGCTAATGGCAAAAATCAGAAATCCTATAAAAATAATTAACGACTTTAAGGCTTAATAAAAAAATAACGGCTAATAGCAAAAATAGTTCCTCTCATGACAAAAAGTGCTACATGTCAGAGCTCTTCAAATCTGTATTAATATTTATCATGGGTGGTGAGGTTAAGAAGTTATCATGTGAAAACCTCACACAGTCGGAACTACTTTCGTGTTTATCATCAGAAATCCTATAAAAATAATTAACGACTTTAAAGCTTAATAAAAAATTAACGGCTAATGGCAAAAATAGTTCTTCTAATGACAAAAACTTCTACATGTCAGAGCTCTTCAAATCTGTATTAATATTTATCATTGGGGGTGAGGTTAAGAAGTTGTCCCGTGAAAACCTCACCCAGCCGGAACTACTTTCGTGTTTATGCATCAGAAATCCTATAAAAATAATTAATGACTTTAAGACTTAATAAAAAATTAACGGCTAATGGCAAAGATGTTTCTTCTAATGGCAAAAAGTGCTACATGTCAGAGCTCTTCAAATCTGTATTAATATATATCATGGGGGGTGAATTTAAGAAGTTATTCCGTGAAAACCTCACCTAGCCGGAACTACTTTCGTGTTTATCGATCAGAAATCCTATAAAAATAATTAACGACTTTAAGGCTTAATAAAAAATTAACGGCTTATGGCAAAAATCAAAAATCCTATAAAAATAATTAACGACTTTAAGGCTTAATAAAAAATTAACGGCTAATTGCAAAAATAGTTCTGCTAATGACAAAAAGTGCTACATGTCAGAGCTCTTCAAATTTGTATTAATATTTATCATGGGTGGTGAGGTTAAGAAGTTATCCCGTGAAAACCTCACCCAGTCGGAACTACTTTCGTGTTTATGCATCAGAAATCCTATAAAAATAATTAACGACTTTAAGGCTTAATAAAAAATTAACGGCTAATGGCAAAAATATTTCTTCTAATGGCAAATAGTGCTACATGTCAGAGCTCTTCAAATCTGTATTAATATATATCATGGGGGGTGAGGTTAAGAAGTTATCCCGTGAAAATCTCACCCAGCCGGAACTACTCTCGTGTTTATGCATCAGAAATCCTATAAAAATAATTAATGACTTTAAGACTTAATAAAAAATTAAGGGCTAATGGCAAAAATCAGAAATCCTATAAAAATAATTAACGACTTTAAGGCTTAATAAAAAATTAACGGCTAATGGCAAAAATAGTTCTTCTCATGACAAAAAGTGCTACATGTCAGAGCTCTTCAAATCTGTATTAATATTTATCATTGGGGGTGAGGTTAAGAAGTTGTCCCGTGAAAACCTCACCCAGCCGGAACTACTTTCGTGTTTATCATCAGAAATCCTATAAAAATAATTAACGACTTTAAGGCTTAATAAAAAATTAACGGCTAATGGCAAAAATAGTTCTTCTAATGACAAAAACTTCTACATGTCAGAGCTCTTCAAATCTGTATTAATATTTATCATTGGGGGTGAGGTTAAGAAGTTGTCCCGTGAAAACCTCACCCAGCCGGAACTACTTTCGTGTTTATGCATCAGAAATCCTATAAAAATAATTAATGACTTTAAGACTTAATAAAAAATTAACGGCTAATGCCAAAAATCAGAAATCCTATAAAAATAATTAACGACTTTAAGGCTTAATAAAAAATTAACGGCTAATGGCAAAAATATTTCTTCTAATGGTAAATAGTGCTATATGTCAGAGCTCTTCAAATCTGTATTAATATATATCATGGGGGGTGAATTTAAGAAGTTATTCCGTGAAAACATCACCTAGCCGGAACTACTTTCGTGTTTATCCATCAGAAATCCTATAAAAATAATTAACGACTTGAAGGCTTAATGAAGAAATTAACGGCTAATGGCAAAAATCAGAAATCCTATAAAAATAATTAACGACTTTAAGGCTTAATAACGAAATCAACGGCTATTGGCAAAAATCAGAAATCCTATAAAAATAATTAACGACTTTAAGGCGTAATAAAAAATTAACGGCTAATGGCAAAAATAGTTCTGCTAATGACAAAAAGTGCTACATGTCAGAGCTCTTCGAATCTGTATTAATATTTATCATGGGGGGGTGAGGTTAAGAAGTTATCCCGTGAAAACCTCACCCAGTCGGAACTACTTTCGTGTTTATGCATCAGAAATCCTATCAAAATAATTAACGACTTGAAGGTTTAATGAAGAAATTAACGGCTAATGGCAAAAATCAGAAATCCTATAAAAATAATTAACGATTTTAAGGCTTAATGAAGAAATTAACGGCTAATGGCAAAAATCAGAAATCCTATAAAAATAATTAACGACTTTAAGGCTTAATAACGAAATCAACGGCTATTGGCAAAAATCAGAAATCCTATAAAAATAATTAACGACTTTAAGGCTTAATAAAAAATTAACGGCTAATGCAAAAATCAAAAATCCTATAAAAATAATTAACGACTTTAAGGCTTAATAAAAAATTAACGGCTAATTGCAAAAATAGTTCTGCTAATGACAAAAAGTGCTACATGTCAGAGCTCTTCAAATTTGTATTAATATTTATCATGGGTGGTGAGGTTAAGAAGTTATCCCGTGAAAACCTCACCCAGTCGGAACTACTTTCGTGTTTATGCATCAGAAATCCGATAAAAATAATTAACGACTTTAAGGCTTAATAAAAAATTAACGGCTAATGGCAAAAATATTTCTTCTAATGGCAAATAGTGCTACATGTCAGAGCTCTTCAAATCTGTATTAATATATATCATGGGGGGTGAGGTTAAGAAGTTATCCCGTGAAAATCTCACCTAGCCGGAACTACTCTCGTGTTTATGCATCAGAAATCCTATAAAAATAATTAATGACTTTAAGACTTAATAAAAAATTATGGGCTAATGGCAAAAATCAGAAATCCTATAAAAATAATTAACGACTTTAAGGCTTAATAAAAAAATAACGGCTAATGGCAAAAATAGTTCTTCTCATGACAAAAAGTGCTACATGTCAGAGCTCTTCAAATCTGTATTAATATTTATCATTGGGGGTGAGGTTAAGAAGTTGTCCCGTGAAAACCTCACCCAGCCGGAACTACTTTCGTGTTTATCATCAGAAATCCTATAAAAATAATTAACGACTTTAAGGCTTAATAAAAAATTAACGGCTAATGGCAAAAATAGTTCTTCTAATGACAAAAACTTCTACATGTCAGAGCTCTTCAAATCTGTATTAATATTTATCATTGGGGGTGAGGTTAAGAAGTTGTCCCGTGAAAACCTCACCCAGCCGGAACTACTTTCGTGTTTATGCATCAGAAATCCTATAAAAATAATTAATGACTTTAAGACTTAATAAAAAATTAACGGCTAATGGCAAAAATCAGAAATCCTATAAAAATAATTAATGACTTTAAGGCTTAATAAAAAATTGACGGCTAATGGCAAAAATATTTCTTCTAATTTTAAATAGTGCTACATGTCAGAGCTCTTCAAATCTGTATTAATATATATCATGGGGGGTGAATTTAAGAAGTTATTCCGTGAAAACCTCACCTAGCCGGAACTACTTTCGTGTTTATCGATCAGAAATCCTATAAAAATAATTAACGACTTTAAGGCTTAATAAAAAATTAACGGCTAATGGCAAAAATCAAAAATCCTATAAAAATAATTAACGACTTTAAGGCTTAATAAAAAATTAACGGCTAATTGCAAAAATAGTTCTGCTAATGACAAAAAGTGCTACATGTCAGAGCTCTTCAAATTTGTATTAATATTTATCATGGGTGGTGAGGTTAAGAAGTTATCCCGTGAAAACCTCACCCAGTCGGAACTACTTTCGTGTTTATGCATCAGAAATCCTATAAAAATAATTAACGACTTTAAGGCTTAATAAAAAATTAACGGCTAATGGCAAAAATATTTCTTCTAATGGCAAATAGTGCTACATGTCAGAGCTCTTCAAATCTGTATTAATATATATCATGGGGGGTGAGGTTAAGAAGTTATCCCGTGAAAATCTCACCCAGCCGGAACTACTCTCGTGTTTATGCATCAGAAATCCTATAAAAATAATTAATGACTTTAAGACTTAATAAAAAATTAAGGGCTAATGGCAAAAATCAGAAATCCTATAAAAATAATTAACGACTTTAAGGCTTAATAAAAAATTAACGGCTAATGGCAAAAATAGTTCTTCTCATGACAAAAAGTGCTACATGTCAGAGCTCTTCAAATCTGTATTAATATTTATCATTGGGGGTGAGGTTAAGAAGTTGTCCCGTGAAAACCTCACCCAGCCGGAACTACTTTCGTGTTTATCATCAGAAATCCTATAAAAATAATTAACGACTTTAAGGCTTAATAAAAAATTAACGGCTAATGGCAAAAATAGTTCTTCTAATGACAAAAACTTCTACATGTCAGAGCTCTTCAAATCTGTATTAATATTTATCATTGGGGGTGAGGTTAAGAAGTTGTCCCGTGAAAACCTCACCCAGCCGGAACTACTTTCGTGTTTATGCATCAGAAATCCTATAAAAATAATTAATGACTTTAAGACTTAATAAAAAATTAACGGCTAATGGCAAAAATCAGAAATCCTATAAAAATAATTAACGACTTTAAGGCTTAATAAAAAATTAACGGCTAATGGCAAAAATATTTCTTCTAATGGTAAATAGTGCTATATGTCAGAGCTCTTCAAATCTGTATTAATATATATCATGGGGGGTGAATTTAAGAAGTTATTCCGTGAAAACATCACCTAGCCGGAACTACTTTCGTGTTTATCCATCAGAAATCCTATAAAAATAATTAACGACTTGAAGGCTTAATGAAGAAATTAACGGCTAATGGCAAAAATCAGAAATCCTATAAAAATAATTAACGACTTTAAGGCTTAATAACGAAATCAACGGCTATTGGCAAAAATCAGAAATCCTATAAAAATAATGAACGACTTTAAGGCGTAATAAAAAATTAACGGCTAATGGCAAAAATAGTTCTGCTAATGACAAAAAGTGCTACATGTCAGAGCTCTTCGAATCTGTATTAATATTTATCATGGGGGGTGAGGTTAGGAAGTTATCCCGTGAAAACCTCACCCAGTCGGAACTACTTTCGTGTTTATGCATCAGAAATCCTATCAAAATAATTAACGACTTGAAGGCTTAATGAAGAAATTAACGGCTAATGGCAAAAATCAGAAATCCTATAAAAATAATTAACGACTTTAAGGCTTAATGAAGAAATTAACGGCTAATGGCAAAAATCAGAAATCCTATAAAAATAATTAACGACTTTAAGGCTTAATAACGAAATCAACGGCTATTGGCAAAAATCAGAAATCCTATAAAAATAATTAACGACTTTAAGGCTTAATAAAAAATTAACGGCTAATGCAAAAATCAAAAATCCTATAAAAATAATTAACGACTTTAAGGCTTAATAAAAAATTAACGGCTAATTGCAAAAATAGTTCTGCTAATGACAAAAAGTGCTACATGTCAGAGCTCTTCAAATTTGTATTAATATTTATCATGGGTGGTGAGGTTAAGAAGTTATCCCGTGAAAACCTCACCCAGTCGGAACTACTTTCGTGTTTATGCATCAGAAATCCGATAAAAATAATTAACGACTTTAAGGCTTAATAAAAAATTAACGGCTAATGGCAAAAATATTTCTTCTAATGGAAATAGTGCTACATGTCAGAGCTCTTCAAATCTGTATTAATATATATCATGGGGGGTGAGGTTAAGAAGTTATCCCGTGAAAATCTCACCTAGCCGGAACTACTCTCGTGTTTATGCATCAGAAATCCTATAAAAATAATTAATGACTTTAAGACTTAATAAAAAATTATGGGCTAATGGCAAAAATCAGAAATCCTATAAAAATAATTAACGACTTTAAGGCTTAATAAAAAAATAACGGCTAATGGCAAAAATAGTTCTTCTCATGACAAAAAGTGCTACATGTCAGAGCTCTTCAAATCTGTATTAATATTTATCATTGGGGGTGAGGTTAAGAAGTTGTCCCGTGAAAACCTCACCCAGCCGGAACTACTTTCGTGTTTATCATCAGAAATCCTATAAAAATAATTAACGACTTTAAGGATTAATAAAAAATTAACGGCTAATGGCAAAAATAGTTCTTCTAATGACAAAAACTTCTACATGTCAGAGCTCTTCAAATCTGTATTAATATTTATCATTGGGGGTGAGGTTAAGAAGTTGTCTCGTGAAAACCTCACCCAGCCGGAACTACTTTCGTGTTTATGCATCAGAAATCCTATAAAAATAATTAATGACTTTAAGACTTAATAAAAAATTAACGGCTAATGGCAAAAATCAGAAATCCTATAAAAATAATTAATGACTTTAAGGCTTAATAAAAAATTGACGGCTAATGGCAAAAATATTTCTTCTAATTTTAAATAGTGCTACATGTCAGAGCTCTTCAAATCTGTATTAGTATATATCATGGGGGGTGAATTTAAGAAGTTATTCCGTGAAAACATCACCTAGCCGGAACTACTTTCGTGTTTATCCATCAGAAATCCTATAAAAATAATTAACGACTTTAAGGCTTAATAAAAAATTAACGGCTAATGGCAAAAATCAAAAATCCTATAAAAATAATTAACGACTTTAAGGCTTAATAAAAAATTAACGGCTGATTGCAAAAATAGTTCTGCTAATGACAAAAAGTGCTACAAGTCAGAGCTCTTCAAATCTGTATTAATATTGATCATGGGTGGTGAGGTTAAGAAGTTATCCCGTGAAAACCTCACCCAGTCGGAACTACTTTCGTGTTTATGCATCAGAAATCCTATAAAAATAATTAACGACTTTAAGGCTTAATAAAAAATTAACGGCTAATGGCAAAAATATTTCTTCTAATGGCAAAAAGTGCTACATGTCAGAGCTCTTCAAATCTGTATTAATATTTATCATTGGGGGTGAGGTTAAGAAGTTGTCCCGTGAAAACCTCACCCAGCCGGAACTACTTTCGTGTTTCTCATCAGAAATCCTATAAAAATAATTAACGACTTTAAGGCTTAATAAAAAATTAACGGCTAATGTCAAAAATAGTTCTTCTAATGACAAAAACTTCTACATGTCAGAGCTCTTCAAATCTGTATTAATATTTATCATTGGGGGTGAGGTTAAGAAGTTGTCCCGTGAAAACCTCACCCAGCCGGAACTACTTTCGTGTTTATGCATCAGAAATCCTATAAAAATAATTAATGACTTTAAGACTTAATAAAAAATTAACGGCTAATGGCAAAAATCAGAAATCCTATAAAAATAATTAACGACTTTAAGGCTTAATAAAAAAATAAGGGCTAATGGCAAAAATATTTCTTCTAATGACAAAAAGTGCTACATGTCAGAGCTCATCAAATCTCTATTAATATTTATCATGGGCGGTGAGGTTAAGAAGTTATCCCGTGAAAACCTCACCCAGCCGGAACTACTTTCGTGTTTATGCATCAGAAATCCGATAAAAATAATTAACGACTTTAAGCCTTAATAAAAAATTAAGGGCTAATGGCAAAGATGTTTCTTCTAATGGCAAAAAGTGCTACATGTCTGAGCTCTTCAAATCTGTATTAATATATATCATGGGGGGTGAATTTAAGAAGTTATTCCGTGAAAACCTCACCTAGCCGGAACTACTTTCGTGTTTATCCATCAGAAATCCTATAAAAATAATTAACGACTTTAAGGCTTAATAAAAAATTAACGGCTAATGGCAAAAATCAAAAATCCTATAAAAATAATTAACGACTTTAAGGCTTAATAAAAAGTTAACGGCTAATGGCAAAAATCAGAAATCCTATAAAAATTATTAACGACTTTAAGGCTTAATAAAAAATTAACGGCTAATGGCAAAAATCAGAAATCCTATAAAAATAATTAACGACTTTAAGGCTTAATAAAAAATTAACGGCTAATGGCAAAAATATTTCTTCTAATGGTAAATAGTGCTACATGTCAGAGCTCTTCAAATCTGTATTAATATATATCATGGGGGGTGAGGTTAAGAAGTTATCCCGTGAAAACCTCACCCAGCCGGAACTACTTTCGTGTTTATGCATCAGAAATCCTATAAAAATAATTAACGACTTTAAGGCTTAATAAAAAATTAACGGCTAATGGCAAAAATCAGAAATCCTATAAAAATAATTAACGACTTTAAGGCTTAATAAAAAATTAACGGCTAATGGCAAAAATAGTTCTGCTAATGACAAAAAGTGCTACATGTCAGAGCTTTTCAAATCTGTATTAATATTTATCATGGGGGTGAGGTTAAGAAGTTATCCCGTGAAAACCTCACCCAGCCGGAACTACTTTCGTGTTTATGCATCAGAAATCGGATAAAAATAATTAACGACTTTAAGCCTTAATAAAAAATTAAGGGCTAATGGCAAAGATGTTTCTTCTAATGGCAAAAAGTGCTACATGTCTGAGCTCTTCAAATCTGTATTAATATATATCATGGGGGGTGAATTTAAGAAGTTATTCCGTGAAAACCTCACCTAGCCGGAACTACTTTCGTGTTTATCCATCAGAAATCCTATAAAAATAATTAACGACTTTAAGGCTTAATAAAAAATTAACGGCTAATGGCAAAAATCAAAAATCCTATAAAAATAATTAACGACTTTAAGGCTTAATAAAAAGTTAACGGCTAATGGCAAAAATCAGAAATCCTATAAAAATTATTAACGACTTTAAGCCTTAATAAAAAATTAACGGCTAATGGCGAAGATGTTTCTTCTAATGGCAAAAAGTGCTACATGTCAGAGCTCTTCAAATCTGTATTAATATTTATCATTGGGGGTGAGGTTAAGAAGTTGTCCCGTGAAAACCTCACCCAGCCGGAACTACTTTCGTGTTTATCATCAGAAATCCTATAAAAATAATTAACGACTTTAAGGCTTAATAAAAAAATAACGGCTAATGGCAAAAATAGTTCTTCTAATGACAAAAACTTCTACATGTCAGAGCTCTTCAAATCTGTATTAATATTTATCATTGGGGGTGAGGTTAAGAAGTTGTCCCGTGAAAACCTCACCCAGCCGGAACTACTTTCGTGTTTATGCATCAGAAATCCTATAAAAATAATTAATGACTTTAAGACTTAATAAAAAATTAACGGCTAATGGCAAAAATCAGAAATCCTATAAAAATAATTAACGACTTTAAGGCTTAATAAAAAATTAACGGCTAATGGCAAAAATATTTCTTCTAATGACAAACAGTGCTACATGTCAGAGCTCATCAAATCTCTATTAATATTTATCATGGGCGGTGAGGTTAAGAAGTTATCCCGTGAAAACCTCACCCAGCGGGAACTACTTTCGTGTTTATGCATCAGAAATCCTATAAAAATAATTAACGACTTTAAGGCTTAGTAAAAAATTAACGGCTAATGGCAAAAATATTTCTTCTAATGGCAAAAAGTGCTACATGTCAGAGCTCTTCAAATCTGTATTAATATTTATCATTGGGGGTGAGGTTAAGAAGTTGTCCCGTGAAAACCTCACCCAGCCGGAACTACTTTCGTGTTTATGCATCAGAAATCCTATAAAAATAATTAACGACTTTAAGGCTTAATAAAAAATTAACGGCTAATTGCAAAAATAATTCTTCTAATGGCAAAAAGTGCTACATGTCAGAGCTCTTCAAATCTGTATTAATATTTATCATTGGGGGTGAGGTTAAGAAGTTGTCCCGTGAAAACCTCACCCAGCCGGAACTACTTTCGTCTTTATCATCAGAAATCCTATAAAAATAATTAACGACTTTAAGGCTTAATAAAAAATTAACGGCTAATGGCAAAAATAGTTCTTCTAATGACAACAACTTCTACATGTCAGAGCTCTTCAAATCTGTATTAATATTTATCATTGGGGGTGAGGTTAAGAAGTTGTCCCTTGAAAACCTCACCCAGCCGGAACTACTTTCGTGTTTATGCATCAGAAATCCTATAAAAATAATTAATGACTTTAAGACTTAATAAAAAATTAACGGCTAATGTCAAAAATCAGAAATCCTATAAAAATAATTAACGACTTTAAGGCTTAATAAAAAATTAACGGCTAATGGCAAAAATATTTCTTCTAATGACAAAAAGTGCTACATGTCAGAGCTCATCAAATCTCTATTAATATTTATCATGGGTGGTGAGGTTAAGAAGTTATCCCGTGAAAACCTCACCCAGCCGGAACTACTTTCGTGTTTATGCATCAGAAATCCTATAAAAATAATTAACGACTTTAAGGCTTAATAAAAAATTAACGGCTAATGGCAAAAATATTTCTTCTAATGGCAAAAAGTGCTACATGTCAGAGCTCTTCAAATCTGTATTAATATTTATTATGGGGTGAGGTTCAGAAGTTATCCCGTGAAAAGTTCACCCAACCGGAATTACTTTCGTGTTTATGCATCAAAAATCCTATAAAAATAATTAACGACTTTAAGGCTTAATAAAAAATTAACGGAAATGTCAAAAATCAGAAATCCTATAAAATAATTAACGAATTTAAGGCTTAATAAAAAATTAACGGCTAATGCCAAAAATATTTCTTCTAATGGCAAAAAGTGTTACATGTCAGAGCTCTTCAAATGTATATTAATATTTATCATGGGGGTGAGGTAAAGAAGTTATCCCGTGAAAACCTCACCTAGCCGGAACTACTTTCGTGTTTATGCATCAGAAATCCTATAAAAATAATTAACGACTTTAAGGCTTAATAAAAAATCAACGGCTAATGGCAAAAATATTTCTTCTAATGGCAAAACGTGCTACATGTCAGAGCTCTTCAAATCTGTATTAATATTTATGATGGGAGTGAGGTTAAGAAGTTATCCCGTGAAAACCTCACCCAGCTGGAATTACTTTCGTGTTTATGCATCAGAAATCCTATAAAAATAATTAACGACTTTAAGGCTTAATAAAAAATTAACGGCTAATGGCAAAAATATTTCTTCTAATGGCAAAAAGTGCTACATGTCAGAGCTCTTCAAATCTGTATTAATATTTATCATGGGGGGGGGGGGAGGTGAGGTTAAGAAGTTATCCAGTGAAAACCTCACCCAGCCGAAACTACTTTTGTGTTTATGCATCAGAAATCCCATAAAAATAATTAACGACTTTAAGGCTTAATAACGAAATTAACGGCTATTGGCAAAAATCAGAAATCCTATAAAAATAATTAACGACTTTAAGGCTTAATAAAAAATTAACAGCAAATGGCAAACATATTTCTGCTAATGACAAAAAGTGCTACATGTCAGAGCTCTTCAAATTTGTATTGATATTTATCATGGGGGGGGTGAGGTTAAGAAGTTATCCCGTGAAAACCTCACCCAGCCGGAACTACTTTCGTGTTTATGCATCAGAAATCCTATAAAAATAATTAACGACTTTAAGCCTTAATAAAAAATAATGGCTAATGGCAAAAATATTTTTTCTACTGGCAAAAAGTGCTACATGTCAGAGTTCTTCAAATCTGAATTAATATTTATTATGGGGAGTGAGGTTAAGAAGTTATCCCGTGAAAACCTCACCCAGCCGGAACTACTTTCGTGTTTATGCATCAGAAATCCTATAAAAATAATTAATGACTTTAAGGCTTAATAAAAAATTAACGGCTAGTGGCAAAAATATTTCTTCTAATGGCAAATAGTGCTACATGTCAGAGCTCTTCAAATCTGTATTAATATATATCATGGGGGGTGAGGTTAAGAAGTTATCCAGTGAAAACCTCACCTAGCCGGTACTACTTTCGTGTTTATGCATCAGAAATCCTATAAAAATAATTAACGACTTTAAGGCTTAATAAAAAATTAACGGCTAATGGCAAAAATCAGAAATCCTATAAAAATAATTAACGACTTTAAGGCTTAATAAAAAATTAACGGCTAATTGCAAAAATAGTTCTGCTAATGACAAAAAGTGCTACATGTCAGAGCTCTTCAAATCTGTATTAATATTTATCATGGGTGGTGAGGTTAAGAAGTTATCATGTGAAAACCTCACCCAGTCGGAACTACTTTCGTGTTTATGCATCAGAAATCCTATAAAAATAATTAACGACTTTAAGGCTTAATAAAAAATTAACGGCTAATGGCAAAAATATTTCTTCTAATGGCAAAAAGTGCTACATGTCAGAGCTCTTCAAATCTGTATTAATATTTATTATTGGGGGTGAGGTTAAGAAGTTATCCCGTGAAAATCTCACTCAGCCGGAACTACTTTCGTGTTTATGCATCAGAAATCCTATAAAAATAATTAATGACTTTAAGACTTAATAAAAAATTAACGGCTAATGGCAAAAATCAGAAATCCTATCAAAATAATTAACGACTTTAAGGCTTAATAAAAAATTAACGGCTAATGGCAAAAATATTTCTTCTAATGGCAAAAAGTGCTACATGTCAGAGCTCTTCAAATCTGTATTAATATTTATCATGGGGGGGGGGGGGTGAGGTTAAGAAGTTATCCCGTGAAAACCTCACCAAGCCGAAACTACTTTTGTGTTTATGCATCAGAAATCCCATAAAAATAATTAACGACTTTAAGGCTTAATAACGAAATTAACGGCTATTGGCAAAAATCAGAAATCCTATAAAAATAATTAACGACTTTAAGGCTTAATAAAAAATTAACGGCAAATGGCAAACATATTTCTGCTAATGACAAAAAGTGCTACATGTCAGAGCTCTTCAAATTTGTATTGATATTTATCATGGGGGGGTGAGGTTAAGAAGTTATCCCGTGATAACCTCACCCAGCCGGAACTACTTTCGTGTTTATGCATCAGAAATCCTATAAAAATAATTAAGACTTTAAGCCTTAATAAAAAATAATGGCTAATGGCAAAAATATTTTTTCTACTGGCAAAAAGTGCTACATGTCAGAGTTCTTCAAATCTGAATTAATATTTATTATGGGGAGTGAGGTTAAGAAGTTATCCCGTGAAAACCTCACCCAGCCGGAACTACTTTCGTGTTTATGCATCAGAAATCCTATAAAAATAATTAATGACTTTAAGGCTTAATAAAAAATTAACGCCTAGTGGCAAAAATATTTCTTCTAATGGCAAATAGTGCTACAAGTCAGAGCTCTTCAAATCTGTATTAAAATATATCATGGGGGGTGAGGTTAAGAAGTTATCCCGTGAAAACCTCACCTAGCCGGAACTACTTTCGTGTTTATGCATCAGAAATCCTATAAAAATAATTAACGACTTTAAGGCTTAATAAAAAATTAACGGCTAATGGCAAAAATCAGAAATCCTCTAAAAATAATTAACGACTTTAAGGCTTAATAAGAAATTAACGGCTAATTGCAAAAATAGTTCTGCTAATGACAAAAAGTGCTACATGTCAGAGCTCTTCAAATCTGTATTAATATTTATCATGGGTGGTGAGGTTAAGAAGTTATCATGTGAAAACCTCACCCAGTCGGAACTACTTTCGTGTTAATGCATCAGAAATCCTATAAAAATAATTAACGACTTTAAGGCTTAATAAAAAATTAACGGCTAATGGCAAAAATATTTCTTCTAATGGCAAAAAGTGCTACATGTCAGAGCTCTTCAAATCTGTATTAATATTTATTATTGGGGGTGAGGTTAAGAAGTTATCCCGTGAAAATCTCACTCAGCCGGAACTACTTTCGTGTTTATGCATCAGAAATCCTATAAAAATAATTAATGACTTTAAGACTTAATAAAAAATTAACGGCTAATGGCAAAAATCAGAAATCCTATCAAAATAATTAACGACTTTAAGGCTTAATAAAAAATTAACGGCTAATGGCAAAAATATTTCTTCTAATGGCAAAAAGTGCTACATGTCAGAGCTCTTCAAATCTGTATTAATATTTATCATGGGGGGGGGGGGGAGGTGAGGTTAAGAAGTTATCCCGTGAAAACCTCACCCAGCCGAAACTACTTTTGTGTTTATGCATCAGAAATCCCATAAAAATAATTAACGACTTTAAGGCTTCATAACGAAATTAACGGCTATTGGCAAAAATCAGAAATCCTATAAAAATAATTAACGACTTTAAGGTTTAATAAAAAAATAACGGCAAATGGCAAACATATTTCTGCTAATGACAAAAAGTGCTACATGTCAGAGCTCTTCAAATGTATATTGATATTTATCATGGGGGGGGGGGGGTGAGGTTAAGAAGTTATCCCGTGATAACCTCACCCAGCCGGAACTACTTTCGTGTTTATGCATCAGAAATCCTATAAAAATAATTAACGACTTTAAGCCTTAATAAAAAATAATGGCTAATGGCAAAAATATTTTTTCTACTGGCAAAAAGTGCTACATGTCAGAGTTCTTCAAATCTGAATTAATATTTATTATGGGGAGTGAGGTTAAGAAGTTATCCCGTGAAAACCTCACCCAGCCGGAACTACTTTCGTGTTTATGCATCAGAAATCCTATAAAAATAATTAATGACTTTAAGGCTTAATAAAAAATTAACGGCTAGTGGCAAAAATATTTCTTCTAATGGCAAATAGTGCTACAAGTCAGAGCTCTTCAAATCTGTATTAATATATATCATGGGGGGTGAAGTTAAGAAGTTATCCCGTGAAAACCTCACCTAGCCGGAACTACTTTCGTGTTTATGCATCAGAAATCCTATAAAAATAATTAACGACTTTAAGACTTAATAAAAAATTAACGGCTAATGGCAAAAATCAGAAATCCTCTAAAAATAATTAACGACTTTAAGGCTTAATAAAAAATTAACGGCTAATTGCAAAAATAGTTCTGCTAATGACAAAAAGTGCTACATGTCAGAGCTCTTCAAATCTGTATTAATATTTATCATGGGTGGTGAGGTTAAGAAGTTATCATGTGAAAACCTCACCCAGTCGGAACTACTTTCGTGTTAATGCATCAGAAATCCTATAAAAATAATTAACGACTTTAAGGCTTAATAAAAAATTAACGGCTAATGGCAAAAATATTTCTTCTAATGGCAAAAAGTGCTACATGTCAGAGCTCTTCAAATCTGTATTAATATTTATTATTGGGGGTGAGGTTAAGAAGTTATCCCGTGAAAATCTCACTCAGCCGGAACTACTTTCGTGTTTATGCATCAGAAATCCTATAAAAATAATTAATGACTTTAAGACTTAATAAAAAATTAACGGCTAATGGCAAAAATCAGAAATCCTATCAAAATAATTAACGACTTTAAGGCTTAATAAAAAATTAACGGCTAATGGCAAAAATATTTCTTCTAATGGCAAAAAGTGCTACATGTCAGAGCTCTTCAAATCTGTATTAATATTTATCATGGGGGGGGGGGGGGAGGTGAGGTTAAGAAGTTATCCCGTGAAAACCTCACCCAGCCGAAACTACTTTTGTGTTTATGCATCAGAAATCCCATAAAAATAATTAACGACTTTAAGGCTTAATAACGAAATTAACGGCTATTGGCAAAAATCAGAAATCCTATAAAAATAATTAACGACTTTAAGGCTTAATAAAAAATTAACGGCAAATGGCAAACATATTTCTGCTAATGACAAAAAGTGCTACATGTCAGAGCTCTTCAAATTTGTATTGATATTTATCATGGGGGGTGAGGTTAAGAAGTTATCCCGTGAAAACCGCACCCAGCCGGAACTACTTTCGTGTTTATGCATCAGAAATCCTATAAAAATAATTAACGACTTTAAGCCTTAATAAAAAATAATGGCTAATGGCAAAAATATTTTTTCTACTGGCAAAAAGTGCTACATGTCAGAGTTCTTCAAATCTGAATTAATATTTATTATGGGGAGTGAGGTTAAGAAGTTATCCCGTGAAAACCTCACCCAGCCGGAACTACTTTCGTGTTTATGCATCAGAAATCCTATAAAAATAATTAATGACTTTAAGGCTTAATAAAAAATTAACGGCTAGTGGCAAAAATATTTCTTCTAATGGCAAATAGTGCTACAAGTCAGAGCTCTTCAAATCTGTATTAATATATATCATGGGGGGTGAGGTTAAGAAGTTATCCCGTGAAAACCTCACCTAGCCGGAACTACTTTCGTGTTTATGCATCAGAAATCCTATAAAAATAATTAACGACTTTAAGGCTTAATAAAAAATTAACGGCTAATGGCAAAAATCAGAAATCCTATCAAAATAATTAACGACTTTAAGGCTTAATAAAAAATTAACGTCTAATTGCAAAAATAGTTCTGCTAATGACAAAAAGTGCTACATGTCAGAGCTCTTCAAATCTGTATTAATATTTATCATGGGTGGTGAGGTTAAGAAGTTATCATGTGAAAACCTCACCCAGTCGGAACTACTTTCGTGTTTATGCATCAGAAATCCTATAAAAATAATTAACGACTTTAAGGCTTAATAAAAAATTAACGGCTAATGGCAAAAATATTTCTTCTAATGGCAAAAAGTGCTACATGTCAGAGCTCTTCAAATCTGTATTAATATTTATTATTGGGGGTGAGGTTAAGAAGTTATCCCGTGAAAATCTCACTCAGCCGGAACTACTTTCGTGTTTATGCATCAGAAATCCTATAAAAATAATTAATGACTTTAAGACTTAATAAAAAATTAACGGCTAATGGCAAAAATCAGAAATCCTATTAAAATAATAAACGACTTTAAGGCTTAATAAAAAATTAACGGCTAATGGCAAAAATATTTCTTCTAATGGCAAAAAGTGCTACATGTCAGAGCTCTTCAAATCTGTATTAATATTTATCATGGGGGGGGGGGGAGGTGAGGTTAAGAAGTTATCCCGTGAAAACCTCACCCAGCCGAAACTACTTTTGTGTTTATGCATCAGAAATCCCATAAAAATAATTAACGACTTTAAGGCTTAATAACGAAATTAACAGCTATTGGCAAAAATCAGAAATCCTATAAAAATAATTAACGACTTTAAGGCTTAATAAAACATTAACGGCAAATGGCAAACATATTTCTGCTAATGACAAAAAGTGCTACATGTCAGAGCTCTTCAAATTTGTATTGATATTTATCATGGGGGGGTGAGGTTAAGAAGTTATCCCGTGAAAACCTCACCCAGCCGGAACTACTTTCGTGTTTATGCATCAGAAATCCTATAAAAATAATTAACGACTTTAAGCCTTAATAAAAAATAATGGCTAATGGCAAAAATATTTTTTCTACTGGCAAAAAGTGCTACATGTCAGAGTTCTTCAAATCTGAATTAATATTTATTATGGGGAGTGAGGTTAAGAAGTTATCCCGTGAAAACCTCACCCAGCCGGAACTACTTTCGTGTTTATGCATCAGAAATCCTATAAAAATAATTAATGACTTTAAGGCTTAATAAAAAATTAACGGCTAGTGGCAAAAATATTTCTTCTAATGGCAAATAGTGCTACAAGTCAGAGCTCTTCAAATCTGTATTAATATATATCATGGGGGGTGAAGTTAAGAAGTTATCCCGTGAAAACCTCACCTAGCCGGAACTACTTTCGTGTTTATGCATCAGAAATCCTATAAAAATAATTAACGACTTTAAGACTTAATAAAAAATTAACGGCTAATGGCAAAAATCAGAAATCCTCTAAAAATAATTAACGACTTTAAGGCTTAATAAAAAATTAACGGCTAATTGCAAAAATAGTTCTGCTAATGACAAAAAGTGCTACATGTCAGAGCTCTTCAAATCTGTATTAATATTTATCATGGGTGGTGAGGTTAAGAAGTTATCATGTGAAAACCTCACCCAGTCGGAACTACTTTCGTGTTAATGCATCAGAAATCCTATAAAAATAATTAACGACTTTAAGGCTTAATAAAAAATTAACGGCTAATGGCAAAAATATTTCTTCTAATGGCAAAAAGTGCTACATGTCAGAGCTCTTCAAATCTGTATTAATATTTATTATTGGGGGTGAGGTTAAGAAGTTATCCCGTGAAAATCTCACTCAGCCGGAACTACTTTCGTGTTTATGCATCAGAAATCCTATAAAAATAATTAATGACTTTAAGACTTAATAAAAAATTAACGGCTAATGGCAAAAATCAGAAATCCTATCAAAATAATTAACGACTTTAAGGCTTAATAAAAAATTAACGGCTAATGGCAAAAATATTTCTTCTAATGGCAAAAAGTGCTACATGTCAGAGCTCTTCAAATCTGTATTAATATTTATCATGGGGGGGGGGGGGGAGGTGAGGTTAAGAAGTTATCCCGTGAAAACCTCACCCAGCCGAAACTACTTTTGTGTTTATGCATCAGAAATCCCATAAAAATAATTAACGACTTTAAGGCTTAATAACGAAATTAACGGCTATTGGCAAAAATCAGAAATCCTATAAAAATAATTAACGACTTTAAGGCTTAATAAAAAATTAACGGCAAATGGCAAACATATTTCTGCTAATGACAAAAAGTGCTACATGTCAGAGCTCTTCAAATTTGTATTGATATTTATCATGGGGGGTGAGGTTAAGAAGTTATCCCGTGAAAACCGCACCCAGCCGGAACTACTTTCGTGTTTATGCATCAGAAATCCTATAAAAATAATTAACGACTTTAAGCCTTAATAAAAAATAATGGCTAATGGCAAAAATATTTTTTCTACTGGCAAAAAGTGCTACATGTCAGAGTTCTTCAAATCTGAATTAATATTTATTATGGGGAGTGAGGTTAAGAAGTTATCCCGTGAAAACCTCACCCAGCCGGAACTACTTTCGTGTTTATGCATCAGAAATCCTATAAAAATAATTAATGACTTTAAGGCTTAATAAAAAATTAACGGCTAGTGGCAAAAATATTTCTTCTAATGGCAAATAGTGCTACAAGTCAGAGCTCTTCAAATCTGTATTAATATATATCATGGGGGTGAGGTTAAGAAGTTATCCCGTGAAAACCTCACCTAGCCGGAACTACTTTCGTGTTTATGCATCAGAAATCCTATAAAAATAATTAACGACTTTAAGGCTTAATAAAAAATTAACGGCTAATGGCAAAAATCAGAAATCCTATCAAAATAATTAACGACTTTAAGGCTTAATAAAAAATTAACGTCTAATTGCAAAAATAGTTCTGCTAATGACAAAAAGTGCTACATGTCAGAGCTCTTCAAATCTGTATTAATATTTATCATGGGTGGTGAGGTTAAGAAGTTATCATGTGAAAACCTCACCCAGTCGGAACTACTTTCGTGTTTATGCATCAGAAATCCTATAAAAATAATTAACGACTTTAAGGCTTAATAAAAAATTAACGGCTAATGGCAAAAATATTTCTTCTAATGGCAAAAAGTGCTACATGTCAGAGCTCTTCAAATCTGTATTAATATTTATTATTGGGGGTGAGGTTAAGAAGTTATCCCGTGAAAATCTCACTCAGCCGGAACTACTTTCGTGTTTATGCATCAGAAATCCTATAAAAATAATTAATGACTTTAAGACTTAATAAAAAATTAACGGCTAATGGCAAAAATCAGAAATCCTATTAAAATAATTAACGACTTTAAGGCTTAATAAAAAATTAACGGCTAATGGCAAAAATATTTCTTCTAATGGCAAAAAGTGCTACATGTCAGAGCTCTTCAAATCTGTATTAATATTTATCATGGGGGGGGGGGGGAGGTGAGGTTAAGAAGTTATCCCGTGAAAACCTCACCCAGCCGAAACTACTTTTGTGTTTATGCATCAGAAATCCCATAAAAATAATTAACGACTTTAAGGCTTAATAACGAAATTAACGGCTATTGGCAAAAATCAGAAATCCTATAAAAATAATTAACGACTTTAAGGCTTAATAAAACATTAACGGCAAATGGCAAACATATTTCTGCTAATGACAAAAAGTGCTACATGTCAGAGCTCTTCAAATTTGTATTGATATTTATCATGGGGGGGTGAGGTTAAGAAGTTATCCCGTGAAAACCTCACCCAGCCGGAACTACTTTCGTGTTTATGCATCAGAAATCCTATAAAAATAATTAACGACTTTAAGCCTTAATAAAAAATAATGGCTAATGGCAAAAATATTTTTTCTACTGGCAAAAAGTGCTACATGTCAGAGTTCTTCAAATCTGAATTAATATTTATTATGGGGAGTGAGGTTAAGAAGTTATCCCGTGAAAACCTCACCCAGCCGGAACTACTTTCGTGTTTATGCATCAGAAATCCTATAAAAATAATTAATGACTTTAAGGCTTAATAAAAAATTAACGGCTAATGGCAAAAATATTTCTTCTAATGGCAAAACGTGCTACATGTCAGAGCTCTTAAAATCTGTATTAATATTTATGATGGGAGTGAGGTAAAGAAGTTATCCCGTGAAAACCTCACCCAGCCGGAACTACTTTCGTGTTAATGCATCAGAAATCCTATAATAATAATTAACGACTTTAAGGCTTAATAAAAAATTAACGGCTAATGGCAAAAATATTTCTTCTAATGGCAAAAAGTGCTACATGTCAGAGCTCTTCAAATCTGTATTAATATTTATCATGGGGGGTGAGGTTAAGAAGTTATCCCGTGAAAACCTCACCCAGCTGGAATTACTTTCGTGTTTATGCATCAGAAATCCTATAAAAATAATTAACGACTTTAAGGCTTAATAAAAAATTAACGGCTAATGGCAAAAATATTTCTTCTAATGGCAAAAAGTGCTACATGTCAGAGCTCTTCAAATCTGTATTAATATTTATCATGGGGGGGGAGGTGAGGTTAAGAAGTTATCCCGTGAAAACCTCACCCAGCCGAAACTACTTTTGTGTTTATGCATCAGAAATCCCATAAAAATAATTAACGACTTTAAGGCTTAATAACGAAATTAACGGCTATTGGCAAAAATCAGAAATCCTATAAAAATAATTAACGACTTTAAGGCTTAATAAAAAATTAACGGCAAATGGCAAACATATTTCTGCTAATGACAAAAAGTGCTACATGTCAGAGCTCTTCAAATTTGTATTGATATTTATCATGGGGGGGGGTGAGGTTAAGAAGTTATCCCGTGAAAACCTCACCCAGCCGGAACTACTTTGGTGTTTATGCATCAGAAATCCTATAAAAATAATTAACGACTTTAAGCCTTAATAAAAAATAATGGCTAATGGCAAAAATATTTTTTCTACTGGCAAAAAGTGCTACATGTCAGAGTTCTTCAAATCTGAATTAATATTTATTATGGGGAGTGAGGTTAAGAAGTTATCCCGTGAAAACCTCACCCAGCCGGAACTACTTTCGTGTTTATGCATCAGAAATCCTATAAAAATAATTAATGACTTTAAGGCTTAATAAAAAATTAACGGCTAATGGCAAAAATATTTCTTCTAATGGCAAAACGTGCTACATGTCAGAGGTCTTAAAATCTGTATTAATATTTATGATGGGAGTGAGGTAAAGAAGTTATCCCGTGAAAACCTCACCCAGCCGGAACTACTTTCGTGTTAATGCATCAGAAATCCTATAATAATAATTAACGACTTTAAGGCTTAATAAAAAATTAACGGCTAATGGCAAAAATATTTCTTCTAATGGCAAAAAGTGCTACATGTCAGAGCTCTTCAAATCTGTATTAATATTTATCATGGGGGGTGAGGTTAAGAAGTTATCCCGTGAAAACCTCACCCAGCTGGAATTACTTTCGTGTTTATGCATCAGAAATCCTATAAAAATAATTAACGACTTTAAGGCTTAATAAAAAATTAACGGCTAATGGCAAAAATATTTCTTCTAATGGCAAAAAGTGCTACATGTCAGAGCTCTTCAAATCTGTATTAATATTTATCATGGGGGGGGGAGGTGAGGTTAAGAAGTTATCCCGTGAAAACCTCACCCAGCCGAAACTACTTTTGTGTTGATGCATCAGAAATCCTATAAAAATAATTAACGACTTTAAGGCTTAATAACGAAATTAACGGCTATTGGCAAAAATCAGAAATCCTATAAAAATAATTAACGACTTTAAGGCTTAATAAAAAATTAACGGCAAATGGCAAAAATATTTCTGCTAATGACAAAAAGTGCTACATGTCAGAGCTCTTCAAATTTGTATTAATATTTATCATGGGGGTGAGGTTAAGAAGTTTTCCCGTGAAAACCTCACCCAGCCGGAACTACTTTCGTGTTTATGCATCAGAAATCCTATAAAAATAATTAACGACTTTAAGCCTTAATAAAAAATAATGGCTAATGGCAAAAATATTTTTTCTACTGGCAAAAAGTGCTACATGTCAGAGTTCTTCAAATCTGATTTAATATTTATCATGGGGAGTGAGGTTAAGAAGTTATCCCGTGAAAACCTCACCCAGCCGGAACTACTTTCGTGTTTATGCATCAGAAATCCTATAAAAATAATTAATGACTTTAAGGCTTAATAAAAAATTAACGGCTAATGGCAAAAATATTTCTTCTAATGGCAAATAGTGCTACATGTCAGAGCTCTTCAAATCTGTATTAATATATATCATGGGGGGTGAGGTTAAGAAGTTATCCCGTGAAAACCTCACCTAGCCGGAGCTACTTTCGTGTTTATGCATCAGAAATCCTATAAAAATAATTAACGACTTTAAGGCTTAATAAAAAATTAACGGCTAATGGCAAAAATCAGAAATCCTATAAAAATAATTAACGACTTTAAGGCTTAATAAAAAATTAACGGCTAATTGCAAAAATAGTTCTGCTAATGACAAAAAGTGCTACATGTCAGAGCTCTTCAAATCTGTATTAATATTTATCATGGGTGGTGAGGTTAAGAAGTTATCATGTGAAAACCTCACCCAGTCGGAACTACTTTCGTGTTTATGCATCAGAAATCCTATAAAAATAATTAACGACTTTAAGGCTTAATAAAAAATTAACGGCTAATGGCAAAAATATTTCTTCTAATGGCAAAAAGTGCTACATGTCAGAGCTCTTCAAATCTGTATTAATATTTATTATTGGGGGTGAGGTTAAGAAGTTATCCCGTGAAAATCTCACTCAGCCGGAACTACTTTCGTGTTTATGCATCAGAAATCCTATAAAAATAATTAATGACTTTAAGACTTAATAAAAAATTAACGGCTAATGGCAAAAATAAGAAATCCTATCAAAATAATTAACGACTTTAAGGCTTAATAAAAAATTAACGGCTAATGGCAAAAATATTTCTTCTAATGGCAAAAAGTGCTACATGTCAGAGCTCTTCAAATCTGTATTAATATTTATCATGGGGGGGGGAGGTGAGGTTAAGAAGTTATCCCGTGAAAACCTCACCCAGCCGAAACTACTTTTGTGTTTATGCATCAGAAATCCTATAAAAATAATTAACGACTTTAAGGCTTAATAACGAAATTAACGGCTATTGGCAAAAATCAGAAATCCTATAAAAATAATTAACGATTTTAAGGCTTAATAAAAAATTAACGGCAAATGGCAAACATATTTCTGCTAATGACAAAAAGTGCTACATGTCAGAGCTCTTCAAATTTGTATTGATATTTATCATGGGGGGGGTGAGGTTAAGAAGTTATCCCGTGAAAACCTCACCCAGCCGAAACTACTTTCGTGTTTATGCATCAGAAATCCTATAAAAATAATTAACGACTTTAAGCCTTAATAAAAAATAATGGCTAATGGCAAAAATATTTTTTCTACTGGCAAAAAGTGCTACATGTCAGAGTTCTTCAAATCTGAATTAATATTTATCATGGGGAGTGAGGTTAAGAAGTTATCCCGTGAAAACCTCACCCAGCCGGAACTACTTTCGTGTTTATGCATCAGAAATCCTATAAAAATAATTAATGACTTTAAGGCTTAATAAAAAATTAACGGCTAATGGCAAAAATAGTTCTTCTAATGGCAAATAGTGCTATATGTCAGAGCTCTTCAAATCTGTATTAATATATATCATGGGGGGTGAGGTTAAGAAGTTATCCCGTGAAAACCTCACCTAGCCGGAACTACTTTCGTGTTTATGCATCAGCAATCCTATAAAAATAATTAACGACTTTAAGGCTTAATAAAAAAATAACGGCTAATGGCAAAAATCAGAAATCCTATAAAAATAATTAACGACTTTAAGGCTTAATAAAAAATTAACGGCTAATTGCAAAAATAGTTCTGCTAATGACAAAAAGTGCTACATGTCAGAGCTCTTCAAATCTGTATTAATATTTATCATGGGTGGTGAGGTTAAGAAGTTATCATGTGAAAACCTCACCCAGTCGGAACTACTTTCGTGTTTATGCATCAGAAATCCTATAAAAATAATTAACGACTTTAAGGCTTAATAAAAAATTAACGGCTAATGGCAAAAATATTTCTTCTAATGGCAAAAAGTGCTACATGTCAGAGCTCTTCAAATCTGTATCAATATTTATTATTGGGGTGAGGTTAAGAAGTTATCCCATGAAAATCTCACTCAGCCGGAACTACTTTCGTGTTTATGCATCAGAAATCCTATAAAAATAATTAATGACTTTAAGACTTAATAAAAAATTAACGGCTAATGGCAAAAATCAGAAATCCTATCAAAATAATTAACGACTTTAAAGCTTAATAAAAAATTAACGGCTAATGGCAAAAATATTTCTTCTAATGGCAAATAGTGCTACATGTCAGAGCTCATAAAATCTCTTTTAATATTTATCATGGGCGGTGAGGTTAAGAAGTTATCCCGTGAAAACCTCACCCAGCGGGAACTACTTTCGTGTTTATGCATCAGAAATCCTATAAAAATAATTAACGACTTTAAGGCTTAATAAAAAAGTAACGGCTAATGGCAAAAATATTTCTTCTAATGGCAAAAAGTGCTACATGTCAGAGCTCTTCAAATCTGTATTAATATTTATCATGGGGTGAGGTTCAGAAGTTATCCCGTGAAAAGTTCACCCAACCGGAATTACTTTCGTGTTTATGCATCAGAAATCCTATAAAAATAATTAACGACTTTAAAGCTTAATAAAAAATTAACGGAATTGTCAAAAATCAAAAATCCTATAAAATAATTAACGACTTTAAGGCTTAATAAAAAATTAACGGCTAATGGCAAAAATATTTCTTCTAATGGCAAAAAGTGCTACATATCAGAGCTCTTCAAATGTATATTAATATTTATCATGGGGGTGAGGTAAAGAAGTTATCCCGTGAAAACCTCACCCAACTGAAACTACTTTCGTGTTTATGCATCAGAAATCCTATAAAAATAATTAACGACTTTAAGCTTAATAAAAAACTAACGGCTAATGGCAAAAATATTTCTTCTGATTGCAAAAAGTGCTACATGTGAGAGCTCTTCAAATGTATATTAATATTTATCATGGGGGTGAGGTTAAGAAGTTATCCCGTGTAAACCTCACCCAGCCGGAACTACTTTCGTGTTTATGCATCAGAAATCCTATAATAATAATTAACGACTTTAAGGCTTAATTAAAAATTAACGGCTAATGGCAAAAATATTTCTTCTAATGGAAAAAAGTGCTACATGTCAGAGCTCTTCAAATCTGTATTAATATTTATCATGGGGAGTGAGGTGAAGAAGTTATCCCGTGAAAACCTCACCCAGCTGGAATTACTTTCGTGTTTATGCATCAGAAATCCTATAAAAATAATTAACGACTTTAAGGCTTAATAAAAAATTAACGGCTAATGGCAAAAATATTTCTTCTAATGGCAAAAAGTGCTACATGTCAGAGGTCTTCAAATCTGTATTAATATTTATCATGGGGGGGGGGGGGGGGGAGGTGAGGTTAAGAAGTTATCCCGTGAAAACCTCACCCAGCCGCAACTACTTTCGTGTTTATGCATCAGAAATCCTATAAAAATAATTAACGACTTTAAGGCTTAATAAAAAAATAACGGCTAATGGCAAAAATCAGAAATCCTATAAAAATAATTAACGACTTTAAGGCTTAATAAAAAAATAACGGCTAATGGCAAAAATAGTTCTTCTAATGACAAAAAGTGCTACATGTCAGAGCTCTTCAAATCTGTATTAATATTTATCATTGGGGGTGAGGTTAAGAAGTTGTCCCGTGAAAACCTCACCCAGCCGGAACTACTTTCGTGTTGATCATCAGAAATCCTATAAAAATAATTAACGACTTTAAGGCTTAATAAAAAATTAACGGCTAATGGCAAAAATAGTTCTTCTAATGACAAAAACTTCTACATGTCAGAGCTCTTCAAATCTGTATTAATATTTATCATTGGGGGTGAGGTTAAGAAGTTGTCCCGTGAAAACCTCACCCAGCCGGAACTACTTTCGTGTTTCTCATCAGAAATTCTATAAAAATAATTAACAACTTTAAGGCTTAATAACGAAATTAACGGCTATTGGCAAAAATCAGTAATCCTATCAAAATAATTAACGACTTTAAGGCTTAATAAAACATTAACGGCTAATGGCAAAACTATTTCTGCTAATGACAAAAAGTGCTACATTTCAGAGCTCTTTAAATCTGTATTAATATTTATCATGGGGGGTGAGGTTAAGAAGTTATCCCGTGAAAACCTCACACAGCTGAAACTACTTTCGTGTTTATGCATCAGAAATCCTATCAAAATAATTATCGACTTTAAGCTTAATAAAAAACTAACGGCTAATGGCAAAATATTTCTTCTTATTGCAAAAAGTGCTACATGTCAGAGCTCTTCAAATGTATATTAATATTTATCATGGGGGTGAGGTTAAGATGTTATCCCGTGAAAACCTCACCCAGCCGGAACTACTTTCGTGTTTATGCATCAGAAATCCTATAAAAATAATTAGCGACTTTAAGGCTTAATAAAAAATTAACGGCTAATGGCAAAAATATTTCTTTTAATTGCAAAAAGTGCTACATGTCAGAGCTCTTCAAATGTATATTAATATTTATCATGGGGGTGAGGTTAAGAAGATATCCCTTGGAAACCTCACCCAGCCGAAACTACTTTCGTGTTTAAGCATCAGAAATCCTATAAAAATAAATAATGACTTTAAGGCTTAATGAAGAAATTAACGGCTAATGGCAAAAATCAGAAATCCTATAAAAATAATTAACGACTTTAAGGCTTAATAAAAAATTAACGGCTAATGGCAAAATTCAGAAATCCTATAAAAATAATAAACGATTTTAGGCGTAATAAAAAATTAACGGTTATTGGCAAAAATAATTCTTCTAATGACAAAAACTGCTACATTTCAGAGCTCCTCAACTCTTAATTAATATTTATCATAGGGGGTGAGGTTCCGAAGTTATCCCGTGAAAAAATCACCCAGCCGGAACTACTTTCGTGTTTATGCATCAGAAATCCTATCAAAATAATTAACGACTTTAAGACTTAATAAAAAATAACGGCTAATGGCAAAAATATTTCTTCTAATGGCAAAAAGTGCTACATGTCAGAGCTCTTCAAATCTCTATTAATATTTATCATGGTTGGTGAGGTTAAGAAGTTATCCCGTGAAAACCTCACCCAGCTCGAACTACTTTCGTGTTTATGCATCAAAAATCCTATAAAAATAATTAACGACTTTAAGGCGTGATAAAAAATTAACGGCTAATGGCAAAAATATTTCTTCTAATGGCAAAAAGTGCTACATGTCAGAGCTCTTCAAATCTTTATTAATATTTACCATGGGGGGTGAGGTTAAGAAGTTATTCCGTGAAAACCTCACCCAGCCGGAACTACGTTCGTGTTTATGCATCAGAAATTCTATAAAAATAATTAACGACTTTAAGGCTTAATAAAAAAATAACGGCTAATGGCAAAAATATTTCTGCTAATGGCAAAAAGTGCTACATGTCAGAGCTCTTCAAATCTGTATTAATATTTATCATGGGGGTGAGGTTCAGAAGTTATCCCATGAAAACCTCACCCAGCCGGAACTACTTTCGTGTTTATGCATCAGAAATCCTATAAAAATAATTAACGACTTTAAGGATTAATAAAAAATTAACGGAAATGGCAAAAATCAGAAATCCTATAAAAATAATTAACGACTTTAAGGCTTAATAAAAAATTAACGGCTATTGGCAAAAATAGTTCTGCTAATGACAAAAAGTGCTACATGGCAGAACTCTTCAAATCTGTATTAATATTTATCATTGGGGGTGAGGTTAAGAAGTTATCCCGTGAAAACCTCACCCAGCCGGAACTACTTTGGTGTTTATGCATCAGAAATCCTATAAAAATAATTAACGACTTTAAGGCTTAATAAAAATTAACGGCTAATGGCAAAAATATTTCTTCTAATTGCAAAAAGTGCTACGTGTCAGAGCTCTTCAAATGTATATTAATATTTATCATGGGGGAGGTTAAGAAGTTATCCCGTGAAAACCTCACCCAGCCGGAACTACTTTCGTGTTTATGCATCAGAAATCCTATAAAAATAATTAACGACTTTAAGGCTTAATGAACAAATTAACGGCTATTGGCAAAAATCAGAAATCCTATAAAAATAATTAACGACTTTAAGGCTTAATAAAAAATAACGTCTAATGGCAAAAATATTTCTTCTAATGGCAATAAGTGCTACATGTCAGAGCTCTTCAAATCTGTATTAATATTTATCATGGGGGGGGGGGGGTGAGGTTAAGAAGTTATCCCGTGAAAACCTCACCCAGCCGGAACTACTTTGGTGTTTATGCATCAGAAATCCTATAAAAATAATTAACGACTTTAAGGCTTAATGAAGAAATTAACGACTAATGGCAAAAATCAGAAATCCTATAAAAATAATTAACGACTTTAAGGCTTCATTAAAAAATTAACCGCTAATGGCAAACATATTTCTTCCAATTGCAAAAAGTGCTACATGTCAGAGTTCTTCAAATCTGTATTAATATTTATCATGGGGGTGAGGATAAGAAGTTATCCCGTGAAAACCTCACCCAGCCGCAACTACATTCGTGTTTATCCATCAGAAATCCTATAAAAATAATTAACGACTTTAAGACTTAATAAAAAATCAACGGCTAGTGGCAAAAATCAGAAATCCTATCAAAATAATTAACGATTTTAAGGCTTAATAAAAAATTAACGGCTAATGGCAAAAATAATTCTTCTAATGACAAAAACTGCTACATGTCAGAGCTTCTCAACTCGGTATTAATATTTATCATTGGGGGTGAGGTTAATAAGTTATCACGTGAAAAACTCACCCAGCCAAAACTACTTTCGTGTTTATGCATCAGAAATCCTATCAAAATAATTAACGACTTTAAGGCTTAATAAAAAATTAACGTATAGTGGCAAAAATATTTCTTCTAATTGCAAAAAGTGCTACATGTCAGAGCTCTTCAAATGTATATTAATATTTATCATGGGGGTGAGGTTAAGAAGTTATCCCGTGAAAACCTCACCCAGCCGAAACTGCTTTCGTGTTTATGCATCAGAAATCCTATAAAAATAATTAACGACTTTAAGGCTTAATTAAAAATTAACGGCTAATGGCAAACATATTTCTTCTAATTGCAAAAAGTGCTAGATGTCAGAGCTCTTCAAATGTATATTAATATTTATCATGGAGGTAAGGTTAAGAAGTTATCCCGTGAAAACCTCACCCAGCCGGAACTACTTTCGTGTTTATGCATCAGAAATCCTATAAAAATAATTAACGACTTTAAGGCTTAATAAAGAAATTAACGGCTAATGGCAAAAATCAGAAATCCTGTCAAAAAAATTAACGACTTTAAGTCTTAATAAAAAATTAACCGCTAATGACAAAAAGATTTCTTCTAATGGCAAAAAATGCTACGTGTCAGAGCTCTTCAAATGTATATTAATATTTATCACGGGGGTGAGGTTAAGAAGTTATCCCGTGAAAACCTCACCCAGCCGGAACTACTTTCGTGTTTATGCATCAGAAATCCTATCAAAATAATTAACGACTTTAAGGCTTAATGAACAAATTAACGGCTATTGGCAAAAATCAGAAATCCTATAAAAATAATTAACGACTTTAAGGCTTAATAAAAAATTAACGTCTAATGGCAAAAATATTTCTTCTAATGGCAATAAGTGCTACATGTCAGAGCTCTTCAAATCTGTATTAATATTTATCATGGGGGGGTGAGGTTAAGAAGTTATCCCGTGAAAACCTCACCCAGCCGGAACTACTTTGGTGTTTATGCATCAGAAATCCTATAAAAATAATTAACGACTTTAAGGCTTAATAAAAAATTAACGGAAATGGCTAAAATCAGAAATCCTATAAAATTATTAACGACTTTAAAGCTTAATAAAAAATTAACGGCTAATGGCAAAAATAGTTCTGCTAATGACAAAAAGTGCTACATGGCAGAGCTCTTCAAATCTGTATTAATATTTATCATTGGGGGTGAGGTTAAGAAGTTATCCCGTGAAAACCTCACCCAGCCGGAACTACTTTCGTGTTTATGCATCAGAAATCCTATAAAAATAATTAACGACTTTAAGGCTTAATAAAAATTAACGGCTAATGGCAAAAATATTTCTTCTAATTGCAAAAAATGCTACATGTCAGAGCTCTTCAAATGTATATTAATATTTATCATGAGGGGTGAGGTTAAGAAGTTATCCCGTGAAAACTTCACCCAGCCGGAACTACTTTCGTGTTTATGCATCAGAAATCCTATCAAAATAATTAACGACTTTAAGGCTTAATGAAGAAATTAACGACTAATGGTAAAAATCAGAAATCCTATAAAAATAATTAACGACTTTAAGGCTTCATTAAAAAATTAACCGCTAACGGCAAACATATTTCTTCCAATGGCAAAAAGTGCTACATGTCAGAGCTCTTCAAATCTGTATTAATATTTATCATAGGGGGTGAGGTTAAGAAGTTATCCCGTGAAAACCTCACCCATCCGCAACTACTTTCGTGTTTATCATCAGAAATCATATAAAAATAATTAACGACTTTAAGACTTAATAAAAAATCAACGGCTAGTGGCAAAAATCAGAAATCCTATAAAAATAATTAACGATTTTAAGGCTTAATAAAAAATTAACGGCTAATGGCAAAAATAATTCTTCTAATGACAAAAACTGCTACATGTCAGATCTTCTCAACTCGGTATTAATATTTATCATTGGGGGTGAGGTTAATAAGTTATCCCGTGAAAACCTCACCCAGCCGAAACTACTTTCGTGTTTATGCATCAGAAATCCTATCAAAATAATTAACGACTTTAAGGCTTAATAAAAAATTAACGTATAGTGGCAAAAATATTTCTTCTAATTGCAAAAAGTGCTACATGTCAGAGCTCTTCAAATGTATATTAATATTTATCATGGGGTGAGGTTAAGAAGTTATCCCGTGAAAACCTCACCCAGCCGAAATTGCTTTCGTGTTTATGCATCAGAAATCCTTAAAAATAATTAACGACTTTAAGGCTTAATTAAAAATTAACGGCTAATGGCAAACATATTTCCTCTAATTGCAAAAAGTGCTAGATGTCAGAGCTCTTCAAATGTATATTAATATTGATCATGGAGGTAAGGTTAAGAAGTTATCCCGTGAAAACCTCACCCAGCCGGAACTACTTTCGTGTTTATGCATCAGAAATCCTATAAAAATAATTAACGACTTTAAGGCTTAATAAAAAATCAACAACTAATGGCAAAAATATTCCTTCTAATGGCAAAAAGTGCTACATGTCAGAGCTCTTCAAATCTGTATTAATATTTATCATGGGGGTGAGGATAGGAAGTTATCCCGTGAAAACCTCACCCAGCCGGAACTACTTTCGTGTTTATCCATCAGAAATCCTATAAAAATAATTAACGACTTTAAGACTTAATAAAAAATCAACAGCTAGTGGCAAAAATCAGAAATCCTATAAAAATAATTAACGATTTTAAGGCTTCATAAAAAATTAACGGCTAATGGCAAAAATAATTCCTCTAATGGCAAAAAGTGCTACATGTCAGAGCTCTTCAAATCTGTATTAATATATATCATGGGGGGTGAAGTTAAGAAGTTATCCCGTGAAAACCTCACCTAGCCGGAACTACTTTCGTGTTTATGCATCAGAAATCCTATAAAAATAATTAACGACTTTAAGACTTAATAAAAAATTAACGGCTAATGGCAAAAATCAGAAATCCTCTAAAAATAATTAACGACTTTAAGGCTTAATAAAAAATTAACGGCTAATTGCAAAAATAGTTCTGCTAATGACAAAAAGTGCTACATGTCAGAGCTCTTCAAATCTGTATTAATATTTATCATGGGTGGTGAGGTTAAGAAGTTATCATGTGAAAACCTCACCCAGTCGGAACTACTTTCGTGTTAATGCATCAGAAATCCTATAAAAATAATTAACGACTTTAAGGCTTAATAAAAAATTAACGGCTAATGGCAAAAATATTTCTTCTAATGGCAAAAAGTGCTACATGTCAGAGCTCTTCAAATCTGTATTAATATTTATTATTGGGGGTGAGGTTAAGAAGTTATCCCGTGAAAATCTCACTCAGCCGGAACTACTTTCGTGTTTATGCATCAGAAATCCTATAAAAATAATTAATGACTTTAAGACTTAATAAAAAATTAACGGCTAATGGCAAAAATCAGAAATCCTATCAAAATAATTAACGACTTTAAGGCTTAATAAAAAATTAACGGCTAATGGCAAAAATATTTCTTCTAATGGCAAAAAGTGCTACATGTCAGAGCTCTTCAAATCTGTATTAATATTTATCATGGGGGGGGGGAGGTGAGGTTAAGAAGTTATCCCGTGAAAACCTCACCCAGCCGAAACTACTTTTGTGTTTATGCATCAGAAATCCCATAAAAATAATTAACGACTTTAAGGCTTAATAACGAAATTAACGGCAATTGGCAAAAATCAGAAATC